>NC_061802.1:5215858-5829858 GCF_021462225.1 Girardinichthys multiradiatus
GACAACCTTCGTCCCTCCTTGTCGCAAAAAAGCCAGTGGCTTTTTTCCACTTCCTATTGTACATATAACGCAAGACTGAAATGTTCACTTTTGCAAGTTTGCTTCTCTAAATAAATGATTCTAGGCTGCAAACAAGCCAAAAACAAAAAGGTCTTATGCAAGGGCCAAATTAAAAGGGTAACTTTAAAGTGACGAGCTATAAATTAAAAAATCAGCAGTATGTCTCATCAAGAAAAGGTCTGCAGTTGAACTGATGCTAATAAGAGGCTGTAAGTGACAAACAAAACCTCCAAAATATTCATAACACAAAATTACAAACATATTTACAAAATAAACAGCACCTTCAGTTAAGTTTTTGACTTTCAAACTAAAATAAAAAAGATACATAAATTAATTTAAAAAGTCATAAATCTGTACAAATAGTTTTTGTAGTTCCAAGTGCTTTTTTTTGAAGGAGAAGCATTTTTGCTCTGAAGATTAGGACATGAGGACCAGTTTGAAAACAACATGATGTCTTGAAATTTCTGCTTACGCAAAGAAAAAAGACCAAACAAAAGCAGGCCCAGTTATCTTAGAGCAACGATGACACGAGGATGGTGGAAGACATTATAGAAGCTCGAATGGATACGAGATCTAAGCCACGTTTTTAATGCATTCACTGTTTCCTGTGACTTCCATCTCTCCAGCTGTGATGATAAAAGTGGAATAAAGGAGCAGCACTTTGATGACTGAACGGTAGACTCACTTTGTGGCTACATTAATACCTTGGCAGATGTGGATTCTCTAAGTCATGTCAAACTTCTGATTTTCTTTAAAATCAGCAGCTAAGTGAGGGAGTAGATTTTGTTTTTTAAACTTGATACTGTGGGTTACCATCGTCAGAGGGTCCTGAGGAAAATCTGACACGCTGACAAAAGCAGGAGAGGAAGGCCAAAAACAGAATCGTCTAATGAAAATGGAGAAAAAAAGTGCTTCAAAATGGAATCAAAATAGAAATCTCCATAGAGTTTGCTGTGAAGGCAAAAATGAATTCCTTCAAAGAGTTTTGCTCCTGGCAGAGAATAATAAAAAGTTCATGATGAGGCTGATACATCTCTTTTGGATGAGTGATTAGTTTAATGCATGCTGTCGAATTGTGTGGAAAATCCAGTCCATCTTGGTGGTCCAACCTCCATGGTGAGCATCGTTCATCTGTTTCATAAAATAGTCCAAGGCCTCCTGTGTCGCACAAAAAAACAAAAACAGATCAAGAAAGCTGTTGCGAAGTTTAGATGGAAGGACAGAAGTACAAACTCACCTGCTCACTTTTCTCCAGAGCCAGCGTCTTCCGGATGTAAGCGATGTCGTCAAACGACTGCAGCTCAGGCATGCCGGAGCCAAGCATCATGGAGAAAAGGTTGATGAAGAGGTTGGCGTGTTGTCGGATGGCGAGATACGCTTTGTAGCACATTTCCTGGAACCTGGAGAAAATGAAAAGTGTTTCGTGCATTTGTATTCAATTCACTTTCCTCTGAACCCCCTGAATGAAATCCAGCACAACCATTTACCTCGATAGTCACCTAATTAGTAAACAGTCTATCTTTGTGTAATTTAATCTCTGTATAAATACACTTTCTGTGAAGGCTACATAGATTTGTAAGAGAACATATGTGAACAAACATTATCGTGAAGACCAAGGAAGCCAGCCCACAGGTCAGGGAGAGAGATGTGGAGGTTTAAAGCAGCTTTAGGTTAAAAAACAACATCTCAGGCTTTAAAAAAATCTCTGTTCTGTTCAACTAATCATCCATAAAATGGAAATAATACTGCAGATTTACAGAGACAACAATTCATCTGAAAGCATTAATCTGAGAAGCAGCCAGGAAGTCCACAACTCTAAAGATACATAAATCACTTATGCACTGCCTTTACTTGTTTCTCATTGCAGGGTGGGGCTGGTGCATATCTCCAGTGGCCACTGGTCCATTACAGTCGATGACAGGGAAACACAGAGACATGCACAGGATAAACCACCATGCAGACACACACTCAAACCTAGGGGCAATTTACAGAAGTCTATCAACCTAACGTTCATGTTTGAGACTGTGGGTAGAAGCAGGAGTACCAGGAGAAAACACGCATGCACAGCGAGAACATGAAACTCCTCGCAGAAAGACCCTAGATTGGGAATCAAGGACAGTCTTGCTGCCAACCAATACACCGTCGAGCCATCCAAACATACAACCAGAGCATATTCCTATCCAAGAATGGCCCAGTTCTGAACTAAATCCAGTTCAGTCTGTGGCAATATTTAAAGAAATGCAATTTACAGCCAATCTGCAATATGTCTGACTGATCTGGAGGTATTTTGCAAATAAAGGCTAAACATTTCCATCTCTAGACGTGAAAAGCTGGTAGAGACATTCCCCCCAAAGGACTTGATTGAAGGGGCAGAATATTAGACATTGCCACACTTTAGGGTTTTTTTGGAAAACATGTTGTCCAAAGACATGCCTGTTAGGTTAATTGGTCACTCTAAATTGACTTTAGGTGTATGAATGAATGTGGTTGTTTGTGTGTTGCCCTGCGATGAACTGGCGACCTGTCCAGGGTGTACCCCGCCTCTCGCCCATAGACTGCTGGAAATAGGCACCAGCTTCCCCGTGACCTACTATGGAATAAGTGGTAGAAAATGACTGACTGACTGATGTTGAAAACCATAGATTATTTTCCTTCCCCTTCACAAATACCTGCTTGCTTCTATTTATTAATAACATAAACACCCCATTAAAATACACTTTTTGCTTTGTTTGAAACGTTTTAGGAGGTATGGATACTTTGAGGCACTACAACCATTACGTTTTTCCAATTGTCCATCTTTAAGATCCGAATATCCAAAAATACAGGATGAAAAAAACATGATCTGAACTGTGCAGCACCTCTCAAACTCTTTGGTCTTTGTGCACTCCTGGGATCCCTTACTGATGACGATGAGGAAGTCTTGTGTCAGTACGAATGGGACTCGCTCTCTCTTGTAGCCAAATTTCTTCTTCTTGTGATCCAAGAAGTGGCCAAAATCTATATGAAATAACTGAAGGAAAGCAAAGCAGAGCAAAGGATGTCAAGCTCACCTACTAACATTTTACTGAAAGCCTAAACTATACATCCCACATTCAGAGAAAAACACTCTGCAGGGACCAGTCCATCACCACCAGCATCCATTTTACAAGAATGAGCAAAAGGTCCTTTTGCTTTTAGGCAGGAAGTGTTTCAAAAGTTCACTTTTCTAACATCAGTATTCAATCTAAAATTGTGTTTGCACATCAGAATTACCTGTCCATCATCTTTGACCATGATGTTGCTGTTGTGCCTGTCTCCTATCCCCAGAATAAATGTAGCTACACAGTAGCCAGCACATGACCTTGTAAACAGATCCACAGCCATGTCATACCTGCACAATGCAAGAAAAAAAAATCAAATGGCCATCAGAAGAGATACTACTAATCCTGGATTGCTAAAGCATATAAAAGCAAAGAGGAATGTTAGAAATAAATCTAAGCAAAACAAAAACAAAAGAGTCAGTCACTCATGGATTCCCACTAAATTTCTGAGGCAGCTGATTATTTCTTCTTTACCAGCGAAGAACTCACGTCTCTCCTTTGTTCTTGTCCTTCAGCCACTGATGCAGCGTGTTGGAGTTGAACTGCAAGGCTCCCTTCAATCCTCCTTTACACTGAATCTGCATGATGGTGTGGGAGTTTCGGACCACCTCTATTAGGCCCACACAGTCTCCCAATGACAGACATCCATAGGGCAACATCCTGAAGAAACACATAAAGCAAACCAGATGAGACCAAAGCACTAAAACAGGAGCTACAGACAAATCATAAGGGATTATTGTACCGTAGGTCCAGTCCCTGATTCTGCCAGATGTTCTCCATGATTTTAATTATCTGCAACGTCAGCATATCCTGCCGCAAATCTACAACACACACACACAGAATAATAGATAATTACAACCAAGATAAAGCCAAAAAGCAACAAAGCAGATTTATATCATTTTGTCATTATAAAATAGCTCTAAATGAGCTGCTTTACTTTACAGGACAAATGATTCCAGTGTAAATGGAGCTGGGTCGCTACACTTTGTTTCTACGAAATCTCAAGCTCTGTGTTGTCTGCAAAATCTTGACTTCCATAGGACTACTTCATGCATTTACAGTCTTACTATTAGGGGTCCTTTATAAATACAAATTCCAGACTCTTCTGGAGTTGAACTTCCAAATTTTGGGAAATGTTTGTCCTGTTTTCAACAGTTACTGAGTTTTCTGATGTTGGTTGAGCTTCATGATCATTATGCACCAAACACCACATGAAAACCCAGACCTGTCTTTTAAAATATGGTGTGTGCTTTTATACCCAGACTAACCACTGACTGGCAGGTGCCATCACGGTGACTGTGTCCATTATAATACGACATCAGTCAATAGTGTTTCACAAACTTATTTTTAAAAAGTTATATTTTTCTTCTGTAGAAATAAGCAATGGACTAAATAATAATGCTTTAATCCATACGTATTGTGATATAAAACAAAACAAAAAATTCGCTTCCATAGTTCTACATTGCATAGGAACTCTGAATCACACATTTCCCAACAGTTGCATCTGTTCGGGTTAACAATACTTGGATTAGGTCATCAGAATTTGGGTTCACGTCAGTTTGATACTTAGTGACGTTTAGGGTAGTATGCATTTTAGGCCGTTGGCGTGGACTTGGTGTAGGTTTCTGAAAGAGGCTAAAGATGTTTGAGTGTATGACTGTGTCGGTTTGTTACCATCTCCGTTTTTGAAGATGATCTCATTATTCTGAAACAGTAACTCGGACATGATGTCCAGATTCTCCCAGTTGAGCCACAGTGGTCTCTTTGCTGATGACATGATCCTGCACTCCTCTAACCTGAGGAATAAAAATATTTGCAGATATTAAGCGAGTGTCACAGTTCTTTTCTCTTGGTTTCCCCTCATCAACTTTTCTCTCATTTTTAGAAAACTAAGAGACCCTGCATAACGGCTCATTATGTTCCATGTTTCAAACCTCAGATTTCCCAGCTGATGTGCAGGATTGAGAGGAGAGGTGAAGTTCTGCAGAGCATCCATGTAGTCGGGTCTCTTCATCTGGTCTACAAGAAACTTCATCTGGACCTTCACAAAACACATAACAAAAATTAACCATTAGATCTGTCAGTATCTACATATCTCTTCTATTAAAAAAAAATCATACTTCTCCAGACTGAAGTTTTCAAGGTTCTCGGTATTTCTAGCCTACATTTACAGAATAAATTGTTCAAAATGAATTTATGGTAGTTTTTTTTCATGGTGTTCAGGCTTAAATATGGAATCACAAAATAAAAGACTGTAAAGATGAACCTTTACTTATAAAACCTGCTACTGATCAAGATGCCTTCATAAATTACAGACGTATATCTCATCTTCCTTTTGTAAAATTCTTATAAACAGCTTGAATGGCATTAAACTGGCCTGTAGTTTTATTATAAAGAACCTTTGTGTTATTTTTGACCAGAATGTCATTTCAATCCAACATTTAAATGGGTTTAAAGGATTTCCATTATTATAGAATGGGAGGCAGATCCTTTAGTTATCAGGCTCCTCTCCTGTGGAACCAGCTCCCAGTTTTAGTCCGTGAGGCAGAAACCCTGTCTACTTTTAAGGCTACGCTTAAAACTTTCCTTTTTGATTAAGTTTAGAGCTAGATTGGTTATTAGGTTATCCAGAACTATCTCTGTAGTTATGCTGCTATAGGTTCAGGCTGCTAGAGAACATAATGACAACTTTCTCTTACGCTGCTACATTCTCCTACTACTCCCTAATTATGCATTACTGGAAATATAAATATTTCCCACCACCAAATCAATGCATTCCAGTGTTCCAATCACTTCCATGGCTGCAGGTGTATAAAGTCTGGTGTGGAGAAATGTGACTGGCCTGCACAGAGTCCTAACCTCAACCTTCTTCAACACCTTTGGGATGAATTAGGGCAGAGGCTCCAGTTCTGGTTTTCTAACTATGAGTACACCCCTAAACCTTGTGGGAGATTCCCATGTGTTTCTGTTCTCTTACCTTTTGCGTCTCATCTTTCTTTTCCTGTTTGAGGATGTCAGTGAGGTTGATAAGCTTCTCCATGGCTTCGACCTGCCTGCTCAGGTGTTTAAGGTACATGCCACAGGCCCTGCAATAAGCCTCCAGAAGGAGGCCGAACCTCTGACTTACCGTTTTATTGTGCATTTCTGACCTGAGATCACATATTAGAATAACACAAAGAATATAAGCGATGTCTTCTATTAATCAGCCTGTTAAAAATGGAGGAAATACAGTATCTCACAAAAGTGAGTACACCCCTCACGTTTTTGTAAATATTTTATTACATCATCTCATGGGACAACACTGAAGGTCGACACTTCGATATAATGTTAAGTAGTCAGAGTACAGCTTATATAACAGTGTGAATTTGAGGTCTCCTCTAAATAACAACACAGTCATTAATGTCTAAACCGCTGGCAATAAAAGTGTGTATACCCCTAAGTGAAAATGTCCATACTGTGGCCACAGTGTCAATATTTTGTGTGGTCATCATTATTTTCCAGCGCTGCCTTAACTCTCTTCGGCCTAGAGTTCACTAGAGCTTCACAGGTTGCGACTGAAATCCTCCTTCCCTCCTTCATGACGACATCATGGAGCTGGTGGATGTTAAGAGACTTTGAGATCCTCCACCTTCCATCTGACGATGCCCCACAGGTGCTCATTCAGGTTTCGGTCTACAGACATGCTTGGCCTGTCCAACACCTTGACCCTCAGTTTCTTTTACAAGGCAGCGGTCTTCTTCGAGGTGTGTTTGGGGGCGTCTTGTTGGAATATTGCCCTGCGGCGCAGTTTTCAAAGGGAGGGTATCAGGCTCTGTTCAGTATGTCACCGTGCAGATGGCAGCACTCATGCAGTCCCAAACCATGACACTCCCACCACCATGCTTGACTGTAGGCAAGACACTTGTCTTTGTACTCCTCACCTGGTTGCCGCCACACATGCTTGGCACCATCTGAACCAAATAAGTGTATCTGGTCTCATCAGACCACAGGACATGGTTCCAGTAATCCCTGCCCTCTGCTTATCATTAGCGAACTGTTTGTGGGCTTTCTTGTGCATCATCTTTAGAAGAAGCTTCCTTCCGGGAGACAGCCATGTAGACCAATTTGATGAATAATGTGGCATATGGTCTGAGAACTGACAGGCTGACAACTTTACGCAGAGCAATTATTTTTTCCCAGATCCTCAAAGTTCTAAGCCATGAGGTGCCATGCTGAACTCCCAGTGACCAGTATGAGAGAGCAATAACACCAAAATGAACTTACCCGCTCCCCATTCACACCTAAAACCTCGTAACACTAAAAAGCTACGTGACAACGAGGAGGGAAAATGCCTAATTGGTAAATATTTGGACATTTTCACTTAGGTGTGTACTAACTTTTGTTGCCAGCAGTTTGGACATTAATGGCTGTGTCGAGTTATTTTCAGGGAATCGCAAATTTACACTGTTATACAAATTGTACACCAACTACTTTACAGTGTTATCCCATGAGAAGATATAATAAACTCTTTATTAAAAACCTGAGGGGGGTGTACTCACTTTTGCGAGATACCTTAAATAGATGACTCACTTGAGATGCCAGAAGAAGAAATGTCCTATCCTCTGATTGGTCAGAGCCTTTTTGAGGAGAAAGCGAGCCAGTGGACTGTCACGATACTGCTCATATTTTAATACCTAGAAGAAAGGTGTGGTTGTCATTAAGTCATTCTGCAATCTATCGTGTTGTTTCACTGTAGAGTTCCTAGAAGTTAAACCTTAATGCAGAAGTCCCTGTAGAGTGAATAAACATTCAGTGATTTTGTCACTGTAGAAGCGAAAAGCTCCTTTAAACTGAGGTCAGAGGTAGATCTCAGTACTCTGGTTCTATCTAGCAACTGCCTCAGGGTAAAAACACAAAAATACACCAATATCAACTGTGAATGAGGCTGGTTAAGAGTCCTTTTGTTTCCATTCTGGTTTAGTTGTTCATTGTTGCATTTTTTGCTATGATTTTCCAAAAGCACATTTAATTTGGAAACACATTGTAGTCTATGCAGACAGTCTGTGTTCACAACCATTTAGACAATTACATAAAATGTTCAAACGACAAGTAAACCAGGACTATTAAATGGGTCAACAATAAACCCCAGGCTTTACTTCACCTATATGTGACTGAGACCAACCTGAACAAGCTGGATAAGGTACTGGGAGAGTTTATCATCGGTGAGGTATTTGTCAAGGCAGCAAACAGCAAAGTGCCTGACCATAGGGTCCGGATAGTTACAGTCCAACAACTCCATGGCCTGTTCTGGACGGATAGATGGCCATTCCTTCAACAGGCAATACATCTGGCAGGAATAAAACAAATAAAATGGCTTTATAAGCAAAAAAAAAAAAGAAATTACCCAAGTGTACTTATGTCAGATTTAATTAACCAATGAAAGGTGCAAAAATAGATTTATAAAATAAAATGTGCCAACGAATTCTTTCGTTTTTGTATGTGTAAACAAGGAAATTTTAAAGAGAAAAACATATGATCAAACACAGTAGTAAACATATCTCTCACACAGCTTCTGATTTAGGTGGGCTTTTGGAAGTAAAAATGATTTAGTCTCACACATAGAAGGGCTTTAAAACTTTTTTCGCATTTAAAAGAAATGAACATTTTCTGGAAATAAGGCAGCTGGCTTCAGTCTTCACTTTCCAAATCAAAATTTGTGGAATGGGCATTACAGACCTTTAGGTATTCATGAATGAATAAACTGTGCTTTACCTGTGCTACTTCATCTCTGGAGTTCCATTTGACAGCGAGGAGGATCTTGGGAAGGATCTCCGGGATGTTCATACAATAGTGCCTGGCAGAGATGGAAGAAGGGGATGTTGGGATGTTTTGATACACCATGTGGTTACTCTGTAAACTATTTGCTCACCTGTGTCTCCAGAGAAAGTCTTTCTCCTGCTCAGTGATTTCTGACAGAGGGTCCCTGTTACTCAGCTGTCTCATCTGTTCACTGTCGCTCTCTGTCAGGGCGTGATCTCTGGCCACACGATTGCTCTGGAACCAAACAGAAGCGACACACTGAAACACTTCATTATTACCTGCAGTGACCATCCACACTGGAGAAGTAATCGGAGATAAAACAGCTTTTAAAATTACAGAATAAACAAAAAAGAAGGAAAATGCCATTTAACATTACCTGCTATCATTTAAACAAGAAACATGTATCAATTAAAATTACATCAGTTTGGCTTTTATATAAAAAATGGCAGCCTCAACATAAAAAAAGGCTCCCAATAATTTTATTAAGCCAGATAACTCAAGTTTATTGGCAAAGTTCATACACAAGATAAAACATACAATTACAATGAAAATGTAGCTAAGACATGATACAAATGGACCAAAGAATTATAGTTCCCCTAATTTTATCTTGTACAGGAGGAACACTGAGGAACACTATGCTGGAAGTGTTTTTACTAGTGGTAGTAGTAGGCTGATTTAGTAATGAACCTGTGTGATCTGAGTCCACTGCCTGACGTCTGCCTTTTTAACATTAAGTTGGAGGAAATTCTGACCCATCTGCTCATTGGTATTATGGGCTTACTGACTCGGGACCACGGTGAGGTGGTCACACAGAAATATAAATTTGTGTGTCATTTGAATACATATGATAAAATATGTAATCATCCTGATTCTGAGCTAGAAAGGTATATAGATACAGAATAACTATGGCTCAAGAATGAAGGCACGGGGAAACCCACATTTGATTTTTGCTTACACAGACTTATAAATGCGAAATGACAAAGTAGTCCCAGTCCGCCATGTAAACATCTAAACAAACCCACAGTTCCGAGCTATTCCCTGCGCTTTCAGTTTATCAGTCAGTATGTGATAAGCTTTGTCCAGAGCAACACTAAAGTCCAGAAAGACCAAGACAGATGTTTTACATGCACTGCTGGTGAGACAAATGTTGTTTGAAATCATTACAAAAGATGCTTCGGTGTGTTTTTAAACCTGTCTGAGAAACGCTAAAGAGATTGGGTGTTTTTTCTACAAAAAAAGGTTGAAAATCTGTTGATAAACTGCCTTTTCAGGCATAAAATCCACAAATATCTGCATCATCTATTATCCTTATTCCAACCAAAAACAAAACCAGTTTCTACAAAGACATGACGTTAATCAATTGTTTAATTAAGGCAAGTGTAAATCCTGTTCCGCCGTATTTAAAACCACATTAAATGATCCTGCAACCAATTCCAAGACAGACTCTCCTCACGTTTGCCAAACAAAAAAAAACCAAACAAAATGATCTGTACGTCATCAAACATCATTCATGTCCTCTCCATTGGCAAAGCATCTTCAATGTGTCGCATTAACACGGCAGAAGTCATGGCTCTCATGCTTCACATCATCTAGAAATCTGATAAGACAGATCATCATCTACACCATTGTGAATAACTGAAGAGAGTAACCTAAACTGGCACCTCCTAGCCATGATTCAAGTGTTGGAAGAAACAAGTTAACGAAAGGTTTTATTAGTTAACGAAAGGTTTTATTAGTTAACGAAAGGTTTTATTGTTAACCAACCGACCAACCAACCCTTTTAAGGAAAACATATTTTAAAAATATCTGACTGTGGTGTTATTTCCCATTACATTTCTGGTAACAGTTACCTGAATGTCTGCAGTTTGGAGTTTTTAAATTATAACAGAAAGTGTTTAATGACATAAATCGTTATAACGGATCACCCACAACGTGGGAAGTCCTCATCTGACATTAAACCAGTTAAACCTTCTGGTTTTACCAGTAACACTAAATGCAAGCATACGGTTCCTAAAAGTAAAACAACGAAGAGACATGACCCATTTTAAACACTAGTACAACCCGGCACAGATGGAGAAACACTTCATTCTAATTAAAAGAGGTGTGATACACAGAGGTTGTGAACAGTGAGGAGAGGTGTTATCTATAATGTGTGAGTCGAATATGAGGAGGGCCCTACTCACACTACAATCTGTGATAAAGTCTTCAGGGTTAAATCACATCTCATTCAGCAGATTTCTCCTTTACACATCATGCCTTAAACAGGAATACACCATGCAAAATATGTTCATTCACATACTCCCTATAGGGCTCTAATGGATGAGGAAATTCAAACACCTTCACTAGCGAGTCCTTCTTTAAGTAGTCCGTATAAAGTAAAACAAATTACCCTTGAATGCTTGTCTTTATTGGATGGGTTTAACAAAGTGTGTCTAGTGCAAGAGGGTCCTACAACAAAAGCATCTGAACCACAGGTTTAGTCTTTAAAGTTATGTTTATACTGTTGTTTACAAAAGAATGCAGGCTATGTAAATTATTACCCACTGACCCTTAGTCTCTCCTACTAATGTAGCTTTGCTGCTTTGGAAAAGTAGTAAAACTGACCGACATCTTGATCAGATCAAGATGATGTCATTGATGCTGAAAAAGGAAGCACATGCATCATTTCATTTATGTAATTAATATTATAAGACTGGTGTTAATAATGCCTTTGAATGTAAGCACTGTAAACACTGTGATAACCAACATAAGGGACTGGCTTTGAATGTTTCATTGTCAAATGATTAAAATCAAATCGCTTCTGCTGTTTAAGGTTAACAGAAAATATAAGCCTTGGTGCAGTTTAAAGTGGGAGTTTAAACTAGCTAAAAATGTTAGGAATGTTTAAACAGTAAGACCTCTTTAGCAGACTAAAGTTCTACCCCAGTAATTGGTTGGTTAGAAGAACAGACCCAGAAAAAAAACAGATCTGTGAAAAGGTTCTTGCACTGGAAACACCTTAAGATGGTACTGTAACTGGCAACTAGATGGTAACGTACATTTTAAACAAAGTAAATGCCTATTTTTAACTGGCATGCCTTGTTACCTGTCCTGAGAGGTTGTAGTTAAACCCCATTTCCCTGGAGATAATCCAGTTTGCATGATCTTCCACTGCATTCATATCTGGGTATTTGACAGGACAGCTGAAGTGGTCAAATTCCAGCTCCAGACAAGGTGTTTCCTAAACATGCATAAAACAAATACACTTCACATAACATATAGACTGTTGGATGCCACCTGAGGTTTATTATTTCTGATGAAAACATGTTAAATACCTTATTGGGATTAGATCCAGTGACTCCTATTGGGTTGAGGAGGTCTTCAAGGCCATGAGGGACTGGCCAGAGGTTCAGAGCAATCTTGTTGGCCACCAGAGTGTGAGTGTAGTCAAACAGGTTAATGTTGCCCCAAGCTAGCGGACAGTGTTCCTTGAAAACACAACATAGAAAAAGCACAAAGGGTGAATTTTTCCAAGATATTCAATTAAAAATATTAACTCAAGAGATTCATTCCTTCTCATAAACCCTGTAGATTCTCCAACTGTCCAGCATGTCTATAATTTGACTCCGGTTGTAATTCAGAAGGCTGGTTGCCAATGAATCTCTACATTGTTGAAATTCGAAGTCTAGCATACCTACTTTCATTTGGCTGTGAAACTGGACTCTAAAACGTTGAGTTTTGCAAGATACATTTTTAAGGTCCTGCAAGTTCATGACTCTCCTTAGTTTCATAGAAGATAATTAACTCTTTTAAAGTCACAATTTAAGCAGTTGTGAGTGCTTGGACATCATTATATAGTAAATTTTAACTAAAAGGCAGTGGCAGATGAAGGTAACAACAGAGGCAGAGGCACCTACATGCTGGAATGTCAAAATACACCTGCTTATAGTAAGTGCTGGAACAAACGGCTGCTGGAGAAAAGCGTTTATCTTTAATTTAGACTGGCCAAGAAAGGGCATCTGCCACCCTGACATCAACCTAGCACTGCGGGTCAGGAGATGGGACTCACCTTTGGTGTCTGTTACAATATATCCATGTCTGGCCTTCATTGATACACTCCATCCACACAAAGATACACAAACCCACAGAAACCTCATCCTAAGGTAGTGTCTACATTCATCTTTTAAGTTGAATTACACCAATGTGAGTTTAAGAAGGAATAAAAATCATTTTCCTTCGTTTTTCCACAAAACAAAACCCCACTGTGAATACAAGGCCAAGTCTCTCCAGCTGGTTCTGCTCCTGCTGACGTCTGCCACCATGGTACCATGACTGATTAGTAATTAAACACAACCAAAGATCATGAAACAGCTTCCATTCACCACAGACGCTCAGACTGACATGAGTAGAGACCTTCCAAACAGCACACACAGCAACAAATAAAACGCATATATATTTCCAGGTCTCTGTCATTCTAATTAGTTATCATATTTAGGTCAAACTACAACGTCCACCATCCTAAATATTATTTTAATCCTTTGAAAATATGCCCAGGGACTTCAGCCAATGGTCTTGCAGTCATAATTTAAATTGAAGCCCTAAAACAACATGTAAGCAAAGCATTTCTCTGTGTTCCCAAACCTATTTCTAGTAAACATAGTTAAACACAAGGGTGTACATTATTTCACTGTGATCTGACTTACTTCCTTGGCTCCCTTCCTGCCTTTGACAGAGCAGATGGAGAGGCAGAGTCTGGCAGCTCGGGGGATATCTGGGATGTACATGTCATAGGTGAGCCACTCATTCCACCTGCACAAAGATAACGAATTATACTAGAAGGAAAATCATCTGATTTGCTTTAAAACAACAACATACATTTTAAAAACGAAAAAAAAACAAAAAACTATTCAATGAGTAATAAACTCTTAATCTATGACTACAAAATGTGTGACTGTACTTCTGTTTAGGCATCTTCAGCAATAAACAGTTGTGTACAAAATATTAGTAGGCTCAAAATAATTAATTTCGAAAATGCACATACATGCAAATGAATTGGAAACAGCGCACATTCTTATCAAAGACGTAGGAAAAAAAAAAAAAATCAGGAAAAAGGAAGAGACTAGAAATCAGAGTAAAAATGGGTCATTTTTATTTTTTATACAGGAATGCACAATGACCAGCATGATCGAACTTTTCTGGCTCCATCTTTAGGGCACCGTGTTTACAGCCTGTTTTGTCACAGAATGAATAAACTCACTTATTAAACTCCACACCGCTGTTATTTTTAACAGTCCTCTTTCATGTAATGATTCAGTCACACAATCATCCCCAGGCATGTCAAGACTTTAGGGTCTACCATACCATACCAACTTTATTTATAAAGCACTTTATACACCGACAGGGCCAAAGAGCTGTACACAATCATAAAAACAATGCAAAATGGAAAGAGATTGAATATAAAACACACATTAATGTACAGACACAATAAATCACGTAAAAACGTCTCAGATTTTGCCAAACGCCAAAGAAAAGTGATGGGTCTTAAGGAGTGACTTAAAAACAGTGAGTGAAGAGGCCTGTCTTATGACCAAAGGAAGATCATTCCAAAGCTTGGGAGCTGCCACAGAAAAAGCACGGTCCCCTCTGAGCTTGCATTTTATTTTTGGCACCTTCAGGAACAACGGATCAGCTGACCTGAGGGAACGTGACGGTGTATAAGAATGTAACAGCTCAGACAGATAGGGTTTTTGGTACTGGTTTTGTATTACTCTACTACTACTACACTTTCTAATTTATTATTTACAAAGTAGAAATATAATTTCTACCAAAACAACCATATTTTAACATCTGGCAGAAAATTTTTTAAATTCATTATTTTCATAATTAGCTTTTCT
Source organism: Girardinichthys multiradiatus (assembly GCF_021462225.1). Lineage (NCBI taxonomy): Eukaryota > Metazoa > Chordata > Actinopteri > Cyprinodontiformes > Goodeidae > Girardinichthys > Girardinichthys multiradiatus. The sequence continues at coordinate 5,230,671 of NC_061802.1, forward strand.
GACAAGCAGCGATTTAGACATATCCGGTTTTCCCTTAAAAATAAGAGAAAGTCATGACTAACCAGACCTCTGCTTTCTACAGCCTGCGAGTCAAACCGCCACCTTTAGATATCCCTGCATGTAAATTGAAAATAAAACAAAGTGTTCATTCTGTGCATGAATCCAAATAGGCTGCTTTTAATTTGAAAAACCACACTAAACCAAACTTTAAAAGGCCAGATTTTCATGTCCTACTTAAGCACCATCATAAAGTCCTGCAGTGCTCCATTAGCTGCTGCTAAACACAAACAAAAAAATGACTGATGAAGAATATAGTTGTTTATAAGACACGGAGGTAAAAATTTATTTAGGAAAGTTAAAATAGTTTGCTCAGTTTGTACTCCAGGATTACAGCATAAATTTAAATTATGAAAGCAATCATACAGTCAATGTGTCCATTTTTCACAACTAGTTTTTAGAAAAGATACATGGGGTTTGTAGACAATTTTGTGTTTTGAAGTTTATTTTTGTATACCCTTAGCCATGTTGAAGCACATGGCATAAATTAAGTCAAATTGAATACTTTAGTGGTAAATCGTAATTTTTCATGATTTTGTTTCTTGTTTCATGTGTCTTTTAAACTAAATAGAGCAATGTGTGTTCCTCCCATTCAAAATGCACTTTTTATAAAAACACTTCCATTACAATTTGACTTTCATTCCCTTGGGTTGAAATATCTTCAAAATATCAAGTAATGTTGTCCACTATGTAAAGATAATCTCTCCATGGGATTTAATCTGCCAACTGACATATATAGGATGAAGAAAATAAATAAATACAATAAAATATTCAGCACAAAAAATAAAGCTTGAAAACGGGGACCTAAATTTGCATATATAGGAAGGGCAAAAAGTAAAAATGAAAAGAATTTAATCATTAAAACTGACATTTAAGAAGTGAGGAATTAGAAAATACATGAATATTTGCTTTATTTTTTTAAAAAAGGGAAAAAATGTTGATGTAAAATATTTCTATGGAAATCTATAGTTTCAGTCAGTCAGTTGCTTGTTCAGCTGCAATGTCTACGGATGCTACAGTCTATCATCAAAAATATACTTGGAAAAAGAGTGGTAAAGCCCTAAATAACAGCCAAAGCTGCTTTTCTGGCCCTTCGGGGGGCCCATCCCTTGGTCAATCAATAATATAATACAGCTATTTAGTGTTACCATCCTGCTCTAAGCTTTTAAGCTACCCTCCATCCTCTCACTGCTGACTGTAATATAGTGTAGGTTGAGACTGGACATTTTATCTATATGACCAAGTCTTATTTAAAAACAAAATAGTGATCACTTACCTGGGATTAGAGCAGGGTACTCTCTGCGTGTTGACGTTGTCACACATTTGCTCACCTCCATGGTAAATTCCAGTCCTCACATAGATCTACAAGTAGGAAGGGGAAAATCAAAATAGACAAAAAATAACTTTTTTATGCCTATGAAGTATTGATCTTTTCTTAAACTGGCCAGAGGTTGTAGTACAAGTTTATTACTACTTCAATTATAGGCAGTCTTTTTTCACATTTCAAAATCATTCCAGAGAGCACACCAGCATAAAGCAACAGATTTGCTTCCCATTAGTCAAACTCACTTAAGAGCTCCACAATGCCCATTTGATTCAACAACAAGCAGGCAAGTAGGAAGGTAGGATGCTGTGCAAAACTGAAAAATCAGTCAATTGATTCTGCTCTAAAGCAAAGCTTGGATCCTGCCAAAATGAACGTCGTACCTAACCCAGTTTTTATCTTTAAAAGAAAACAAAAGTCCATAATACCCAAATAAAACCTTTCGCTCAATTATATAGTTAGAGTCAAAGCACTGATATGGCATCATAAGAGCTGGATATCCCCACCTTGTCTATGTCCCGTATATTCACGTTGACATAGGTGGCACAAAGGATCCGTATTCGCAGAGTCCCATTGATAGTCCACAGCGACTTGGAGGATGCCTCTCCATTCATATAGGATGTTGCCGTGGAGATGCGTCGAGAGTAGGATGGCATGACAAAGTTATCAGTAGGTAGCTGGGTGTACAAGCTGTCTTTAGCCATCAGCATCAGGTTAGGCATCCTGCTCAGCATGATGCAACTACGGATGTACTGGAAGAAAGGGGAGAAAAACAGTTGGTAAGATACCCACCAGATCTACTGGAGTTCAACAGTGCAGCTGGATCTTACCTTGTACTGGCTTATAGGGTACTTTTCCAATAAGTATTCATCACAGCCACAAACTTTGAGGATGTATTTCCCCTGATACTCTTGAACACACATCTTTAGCTGTTCTGGGGACAACAGCATGCTGCGCGTCTTCTTGCGGATGGCCTCTGCAATCACCTTTAGGCCATGATGCATTCAGACAGATAACGTTGGAGGTTGTTATGGAAGCATCAATAAGCGAACTAGTGTCCTGAACCATAGCATCACTAAAAAGTTACATTTGAGAAGTTCAATTCAAACATTTTAACTCAATTTCTACAGATTTTCTACCCTGGAACTAGGGCTGCAACTATCAATTATTTTGCTAATCGTTTAATCTGTCGACAGTTTTTTCGATTAATAATCTGATACCAAAGGGTGCTTAATAGGATATTTTTTACAGAATTTGAACAAAGGTGAAGCTACAACTATGCCACTTAAGGTGTTACGGATAGTGCACATTTACAGACGAGAAATTTTCATTAATAAAGAAATCTCAGCCTACGAATCATAAGTCCATGCGCTGTCAAGTCTACAGCGGAAAGAACAAGTATTTGATACACTGCCTATTTTGCAGGTTTTCCCTCTAACAAAGCATGTAGAAGTCTTTAATTTTTATCATAAGTATACTTCAACTGTGAGTGATGGAATCTAAAACAAAAATCCAGAACATCACATTGTGTGATTTTTAAGTAATTAATTTGTATTTTATTGCATGAAATAAGTATTTGATAAATCAGAAAAACAAAACATAATATTTGGTACAGAAAACTTTGTTTGCAATTACAGATATCAGACGTTCCCTGTAGTTCTTGACAAGGTTTGCACACAGTGCAGCAGGGATTTAGGACCACTCCTCCATACAGATCTTCTCCAGATCCTTCAGGTTTCAGGGCTGTCGCTGGGCAATATGGACTTTCAGCTCCCTCCAAAGATTTTCGATTGGGTTCAGGTCTGGAGACTGACTAGGCCATTCCAAGACCTTGAGATGCTTCTTACAGAGCCACTCCTTAGTTGCCCTGGCTGTGTGCTTTCAGGTCATTGTCATGCTGGAAGACCCAGCCACGACCCATCTTCAGTGCCCTTTCTGAGGGAAGGAGGTTGTTGGCTAAGATCTCCTGATACATGGCCCCATTGATTCTCCCCTCAATACGGTGCAGTCATTCTGTCCCCTTTGCAGAAAAGCATCCCTAAAAAAATTATGTTTCCATCACCATGCTTCACGGTAGGGATGGTGTTCTTGGGGTTGGACTCATCCTTCTTCTTCCTCTAAACACTGCGAGTAGAGACCAAAAAGCTCTATTTTTTTCTCATTAGACCATGTGACCTTCTGGTCATTGGCAAACTTCAGACAGGCCTGGACATGCGCTGGCTTGAGCAGGGGACCTTGTGTGCGCTGCAGGATTGAAATCCATGGCGCCGTAGTGTGTTGCTATTGGTCCTCTTTGAGACTGTAGTCCCAGCTCTCTTCAGTTCATTCGCCAGGTTCTGGCGTGTAGTTCTGGGCTGTTCCCTCACCTTCCTCATGATCATTGATGCCCCACAAGGTGAAATCTTGCATGAAGCCCCACACTGAGGGAGATTGAGTGTTATCTTGAACTTCTTCTATTTTTCTTATAATTGAGCCAACAACAACCTGCTTGGCTATTTACCTGTAGCCCATCCCAGCCTTGTGCAGGTCTACTGTTTTATCCCTGATGTCCTTACACAGCTTTCTGGTCTTGGCCGTTGTGGAGAGGTCAGAGTTTGTTTGACTGAGTGTGTGGACAGGTGTCTTTTATACAGGTAACGAGTTCAATCAGGTGCAGTTAATACAGGTAATGAGTGGAGAACAGGAGGGCTTCTTAAAGAATAACTAACAGGCCTGCGAGAGTCCGATTTTTACTGGTTGGTAGGTGATCAAATGCTTATGTCATGCAATAACATGCAAATTAATTATTTAAAAATCACACAATGTGATTTAGTTTTTTTGTTGTAGATTCCATCACTCACAGTTGAAGAGTACCTATGATGAAAATTAAAGACTTCTACATACTTTGCATGTGGGAAAACCTGTAAAATCAGCAATGTATCAAATACTTGTTCTCTACACTGTATGCCCCTCAGTACTATGTCAGGGCTCCTTTTGCATACATCACAGCCCCATACCGCTTGAAGAACCATCTCCAGCTGCAGTCCACACCTAGCAATTCTCCCTCAAACTGTTCAACAGGCTTCTCTTTACATTCCTTTCAAGGCTGCAATTATCCGTGTTGCTTGTGTCCCTTTTTCTACTAGTTTTTCCTTCCATTCAACTTTCCATGGACAACTGTCAAGTCTGCAGTCGTCTCCATGATTGTGTAGGCCATAACATAACATTTCTGTATTTAAAATGCAACTTTTTTAAATTAGTCTTAAGTAATAATATACTTTCTGAGAAACAGAATTTGGGGTTTTCAGTAGCTATTAACCATAATCATCAAAATGATCAGAAATAAATGTTTGAAATATATATTTGAATTTAATGAGATGCACCTTCACTCATAGTGATGCTTCTGTCAGCTTAAAAAAACAAAAAGAACACGGTTTACAGTGATTGATTATTGATACCCACCTGTTCAGGCACACAGTCATGGTTGATCTTCAGTGTATACTTTTGTTTGTCATTGTTTGGGGAAACGATCACCCAGATTACAACAATAATCTGGCCTAAAACAGAGAGAGAAATGTACATCAATTCTTTAAAACAGTCAAAGAGACAAAACTTCCAAAAGCAAACGTATGTAAAATGTAACATTTATTGATTTTATACTATAGATGCACCAATCCCATTCCAGTTGTTCTATCACTCATCAGGTTGTCTTCATTGATTACAAATATAACAAATATAGACGATTGTTGTTGTATACCTTTGTCAAGTTTGTTATTGATGTGTTTGGGAAGTTCCTGCGTTGATTCGACGTTGGGTGGGTAAACATACAGTGCTCTGCTGTGAGGACCACTGGCATTTCTCAGCTCCACAGAATCTTTACAAACATTAAGGATGTTTCTCCTGAAGTCCTGAACCTCAGGGTCCTTCACAAGGTCAAACTCACACACAGGCATACCGATGGCAAAACCTTACAAAACACAACAAAAAGTTTACAATGGGCCCATTGTAGCAGCCTAGCAATGTTAAGCAATAACTAAAAAACAATCATGCTGCCTTAACCTGCAGAAAAATCCACTATCAATTCTATTTACTTTACATTTTATTCTATATATGTATAGATTTTAGCATATTTTTGGTTAAAAACAAATACTTTAATAATGAAAATAAATAAATAAAGGGTTTTTAAAACCATTAATCTCACCAATCTCTCTGTTTAGGATCTTTTCTTCTCTGTTACCGACTGGCTCGATGACTTTGAGAAAAGGCTGGAAGAGTCGAAGGTCACACAGCCTTCGGGTCTCGTCATAGAACTCCTCCCGCTCTGCTTCCTATCATTTGTAGGGAGATAAATCAGAGAATTTGGTCAATAATAATACAGAAAGATGTATTTAAAACTAATTTTAATTTTAAAGCGGAAATGTGTCCCAAATGTCCCGTTCTGTCTTGCTGAACAACTCGGACTAGAAGATAGTGTTTGCTTGGACAGGCTCAACAAGTCTTCATCACTGCCAAATGCAGTTGGTTCCACTAGGTTAACCCTGTAATCACTGCGAATTGTGACCTCTCTAAGCAATGTGCTGATCTACTCATGCTTTTTGAGATAAATCCCCACTGCATGGGTCGTGCTATTAAAAATTACGTTATTCTTATCATGACACATCTCGGCTCTCTTATAAAAACATCCATCGGATTCTCACCTGTGTAACACTGACAAAAATGTAGGATGTCTCCTCTTGTAGGAGGTGATGGAGAGGGTATTTTCTGGCCTCCTTGAACAGCTCATGCTTGATGGTAATTAGTGTGGCCTCTCGGAGACACTCCAAGTTCAGAATCATCCCGTTGGGTAGCAGGCAGTCCACTAGGATCCTGCAGACACACCAAGCAACATTATTAGGGCTTTGCTAAGAAAACATTAGAAAATCTTAGGGATATTTTTATTTGGAAAAATAAATTCATATGCTTGTGTACAAACAAAATTGGCTTTAAAACAGGAAGTCACACCTTGGAGGCATCAAGTGGATCCCCCATAGCTCTCCTGAGGATGGCCTTGGAGGCATCTTCTGCTGTCTCTCAGCTCTGTTGCACAGGTAAGCTGAAGAGCACAACCTGAGAAGTCACAACATTTGAGAGCTAGCTCTGATTTGTTTTAGCACAATCTATCCAACTTCAACATCAGTGGCAAAACGATTAAACCATGTAAGAGAAATTTAGTGCAGTTTACCTGATGGGAACTAGACATTTTTTGCTAAATCGCCTGAGAAGTTGAATCTGCCTCTTTGCCAATTACAAAAAAGAAACTTAAACACATTGTGCAAAATAACTCAAGCCACAAAAGTAGGAAATGGTAAAATGAGCAGAAACAGAATGTAAAACATACCAGAGTTCACATTTGAACCGAAACTGTACTGATGCCCGGTACCTGGGAATCGGTATCGATACTCAACGGTATCAGTTTTCAGTACTTTGTGTGTGTTCATGTGGTATTAAAGGTTAATTCGTTTAATAATAAAATCTCAAAATGTTTCAATTTAACATAGTTATTTCTCAGTATATAAACTTTAATAAATATATCAAAATAACATTCAGCTGTTTGTATTGTAACATCTGAGTTGTTTCAAACATTTCTTCTCCCATGTTGCTGGCTGCAGACGACGAGTTGCCAACGGATGGAGGCGTGCTGACGCCACCGAATGCAGGAGTTGTAGCCGTAGATCTGAGGCTGTCAAAAATTGTCTCTCTTCAACCTTGAAAAAAATATTGTGCTTAACCAGGTGCTTCCTCAGATTAGAAGAATTCCTTCCACTGGTCTTGCATTTCACGTCACAAATATTGCAGCGGGCGTAATGTGCACCACATTCTGAAAAGCGGAGCCAAACTTTCAAGCTCTTTCTGTCAGCCATGCTTGCTTTGTTGACCGTACCACAGCTACTGACGTCATTACGTTCCTGTGCGTGCAATGCTGTGTTCATGTCCGGCATGGAAAATCACCCACTCTTCCACTCCCTCAGTGTCACAATGATGCGTTTAGGTACCGAAACATGGTACCGATTTTACGTGAATCGGTATTCGGTAGAACAGAAATCGGTCGGTATCTATAAAATTATCGAATTCGGTACCCATCCCTAACCAGCGTTACTTCAAGAAAACTCGAGGGTTTACACAGTTTGTGTGTTTATGACTTTAAGACTTTCATCAAGCAATAGAACACCTGGAAATTGAAATGATTTAACTCGGACTCTGCTCCTCTGACCTGTGGGGTCCCACAAGGGTCCATTCTGGGCCCATTATTATTTTTATTTTATATTCTTCCATTTGCTGGCATCATTTAGGCATTTTCTATAATTTGTTAACACATCTATGCAGATGACATCCAGCTATATGTTTCTTTTAAAACTTGGCAGCTGGATGGGCTGTACACCCTCATGCAATGCTCATCTCGGTTCAGTGACTGGCTCACTAACAATTAACTGGTCTTAACCACCGACAAGACACAAACCATGATAATTACTCCTAGCTACCTGCATGCTAATATGAACCATACAGTTGCTTCTTTTTGCCCATACAAGAAATATGACAATTCTTTAGACTTCGACACGCACATCCGTTCTATTTCTCATTCTTGTTTCATAGTTTTTTGAAAAAATACGTCTCTAAAACACATGCAAATGTCTCCCGAGCAGATATACAAAACATTATTAATGCATTTGTGTCATCCCATTTAGACTATTGCAATGCCCTGTTTATAGGTCTGGAAAGATCTGCAACTTATCACCGCCAAGCCATTTAGGACTCAGCAGCCAGGCTTCTTACGAAATTGAGTAAATTCTCTCATATGCAGTCTCCTACAGTGGCTCCCAGTTAAGTTTAAAAATTCTTGTCCTCGCCTGCAAGGCTCTAAATGGCCAGAATCCTGACTATTTGTGTCAGCTTTTAACTGAACACTGTGCTCCTCGTAGCCTTCAGTCACAAGCCCAAAATTATCCTGGGTGTCCTCGTAGAAGGCTGAAAACCAAGAGGGACAGGGCTACTCTGTGTACAAGTTTGTCACCAGAGCTGCGCTTTGCTGACTCTGTAATTGTCAGCTTAAGTCTGAGTCCACGGTTTTTTTTTTTTACATTTACCTGTTTTATTATTAGCCACTTTTCATTTTGGTTATTAGCCATGATTATTCTCCACTCTGTAGGAAAGGGAGGGGTGGTTTAGTGTCTGGATGTCTGCGGTGTTACTGTGTGAAGATGTGCAACAGCTCAAGGAGATAAAAAGGGCTCAGTTTGTAATGATTGACACAAATAAGTATTTTTAAAGAATTTCTTTTTTGTTATTTGGAAAACCTTACTTCGCACCTTTTAGAATTACAACTTGGGTGTAAATTTTAATAAAGTGAAGCTGTCCAACATTTTTTATTAATGCTTATTAATGTACAAATAAATCTTAGAACTGTCCTAAAAATGTAAAATCTGAGGCTAAAGGGCTCAAAGAAGCACCAAAAGACAAAAAAAATATATCTTATTTTTTAGGTTCCTAGCAAAAAAAAACACTAATGAATGAAAAACAAGACCATGACAGAAACTAAACATTTTTCATGTTTAAGAAACACCAAGCGTCAAATGGCAACGGTTTTTCTGTGACACTGTTGACAAATATTTTTAAGTAAATTTAGTCAGGTTAAAAGAGACTGCATTTTAGTTACCAGTCATGATTACCTCATTTAGCCTTGTGTCTTGCAGTGCTGGGAAATGACAACAACTTTAGACAGTCTGCTAAGGTCCAACACTCATAAAACACAACAACAACACAGTGAGTCAGCTGCAGCTGAGACATGGAGATGTGACAAATATCATTTTTCTTCCTTAATTTAACAAACTACATGGAGAGGCAGAAAAACCTTTACATTGTTAGAATTATGATTATTGATTAATTAATCTTTATCAATAATTATAATTAAAAATCATAATTTCACAAAATGTATTTCTTAACCAAAATCCTCATTTATGAATCGAGACCAGAGATGTCTTCTGGTGTTGTAATTGTGGCTCAACGCCTCTGATAATTACAACCCTTAAATACTTGGTAATAATTAATAACTATTACCAGAGATGTCACTGTTTAATCGACCGTTTCTACCGAAACGTGTGGAACTTTTAACCTTATCTTGACTGACGAATCACTCTTGCACAAAATAAACACAGAACGCCTACTGTTACCATCTATGTGAATATTTATTAAATCACAGCCTGATACAATCCATTCTTCCGATTTAATAATCTTCACCTACTCAAACATGCAAAGTTCTACACAAAAGGGGTAAAATATCTAACTAAACAAAATAAAGCAAAACCGCAGTGGGTGCATATGGGATCAAAGCAGCAGTTATGGCAAAAATGATAATATGAAAGGGATGTGGTGGTGAGCGGAGGTTGGGCGCAGCTCAAACTGTAACTCAGTTATACTCAGTCATAAAACCTCCCCCAACTCTTGAGCAGACAAAGGGTTATAAAACTTTTGGCGGCAAGCTAGTAAGCAGTAAGGTTGAAGACAAAGAAAATGGGGAATTTCACCATGAGGTTATTTTAACACACAAAGCTGGGTAGCACAGCGGCTTCCAGGCATCCAACACAGTACATCAAAGTTTCAATGAAAAGGTTACATGCTCATTTCATTCAGAACACATTAGATTAAATAGCGAATCTCATCGCACTAAAACCTCCTGTACCCTGCCCAGACTTTCTAAGAAAGAAACAAAAATAAAGGATGGTTTTACTTGTCGTTGTCTTCCTTCTGAGCGGGGTTGAGAGAGAGTGGGGTGGAAGTTGGAAGTTAATGTGCATCCACAGTTAACCTCAGGAAAAGTGGTCAATCTTCGTCCTCTGGCCTCCTTGGCGAAAGGGAAAATATGATCTGACCGTCACAGTCGACTAGGACAAAACACGGTGGCGATTCGTCTCCTTGAAGCTCGTGTTTGTTTTTAGTTACGTGTTAAACTCACGTCTTCGATCGGCAAAGTGAAATTTCTGGCCTTCTTATTCCAGAAACCTCAGTTATGAATTCTTCGTTGGCCATCGAGAGAGAATAAATGAAATCCACTCGGGACTCTTCTCCAGGTGATGCTTCAGATGTTGGTGACCGTGTCACAGTCTCCAGCTGAAGGCAAATGGTGGGTCGTCTCACCCTCTGTTATATAGTTGACGGTGGCCTCAGGGCTGCGACATTAAACATATTGTCGTTTCCCGTCAGGGAACTGGTAACAGATTCACGAGGACATCCGGGAACCATAAACGTGTTTGTATAATATTTAATCTGGTTTTTCCAAGATGGTCCAAGAAAAAACAGAAAGTAATGGTGGAAAAAAAAATACTTTTCACTTCATCCAGCAAAAGGATCAAATATCTAAATACATTCCTGAGTTTAATGATGATTCTGATTCCAGCTTGAGTCCATGTCCTCACATTTAAGACAAGCTTAAATCAACCACAAACTCTGCTGATATTGTTTTTTCTGCTGCATGACAAAAACCCCAACTGATGTCAAAGTCGCTTCCTTGTTTGTGTACATGAGGATTTACCGATATAATATTCATTTGAAAATAACCTGAGATCCACAACATGCTGGAAGACAGTGTTTTTAAAACATTTTATCCTCAACTATCTATAGCCACATGTCCATAATGTATAACATATTTATTTATATGCTTTACCAAGTCCTGGCTGCAGCATCCCAATCAACAACTTCCACATCCATGTCCCTTCGACTGAAAGGTCAGTTTAGCACTAAAGCACAGAAGGAGCCAAGCAAGACGCTTGCTAAGACAATGAGATTCAAAAGGACTGCATTCAGTGGAATTCAAACGTATAAATTATAATTTCAATGTCTCCAGAATTTGAGCTGCTTTGCATTATTCATGATGACACACCAGTGGATAAAATCAGCTTGAAACCAGTACTGATACAGAACTTTCACTAAAGAAAAGGAGCATTTCAAAGCTGGTGCCGTTTATACAATGATATGTATAACAAACTGACAAGTGAACAAACACTTCCGGCAGACCGTGCCGCAAAAAAAATGACGAAACCACTTGCAAAACAGACTATATGACGACAGCAGCATTTACTTTCCTAGTAGCAGCCATAACTCTCCTCCATATCCAACTATAGAAAATAGCATAGGTGCTTCAGGCCCCGCCCCTTACAAGCAGATAAAATCAACACGTCACCAGGTGAGGTTTTATTCCGGGTTGACAGTCAGTGGGGAAATACTCCCCTTGACTGTACAACGACCTTGGTAAGTAAGTATGTAAATACATATATAACAGAAAAAGACAGAGATGGAGAGAAACAGGGAAACACACAGCTGTGTGTGAAGCCCCTGGCTACAGTCTGCAGGGGTGAGGGTGTGCGTTGCATTCGATCCAAATCCAAATCTTTGCTTACATTTTATTTTGTGCAATGCAATAAATGCAAAATTTATTGCAAAAAATGAATGAAATTGTATTTTTAGGTAAATTGTTAATTCAGATTAAGTGATTATTAAAAAAAAATAGATGACAGCTTATTTTGGGGGGCAAACACTTTTTGGTGTTGCTGTTTTAATGTTGTTTTGTGGCTTTTAGTCACACTGAAATAGTTAATAGTTGCACTAAATGTTAAAGCTGTTGCATGGTGGCGCAGTTGGTAGCACTGTTGCCTTGCAGCAAGAAGGTCCTGGGTTCGATTCCCGGCCGGGGGTCTTTCTGCATGGAGTTTGCATGTTCTCCCTGTGCATGCGTGGGTTCTCACCAGGTACTCCGGCTTCCACCCACAGTCCAAAGACATGCCAGTTAGGTTAATTGGTTTCTCTAAATTGCCCTCAGGTGTATGAATGAGTGTGTGCTTGGTTGTTTGTCTGTTGCCCTGCGATGGACTGGTGACTTGTCCAGGGTGAACCCCGCCTCTCGCCCATAGACTGCTGGAGATGGGCACCAGCTCCCCCGCGACCCACTATGGAATAATCGGTAGAAAATGACTGACTGACTGATGTTAAAGCTGTATGAACAAAAATGTTCTGCTCATACAAAACAGTACATTTCTAATCTCTACAACCAGTTTTAACAGCCAGCCAATCCACGTTTAGTTGAGATAAGAGGGCAAAGTATTAAAACTCCATTTAACTGCAAAGAAAAAATAAAGAAGGTTAACCTAAATATTCGTGTACTTTATTATATACAAAATAGAAAATAAAACCAATAATAGTATTTGTATCAATCTATTGCCATCCCACTCCTCAAATAATTGACTGAAAAAGGCACAATTCACATCCAATGGTTACATTTAACTACTTGTATAATAAGGAAAATATAGCAACAACTGATGGTGGTGATAAACATAGGGGACATCTCTAGAAATACAGAAAAACTGAATATAGAATAAAGCTAAAATCCTCGTAATATACATAATGTGCCCTTGTATATTTGTACAAAAGGGACCACTCCCCAGAATAATATGAGTCTCCTAGTTTGGAAGGTAACAGGGAAGGTATGCGGCAGGAAGAGTAAAAACAGAGCGGGAAATGACTGATATTTATACTCCAGCTGGTAAAAAACAACCGATCCAGTTAGTTTTCAGAATAAACCAATAGAAATGAGCTAAAAAGGAAAACTCCAAAGCTGGAACAAACCACCTACTGAGTAGTTCGGTAACCTATGACCCTGATCAGAATGCAGCAAAGTACTTCCTGACAAAAAAAAAAGGAAGCTTCCTTAAAACAGAATGTGGGGATTGGGAAACATTGGCCTAGACACCAGCTTGCTTTGAGTAAAAACACACAACTACACAGTAGTTCTGTGGGCGGACAAGACCCAACATCTGTTGAGGTTCTGCAACACACAGCTCGATATATTTGTGGGCAACAGAGGGTTTAGCCATTTGCACCACGCTGCATGGAAACACTGGTACAATGGAAACACTTGTGACCCAGTGATCGGGTTACATTTTGTCCATGAAATTAGCCCCGGAATTCAAGTTAATTGAAAGATGACAGTCGTCGACTGATGTGGAGGGGACAGACTGTAAATGTGCAGCATACCTTTGACAGAGGCCCTCCTATTTGGATGACTGGACAGTCCCGCCCTTCATGTTTTCAGTCCATCTTCACGCTGTCGCTGGAATATTTGTTGAAAGAGGAAATTAAATCACAGAACATCACGGAGAGTCTGAATAACAGTAATGGTGATTCATGTTGGCTAGGGGAATGACAGCTCACAGATGACCACCGCATAACATAAAATGTAGCTAATTAACTCAAGTAACGAGACTACGAAGTTAATAACCACGGGAATCACACCTCTGCGATACCAGAAACATATCCTGGACTAATAAGAATCCAACTGTTTGGATATGTAGGCTAAATGCTGCTATCCATATCCTCCCCTTTTGAAAAACAACCAACCAAAAACAACAAAACATTAAACGTATCAGCAGAACAGTATAAATATTTCATTTGTAATTTAAAGACCTACCCGTCGCTTTTTAGTCAGAGCTGTTTGACGACACCGAAGTGAACGGATATCCTCGGCTTACGCCTGTTAGCTTCCCGCTAACCAACCGTTGCGGTTGGGTTCTTGCGGCCGATCCGGGGTTGGTGGCTTCCCGGTACCGGGGTCGAAGCAGGGAGCTGTCGGTCTTTCCCCTTCGCTTTCAGCGCCAGCTTTCAGTGACAGCAAGCCGAGCGCAAACCCTCCGGTATAACCGCGGTCACAGAGAGAACAGACTGACCGGCGGCATGTCGACCCAGTCAGACTGACTCCACCTGAGGATGTCAGCAGCAGCTGCTCGGCTGGACTCGGTGTTACTGCGACAAAGCAGCCACGCTGTCTGCTCTGCTCTGCTTTGACTGTCTGTGGCCCTCCTCCCTTCCTCTAAAACACACACAAACACCGTGAAAGTCAAAATGAGTTTATCTCCAGAATACCGCATTTAATGAACCCACACTACATGAATATAAAAATAACTGGATAGACTTGAAGGTATTTTAACAGATTACATTTATTTGGGATCGCTGGTTTTGTTATATTAACCCTACCTTTTTGACAAGTAAGTGTTTGTCTGAACCAAATAATATCAGAAATTGCAGCTTTGTCTTGTGAGGTTCCTCAAGGCTCTGTTCTGGCTCTTATTCTTTTCCTTTGTTCACCGGTACAGTTTAGAAGGTGCTATAATAATGTATGTTATCTCCATAGTCCATCAGCAGACCATTTGAAAGCCAACTTTATGTTGTGCAAAACACAGCTGGTAGGAATTTCACTGGTGCAAACAGTCAGTAAGTCAGTCATTTTCTACTGCTTATTCCATAGTGGGTCAATGGGGAGCTGGTGCCTATCTCCAGCAGTCTATGGGCGAGAGGCAGGGTACAGGGTACACCCTGGACAGGTCACCAGTCCATCACAGGACCTGGTGCAAACAGAAGATCCCAAATCATTCTAGTTTCAGCTTCCCTGCCAGTCAATTTTAGAATAAATTTCAATATTTCAGTTTCAGGACTGAATGGTGGTGCAGTTGGTAGCACTGTTGCCTTGCAGCAAGAAGGTCCTGGGTTCAATTCCTGGCTGGGAGTCTTTCTGCATGGAGTTTGCATGTTCTCCCTGTGCATGTGTGGGTTCTTGCTGGGTACTCTGGCTTCCTCCCTGAATTAATGCCTGCTAGGCATTAATTGGTCACTCTAAATTGCCCTTAGGTGAATGAGTGTGTGCATGGTTGTTTGTGTGTTGCCCTGTGATGGACTGGTGACCTGTCCAGAATGTACCCTGCCTCTTGTCCATAGACTGCTGGAGATAGGCACCTGTGACCCACTATGGAATAAGCACTAGAAAATTACTGACTGATTTGAGTTTAAACCTATAGGGCATAACATGAATGTTTCAGTATATCTCTGAACTGTTGAAATCGCCCTCCTCCCCCCAAACTCTGATCAACAGGTCAGAGGTTGCTAAGAGTCTGAGACACTAGATGTTCAACTTATGGAGATTGATTCTTCCACTCTGTGGCACCAAGACTTTCAAATGTACTTCCTCTGTCTTTTCACTACATCAACACAATTAAATATGATTACGCACAAACACGCACTTTTGTTCATGCAAGAATTCCATTAAAGCATACATTTTCTTGCTTTCTGTAATTTTGTAGTTTCTTTGATTTGCTATTTTATTCATTTATATCCATCTATGGTCTTCCACTTTTTGTCTTACTCTAAAGCAGTTCCTGATTTTTATGTATGAAAAGGACTATATAAATGAACTTTGTTTGCTTACTTTGTTACATATAAGTGGTAGGAGGCTTACAGCACTTTGGCATATCAGCTTTGACAGATTAGTGATTAAACCCGCCCTTCTAACATAAAACAAACAATAAAACAGTTTATATACAATTCAAATTGGTTATATAGAGAGTCAACATCAATAACATAATTACACACATTTCAATTCAACCCTTGTTATAAAACATCAGGGTCAAGTTTAGTTTATTATGCCAACTGGTAAAACATTTTCTAAGAAAGCTCAGCCAATTGGATTGAGCCACTGACTTTGCAGCAATTATTCCTCCTGAATCAGCATGTAGTAGAAGTTTATTGCATCGCGTCGTTAACTTTGCAGCAACCCCTCATACTGAGCATGCATGTGGTGACAGTGGAAGGGAGAACTCCCCTGTCACAGGAAGAGACCTCCAGCTGAACTGAGCTCATTGTGAGCAGTTGTCTGCTGTGACCAACTGGAGGTTTGAGAAGACACAACAGATACAAAAAATGACAGAAGCACTGCTGCAGGTGTACCTTCTATGAAGCAACTGCTTCGTGGGGTTGAGCCTTGTCTGCCCACAACCCTGCCACCTGTCTACCAAGACGGAAAACTCAAGAAAATGAGCACCTGGCCCTAGCTGATCTGTAAATAACTGTCCATCTTGTGGTATTAACAACCAAATACCTATGAAGAAATTTTAAAAAAGTCATTATGACCATAAATTGATCTAAAAGTAATGATAAAAGTAAATAACATACGGTATGACACACCCAAAGAGGCTTGAAAGGATCAGAGTGAGACAAAAAAGAAGTTTAAAACTGCACATTGTGAATGTGTTATAAACCAAGTTTGTTTAGTTGAACTCCATTACTGACTAAGAGAAAGGTTTAGAAGGTTTATTGCTAAATGTTGTCTAGAGGGTTGGGGCCGACGGCTAACTTCCATTCTGCAAACGGATTGTAGGTGAGATTCATAACAATTTTTTAATTCATTCATTCATTCATAGTAATTAATCATCTTTAAAAGATGACAAAGACACTGTGTCACAATTACCCCAAGGGTTGCTTTTTCTGTGACTAACGTCTCCTGAGCATAGAAAGGGCCAACAGGCTGGAGAGGGTCTTCTGGTTGGTATGTTAGGAAATTGGAGGAGGATGGTTTTAATGACTTATGAAAGTGAAGCCACTGAGTAATTCTGGGTAATTCTGCAGGGACTGGAAAGAGATGATTTACATACAGTATGGAAGTGGAGAGAGAGTAGAAAGAGACATATGTCCACAGCAAGGGCTCAGAGGAACAATCCAGAATCCACAACCAAAATCTCAGTGTTGAGGGGAGGTGAGAAAAAACAGAGAGCAATCCTTTACTTATTGGAACAGTGAAGGAATGGTTGGGGGCAGAACAAAGGTTGGCAGAAAACTTGATAATCCAGTTATGGTTTATCGACAACAAAGCAAGGATCAAAGCAGCTTGTATCTAGGCCAATGTTTCCCAACTCCCTACATCCTGTTTTAACGAAGCTTCCTTTTTTTGTCCTAAAGTATATTGATGCATCCTGATCAGGGTCAAAGGTTACAGAACTACATAAAAGGTGGCATATTCCAGCTTTGGAGTTTTCCTTGCTGGTAATGTGTTTATTATAGACCCGAAATGTACTTACCCAAAGCAGTAGTTGATTTCAAAAGTGCTCAAAGCCTCTCCTGCTTCTCTTCAAACTTTTGGTTAACCACTCTGCTGCTGAACCTTATACATTACCTTTGTATAGCAAGCATGAGTAAGGAAAGGAAATTCATTTTGAGCTGTTGGTGCTGTTATGGAATGAAAACAACTCACTGAACCCCCGCAATTTGTAACTTGGTTCACATGCCTATTGTCTAATCGTTCCATTCAGGTGAACAAACCAAACCAGATTGTTGTGTCTTATTTATGGAAAGGGTGTGATACCTAATATAAGAAGGTTTCATACCTACATAAGTCATTATATGAAATGATTATATAAAAATCTAACCAATTTTCATATTTATTTGCTGGAGTTTCTGAATGCCTCAGCCTTAGCAGAATCTATGAAATCT
Organism: Girardinichthys multiradiatus; assembly: GCF_021462225.1. NCBI lineage: Eukaryota > Metazoa > Chordata > Actinopteri > Cyprinodontiformes > Goodeidae > Girardinichthys > Girardinichthys multiradiatus. The sequence continues at coordinate 5,248,366 of NC_061802.1, forward strand.
ACAATACATTGTATAAGGTTTAAACAACTGTCTGGCAGGTGTTTAAGCTATGTGTAAAGAAGTTGATGTGTTTAAACTCTTACACCCAGACAACAATGCCTTTAAATTGACCTTTAGTCAAAGATAAATAGCTTTTATGGTGTAAGATTTTTTGAAAATATAGCACTCACAAGGATAGAATGCAAAGGTGTTGCTGCGACTTCATATGTTTCTTTAAAGACAAATATTTAATGCAATCCAACATTACCAAATGTATTTTTCCTGGCACGAACTTATTAGATGTAATGCATTTCACCTTCAACTAAAATAATCATACAAGTCAGGATTTTCTTATCCTGAAATACACATGTGAGTTAATATAGATGTATGGTCATACAATTTACTCTAATAATAACACAAGAATTTTCTGTTGTAGATTCATCCATGATTTTTTTTGTCTCTTGGTAGTTGAAGACAAAAAAAGACAAAAGGAATGAGAGGCTTAGGAGAAAGCAGAAACAACAGCTTAGATAAGCACGAATAAGGCTGGAAAACTGTAATCCCAAGGCTACAAACGATCTAGCACAGAGCCAAGGAAACAGAGGCGAAGAAGGATAGCCAGCAGGTGTGGGCAGTGAGCTCATTAGCTACATAGCTGCAGTGCTGCAACAGGCAGCCTGCAGGACATGATGCAAAAGGCATGAACATAAAACTTAATTAAACTGTAACAGATTGATCAACAATATGGTCAGAAGAGACAAAAAAAACAACCAGGAAGAGACTGTAGGAAGAGACAGGTTTAAAAGAAACGAGATTTGACTTGAAATTATAAAACAGTACCATGTAAAATGTGAATGCAAGATGTCCAAAGTGAAAGAATACGAGACACAACTAATCAAATTAAATCATGAAATGTCCTCAAGTTTCCTCAATGTATCATGTAGTTTCAGTCAGATAACCTTCAATTCAGTAATAATTGATTAGTGTGATTATTCTCCAAATTGGTATGGCATAGAGGTCATGACAGACAGGCAGGTTTCTTTTAATTTAATAAAAATGTGATACATCTGAACTTTTTTAGGCTAAGTTTTGAAAAGCAGAAGTCTCAGGAAGCTAAAAGTGGCTGTAGTTTGAGGTAAATTCACATGTTAAAGATCTTTGAGGCTTGTAGGCAAAGAGTCTGCTAACTTTATGAAACTATTGTGTTGTTCTATTTAGCAATAAGCTGTCTGTTTGTATCTTTGTAGTGAAGGATATGAGTAATGAAAAGTTTTTCTCAGCATGAAAATGTTTAGTTTTTATCCCCCTTCTCTAAAATGCCAGTTGAATATGTGAATATTCATCTTCAAATGAATATTCACTAATTCTCATCTTTTTTTCTATTTATGCTATTGCCATTATGAATAAAAATCAGAATAAAAAGGTACTCGTCATGGCTTGTGAAGTAGGAACTGGACCAAAACACAGACAGGACCGAGGAAATAGCATAGACAATAAAAATGATTAAATAATAACAAAACACAATGTACAAAGAATGTACAAAGAATACAAGGATGAACTAAGGAACCAATACACACAGAAATAAACTAAAAAGGCAACACTTGAAAAACATAAACAACAGAATCATGAAAAAAACTAAATCACAAACACCTAAGGATCATAACAGTGGGCACAAAGAAACAGTCAATATTCCAGTCAATATTCATACCCCTTAACTATTTCCATATTAAAACCACCGTCTTTAATTTGTTTTTTTTATATCCAGCCAGTGTTTTGAGTTTGTGTTTTTGTTTATTTCTCCTGGTCTGGTCCTTAGTTTACCCTTAGTTCTGTTTTTAACTTGTTAATTGCTTTCACTCCCTCGGCCTCCTTGGAGTCTGACCCACACCTGTTCCTAGTTCCCCTGATTACCTGTTCCCTCTATTCATTGGTTCACCTTGCTTTCCCTGTTTGTATTTAAGCTCTTTAGTTTCCATTGTGCCTGGCTGGTTCCTTGTTGTGTTAGTCCTGTCTTCCTTGTCGTTCTGTCGTGTCTGGTACTATGACCTGTCTCCTACCCTGATGTCTGGTGTTCTGTATTCTGGTCTGGTTGGAGCATGTCATACTCCTGGTCTCCCTGTCTGAGTACTGTGAGTGAGAGGAATCAAAACTCGACTTTTTACAAATAAAAATGCATTTGTATTCAGCCCCCTGTTTGCGCTCTTCATGTCACATTTTAAGTCTTGCCACATATTCTCCATTGGATTTAGGTATAGACTTTGACTATACCATTCTAATGTAATAATATGTTTTGATCTAAACATTTAGGATTGTTTTGCCACCCCAGCCTTTATTGTTTTCCTTTTTCTACCAGGTTTTCTTCTCACACCCATCTCCCTTTGTGTATGGATCCACCCAGCACGATGTGGTTACTATCATTTATCACCTACAGGATGTTGTGTTGAGGGTAATGTGTGTTCAGCTTTGGTCAACACCCCTAATTTTTTCGGTGTTCTCTACAAAAACGTGTGGCAAACCTTAAACAGGACTTATGATTTTCTTTTTACAAAGGGTTTCTTCTTACCCCCCCTCAAAAAGGCCAAATTTGTTAACTGCATAAGTTACAGTGGTCTTGTCGCAGTGGCGGTTCTAGACCAAATTTGCCAGGGTGGCCCCAGAGTTTTTTCATGGGGGCACAGAACAATAGAATGAAACAATTGTTAAATTTAATAAGTGAGCCACAGAGCCACTTGTGGCTCTCGAGCTGTATGTTTCAGACCCCTGATCTAGCCGATAAAAACTGTGATACTATCTCAATACAGCTGAAGCAAAAACCGCAACACCTTAATTGTTAATTAATTGTTAAAGCAAAACTGAAAAAGTAAAAATTTATTTGGTCCCAGAGACCAATTAGTTAAGGTTTCTGTGCCAGCACATATCATCATAAGAAATTGATTTAGTATCATGTCTTCAGTACATGGGCCACAACCGGGCCAGGACCAGTTCAACAGGGGCACTGGCCCCCGTTGGCCCCTGTCTAGAACCGCTCATGCCTGCTGACTGATTATATTATCTAAGCTGTGGGTCTCTGCAGCTCCTCCAGCATTATTGTGGGTCTCTTGGTTAATTCTTTGATTCATGGTGTCATTGCCTAGCCTGTCAGGTTAGCTGAATGGTCATTTCTTGGTTTCTTGTTTGGACATCTCTTCTCAATTCCACTTGATAGATTGAACAGTGCTTTGTGAGATGTCCAAAGCTTGGGATGTTGTTATTTGGCCTGACCCTGCTTTGAACATCTCCAAAACTCTATCCCTGCCTGTTGGCTGAGTTCTTTGGTCTCCTCAGTATTCACATGTGGACTCTAATTAATTAGGTCACTTCCAAAGAATTGGTTGGTTCCCTTAGGGGCATCCCAGCAAAGGTTACTGAATACATATGCATGAGAGAATGGTCAGATTTTAACATTTAAAAAAATCCTTCCACCTCACTTTTGTATTGTGCTTCAGCAGCCAAAATTTGTATTTGATTGGTTTGCTTTATTATTATTAAGTTGTTATTAATATTATTAATATTATTGTAACGCAACGCTATTTGTTTACACATAGAGAATGATTTACTCATAATTTGCCAGCTCAGGGGACTGGAGTTCACCACAGAGGTGTAGCATATTTATACATTGTGTCATTATTGCCACCTATGCATAGAAGCAGCAGTAGCATCGGAAATGGACTGTACCAAAAACGGAAGGGATGCTGGAAAAGCTCTGACTGCATTTAAGAAACCAAAGATTGCATTTGCAAATGACATGATCTTTTTCGAATATTTCAGGGAAACATTAAAACAAAATTTATGCGCAAGATGATAACTGGCTTGCATATTTACTTTCTATTACCGCATGGATTGGACTATCTTTGTGCGCTCTTCCCTCCGGTGAATGCCGCGGTGTGTGCGCCCTGGTTGGGACCGTCATCCTGTCTGACCGTCCGGTCTTTCAGAGAGGAGAAGTTGGCAGAGGGATGTTCCGGCGATGATGGCGCTGCAGCTGAGGAGCGGGGATGCTGCATACTACCAGAGCGCAGAATACTGCAGAAATTACACTTCGCAGCCTGTCAGCTACAGTGACAGCAGCCATTATTTTGCACGATTGCCAGGTAAGGTGAGGCTTGTCATATGGAGAGCTCCCATTTAACTGACGTGAAAAAGTCTTGTGCGTTTTTGAGCAAAAACTGGGCAAATTCAGTGTGAGGTGATTGCACGATGGTGCAGGGTAGTTCAGTGGTAGGTGGGTGTTCAGAGGGGGTTGCCCCTGTCATATTTCTTATAATGTTGCTGGGATGCACCAGCCACCATTCTGTTCAGCACTGAGCAAGATGCTGCGGTGCAAAATCTGTGGCTGTCGATACTCTTGCAATGCAGGATAGCTCTAGGAAATAGATGTAGAGAGATTTTACATCTGGAGAGTAACAAGAAAAAGCCTCTAGCGTGTCTCCCAGAGCAGGTGAGGACCCTTACCTCTTGCTTTGGCACTGCTTGATCTACACAACTGACATGTGACAGTTATAAAGAAAGTGTTTCCTAATGCACCTGCGTAGTCGTCAATACGCCTTCCAGTGAGGTTTCAGGGACATCAGGCCAGATATGTCATGCTGCAGCACTGCTCATGTTTAACACCATGAGTTTCATAAATCCAATTTACTGTTCTTGTTATTAAATCACCAATTATTCATTATGAACCCATTCATGACCCTTTGCATTTAATTATTAGAATTTACAGTGTATATATTACATCCTCTATAGGTGGAATATATAAAAGCAGCAACAAAAGGACAACGTATAGAGCTAGTTTCTATATGTAGGTTGGTGGGATATAGTCAATGTACAATGTAATGCAGGCATAATGCATAGGCCATGTAGGTAGAGCTCAGAGCACTTAAAGAGCAATACCTATCAATTTATGTTAAAGTTAGTCCTGACAAACAGCTGAAAGGTGCACCAGAATAACATTAACAATTAGCAATTTAAGAACATCAACAGATGATAAATGTACTTTACTTAGTACAGTAGTGCCAGTACTGCGAGACATATTTGGAGATTGCAGTGAAATGTGCTTGTCCAGTGCCCAGCGACGCAGATGGAATTAGTGCAGGAGGCATGTGCTTCATATCGCTCTATAATTGATGTGACACAGCGCAGTACCTACAAAAGAAACTCAAGAGAAAATGAAAACTTGGCCTATTTAAAGATTCTCAGAGGAGACGGTGAAATTAAAAAGCTGTGAAGACATTGTTTTAGTGTTTTTTTTTTGGTGGGCACTCAAGCAGCAAGCTTCAGACTCCTGAGTCAAGCTAAAAAGTCTGACAAGTGATGGAACCTCTGAAAACCCATAAAGGTTCGTTCTCCTTTCAGTCTTTCTTTTTCATCTCTGGCAGCATCACCATCAACAGGTAAACATGGTGGCAGCAGCATCATGTTATGGGAATCCTTCTTTTCAGTAGTCGCAAGAAGGCTGGGCAGAGAGAGTTGATAGGAAAATGGATGGAGAAACATGGAGCACCATCCTGGAAGAAAATATGTTAGAGGCTGACTTAAAACTTGTTGCTTCTTTGTGCTGAGGTTTTTTACAATCTCAAACTGTATCCTGCTAAGGATAAAGTGTGAAATATGATTTTTTTTTCCTCTACTTACCTAATGTGGCCTCTTTTCTCATCTAGCAAGGGCAGCGCCTGTGAGTGGGCAGCAAAGCCTCGGTGACCCGTCCCCCCCTTGTCTTGTGTCATGATGTATGTTTGGATGGGTTGTACTGGAATTCTAATTTCCCCTCAGGGATCAATAAAGTATCTTTGAATTGAATGAATTTAATTGAAAAGGCAAGGTGCATCTTCCAGGAGGAAGACTGAAAACATTCAGATGGAGCTACAGTAGAAGGGTTTAGATCAAAGCAGACTCATCTGGTAATGGCCTAGTCATAATCCAGACCTAAATCTAATCGAGCATCTTTGGTAAGACTTGAAAACCGTTGTTAACAGACTCTCCATCCAATGTGACTAAGCTTGAGCTAGTTTTTCAAAGAGGAATGTGCAAAGGTTTCAGTCTCATAATGTGCAAGGCTGGAGCTGCAAGGCAAGGTAATTGCAGTAAAAGGTGGTTCTGCAAAATATCAAATCTGGGAGGGCTACGTGTAAATGCACAGCACACTTCTCAGATACATGATTTTGTTTGAACACCATGTGTTATTTCCATCCACTTCCTGATCATGCACCACTTTGTGTCGGTCTGTCAGATAAAATCTTAAAAATTATACTGAATTGCAATCTGTTGCAAGACATTGTGAGGAACGATCTGTATTTGTGCTTATAATAGTTTTCCTGCAGCCTTCCTGAATGTCATCTCTAAGCAGTGACTGCAGGACTTCCTCTTCTGAGGCAAATGTTTCCAAAAGTATAATTAAAAAGGATCAAAATGAAGTAACATTTTTCTGAGGCAAGTAACAGTTCCTCAAATCAGCCATTGGAATCCAATTGTACAATTGGGAAATAAAAATGAAGCTGGAGGCCTATTGTGCATCAAGAGAGTACAACTATTGATTTTCAGCTTGAGTCAAGAGTACAATAACATGTTGCAAGGTATCTATTGTCTGTGTTGTCCTATATGTATATATGGTGTTCTCAGAGAAATAAGGGTTAATTAAATTTAAAAAAGCAACCAAGAACAATGTGGTATAGAAAAATAAATTTGTCTGAGGCCATCATTCCAACAGATTGACTCCATGGGGCTGCAGTTTGTATTTATGCTTAAAGATTTTAACAATAGATTCTGGGATGTAAGGGTTTTCATGTTACATATTTAGGGTTAGAGATCTGATGAGTTTAATCCAACAGAAGACTGCTGAGATCTTCCCCCTTGTGTTGATTCATGCTGATACTTTGCACGGGTGTTTTTATAATGCTGCTGCCTCAACTAGAGTTGTTGGGTTCTGATGGTGAAGAGACTGATGATAGGCATCCTGTGCTTGGTTGGTCAAGCTCTCTGTGCCACCACAAACATAATTGTAATTCTGTTAGCATTTTCACAAATGTTTTTTTTTTATATATATATTTTTAACCGCTACAGAGTTTATATATTGCAATTTGCTTGGTCCATTGCAACATCGGCAGCAAGTCTTTTATTTTCTCCATCTTTGGACTTAAATCTGTCATCTGTTTGATCTTTCTGTCCATTCTTAGGTAATAAACCTTGACTTATTCATTGAATGTCTCTCCCTGACTTTCCACTCATGCTCTAAAACTGGTTTAGGGAAAAATAACCTAAGTTGGGTTATGTTGCTAACCCAGTCATTGGTCAAATATGGACCCATCTACCCATGGGTTGTTTAACACAACAGGTTTGGGTTATGGGCTTGTGTTGTCAACCCATTAATGGGTTAAAGCGTCTAATGCCTGACTTTAAGGCTGCCGAGAGATGGTTTGAAAGGAATAACCAAGTAATATTTTGGTTAAAATAAATCCATTCTTTTTTTATACCTGCTGTATCTATAGATAATGGTACAAACCAAAATCAAGACTCAATATATGGTGGATCTAAAACATCTATATGTCCCTGCTAAAATGGTGTTTTTTTCTGATTTGGTAGGAGTGTATTACTGTGGTTCATCTTGATTTGCTAACGTTTCCCTTCTCTGCTTTCCAAATATTTTCAAATTTTGTCAGATTATGACTCCTGTGCGCAGCCCCCTTCAGACCATCCCACCAATGGATTCTGATTGGTGATGTAAATTTTTTGAAGACCGTTTTTTTCTTGACTCTGCTGTAATCCTTTGGGTTGTTGCCATGGTGAGATATGAAGTTCCTCTTCATCTTCAGCTTTCTAACAGCAGCCATGATGCTGGTGCTACCATGCTTCACAGTGGATAGGTGAATAGATCAAAATGGCAGCTGTTGAAGAATGATGATGTGCCTTTATAGTCTCTTTTGTATTGGATCAAAATGTTTGATCCAATGTTTGTTTAAAACTACCAAACCTCTGTCCCAGTTGCCTCAACCTGGCTTCTGGCCATTTTTTGTGTACTGACTCACAGTGACAGATATTAACCCTCCTCCATACCTCCGAAGGACAGTGAAAAACATCTCTTAATAAGGGGCTCCAAAATCAGTAATAAAACAGCACTCACAATATCAGTAAAGAATGAAATGGATTTAAATGCCACTCTTCTTGCACTTGCACCACGTCTGGAATGTTTGGGTGTATGACTCTCTGTCGTCTTGCAGTTGATATGACTAATAGTAGGGTGATTGCCTTGTCTGGGATGTCTTTCTCTTAGAGTCAGCAGGACCAGGTGACAGACAGACAGCTGGACAGATTGGACAGACAGGTGGACAGGGAGCAGCACTTGGAAACACAAACACCCCAGGGTCTTATTTTGGGTCTGTGATTCAATGCCAAAGGATGTTCAATCGGATTTTCAGATAAAAGTGTCCAGCAAAGTGGGTTTTGACGCAGCTGTTTGCTTTGTACTGACCCGAGAATCTAGTTTTATATGTACAACCTCCAACTCAGGCACACACACACACACTGCAAACTCTGATTGAATGTTTATTCTCACTCCTATTTTGAGGATTGATTTGTCACTGCCTCTGTGTGTGTGCATGTGAGAGTGTGCGATGTGTGTGTGTTTGTGTGTGTGTGTCTGATGTCCTGTATGCTTGACTGCAGGCGCTGCATGCTCAGCTTGATCTTTCTGATGCCCATTGAAGTGTGAAGCTTCAAGCTCCTTCCAAGAATGTGTTTCTGTTCACTCGCCTCTCTTCATCCCTTCAGCCTCTGGGTTTTAATAAATCTGTGCCATCCGTCGTCATCATACATCTGTCAAAATCTACTACATAACAAAGTTTAACACCTTTATAATTGTTTTAATCAAATGGAAGTTATTTGTTTGTTAGAATCAAAACCAGAATAAAAAAAATGTGTTGTGTCCCTGTGTGTTTGCACACGGTAATTTGGCTTTTTATGTTGCTTTATGTTGTTCTTTCTAACTGGAATGATGGCTGGACACCCATGGTATTTATGCTAGCAGATTATTTTTTGAATGGATGAAGATGGCACCTTCAGGAATATGGAAATCGTACCTTAGGAAGAACCAGAAACATGGAGATTCACAATTCTCTTCCTGATATCATGTCTGAGTTTTTTTTCATGATGTCACACAAGTCAGCGGGGTTTTTGAAATACATCAGATGTGCCTGTCATGATCCTTAGGTGTTTGGTTTTCAAATGTGGCTATTCCTACCGACCTAAAAAAGGAAATGTTTAGAATGACTAAAAGATTTAAATTGCATCATTATTTGTCTTTTTTATACGGTGTATGTAAATACCTGGCTTAAACTGGAAATTTCTATTCTTTCCAATGTAAATTTGTTGAATTCATAGTATTACAAGTGTTTAAAATCCTTCTTTGTGTTTTTAGATGCCAAACCAACAGATCACAGCCTGTACAGCATCTCTGCAAGGCTGCACTTTGACACAAAAGTGCTCAGAGCCAACTGATAACATCAGCATACTAACATGCTCACGGTGGAAATATTAAAAGTGCTGATGAAATTCACTGTTCACAGTGTTTATCATCTCAGTTTACAGCTGCTCCTCTCTAACTTCAGCTTAAAGCCAGTGGAGATCTGGATTTTGAACAATTATTCTCGCAAGGAAGTCAAGCGTCTCACCAAGAATACGTGGTCTTCCATTTAGTAAAAGCACAACTACATAATTGTGCATTAAGAAAACCTAGAAAGTCATCAAATCTTTTATAACACATTATCTGGGAACTGTATAGACCTGTTTAGTATTTTATCCAGGAACAGGTTGCTCAAACATTTTAGCATAAACAAAAATGTTCCCAGGGCCAAGCTTAAAGGAGATATAACTATTTTCTGGTGTCCTCTAGCCTCCATGAATATGGTAAACAACAGTATAGAGTGTCACTTCCAAGCCTTTAAGCCCACATAGGTCTCACAGACAAAAAAGATGATTTTAAAGTACACATGAGTTCACATTATTATTTTGCCTTTGATGCCCACAGGTCCAGATACCATGCTGAAGCATCCTCTCAGTCTCTTCAGTCATCCCCAGCAGCCCTTCCATTTTATGGACTCTCTGCACCATTTAGGACCTCCACCCATGGCCCCTACCCAACCAATTGGACCCCCAATTCTGACTCCTACTCAGAGTCTAGGGCCACCTCAGATACCTCCTGCTCACTCATTAAGGCCTCCATCTATTACTCCTCCACACACCTTAGCCCCACCTATGATGCCCTCAGCTCAGCCACTTGGCCCTCCACCAATTGCTCACACTTTAGTTCCTCCACCTGTAGATCCCACACAAGCAATTGTACCTCCAACCATAGACCTCAGCCAATCTTTAGGGCCTCCACATCTCCCCCCAGCTCAAGCACTAATTCCCCCACCTTTAGTGACGCCTGCCCCCAGCCGTTTTCCGCTGCCTCCCAGCCCCTTGTCCTTGCCCCCTGCTCCGGACCCCGACCCGTCACAGATGACCCCACGGCACCCAGGATCAGCTCCCAATCCAGCACCAGTATCCAGCTACCTATGTGGTCCTCTACCAGGCCAAGCGGCTCCTGCCAGCGAGCAGCCCGAGGATGAGGGCTCCTCACTGGGGGTGGAGGAGTCGGAGGACTCACTGGGCCTGGAAGAACTGTGCAAACCACTTTACTGTAAACTCTGCAATGTTACACTCAACTCTGCTCAGCAGGCACAAGCTCATTATCAGGTGAGTTGAAAAACACACTCCCACATAACAAATACACACATACACACAGCAACCACTTTATTAGGTACACCATGCTAGTTGAACAACATTATCCTTCAGAAATCCTTTAATTGTAACATTATGCAGAGATTTGGTCCATAATGCCAAGATAGCATCACACATAACATCAGGTTTGTCAGTTGCTACCAGCAGCTGTCTGATCCACTGATACACTGCGGACTGGATCCATGCTTTTATGTTGTTTACGCCTGATTCTGAAACTACAAGCAGAATCTCGTAAACCAGTGGTTATCCCTGTTACTGTCTAATTTTTGCATGTTTGTGGAGTGGTAGCCTCAGTTTTCTGCTCTTAGCGGACAGGAGAGATACCTGGTGTTGTCTTCTGCTGATGTAGCTTAAAGTTTCATGCGTTTTCCATCCAGAGATTATTCTGTTGTTTTTTCTAGTGTTCAAAATGCTCGAAATAAATTCACTCATTCATTAATTCATTCATTCATGGAAATATGTTGAATGGCTGCTGTGTGACTGGCTGATTCACCACTGCTGTTAACAAGCAATTAAACAGGTACATCCAGTAAAGTGACTGATAAGCTAAATACAGGGAAACAAAAATACTAACTTCTGCATGTTTTCATCAAGGGAAAGAACCACAGCAAAAAGTTGAGAAATTTCTACGCTGGCAGTCAGCAGCCACCTGCCATCAGGATACCAGAAGCCCTGGAGGGAGCCGGTCAGAACATCGGCTCAGGAGCCAGTGATGGTGATGGAGGAAGACAGGTTAGGCCAAGCTATATCATTTCTGCACTAACTTACCTGTTTAAACTGAGGAGGTGGGTGCACTGCTGTGGAGGTGGCCACTCTGCTGTCTGAGGCTGTTTCCTCTGAGGAGGGTGGAGGCAGCTGCGGTCACTTAATAGTGGACATACATTATTCTCAAAGCACTGAACACCTTATATTTGCGTCGTTTGGTCTTAATATGTGAAAACCTCCATTTAAAGCATTTGTTTACATCGGTCATTCCTTTCTTTAATTATAATTATGGTCCTTGGTGTATATTGTGAAGATAAAAAAATGACAAATTAACTCAGAAATCTTTTCTGCCTCTCAGTGGGCATGAACGTTTCTTTCTTGTTGTTGCTACGTGTTTACTCCCTGACTCCTCTCACCACAAACAGTGCAATGCTTTGTCCTGTGTTTGCAGGCGCTGTATAAAGGGGCGCCTCGGGTCATCCTGGCCACAGAAAACGACTATTGTAAACTATGTGACGCCTCCTTCAGCTCACTGGCAGTCGCGCAGGCCCACTACCAGGGCAAAAACCATGCCAAGAAGCTACGAATGGCTGAGGCCCAACAGAACTCCAGTAACATGTGGGTCTGGGCAGATAAATATTTTGTGTGTCAGCAGCAGGCTGCATCTTTGTGAATACATGTTCAACTGTTTGTCTGAAAGAGATTTTTGTCATCGTCTGTTACAGGGAAGGCATTAGTGAAGGAGCGGCAAGAAAAAATCGTAAAGATGGCAGTGAATATCGACTGGTGAAAAACCGACGCAGCCCGCAGCTGCCCACCACCATGCCAGGTAAAAACTTAAAATGAAACTAAAACTAACAAATGAAACCAACTATATTTCTGACTGAAGTTATTTTATAACAAAACTTGTTAGGTCAAGGCAAACGTTGCAGTTGTGTATATGCATATGAATAACCTGATGGAGGATTTTTAGTCCACTCACATTCCATCAAACTATAAAGGTCAAACTGAAAAAGACACCAATAAAATGTATGGATTTCATAGCAGTTTGTCAGCAGATACTGTCAGGAACATAAGCACATCCACTTACAATAAAGCAACCAACACAGCTAAAAACAGATTCATCTTTTACTTTAGTTACAAAAACTCACCTTGATTTTTTGATTACAACTTTTATTTTCAATGACAAAAAAAGTTTAAAAAAAAATAGTTTTAACAGAATATTGATTTTGCACTTATTGGGAGCCCTAACAATGTAAAGGGCTGCATGGTGGGGCAGTTGGTAGCACTGTTGCCTTGCAGCAAGAAGGTCCTGGGTTTGATTCCCAGCCTTGGGTCTTTCTGCATGGAGTTTGCATGTTCTCCCCGTGCATGCGTGGGTTCTCACTGGATACTCTGGCTTCCTCCCACAGTCCAAAGACATGCCTGTTAGGTTAATTGATCACTCTAAATTGCCCTTAGGTGTATGTGTGTGTGTATGTGTGTGTGTGGTTGTTTGTATGTTGCCCTGCAATGGACTGGCGACCTGTCCAGGGTGTACCCTGCCTCTGGCCCATAGACTGCTGGAGATAGGCACCAGCTCCCCTGTGACCCACTATGGAATAAGTGGTAGAAAATGACTGTCTGACTAAATGTAAGCTTTTTTTTGTTTGTATTTTTAATAATTCCTTATGTCTCTTTTCCCCACTGATGTGGCACAGAGACCCATTTGCTTAAGCCTTAGGCCACTGTGCTGGACAAGGTCCCATTTTTATCTTGCCACCATGCACAACGAGGAGGATGGAGAGGGGGGATCTCCAGATCCCATTGTTAGAGATCTTAAGTAAAGTTTAAAGCAATAGCCTCAACTATAGATGTTAGCAAACCTTTTGTTTGGAAGGTACGCCAGCAACCAAATGCTACTGAGGATCAAACTGTAACTGTGTGCTTTAGTCAGGTGATACTGAGTTTGAGCTCTTTGTCAGCAAATACTGTACTTCAGATGGCTCTGGTGAAAAAGAAATAATGACTATGTGAAAAAGCACCTCATTTCTCATGTTAAGTATGGTGGAGGGTCCATTATGCTGTGGATCTTTTTTTTTTCAAAGGCCTTGGGAATCATGTTAGAGTGCATCACAAGATGGATCCTGATGTTTTTCTGAGATTTAAAAAAATCTTTTAAACTTAAAAACTTTAATTTTGACATCACTGAGACTTTCAGTGGGGTTGCAATGGTTGCTTTATGTTGCTGTTTACCTCTTTCAGACATGCACTTCCACGCTTCCCCTGGCCTTTAGCAGCACAGACCCTTTTTTCCTTGCAGTTTTTCTGATGCATCCATAATATATAATGTCTTCTCTTTGTGTACATACTGACAGGTATTTTTTTGTCCAGAAAAGCATCGTAAGCTTTCTTGGCTGGTTTGGTGCTAGCAAATGCCCTTGCGGCATAGATAAAGAGAGAGAGAAAATGACTTTTTAAATCTGCTGATTTCAGTCAACAGAAAGTGCCTTATAATGAAAAACAGAAAACACTTAACACTTGACAAGTCTGTTGCACATGTAAGGGCGTGCCCAAACAGTGTCTTTCAACCGTTTTAAAATAAAGATGCTTGGCAAGTGATCAGTGGCTATCCTCAGAGGCCTACGATGCTCGTATTTGTTTTCCGCAAAGTGACGGCGGGTAACCTATAGGGTAACAGCTTGCTGAGAAAAAGCTTCACAGTGTCTGTTTTCACCTTTTTGTGTGTGTGTGTGTGTGTGTGTGTGTGTGTGTGTGTGTGTGTGTGTGTGTGTGTTTGTGAAAACAGATACAGCATCAGTAATGTCAGACCTTGTGCTGATGTCAGGATTTCCTTCTTGCTGGGTTATAATCCTACTCTGCTTATTTACAGACAAACTCATTAGCAAATCAGCAAAAGTTAAAAAAGAATAAATGACAATAAAAACAAATTGCTTCTCCTATCTCCCTCAGCTGCATTCTCTTTCCACAACAATCTGCTCAAGTCAGCATATTTTTTGATGGATATATCCTAAAATAGCTGCCCTCTTGAGTTTGGTTGCTTTGTTGCTGTCGTCTTTGTCTCTTTTTGCTTCTTTCTGTCGTTTTCTGCAGCTTTACAAAAACAAATAAACAAACAAACTCTCTTTGTCCTGTGCACCACATTCGTGTAACGCCAGATGTCTTTGAGCTGTTCTTTCTGTGCACTTTCACAGAATCAGAGACTCATTCAGCCTTTCTTCTTAGTTTATTTTTAGGTATGGTTTTGGGTCTTGAACCTTAAGAAAATCAGAATTAGTCCAGTTTAAAAAAGTAAACAGGGGTTTGCGACTTTTTAACAAAATTTAGTTGTTCTATGTAAAAAAGACTGAAGGAATCACAACAAAAGGACACTTGAATTTTTCTTGCATGCCTAGAGATAATTTATTTTTATCAGACTCCTGGTCTATCCCGCTATCTCACAGTTACTTTGTAAACTTTCTCCAATTTTATGGCTTAAACAATTGTTACATCTCCATAAAACAGTCAAATGTATAATATTTGGTCTCTATTTAAGAATCCTGAGAGTATTTTAAGGCAGTTATTAGACCAGTAATTTACTTAAGGGGTTGTGCAGAATTAGGAAAGATAACGACAGTCAAACTAATTTAGCAGACATGACTCTCCACTGAGGAGGACACCTGTGACTGTTTATTATAACTTTAGCATTGATCCAAAGTTTGAAAAATTCACTTAAAATACTGTATTTGTCATAAAATTCTCAGAATATTCTCAAATGATCACACCTGTGTGTAGTTCAAGTTGATATACAAATGGAAGTACAGATTCAAACGTCTCTTTACGTTTTTACAGGCAAGCTGTGATGAAGTTTGCACAGATGCATTGCAGTAGTCTTAGGTGCAAAAGTTAGCTTAAATTACAAATTTATCACTAGAGTTATAAACTTTAAGCTACATCATGCATTGCATATAATTGTTAAGACCAAATCAAGGCTGATATGCTTAAAATGAGCTCAGTAAGGTAAACAGGGGATTGTGATTTAATTTTGTTATATTACAAGGGTCAGATTTATATTTATTCAGACATATATATATATATATATATATATATATGTGTTAACTGAACCCAAACATACAGCCAAAGTCATTAAGAACTATATTCAGCGTAAAGAAGAACAAAACTTACTGGAAGTGATGGTCTGGCCCCCACAGAGCCCTGATCTTAACATCATGGAGCGTGTCTAGGGTTTACATGAAGAGACAGAAGCATGTGAAAAAGCCTACGTCCACAGAAGACCTAAATCCACAGATAACCTCTTATATATATATATATATATATATAAGTGTGAAAAAACTGAAATATGTCTTATATTCTAGGTTCTTCAAAGTAGCCACCTTTTACTTTGATTACTGCTCCACACACTCTTGGCATTCTGTTGATGAGCTTCAAGAGGTTGTCACCTGAAATGGTTTTCACTTCCCAGGTGTGCCCTGTCAGGTTTAATAAGTTGGATTTCAAGGCTTATAAATGGGGTTTGGACCATCAGTTGTGTTGTACAGGTGGGGGATACAGTACACAGCTGATAGTCCTACTGAATAGACTGTTAGAATTTGTATTATGGCAAGAAAAAAGCAGCTAAGTAAAGAAAAACGAGTGGCCATCATTACTTTAAGAAATGAAGGTCAGTCAGTCCGAACAATTGGTAAAACTTTGAAAGTGTCCCCAAGTGCAGTCGCAAAAACCATCAAGCGCTACAAAGAAACATGAGGACCGCCCCAGGAAAGGAAGACCAAGAGTCACCTCTGCTGCGGACGATAAGTTCATCCGAGTCACCAGCCTCAGAAATCGCAGGTTAACAGCAGCTCATATTAGAAAACAGGTCAATGCCACACAGAGTTCTAGCAGCAGACACATCTCTAGAACAACTGTTAAGAGGAGACTGTGTGAATCAGGCCTTCATGGTAAAATAGCTGCTAGGAAACCACTGCTGAGGACAGGCAACAAGCAGAAGAGACTTGTTTGGGCTAAAGAACACAAGGAATGGACATTAAACCAGTGGAAATCTGTGCTTTGGTCTGATGAGTCCAAGTTTGAGATCTTTGGTTCCAACCAACGTGTCTTTGTGCGGCGCAGAAGAGGTGAATGGATGGACTCTACATGCCTGGTTCCCACCGTGAAGCATGGAGGAGGAGGTGTGATGGTGTGGGGGTACTTTGCTGGTGACACTGTTGGGGATTTATTCAAAATTGAAGGCATACTGAACCAGCATGGCTACCACAGCATCTTGCAGCGGCATGCTATTCCATCTGGTTTGCGTTTAGTTGGACCATCATTTATTTTTCAACAGGACAATGACCCCAAACACACCTCCAGGCTGTGTAAGGGCTATTTGATCAAGAAGAAGAATGATGGGGTGCTGTGCCAGATGACCTGACCTCCACAGTCACCGGACCTGAACCAAATCGAGATGGTTTGGGGTGAGCTGGACCGCAGAGTGAAGCCATGAGGGCTAACAAGTGCTAAGCATCTCTGGGAACTCCTTCAAGACTGTTGGAAAACCATTTCAGGTGACTCTTGAAGCTCATCAACAGAATGCCAAGAGTGTGAGGAGCAGTAATCAAAGCAAAAGGTGGCTACTTTGAAGAACCTAGAATATAAGACATATTTTCAGTTGTTTCACACTTTTTTGTTCAGTATATAATTCCACATGTGTTAATTCATAGTTTTGATGCCTTCAGTGTGAAGCTGCAATATTCATAGTCATGAAAATAAAGAAAACTCTTTGAATGAGAAGGTGTGTCCAAACTTTTGGTCTGTACTGTATACAAGTTCTTCTCAAAATATTAGCATATTGTGATAAAGTTCATTATTTTCCATAACGTCATGATGAAAATTTAACATTCATATATTTTAGATTCATTGCACACTAACTGAAATATTTCAGGTATTTTATTGTCTTAATACAGATGATTTTGGCATACAGCTCATGAAAACCCAAAATTCCTATCTCACAAAATTAGCATATTATTAAAAGGGTCTCTAAACGAGCTGTGAACCTAATCATCTGAATCAACGAGTTAACTCTAAACACCTGCAAAAGATTCCTGAGGCCTTTAAAACTCCCAGCCTGGTTCATCACTCAAAACCCCAATCATGGGTAAGACTGCCGACCTGACTGCTGTCCAGAAGGCCACTATTGACACCCTCAAGCAAGAGGGTAAGACACAGAAAGAAATTTCTGAACGAATAGGCTGTTCCCAGAGTGCTGTATCAAGGCACCTCAGTGGGAAGTCTGTGGGAAGGAAAAAGTGTGGCAGAAAACGCTGCACAACGAGAAGAGGTGACCGGACCCTGAGGAAGATTGTGGAGAAGGGCCGATTCCAGACCTTGGGGGACCTGCGGAAGCAGTGGACTGAGTCTGGAGTAGAAACATCCAGAGCCACCGTGCACAGGCGTGTGCAGGAAATGGGCTACAGGTGCCACATTCCCCAGGTCAAGCCACTTTTGAACCAGAAACAGCGGCAGAAGCGCCTGACCTGGGCTTCAGAGAAGCAGCACTGGACTGTTGCTCAGTGGTCCAAAGTACTTTTTTCGGATGAAAGCAAATTCTGCATGTCATTCGGAAATCAAGTTGCCAAGTCTGGAGGAAGACTGGGGAGAAGGAAATGCCAAAATGCCAGAAGTCCAGTGTCAAGTACCCACAGTCAGTGATGGTCTGGGGTGCCGTGTCAGCTGCTGGTGTTGGTCCACTGTGTTTTATCAAGGGCAGGGTCAATGCAGCTAGCTATCAGGAGATTTTGGAGCACTTCATGCTTCCATCTGCTGAAAAGCTTTATGGAGATGAAGATTTCATTTTTCAGCACGACCTGGCACCTGCTCACAGTGCCAAAACCACTGGTAAATGGTTTACTGACCATGGTATCACTGTGCTCAATTGGCCTGCCAACTCTCCTGACCTGAACCCCATAGAGAATCTGTGGGATATTGTGAAGAGAACGTTGAGAGACTCAAGACCCAACACTCTGGATGAGCTAAAGGCCGCTATCGAAGCATCCTGGGCCTCCATAAGACCTCAGCAGTACCACAGGCTGATTGCCTCCATGCCACGCCGCATTGAAGCAGTCATTTCTGCCAAAGGATTCCCGACCAAGTATTGAGTGCATAACTGTACATGATTATTTGAAGGTTGACATTTTTTGTATTAAAAACACTTTTCTTTTATTGGTCGGATGAAATATGCTAATTTTGTGAGATAGGAATTTTGGGTTTTCATGAGCTGTATGCCAAAATCATCCGTATTAAGACAATAAAAGACCTGAAATATTTCAGTTGGTGTGCAATGAATCTAAAATATATGAATGTTAAATTTTCATCATGACATTATGGAAAATAATGAACTTTATCACAATATGCTAAAATTTTGAGAAGGACCTGTATATATATGTAAATTGATTAAAAAAAAAAACAATCATTATTTATAGTTCTGAAAGCATTCTTTGTTTGATATATAAGACTTAGCTTTAGGGAATTACCCTAGATGAATGTATAAAGTTTATGCAAACCCATTGTTGCTTTTGAACATTTACCTCCCCACATTGTAGTGCCCCCTAGTGGTACATGTTTGTCAGATCCGGTACACTACCTCAGGATCGTGTTTCTGGCGTAGGATTCCAAATTTCATCTAAATATCTATTACTATGTCAAATTTACCCAACTAACTTTTCAGCTAACACTTGAATTTGTTTACATCTATTTACATTTGCATTTACATTAACGCCTTTATCTCGGGATAAAACAGGCTGGTTTGTGGGGCAAACCTTGAGCTTCAACCCAAGGTATGTGTTGGGCTTTAACCCAAGGTGTAGTCTTTGCTGTGTTTAGCATATCTGATGCAGAATCATCCAAAGACACATATATAAAAGCATAAGATAGTTCATCGTACGATTTATAGTTTAAAAGTAATAAGCCTTTTTTAATCTGAGTAGCAGTGCAATGACTGAACTTCCAACAAAAGTCTCTATTTTCTTTCTAATTTGTGGTGTAGTATGAGCTGTAGGAAAAAAAGAAAAAAGCAGAGCAGCTGCAGTAGGGTTCCACGCTCCGCTGGATGCATGGCAATGCTCGTACTTTACAGCCATGTTCCCCTGCCTCTGTGGGCTTGGATTCCTTAAAAAAGCTGGAGGCATTTTATTGTTATTGTTTTCCGTATTTCATGAGAATAAATTAAGTTATATGTGTTGTTGACATCTACTCCATCCCTTTTTTCACTGAAAAATCATTGGTCAGTCAGTAATTCAAAAGCTAACAAATATTTTGATTGATGTCCTTTTTAAAAGCAAGAATAAGAACTATGAGAGAAACTTTGATGAAGGACCATTTTACTGATGAACTATTCAGGCTGAATATATTATTTTTTCTACCTTTAGCCTGGATGGCGGTGTCCTTTTGGCTGTCACATTATATAAATCTCGAGTGAATCATCCTCTTAATGTGCTCACTTATCTCCTGCCTGTTGCTCCTTCTGCCAAACCCCAGGGCCGTATTACAACCCGAGACCGAGGCAGCGCATCCCCAGGGACTTGGCCATGTGCGTGACTCCCAGTGGGCAGTTCTACTGCTCCATGTGCAACTGTGGCGCCGAGCAGGAGACGGACTTCAGGCAGCATCTGGAGAGCAAGCAGCACAAAGCCAAGGTGTCCGAGCTGAGATACCGCCACGAGATGGAGAACCTCGGGTACAGCTAAGAGGGTTGAGAAAAAGATGGAGAGTGACTTACAGTGGATTCAAACAATGACTTGCGTGACAAAAATTACATCCAAACTACATCTAAACTAGTCCAGATCCTACTGCAGATCATCTAACATATAATTTAAAGGATCATAAAAAAATAACTGCAGCTCAAATAGTAGATCAAGTTGTTCATGACTTGCAGGGTTAGTAGTAAATATCTTTAAGATGTTTTTGCTCTTTAAAAACAGTCCAGTTCCACCCAACCCATCTGATCTAGGAAGCGATGGAGCATCTCAATAAATGAGCATGTCGTAAAAAACTTAATCAATTTCAGTAATTCAGTTTAAGAACTGGAACTCCTATATTATAGATTGATTACACACATGGAATCCCGGGCTGCTATAATAGCAACCCTCTGCTCCTCTGCATCGATGGGTTCGGTGTCTCTTGTCTTCCTCCTGACAATAGTCTGTAGATTCTATGCGTCTCCACTTTTCCTCCAGACTGTGGGACCTTTATCTTCAAATGAACTGCAAAAATCTTTCTGAGAGATTCTTTGCAGGACAGCTGTCAAGTCAGTTTAAATCACAAATCCTTTGTATATTAGATTTTTAAGCCATAATTATCATAATGAACAGAAATAGCCACTTGAAGTATATCACTATATGTGAGTATGGAATCTATAAAAGTTGAACGTTTTGAATTCAGTTGCTGAAATTCATTAACTTTTTTAATACATTCTAATTTATTGAGATGTACCAATATGATGGTTTTGTTTTAAACTGATGATTAGTGCTGAGAACCCTCTCTGCATATTTATTCTGAATGAAACATGTTGAGAAAAAGAGTTTTTTACTATACAGAAAAAGAAAACATACGTGTAGTCTACATATGGATTAGGAAAAGAAATGACTCCCTTTCTTTTTTATATCATTTCACTGATCGGCTCTCCTACGAAGCATTGAGCAGCATTTATTTAGACTCAGGTTACAAGTGAATGCAAGTGAGATGCAAATAAATTTTGGGCTTGTTCGGGCAGCGGGGAGAGGACCAATCACGAACCGGAAGTCTGGGAGTTTGTAGAGGAACATGTAGAAAAGAGAGAGGAAGTAAAGGAGTTAAAGCAGCCAAAAGGAATGAAGAATGCGGTAAACATGGAAATCCATCAGGAGACAGTGGGAGGTCAAGTAAAAAAAATCTTGTGTACAAAAAGGCACACCAGGTATTTTTTATAGGTTCTGCTGCCAGCTCATTGCTGAAGACTGCATAGCCACAAATTCAGCATCTTTACAACCCAGTAGAGGAATTAAATCCAAAGCACTACTTGCTGATTACAGAACCAACAAAAGCACAATTAACTTCATAGAGTACAGCAGTGTTAAATGAAGCTGGGAGCTTTGGTTTACCTCCGACCAGTCATTTGGTGTAATTCAGGCTAAAGGCTGAACACTGACTGGCCTTGTTCAAGCATTTGGAGGAAATTGGGCCAGACCTCTGGCTTTTCATTTTGGCAATACAATAAAAACCAATCTGTACTGCGGTAGAGCTTTTCTATAAGCCGCTTCACATCTTCTGTCTTAATAAATCATTCAGATCTTATGTAAATATAACTAAATTACATTATAGCTGTAAATATAGTATAAAAACATTAATCTTATTGATTCTGTAGTTATTCTCCGGATTTTAAATTATTGTAAATTCCCATAATTATACCTGTGCACACTAAATCAATGTCTCAGCACTATATTGTTTGTGGATTTTACTCTGGAGCCTTCCAAATACCATAAAGAACCTCTGGTACCTTCAGTGTTTAATTAATAGCTGCTAATAGCCTCGGTTTGACTGCATGTGCCAGGAGAGGTTGTGTGTCAAGCGAAAACACTTTGGATGCAAGAATTTTTCCTGTATACTAATTAAAAGAAAACATTTATCTAAAAAATCAAAAATAACTTTGCCTTTCATCTAAATGATTTGTAAATAATTAAGTGAACGGTAAAAAGGAGTGTGTGAAACTGTCAAATTTATTTCAGAATTGACAGAATTTGACATTTTGATAAGTACATGTAAAAGCAGCACTTTAGATTTCACTTGAAAAAGTGTTCACACCCCTTATCTCTTTTCAATTTGCTATTTTACAGCCACAAATTTCAATACATTTCATTTAGATTTAATGTGACAGACCAACATAAAGTAGTGCATATTTCTGAAGTTGAAGAGAAATGATATGTAAAAATCTGAAAAGTGTGGCAGCCCCTGTTAGTCACTACTTTGTAAAACCATCTTTTGGGGCATGTCTCCACCAGCTCATCTACAGACTAAAATGTTTGTCCATTCTTCTTTGCAAAAATGCTCAAGTCTGTTGCAGTCTGTATTTAACTACCTCCATGTTCCCATTCAGTTGCCTCTGAAGGTAGTCGGTTGCAATGGACTTAATTTAGGGCTATGAAAATAAAGAAGGCTGAATATAAATATGCGCAACACCATTTAGATTTTTATCTGTCAAAGAAAATTTTGAAAATTACCTTCCACCAAATATGTTCTACTTGGTGTAGGACCCTGCAATGAAATCCTGTTAAAAGACTTTAAATTTTGTGGCTGCAATGTAACCACATTTGCAAAAGCTCAAAGGGTGTAAATAATGTTGCAAACCACTGTAGTTTGCTGTTGGAGGTGGCAGCTGTTCTTCTTTTGATTATGCTGTGGGTCACCAACACACACCTGACCACAACCACACAGTACATGTTTGGAGGATTTAGGCAAAGAAAGAGTGTTTCTGCTGAGCCGCAGTGGGTTCTGATCAAAAAGGAACGACGAAGAGCTATTGAAATGTTAAGGGCAGTCATCCTTTTCCTAAAAATAACATGCCTTTGTCTTTTACTCTCCAGTGAAGCTACTGCACAGCATCAGCAAGTTCAGGAAACAATAAACCGCTGTGGTAATGCGAGGATGATCAGAAACGGATAAGCCAATCACATAAGACATATTCAACAGCAGCACCGACTTTAATTCTGAATTATCTAGTTTGGATCCACTTTGACTGGTTTTAGACTTTACTTTTTCACAACTTTTGTGCAGTTTAACCAAAGATTGATATTTCTTTGCCAGATTTATCTGAGTAAAGTTGGACCTTAAACAGAAACTGGGCATGAACTATTTAACATTTACCTTAAGGTGGGTATAAAGGATACCATATTGTTCATCACATTGCTAAACAAGAACATGTTGAAAGAATCCTGCCTGTCTTGTGAAGTTAGAAGTCCTCAAAATATTCTAATCCCTATCACAAACAATACCAAGGAAATGTTATGCTTGTTTTTGAGCAGATGAGACAGCAACTCATTTGATGTGGAAATTATTAAATGCATCCCAAACACGACATGCAGTAAGCCTGGCAATTATTCAGCCTCCATTGTTTCTCACAGTCAAATCACCACCTAAAATCAGATGTTGTCAAACTGAAACTAAACAACATTTGGAGGACGTTTGGGATCTGATTTGGATAAAATCTTCTACAAATCATCTTCCCATCAGCTCTGACCAGCTTCCCTGTCCCTGCTGAAAAAACCCCTATCCCCCAGCATGATGCTGCCACTACCATTTTCCATGCAGGGATGGTATGTTCTGTGTGATGTGCAGTGTTAGTTTCCCACCTTACATACCACTTTGCATGAAAATCAAAAGTAAACATTTTGGTTTTATCTCACTAGAGCACATTTTTCCAAATGTTTGCTCCAAACAGGACATCTTCTGGTTTTGATTCAACTATGGTTGTCTTCTTGCCACTCTTGCATTCTCCAGATTTGCAGATTGCATACCTAATAGTTGTCATGTCAACAGTTGTCATTATATATGGCCAGAACATTAGTAATTAACAGGAAAAAAATAATTTAAAACGTATTAATAACCATTTATTTAAGCCAAAATCTGCTGTCTTAATTTATAGGCAAAGAACAAATATTAAAATTGTATTTTATCACTAGTTTATCTTGTTCGCAGTATCTCTAAATATTTGCTCTGCAGAAAGTGGAGACACTGAATCTGACAAAGAATTTGTAATTAATGGACATAAACATCTGCATCAAAGACAAAGTGTTGTAATGCTGCTGTTTCTGGTCTAAAGGATGGGCACAGGTTGCACACATATTTGAGGAAGGTAAGATTCCCATAAATAAAGATAAAGAGAAAATATATATTTTGTGTTTGTTTTTACTTTTAAAATGTACACCTGAGGTACTCTTTTCCATGCCTGTCAATAAAACTGGGAAATGTATTGTTATATAATTGGTATTCATAATTTCAGACTATTGAGTTGTTTCATTGTTGTCAAAATTCTGACATGTTTTAAAAAGATGAGTAAAATGTTAAACTATTAATTTTTGTTGTACATGACAGAAATCCGTGACAAGTTGCACCTCACATACTGTTATATTTTGTGCATGAAGAAAGTTGCAGCTATTGACTGCTGAGGAGTTTTCTTTGGAGAAAATATGTTCTGATAAGTGCAGACATTTATTTAAATGTATTTCTGGACAACCTCATCTTAAAGGGGGTCCCAGTAACCAGATGGTTGGAATGTTTGTAGTGAAGATTTTGCACTGGATATAACAAAGGGCATCGGTGTTATATAAAAAAGCATTCTACCATTTGTTGTTGTCTTTAAATGAAAACTATTTTTGTCAATATATACCTCTTAATTCTAAATGTAATGCTTACGATGGTGAGCAGTTGCGACTGTGTATTGTGTCAGTGATTTAGTGTGTTTGTCCTGCACTGGGATGTTGGACTAAACCAAACAGGGTTGATGGGCAACAATATGTTTAAAAAAAACCCACCATAAACTGTGAAACATCTAAAATTTTAAAACTGTTTGCCTAATACAACTTTGTATTAGTTTAAAAGTTGCAAATTAAATGTTATCCAGCCTGGCTGTTATGAGGCACATGGCTTTTAGGAGGCTTTACTGTCCTTTAGTGTTTAAATGGAGCATGATGACCATGGTCACCTCATAAGTACCATTCAATTAAGCTCCTGATGATCAGTAAAAAGCCTCTTCTTATTTATCAATATCATAAGGATCAACTTAAAGACATAGTGTGTTGAATTATCTTTTTTTTTAGCAGTCAGTATCTTACCTGCAGGAGAATCAAAGATTAATTCATGCGAATGCTATTTTATTCATATTCTATTCACCTCCATCACTTAAAATTAGATGATTATTTACATATAGACTTTTTATGTAAACTAATAAAAAAGCCTTAAAACAAAACCATATTTTAATGCAGTGATTGTAGGTATTTTCTAGTGGCTGTTTCCTGATTGATAAAGATCAGCCTTACTTGAATGCCACGTTTTCTTGTTTGTCCTATTTTTAAATGTTTCCCAGGGAAACAGAAAGTCGTAGTAAAATAAATGCGGCACCAGTGATTACGTAAAATTATATTCAAATGTGAGAACTCCCATCCCTAAAGGCTGGACAATTCTACATTTCCAGAGTGAGAATATTGTTCTGTAATAAAACAATATTCATTTTAAGGCTTTTTCTTTACATTATGAGTTTCAGAGATAGGGATGAGATATAAAGTCATAATTGTGAATTATGAGAGAATACAATTATCATTTTGACTTTCAAAATAAAAATTATGAGTATCAAGGTCATAGTTTAGACTTTAAATCCTTTTAAGATACAAAGTTGTTTTTTTTACTTTTAAGGTCATAATTCAGGATTTTAATTGAAAAGGATAAATCAAACTTTTGACGTCACAATAAGAGACATAAAGTATATATGCAATAATTGTGTGACATACAATGATAATTATCAGATTCATTCCTAATCCTGACTTGAAAAAAGACATATTTTTCAATTTTATTGTCATTTTAAAAATAAAACTAATGAGAGTCATGATATTAAATTCAAAGCAATAATTTTGACTTTCAACGTCATAATTATGAGTTTCAAAGACATCATTATGACAAATAAGTGAAAATAATGTGGAATAAAATCAGAATTATGAGATTTGAAGTCAGAATTTCTACTTTCAGTCATAATTGTGAACACTCTGGTTTTAGAGATGGTAATAATAGTGTGAAATTAAGATATACATATCAGTTATAATGATGACAGCCTTTGCCAGATCATGTTCTTTCTAACAGGAATGAAATGTTGCATTTGTATGAGCTTCAATGATTTGTTTTTTGTTGAATATGGCTGATGAAATTTGCCGTCTGACTGGCTGATCGCTCAACTTCGCTCTGTTATCCCAAACTGAGACGCTGCTGCTGAATGATTAAGAGCTTATCACTCCTGTCCACATAGAAGCCCATGTAACCTAGTTTACATACACAATTCAGGACCTTCCATCTCCATTTCCTGTCCAGGGCCGTGAACATGATGGCAGCACCCCTACAGGAAAGCAAATGATCCTGTGATTTTCATGAAAAAAAAAAAACCTCAGCACATGTTTGGTGCCTCTGAACAATGTTGGAAACACACCATTGTACTGTCTGAATGGATGCCTGGAAGACCGACGCTCTAATTTCTGACTCCCTGTATGTTTGTGTTTTATGACAGATGAATAAACATGCAGATGATAATAACTGAGCTGTGTTTATGATGATTTCAGTGAATGAGAGTCTCATCTGGTTTCCTGTACGGCTCATCTCACAGCACTCCGGGGGAAAGAGGCACTGATGCAGTTATTGAAAAAGAGAAAATGTTCTCCAAAGCCTAGTTTCCAACACTCACTACCCATTATTCTTTATATTGCCCCTACCAAATAAGCTGTGCCTCTGCTGAACTGTTTATGTGTCATCAGGTTGTTGTGAAATGTATAGTCGCCTCGAGTCAGTTATTAGCTTGAGTTAGAATGTAAAAAATAAATCAGTGCCTTCGAAATGGTTCTTATGATTTAAATGAGATAAATTAAAGCAAAATGCTCCCAATTTAAATACAGTCATCCCTGACAATTAACCATAACTGATAACAACAGAATGTTTAGTTTATTTGTTTGATGCTGATCTCTAAAAGTGATTAAACCTGCAGTAAACAGTGAGTTATATGAATTATTTGCAACACGGTTCTTCTTTTTGAACTTGCCAGGCAGAACCTGATCTGTGTTTGGACTGTTTTGATCCTTTGGAGCTTCCTGAGTTAGCAGAAATATTAGCTTCATCTTGTATGTTAGACCCAATCCCAACCAAATTATTTAAGGAAATGTTCCCTCTGATTACCAGCCCCATTTTAGATATGATTAATTTATCCTTAGTTAATGGGTCAGAACCACAGGCTTTTAAGTTAGCTGTAATTAAACCTTTACCTAAGAAACCTTCGCTTGATTGAGATGACTTGAAAAATTACAGACCTATATCCAATCTTCCATTCTTATCTAAAATTCTTGAGAAAATAGTTGCTAATCAAATGTGTGAACATTTACACAACAATGACCTGTTTGAAGAGTTTCAGTCAGGCTTCAGAGCTCATCATAGCACTGAAACAGCTCTGCTGAAAGTCACTAATGATATTCTTATGGCCTCAGATAATGGACTTGTGTCTGTTCTGGTTCTGTTAGATCTCAGTGCTGCATTTGATACAGTCGACCATAATATTCTCTTAAAAAGGCTGGAATATGCTGTAGGGATCAGGGGAACAGCGCTAGGCTGGTTTAAATCTTATTTGTCTGACAGATTCCAGTTTGTTCATGTAAATGATAAATCATCTTTGAACTCCAGGGTTAATTGTGGAGTACCACACGGTTCAGTACTTGGGCCAATTCTCTTTACTATATATATGCTTCCAATAGGTCAAATTATCATGCAGCATAGGATACATTTTCACTCTTACGATGATGATACTCAGCTTTACTTATCTATAAATCCTGATGAGCCCAACCAGTTAGATAGACTACAAGCATGTCTTGAAGATATAAAAACTTGGATGACTTTAAATGTTTTGCTTCTAAATTCAGACAAGACAGAAATTGTCGTCTTTGGACCGGAGTCTTTAAAAAAGAAACTGCTTAGTCAATCACTTAACCTGGATGGCATTAAATTGACCTCAGGTAATAAAGTAAAAAACCTTGGTGTTATTTTTGACCAGGACATGTCATTTAAATCCCATATTAAACAGGTTTCTAGGATTTCCTTCTTTCATCTCCGGTACATTGCCAAAATTAGAAATATCCTATCCAGGATTGGCGCTGAAAAACTAGTCCATGCATTTGTTACTTCAAGGCTGGACTATTGTAATTCTTTACTATCAGGATGTCCACAAAATGCAGTTAAAAGCCTTCAGCTGATTCAAAATGCTGCAGCAAGAGTTCTGATGAAAATTAAAAAGAGAGATAAAACTTCTCCTATTTTAGCTTCCCTTCATTGGCTCCCTGTTAAATTTAGAATAGAATTTAAAATTCTCCTCCTCACATATAAAGCCCTTAATGATTTAGCTCCATCATACATCAGAGATCTGATTGGTCCATATGTTCCTAACAGAGCACTTTGTTCTCAGACTGCAGGTTTACTGGTGGTTCCTAGAGTCTCTAGAAGTAGAATGGGAGGCAGATCCTTTAGTTATCAGGCTCCTCTCCTGTGGAACCAGCTCCCGATTTTGCTCCGTGAGGCAGACACCCTGTCTACTTTTAAGGCTAGGCTTAAAACTTTCCTTTTTGATAAAGCTTATAGTTAGAGTGGCTTAGGTTAACAGGGAGGGAGCCTTCCTCCCTCCCTGTTGGTTGGAGTAAGGGGGAGTCAGGTTTAGCCTAAACCGGCTCAGTTATGGTTGAGGTGCAAACACACCCTCCATTTCTGCTACCTGTATGACCCCTTCTCTTTTCCAATGGTTATAATCAGTCTGACAGAGAGAGGTATCCCAATCGTTGTGGTTTTTAGTATAACAATGACCATCAGTGGGACCCTTTGTGAGGTGCCCTGAGACGACATTGTTCTAAATAAGCGCCGTTTAACTAAATAATCTGAACTGAAACTATCTCTGTAGTTATGCTGCTATAGGCTTAGGCTGCTGGAGGACATAATGACCACTTTCACCCTCTTCGCTACATCCTCACACTACTCTCCAATTTTGCATTATTTGCTGTTATTTCAGCTTTTAACTTTGTTCTCTCTTTTCTCTTCCTAGAAGCTACACCTGGCCTGGCTCTGTGTCTACCTGTGACACCTTTCTGGAGAGGGGAATCGTCCGAGCTTCTGCTGGCAACAACTTAATGCTCATCCTCTACCGATGATCCACATGGCCCTGTCTTTCAGTGTTTAACCCTTTCTCTCTCCTAGACATGGAAATTGATTGAGCTTAACTGTAACTAACTGTATGTGCTCTCTTTCAGACTCTAACCTTGAAAACTGGCTCAGAGTTTATCTGTTATTTCTTTCTAGGTGAAACGACTAAAGGAGCTACATCCATTAACATTTACTTTTCCTTCCCATAGAAAGTACTCCTGGACCAGTGCTTCTTTGTTCTCTTTGTGTCTCTGCTCTGTTCTCTCAAACCCCCAGTCGGTCGTGGCAGATGGCCGCTCACACTGAGCCTGGTTCTGGTTCTGCTGGAGGTTTCTTCCTGTTAAAAGGGAGTTTTTCCTCTCCACTGTCGCTACATGCATGCTCAGTATGAGGGATTGCTGCAAAGTCAACACCAGTGACTCTCCACTGTCTCTACATGCTCATCCAGGAGGAGGGAATGCTGCAAGTCGCTGACTGGATGCAATCTGCTGGGTTTCCTTAGATAGAAAAACTTTTTATCCAATTTGAATAAAAAGCTAACTCCGACTGCACTGTTCAACTGTTAGTATTAATTGGAATGTATGAACCTGACTGTTGTGAATTGGCGCTATATAAATAAACTCAATTGAATTGAATTGAAATTTAATTTAATGATCCATCTAAAGATTCTTCTGAATCTGGAAAATTGTCAACATGTATTTCTTGGCTAAATAAGAACAAGGGTCAACCGAAGTGAACAAGATATAAAAATAGATGTTAACCCCTCAAATTATTTCGACATTACCACCACAAACTTTTATATATTTTTATTGGGATGTTGTGTGACATCACAAAGTATGGTGTAATTGGGATGTGGAAGGAAATGATATATAGTTTGAAAGTATTTTAGCAAATAAAAGCATGAACACCGTGGCATACATTGGTATTCATTCCCCCCTGAGTAAATACTTTATAAGACCACCTTTTACTGCAGATAACGCTGTAAGTCTTTTGAGGTATGTCTCAGAATCAGAACAGGCTTTATTCCCAAGATTGTCTCTTCTAATTTTGCACATTTACTTATAAAACATTCTGCCCATTCTTCTGTGTAAAATTTTGTGACCACAGATCCCTAATTGGATTTAAATCTGGACTTTGACTAGGCCATTCTAAGGCATGAATAGGCTTTGATCTAAACTACTCTATTGTAGCTCTAGCTGTACGCTTAGAGTTGTTGCTTAAAGGTGAACCAATCTTAAATCTTTTGCAGCCTCCAGCAGAATTGCTTTATAAATTGTCCTATATTTATTGTTAAGCCTATATTTATTCATATGCCTGACAGATTTAGATTTCAACTTTAAATTTTATTACATGAGTCTCCTGACTGAAAGTATTGTAAATGTTTTGGGCTGGACCAACCAGAGTCTCAACTTGGATCTGATAAAGAATCTGTGGAGGGAGCTAAAGATTAGGGTGATGGAAAGAGGCCTGATCAACCTCAAAGACCTGGAGCTCATCAGCACAGATAAATCATTAAAATCCCATTGGAAACATTTAAAACACTTGTCAGAAATTATATGAAGGGTTTAATTGCTGTAATTAATTATTGAAAAAGACATAAGTAATTTCCATCACACCATTTTTATTAAAATGTAAATTAAATACATTCTTTTTTTATAACATACACCCCATTTACACTGTGTTATTCCCACTTGAGAGGTACCTCTTTTATTTAATCTCAGACACAAACTTCTTGGTTAAATGAAAATATTTTTAAATCTAAATCTGTTGGGGGGCATGAATAATTTGGGGCTTAACTGTAGCCTTCAACCCATCATCAACCAGTTTCTTCGTCCCTGCTGAAGAAAAGCATCACAGCTGGGGTGGTGTGTTCAGGGTGAAGTATAGTGCTAGTTGTCCATCATAGATCAGCGTTCATTTGTGGTCTGACCAGAAGACCTTCTTCCACAGGTTCTTTTGTGTCACCAAGACAGCTTGTGGGTAACTGCAAACGGTACATTTTATTGACTTTCTTCCTGCCTTTTTTCTATTAAGACCAGATTTGTGGAGTCACGTCTATAGCTGCCCTCACTGGGGGCCTCTTGTCCTCTCCTGGGCAGTCAGTTGGGGTGGATGGATGTCTTTGTATTTTTCATATATTTCTAATTTTTTGGTGATGGACTGAGCAGTGCTGAGTGAGATGTTTAAAACTTGATATGTTGTTTTATATCCTAACCCAGTCATAAAGTTCTCCACAACTATGATCTTCATGATGCTGTTTGTTTTGCAATGTTCTGTAGCAAAGCTCTGAAGTGCTCACAGAATAGATCTATTTATACTGAGATTAAATTTAGAGGCATCAGCGTAAAAATTGTGAAAACAATCTATCATTTTCCATCCTCTTTACAATGATCTACTATGTTTTATTAACCTATGTATTAAGATCCAAGTACATTGAAGATTGCAGTTGTAACATGACCAGATTATAGAAAAGCTCAAGTGTGAAAACTTTTTCAAGGCACTGCATTTGATGTAAGGTCTTTGATACAACGAACCTGTCTTTTACATATTGTTTTCTGTATCATATGGAACACATAACGGCTTGACAAACACACGTCAGTCCCTCCAGTTATAACCCTTCAGGCCCTGTTCTTACACCACTGTGGGTCAGAAAGAAAAACAGCTGTATGAACATTTTTAAGACCTGTGTAGAAGCTGGGGTTAACATGCATGACAGCTGCACATTGCCTATCATGACAAAGAAAGGTAGCATTGGGGACCTGCAGACAGGATCTTTGGTCTAGTGTTTTTACGCCACAGCAGAGGAAGGGAGAGGGACCTTTTAAAAACATGATGTCTGTGCGTAGGTGTCAAACGCCCCACAGCAGCTGTACCTCTGAGCTGTATTTGAAGGCAAACAAAATGTGAGATGCCAGGTCTATTTAAGACATTTTTTCCAGTCTTTATAACTGTAACACAAAAAGCTGTATAACAGTTTATCTTATAGCACAACCGAAATTACGTCAGAACTGGTTGCACCATTGCACAACAAATATTTTTTTTAATAAAAAATATTTGTTGTGCAATATTTAACAAAAAATTTCATAAAATAACAAAAACCTCACTATCTATATTTTTTTGGATTTGGAGTACTGCTTACATAATCAAAGCATTTTTACAAAGGCTCGTTTTACTGATTTTTAGTGCCATCTGGCGTTTGTGATGTAAAAATGCAGTTTAATGTACGACAGCAGATAATTATTAAATTCAGTGTTGACTTCTACATTTTTTATATTAGTTTGAACGCCCCACCCTCCAATCAATACATTGTACATCCACCTATCAACACAATGACAACTACAAAATGGCATTTTTGTCTGGCGCTTTAGATGCTTTAACCTAATTATTTAGATGTAGCTCTGGCTGCAAGTTCAGGGTTGTTTTTTTGAGGTACACGACAAACTAAACGCATTATGGGTTTTCAACTAAAGTTTGAAAGTTGTTGAATGCATCTGTATTCAGCAATAAATTTCTTCTTGCCACTTTTCTATGGAAGCCAGATTAGTAAATTGCATGACTAATAGTTGCCCTGGCGACAGATTTCACCACCTGAGCTGTGGATCTTTGCGGCTCCCCCAGTTTACTGTTCTCCTTTCCATTTAAGGGGTTGTAGCACAAGTTGTTTTTCTTTGTCTAGGGGTATGATTCTCGCTTGGGGCGCAATAAGTCCCCGGTTTCAAATCCAGGACGAACCCCCATTTGTGTGTGTGTTTCTCTATGATAGGATGCCACCTGTGCAACAAGTTTAGTCATGAAATGTCCTTGCTCCTGAATATTTCGCCGTCAACTGTCAGTGGTATTATAAGAAGGTGGAAGTGATTGAGAATGACAGCAACTCAGCTACGAACTGGTAGGCCATGTAAACTGACGGAGGGGTTGCAGCGGATGGATCTGAATCCAGCCTACAGAGTCACTCCCAGTTAAATCCCTGGTTACATCGAGTGCAATACATGTGGTTGCATCCGCCATCCTTCTGCAACACAAACAAGAACATTCATGTGCAGGAAAGAACCACATACAATGAGAAACAAAATGTTTTAACATGTGATAACAAAGTATACCTGTATTGGGCAGAAGCAGTGGGGGCAGGGTTTCGTATTGACAGTTACCCATTTGTCACTCTGGGTGTACAGAAGCAGTTTGCGACCATATCTTCTCTCCAGGAGGCGACGCCTCTGCCTGCAGCCAGTGGCATAGTCCTGAAGAAGTGCTGCCATCCCCTCTGAGATAAGCAAAGAAAACAGTCTGAATCACATCTAAATGCACTCACACAGGCTGGACATTCAAACCCTAAATGGAGCTGTAGTTCATGCTTAATTACATAAAACTACCTGCATGCTTCTAATTTTTATTTCATTGCTGTTTGCAGAAACTCTCCTTTCATCCATCCTTTTCATTTTTCCTTTTATTCAAAATGCCTAAATTTATGGCATATGACTCAATTAACACATGGAGCTTGATAGTTATTAAAAACAACTACATTTTGCTACATTATGTTAGGGTTGATCTCTTTACAAAAATCTGTGAAAATACTTTTTTCTTTAATTTTTTGGTACGAGGTTGGCATGTAAATATTCTTCATTACATTTTATTTTGAGCAAAATATGTTTTGCAAAAAAAATTATACATTTTGCAAGCCTGAAAGGGTATTTTTATAATGCCTTGCAAACATATTCCTACGCTGTGAAGATATTTCACATTTTATCGTATTGCAATGACAATCTTCGATATATTTTATTCGGATTTTATTTGATCGAACAACATAAAGTAGAGCATCACTTTTAAGTGGAACAAAATTATATTTTTTGTTTTCTTTACATTTTTTACAAAAAAGAAATCATCATATAGTTGTTATGGGTTTGAATCCAAACACAGGCAGGAAACAGGAAAGATCAGGTGAGGTGGATAAAATGGGAAACAAGTGGGCATTAAAAGGTGACAAGTACCTGGTCCCCAGTCTTCTGCACTCTAACAGGTTTTTTTTTTCCTAGTGTTGTTCTGTATTTAGTTCCATCTATCCCTTTACCTCTGACCATCTTTCCTGTCCCTGCTGAATAAAGCATCCCCACAGCATGACCATGCCTCCACCTTGTGTCATCAGTTATATTCGGCCACTCACATCATTTTTTATGTCAGCTAAAATTTAGTTTTTTTCTCATCTGACCAGAGTCCCTTGTTCCACCGACTTGCTGTCTTCTAAATGGCTTGTGGCAGATTTCTTATGCCTTCCTTTCAACAATAGCTTACTTGTTGCTCTTCCATAAGGACCAGTTTTGTAGAGTTCACAACAAATAGTCGTCTTGTGAACAGATTCTCCCACATGAGCTGAGGATCATTGCAACATTCTCCCTGATCCATCTGCTGTGTTCCTTGGTCTACATGATGCCATTTGCACACAAGCATCTGAGGCCTTCGCACAACATCTGTATTTATACTGAGATTAAAGTACACACATGTTGACTCTAGTTACAAGTTAGATGGTTGCCCTTGGTTTTAGTTAGGGGTGTCTGAATACAGGGGCATGAATACAAACACTCCCTACATCCAACAGATTTGTATTTGTAAAACATTTTGAGAACTGCAGATCCTATTCCTTCCATTTCAGTTATGCACTACCTAGTGTTGTTCTGTCACATGAAATTATTACCAATTGTCCAGATACACAGAAGTGTGTAACAGGAAGGATATAAATTGCTGTGTACCGCTTGTCTGTGGTAGACTTATCAGTGGATCATTACTGTTCTTTTCGTTAGGCTCTTCGTAACACTTGCTTGTTCCATGGTAGGTCTTTTTGCAGTTTACACAGAAGGCAAAGCTGCAGACAGAACACATCGCAGCACGGCTGGACTTCTCCAGAATAACAGCAGAACCACAGGAATCCCGAGGACAATATGTGATGTCTAAGAGCAGGCAGGGGGGGAAAAATGAGAGATTAGCAGATAGTCTTCCTTTCACCCTGAAATGTGTTCTAGCTTTATCTCTACTAGATGTCATTTAAGAGAAGCACACCAGGCATGCAGTCCAGGATAGACTGCAGAAGCAGACGATCATATCTGTGAAAGAGCTCCTCTCCTACAAGATTTCTCACCTAGAACAAACATTAGAGACGCAAAGAGGGAACTAAGTGAGAAGAGAAATCTAGAAGGATGAAAAATAATTGAAATCTATAAGATTTGTTTAATAAATCATTGCTTCCGCTTATTTCTTTCACCAAAACATTAACATAAAGGAAGCTGAATATTGGCTGACTACATCTGTTAAAATCAGCTGTTATAAAGCATACATTAAAAATGTTAAAATAAATTTCTTCTTTTGTCATTAAAAAAACAGCATATCATCAGAGTCAAAATGTTCTACCGATAAGAACCCTTCTTAAGCATCTTTATATAAACTGTATGGTTTTCTTTTACTTCAGTGCTTTTCAAACTGTAGTTTACCTGTGCAGGTGTCGGTGTGGCAGTGCAGTCCGGCTGAGGACAGATAACGCCCTGGACCGTCCCCTCAGTAATCTGGACTTTACAGAACTCACTGAGACAGGCCCGGCAGAAAATGTGGCCACACTCGTACAGCTGCAGACACTCCGACCCGAGCCAACTTGTGAAACAAACACCACAGTCAAACAGCGTGGCGGCAAACACCTTTCGTTTCTGCTCTGCGTCATGGATCAAGATCTGGGACAGGAGCATCTGAGATGGAGTTAAAGAGAGACCCGAGTAACTGTGGTCTTTGTTTGGAGGGATATCTGTGACTGACTCAGAAAGTTCAAATTTGTCAACAGCTGAGGAAAGGAAGTCATCGGTAGTCTCAGATGTGTTAGAGGCTGTGAAGTCTGAGCCTTGTGCAGCATCTCCAGGTGGTGGAGATAGATTAGATGACACATGATGATTCTGATCATCTGGAGGTTCAGATTGTGGAGAGCTCTCCTTTTCTTCTGCTTTGTAACACTCAACGTCTTGTTGGGCCTGGTTAGTTTGAAGAATCTTAGAGTGATCAGAGGGAAGCTCCAGCAGAGTGTGGATGTTTAGGTGCTTCAGGGCATCCTCTCTCAGAAACTGTATCCAGGAGAAGAGCACCACAGTATTCCCAGTGGCCTGGTAGAGATCAGTAAGCTGATTGCTCAGTGAAGTTAGCTGAGAGAAAAAAAAATACAGTTATTTTTTAATAAAAAAAAGTACACCCTCTTTTAGTCTAATGGTGTGTTTAGAACCGAACACGAATGACACAACTGGAGCAAGTGAAGTGGCTTTGTGTATCAGGGTGTAATAACAATCATCTGGTCTTAATCAGTCTCGCCATGGTTATGGAGGGATTTTCAGTTCATTGGGGTTTGCAGATATTTGATTCCCCACAGGTCTCGCTAGGTTCTTAGAAGGTTTGGACTTTGACTGGACCATTTGGGATCATTGTCCTGTTGATAACCCAGCTTAGGCCAAGCTTTAGGTGTAGGACAGAGGGTCTCGCATTTGGTATGTAGAGGATTACATGCTAACTCATCGGCTTTAAAGTGCAACTCGGGTCTTACAACTATAAAACAAACTCTATTATTAAGCCTCCACAGTGCTTAACAGATGCTTTGAATTGTTTGCGCTGATATGCTGTGTTTGATTTTCTCCAAAACGGGGCTGAGCATTATGGAAAGACATCGCTACATTGGTGTCATCTGCCAGTTGTTTCAGATGTTTTTCACCAGTCACACATTTCAAAAGCTCCTTATTTAGTCCTTAAAATGTGTGACTGGACGCTATTTGTTACCTGAGGGTCAGTCAGCCAGCTGCAGGTGAGAGTGAAGAAGGGCGGGGAGGAGGATGGGTAATCCTCAGGAAGTTCAAAGGTCAGAAGCAGCGGTGGGAGGAAAGAGACGTCATACTGCCTTATTTCTTCACCTTGTACGAGGAAAAATAAGATCAAATTGTCAAAGTTCATTACATTACAGTATAGATTATATATTTATTCATTCTTTTTCTACCGCTTATTCCATAGTGGGTCGCGGGGGAGCTGGTGCCTATCTCCAGCAGTCTATGGGCCAGAGGCAGGGTACACCCTGGACAGGTCACCAGTCCATCACAGGGCAACACACAAACAACTATTCATACACCTAAGGGCAATTTAGGGGAGCTAATTTGAATGCACCATTGAGGTAAAATCAGCTTCCGAGGTCCTTTGGACGTGATCGGATTATTTACCATGTTTCAGGAGCACATTGAAGCCCGCAGGTAGCTCCACAGAAACTCTGAATTCTCCGGCAGACTTCGACTCATGTCGGAGGAACTCTTCTGAACCAAAGATGCTCTGCAGGGCGAGCAGCTCGTCTTCCTGCTCCTCGAAGTCCGTGTTCATGTAGTCCCAAGTACAGCTACTATGCTGTGCAGGCACTGCTAGAAATAACAGTGAAGCCGTCTAAATGTCTTTAGTTTAGATTAACACAACTCGACGGATTTACTACCTGAAACAAAAAAAGATAAGGCAGTTTATATCTCAACTGCTTATGCTGTCCCCATCCAGCTTCCTCCTCTATGTGAGCGCGTCCCTCTGTTGACTCCTGGTAAATATACTGCAGTCTGACGCAAGGCTCCGCAATCACCAGTAATCCGTCTACAGCGATTACTGGTGGGTGTGGTGCATGTGACATAATGTGTTCGCCATAAACTGTCCACATGCTGCACTTACGCCCTTCCACATTCCGCAGGTCATAATCTAACATTAAGGTAATCCGATGTGGTCCCTATCTCGATGCATCAAAAGTTTTATCCCCCACCATTATGTCCGAGCTACCGCATCCTGTTGACGGTCAGACGCCTCGGAGCTCCTCCGGTACTTGGACCCCGGAAACAGTCACCATTCTATCTGAAGAGTCTTAAAGGAACGGCTCTCAACCAGTTTCTAACTTTTAGCTCATTTAATCTAAATTAAGGCAGAGGAATGATTACAGAGATCAGCGTTGAGGCTCCCGTCTCGGACCGTCTCCGTCTGTTAGAGGATGATGAAGAGCCTCGATAGAAAGTCACATATAGTTTTATATCTGGTTCTCTGATGCAATGGATGTTCCCTCCCTCAGTGATTATCAGTAGACTATGTGTCACCATTGGGGTGTCTATCTGTCAGATTGTGTCCATCCTTAATCTAAGTGTGCTGTAGCTTTCTAATCAAACCAGTTATACCGGCTGCTCCACCATCAAACCCAGTGCCCCAGCCACAGGTCATTCATGACAAACCTTGGGCCATTTATCCTTGTACTGTATATTTATGAGCATTCTTATCCTATTGTAACAAACGGGAAACATTAGAACTGATATTTATGTAACTATAGTATAAAAGGGAAAAACAGCTTTGAGCATATTATTAAAGGTTATTCCTAACATCTACAATTTATGTGATTAAAACAAGTACATAGCTAGTTGCTAAAGAAGCTCTTGCAGTGGCTTTGTCTGTGGAAGAGACGAGGTGTCTCTGATTTTAAAATAGAATGAGATACATTGTTGATCCTAATCTCATGTCTCTGGTCGGATGAAACTAATTTGAAGCCATCAAAAACCCCATCCCAACTGTGAAGTACGGGGGTGGCAGTACCATGTTTTGTGGGTGTTTTGCTGCTTAACAGACTGCTACACTTCACAAAAAAATGGCATCATGAGGAAAGACCATTGTGTGGAAATATTAAAACATCAACAACAACACGTTCTTTATTGTTTCAACAACAGAGATGCTGCTCAACACCTTGACCTAGATAAGGACAAAGGGCAACTAAACTCTTTTGTATCTAAAAACTATCAAATAGACAATATTTATTTAAGCTTTTTTGTAAAACATAAACTTCACATTATTATGGTTTATATTAATATGTCTGTAATATAGAACAGTGGATTTGCCGTTTTACACCGGTGTGAATCAGGTTCTGTATGTACTTCAGCTTCCTCCCCAGTTAAAAAACATGCATGTTAGCTTAACTGATGACTGAATTTCCTTCAGGTGTGTGTGCAGGGCCCTGAAACAGACTGGCCCACTGTGTGTGCAGGGACTGCATGGATAGGCTCCAGCCTCACTTGTGACCCAAACAGGTGATGATAATCGGTCCAGAAGTTTGCATATGATTTGTACATTTTTATCAAAACTTTTTTTCAGTTATGTCTATAAAGTAAAAATTTTTAGCTTGTTGTTTCCATTTCCCTCCTGGCAGTTGGTCTGGGATAAAAGTGTTTGAAGGAGCATGTAGAGTGACTGAGAAGAAGGGGCCATCTAACGTTGGTGTTCCCAGTCACAACCAGTGGAAATGACGCCCGCATCGAGTGCAACAGATGACATCACATCCACCGTCCTTCTGCAACACACAACACACACAATTACTGTTATTATATAACAGATAAGACATTATCCGAAACAGTTTTCTGATAGAATAAAAATATGCGAACACATGATGTTGCTTGTGAAAACCTGTATTTTGCAGAAGCAGTGAGGACAGGCTTGGGTATTGCTATCAATCCATTTCTCACTCATGCGAAACTCCACAGGCCCCAGCATCACATTGCGTCCATATCTGAGCTCCAGAAGGTGCTGTCTCTGCTTACTGCCACTCGTATAATCCTCCAGGAGAACCCTAACCCCCTCTAAAACACAAACAGCATTGCCTCAGAAATATTAATTTAAACATATCTACATAAACACAAACTGAACAGAAAATCCTGAAGCAGTACAATAATTAAAGGGTCTTCTTCTTTCTTGCATAATAGTCATTTAATGTACTAATGCAACATATAAACTTTTATTTTGTGATCCAAAGCAATGGGAAAGCCTGTCAAAAACTTTTTTTTGACAACTTTTTTTATGAAAGTTTGAATTTATTTAGCATTTTCTTCAATCGACAGAGGATTGTAGCTGTTGTCAGGTTTCTCTAAGAATCCTGACAGCATATATAACCCATCTTT
This sequence comes from Girardinichthys multiradiatus, assembly GCF_021462225.1. Classification (NCBI taxonomy): domain Eukaryota; kingdom Metazoa; phylum Chordata; class Actinopteri; order Cyprinodontiformes; family Goodeidae; genus Girardinichthys; species Girardinichthys multiradiatus. The sequence continues at coordinate 5,288,745 of NC_061802.1, forward strand.
ATGGCATTACTGGTAGAATCTATTGAAATTGCCTGGTTTTCTGGCACAGCCTTGGCTTTTAAATATAGCCCAAACAGGTTTTAATCAGGCTGAGACTAGTGCATTAAAAGGCATTGTTTGAAGCTTAAAGTTGACCTGCTTTACTTGTTCCAAAACCAGTTCTGATGTGTGTTTAGGATCATTTTCCTGTTTCAACAATTGGTTAATATGAAGTAAAGTTGAAATATTTGGAGGTAGTTCTCAATCTTAATTGTTACAAACACTTTGAACAATGCACCCGTTTCCTTCAGGTCGACGCTATAGAGCGCTGTCTGCTAAAACCAGCCGCCACAGAGACAGTTTCTTCCCCCAGGCAGTTTCTCCGATCAACACTTGACAGTCAGAGTTCCAGAACAACACCATGCATACTTGGACTGATCCCACATTATATTCTATTGTAAAGTCAATTGTGTATATATGTACATTTAAAAATATATTTTCTATTTACATTATTATATATATATATCATTTCTTGTTAAATCTTCACCAAAACTATTACAACGACAAGGTTGAGTGACATTGAAAACGCAGGTAAGAATTGAGTGCAGCAGGAAGGAGAATACTGAATATAGCTGTATGTGACAGAACCTTTTATTCTCTTATGCACACTTGATGAATCAAGTGAATGAATCAGTCACAGTGACTTCCATTGTCAACAAGTATGCGGACATGAAAGTAGCAAAGAAACCTTGAACAAAGGGCTTTGTTGGGGAATACAGTTCAAAGGTAAGATTGTGAAAAAACTCATAAAGATGCCAGTTTTTTGTTTATATACAGAGTTGTATATAACAAAGTATGGTATCCAACATTATCACATGGATACAAATTTAAAATATGCTTTAAAAATGTGATAAACTACTTTATTTTGTTATCTGACTTTATGAAGGTTTTTTCTACTTTTAATTTATTTTAAAATAAGCAAAATTACTATAAAACAATTTAAATTGGGCATACATGAATTAGGCACGTCATTTCAATCACAAATATTCAAATATTATTGATAATATACAGTAATTGTAATCAGTATTAATCCTCCTCCTCTCAGTTAGCTATATATGACTAATAAATATCTTCGGCACTCCTAATGATGAGATATGGTAGACTTCATGAAGAAAGGTTAGCTGGGTTGAGGTAACAAACTAACAACTAGGCTAAGACAGACTCTGCTCCTAGGTGTACCACTCAAAGTTATTCTAACAAACCAGGCCCGCTGAGTTGTTTGGACCTACTGAATGCTACATGAACCACATAACCACCTCTAGGCTAGATCAAACCCTGTCCTAACTCTCCTTAAACGGTTCTGGTCTCTTCTTACCATAAAGCTCTTCTCAAGAAGGCATTTAGTTCCTCCATGTGAGGACCTACAAATTTCAGTTCACTTTCTTACATTGTCACCATCTCACCCTGGGGTCTTTACTGTGAACAATGCCTCCGGTATTCAAGTTTCCTGTTTATGGCAGGCATGTGGTTCTTGGTCATCCTAAGCACTTTCTTTCATCTGAGAAAGACAGCTTTGCCCAAACTTGGAAACAGTCGGTTAAAAAATGCCTAGTAAAAGCACTTGGAAAGAATAGGTTTTTCCAATAGGACACTAATGCCAAACACATACAATATTGTTTTGGAATAGGCAGGCTAAGATTAAACTCCTGGAGAGGTCCTCCTCCAAATCCTTGACCTCAACCCTACTGAGAATATATAAACTAGGCTCAAAAGTCAGGTCTGAAAACCAGCCAGTTTAAATAAAATCAGGTAATTCCACTAAGAAAAGTGGAGAAATATCCAGTCAGAATTAAATTGTAGATGGCTACTAAATTAATGTGGCAGAGATATAATATGTATTTGAGCTTGAATGTGAAAAATTAACCCTGCATGAATTAGAGAAAATCCACAATAAATTCAACATTGTGTACCCATTTTTTATCTCTTAAAAACACTGATGGTGCCTTTTAATAGCAATATTCCATCGAACGAGCTAACACAGAATAAATCATCAAATGCCCAGTCAATGTCATTCATGCCCATGTTTACTGTATGTAAAGTATTGTGTATGAGCTGGAATAAAGTACTGTACAGTACCTTCTGATTTTGGCAGGGCTTGATCTAAGTCTTCATCGGTCTCATTTGTTATCTCTGAACATTTATTTGTTCCATGGTAGGTCTTTTTGCAGTTTACACAGAAGGCAAAACTGCAGACAGAGCAAAGCGCTAAGGTACTGGTCTTCTCCAGAATGACGACTGAACCGCAAGGAGGCCGAGGACAGTAAGTCACATCTATGAGGACCAAAAAACAAAACATTAGTAGACCCTGTCCTGAGAACCAAGAGAAAATTTGTATCAATAACATGATAATTTATGTTTTTAGGAGAGGAGAAACACACCAGACATGGAGTCCAGAGTGGACTGTAGAAGGAGGCGATCATATCTGCTGAACATCTTCTCGCCTACAAGACCTTTCACCTGGAAAACAAGAGATGGGAGAAAAAAGAAAGTTTGAATCAGTGAATTGGCCCAATAACAGTGTATCAGTTTTTAAAGTATTTCTGAAGCCTCTTCAAAATATTTACTACTATCCTCAAAAATGTGTTGCACTGAAATTTATACTTTGAAATTTTTACAAAGGGAGGTGGCTTGTCTACTCTGTTCTCGAAACAAAATACGAAAGAATCTGTTTTCACTGCACGGTTTCACGTGGACAGGAAAACCGTTTACCTGTGCAGGGGTCAGTGTGACAGTGCAGTCCAGCTGAGGACAGGTGATGCCCCGGACATCCCCCTCTGTAATCTGGACTTTACAGAACTCACTGAGACAGGCCCGGCAGAAAATGTGGCCACACTCGTACAGCTGCAGACACTCTGACCCGAGCCAACTTGTGAAACAAACACCACAGTCAAACAGCGTGGAGGCAAACATCTTCTGTTTCTGCTCTGCGTCATGGATCAAGATCTGGGACAGGAGCATCTGAGATGGAGTTAAAGAGAGACCCGAGTAACTGTGGTCTTTGTTTGGAGGGATATATGTGGATTGGATTGGTAAATAATGTGGTTCTTTCACGCTTGGATTTAGTGGGTTTGAGGAGCTTGTAGGAAGATATACTGAAGAATAAATATTTGCTTTACTTGGAACATTTCTTTGACTGTTTAAAAAAGACTCAGAAAATGAATTAAGATCAAATTTGGCTGCAGCTGAAGACAGATCTGTCAAGTCTGAACCGTGTGCAGCATCTCGAGATGAAACAAGCAGGTCTGATGACACATGATAAGAGGGTTCATCATTATCTACTACTGAAAGCCCTGAATCTTGCTTGTCCTGATTAACTTGAGGAGTTTTAGACTGATCAGAGGGAAGCTTCAGCAGAGTGTGGATGTCCAGGTGCTTCAGGGCATCCTCTCTCAGAAACTGTATCCAGGAGAAGAGCACCACAGCGCCCCCAGTGGCCTGGTAGAGATCCGTGAGCTGATCACTCAGTGAAGCTAGCTGGGAGGAAAGAGAATGAACAGTCCTGAAGTAAGCTTCTGAAATGTGCGTGACTGGACTTATTTCCTCTGCTTGCTACCTGTGCGTCACTCAGCCAGCTGCAGGTGAGAGTGAAGTGGGGAGGGGAGGAGGACGGGTAGTCTGCCGGGAGTTCAAAGGTCAGAAGCAGCGGTGGGAGGAAAGAAACATCGTATTGCCTTATAGTTTCACCTTATAGGAAGAAAAAAAAAGAAAATATGTTGAAACTAAAATGACTGATAGAAAAGTATGGAGCTAAATTGGGGCCATAAATTGTGTTCAAAAGAAAAAAATTCGAACCTGAAAAGTTTGTTAAAAAAAAACAAACATTTGAAACTGAAAAATTATTTTGAACCTCCCCCAAAAAAATTTGAAAACTGAAAAAAAAAAGTTTTGCAACTGAAACCCCCCCCCCCCAAAAAAACATGTGAAACTAGGAAAAGAAAAGTTCAAAATTACTTTTCAGATTCAAGTTTTTTTTTCGAACTTGCAGATTTTTATTTTGGCTTCAAACTTTTGGCCCTGTTTTGGCGTGGGGGGGCGGGGCCTCAGATCACGGGGGTGCGGAATCATGACTGACAGCTCAACACAGCGGCCGAACAACATATTCCCAGCTGTTGCATTCAGGGACCGTGGGAACTGTAATACATCATCAATATTCTATATAAATGTGATTGGTTTTAAAAGATAACATGCTTCACCGATAGAAGCAACTTACGTGAATACACGACGCGCATCTCAGAGGAGAAAATATAATCTTGACAGATTTGCACAGCATTTTAAATCCGTGTTGGAGATTTCCCATGCTCTCAACATAAAGCAAAAGAACCGCCAGACTAAGCGGCGGGAATGAAACCAGATGCAAAACGAGCCGGTATTTTCCGAATATCCTTGCATAATTAAGCCTGGACCTGTTTTTACGTGGAGTGGACTGGGGTTTCGGTTTCTGGTGCATTTTTAATTTAAACGTGTTTGGTCTTCATTTAGTGAAAACAGGGTCTAAAGTTTGAAGCTGGAAAAAAAATCTGCAAGTTCGAAAAAAAAAAACTTGAATCTGAAAAGTAGTTTTGAACTTGTGTTTTTTTTTTCAGTTGCAAAACTTTTTTTTTCCAGTTTTCAAATTTTTTTGGGGGACGTTCAAAATAATTTTTCAGGTTCACATTTTTTTCGTTTGAACAAACTTTATGGCCCCAATTTAGCTCCATAGAGAGTACAGCAGTGCGGATAACTTAACCACATACAGGCTCACACCAACGGCTGTCTTGTCTTACAGAACTGTACGGTAATTTTAGATTTTTATTTGTTTACCATAACTCAGAACCACATTGAAGTCAGCAGGAAGCTCAACAGACACTCGGATTTCTCCGGCAGACTTCGTCCCGTCCCGGATAAACTCTTTTGAATCATAGATGCTTTTCAGGGCGAGCAGCTCGTCTTCCTGCTCCTCCGAGTCCGTATTCATGCCTTCGGCTCTCTGGGACGGGAACTAACTTCACCGCAGCCTTGGTCCAACGACTTGAAACTACTTGGTCCGTTGATTTTTTTTACTAAATTAAAATCAAATTTACTCATTTTGGCCTGCTGTGTGCCATGAAAATGGTGGTTAAATCAAAGGTTACTCTGACGTGACCATTACACGCCCATCTCTGTTGACATGGAGAGCAGCTGCTTCCTCCCAGTTATATAACCAGAGGTGGATAGTAATTAGTTATATTTACTCAGTTACATTTACTTGAGGAACGTTTTTGAAGAAAAAAAGATGTATGTGTAAAAACATATTTTAACCAGCAATGCATCAGAAACAGTCACCCACACACTTTATGTTAAAAGGTAAGGAAACAGGAAACAGTATATACTGTTTACAGGACGTTTTTACCCTGTTCTACCTTACCTGCTGTAAGTATTCAAACGTTTTATGTTGAAAAAGTCTTTTTTGGAAAGGTGTTTCCTCTGCCTGAATTTATTGTTTTGTAATTATGTTATTCATTTAGTTGTTAAAAAATAGAAGCTTTATATTTTTGTTAATCTGATTCCATCATCTTTAAAACATTGTGCACCCAGGCATATGTGGCAATGTCTGGAACAAATCACAGATCTTAGGTCCAGGCCCGACAAAACTGTTAGCTCCTCAGAAAGCCTTCCGGATGACCTCAACGCGTTTTTACACTCGCTTTGAGACCACAACCACCCCCATAGAGCACACACTCCCATTACTCAACCCTTCTCCCTTCCACTAGTTGTCTCATCAGCCCAGGTACACAAAGCCCTCAGGAGGATCAACCCCCGCAAAGCTGCAGGACCTGACAACATTCCTGGGCGGGCCCTCAGAGCATGTGTTAACGAGTTGGCTGATGTTCTTACTACCGTTTTCAACCTATTCCTCAGACATTGCACCATCCCCACATGTTATAAGACCACCACTATCGTTCCCTTACTAACGAAGAACCCCCCCATCCTGCCTGAATGACTGCAGACCAAGAGCACTCACTCCAATCATCATGAAGTGCTTCAAGAGAGTGTTGCTGTCCTACATTCAGAGCAGGATACCGGACCCCACAGACCCCCTGCAATACGCTTATAGGGCCGAAAGGTCCACCTCGGATGTCATCGCCGCCGCCCTTCATTTGTCCCTTTCACATTTGGAAAATAAAGGTTCCTATATCAGGATACTCTTCATCGACTACAGTTCCGCCTTCAACACGTTTATTCCTCACAAACTCACCCATAAACTGTCATCTCTCAGACTACATTCCACTCTATGTGACTGGCTTTTGAACTTCTTGACTGGCAGGCCTCAGTGTGTCAGGATTGGAAACAGGACGTCTGCCAGCATTATTAGCAGTATTGGAACCCCGCAGGGCTCTGTCCTCAGCCCTGCCCTCTACACCTTGTTCACCCATCATGACAACATCATCTTGAAGTTTGCCGACGACATCATTGTGATGGCGGAGACGAAGCAGATTACAGGAGGGAGGTGAACAGTTTGGTGGCGTGGTGTGTGGGCAGCAACCTTACCCTCAACACAAACAAGACCAAGGAGATGATAGTGGACACGAGGAAGGAGAGGAGACCTCATCAGCCACTGTTTATCCAGAAGGTAAACAGTTTTAAGTACCTAGGGGTCCACATCAGTGATGACCTCACCTGGACACAGAACACCACGTTGCTGCTAAAGAGGGCCCAGCACCAGCTGTACTTCTTGAGGAGGCTGAGGACATTTGGTATGTCACCGAACATCCTCTGCAACTTCTACCGCGGCATCATAGAGTCCATCCTGACCAGCTGCATTACAGTGTGGTACGGCAATGCTACTATGAAGGACCCTCTGCAGAGTGTGGTGAAGACCGCCACAAAAATCACTAGGATGGCACAACCCTCTCTGTAGAGCTTCTAGCATCGCAGAGTCTGCAGGAGAGCTGCCTCTATCATCAAAGACTCCACTCAACCCCAACATGGTCTATTTACGCTTCTACCTTCAGGTCGGAGGTATAGAAGTGTGAAATGCAAGACAGTAAGATTAAAGAACTCTTTCTTTCCCACAGCCATTAGACTTTTAAATAGCTGATCGTACGACACCCCATATAGTTTATTATATACATATGAAAGTACTGTATCTGCCTGTATACAGCTGCACATGTATTCTCACACCATTATCATTTTGCACATGTAAATATATTCTCTGATTGTAATATATCTGGTCACTATTGCAAAATGTAAATAGTCTGTATATTTTCAAGAAGTTTATATTCCATATTTTATTTTATTCTACTTCCCCCTGTTATGGTTAATCTGATTTTATTTTTATTTTTTGTCTATTGATATATTTTTTTATCCTAACAACCAATGGGGATGGCAAAGTAAGAATTTCATTGCACAGGAAAACACGTTTCTTTACTGTGCATATGACAATAAAGTTTGAAATGAATTAAATTAATGAAACTGCCCCAGTTTCATTAATAAATAATACACAGGGGGAGCCTATTGACTAGTCAGGTGACTTCTTGAGGCATACAGATTTTATTTAGGGGTGAAGGTGTAGAGGGGTTCAAATACAGTCGCATGCTGCACTTCACTGATTTTTATTAAGACATATTTTCAAAAACCATAATTTTCTTTCCACTTCAGTTATGCACTGATTTCTGTTGGTCTGTCAAAAAAAGTCCTAATACAATAAAGTGAAGTCACAAAATATGAAAAGGTACAGGATGTGAATATCTTTGCAAGGCATGAAAATCACAATAATTTATGGCTTTTGATTATTAGTTCAGACAGTTTATTTTTTAATAGTTGAATGAATAATAAAAAAAAAAACATCTTCAACAAATTTTAAAACAAAAACTGGGTGCACAAGTTTAAATTTCTAAATGATTTTCCATAATCCATGGCCGGAATTATACATAAGGGTTTATATTTATTTATATGTCCCCACTTATATTTTACTAAAAGAAGGTGCTTTACAACCACATGTGTTTAGTAGCCATGTCATTAAAATAACCAAATAAAGGACTCCCAAGCTTGTGAACTGTATGTTTCTTTTTATTCGTGTCAGAGGGCAACATTTAATCCACCATCGTCTGCTTTCAAGAGGAAAAATAAAAATTTTCTATGAAAATGTGAATAAATGGACAACTGGATATATGTTTTTTTGGAATAGCAAAGAATTATGAAGGGTCAAAGTACGGTAACAAAAATTAACTTGAAATGAACTGAAGGTGTGAAATACTGAACATGGTTAAATTGAGTGTCGTAAAAACTAACGTTATTAATTTCTCCTCTGAATCCGTGAATTTGGAGGTCGTTAAAATGATAACATGGTAAATATGTTATAAATATTAAGGTTATCAAATTTGACGTTCCCTGTTTTCACTAAATGCCTTGATTTTAGCGCCTCCATTTTTACCACTTCAGTTTTATCATTCATCGCGTTCACAGTGTAATTTTTGTTACTTCCGGTAGATCGGAATACGGCAGCAGCCCCGGCGCGACCGTGTTATTCATTTACGGGTTGTATCGGATTTGTAGAGCTGGGGTAGCAATAGCGGACGATGGTGGCAAAAATTGTGAATAAAAATGTAAATAATACGCTTTCTGTGACCCCAAATGTGTCTTAACGATTTCGGTTTGTTGAACTTAAATATCTACTCGGTTCATTAAGAATCCACTTAATTTAAAAAAAGAGGTTCGGCGTCTCTGGGCGCCTGCTCGCTTCGGCAGCTGACAGCCGACCTAGCATTGTTCCCTCCCTCTCCCGGAGAAGGCATCTGATTCCCAGCTGTTCGTGTTAAAGGGAGACGGAGAGTAGAGACATCTCTTGACCAACGACATCACTGCCGTACTATTGAAAATGCATGCGAATGGCTATGGACTACAAGCACTCCGCTGTCGCGCCGGGGCTATTGCCGTATTCCGATGTACCGGAAATAACAAAAATTACACTGAACGCGGTGAAGGACAAAACTGAAGTGGTAAAAATGGAGACGTTAAAATCAAGGGAGTGAAAGAAAACAGGCAACGTCAAATTTGCTAACCTTAATATTTATAACATTAATATTTACCATGGTATCATTTGCTTGACCTCCAAATTCACGGATTCTAATTTTCACAGAGGCGAAATTAATCACATGTTGGTTTTTACGGGACTCAATTTTACCACTTTCAGTATTTCACACCTTCAATTCATTTCAAGTTAATTTGTGTTATTTTGACCCTTCATAAAGAATAGATAATGCACCAACTACACCTTTAATGCTCACCTGGAGAAATAATGAAATTCCCTAAAATCTTGAACAAAAATGTCAGATAAAACTCAGATTGAGTCAAAATTTCGCCTAAAGGTGTGTTCGTCAGAGTTTATAATTAATGTCAAAGTGAAACTCCATCTGAATGCAGATTTATCAAGTCCAAAATTTTTATATAGAAAAAAAAATTAAATTTAGATTTCTGTGTATTCATTTGCTTTGCCACAAACATATCAAACACCCTCTGTGATAAATGTTACACCAGAGTATGACGGGGAAGGGGGATGGAGGGTTTCAACTGCTCTAGTCCTTTGTTAGACAGATCTACCCATATGGGTAGCCTTTGCACAGGTTATAGGGGGTAGTTAACATGTATTTTATTAAATGATTAGATTGTGAGTTGGTCCTGGAAAGCGATTCCCAAACATGGAAAGCCATGACCGGATTAGGATGCTCCTTTTACAGTCAAATTTCTTTTTGCAAGCTTGGCATTAGGTCATACTTGGTTGTGGTTTTTCAATTTTTCAAATTATGTCTTTCTTGCACAGATTCCGGTGTTTTCTTTGTAGTTTGCAGCTAAATGAGTTAAAGCTGAAGTTCTTTATCTCTTCCAAAAGAGGATTTATGGTGACTGAGCTTCACAAGCCAAGGACATTTTTAAAAGCTCTCCTGAGCTCTTTTAAAACTTGTTCCTACCAAACCAGAAAGTGTTGACAGAAACAACAATATGGAAATAAAATTTGTTGTAAACATTTTGTTTTTAAATTATTTCAGTCATCAGCTAATCAATCAAAGAATAACACAGATATGTAAATCGTAAAATAATATAATTTTAAGTTACACTTAGCAGCTTTTCATTAAATGTAGTCTGTAAAATAAATGGATAATTTAAGCAATAATAAAACAAAGATTGTTTAAGGCAGAAATGCATCTTAAGTGCACTTTGATATTGATGAAATATGACTTGCTTCACATTACATTTACATTACATTTACATTACATTTACATTACATTTACATTACATTTACATTACATTTAAACAGCTATTTTTAAGCAGGTTACAATTTAAAACCCATCAGTTGTAGCTGTAGTTTTCCTTCAGGTTGACCTGGCTCACCAAGACCTTCTCCTCCACGGGAAAGGGTTTGGGAACCCTTAAGGATTTCACTGTGATGCTGAGTGACTGCTGTGCAGGCTTGGATTTCATGACAGTCAAGGGTCTGTCGACTCTTTGGGTTTTAAACATAGTACTCTTCTGGATGATATCAGCAGAGGCTGTATTTAGAGAAAAATTTTTCTTAGTGTTTTATTAATTGACTCAGATTTTATTTAAATTTCATTCTGCAGGGCATTACTGATCCTGTTCAGTGCTGGGGCTTTGGTTGTTGGGAGGAGATGTGCAGATTCCCACCTGACACCTGGAGACACTCTTCCTTGTGCCTTTCCTTCCATGCTTTCAGTTTGCAGGCCTTGGAGCAGAAGAACACTTTAAGGCAACGACCACAAGCAATCAGCTTCACAAAGGCTGAGCGACCGCAGTGATAGCAGAACTTAAACGCTGGCTGCCTAAGGAAAGATTTACAAATACAGGGTTGAGAAGTGCAATGTGAAATGTATATTTAAACAGTAGACAAAAGAAAGATGGCGTGTGTACCTGAGAGTCTTTTCTGTCACTGATTTTCCGTTAGGGGATGCCAGCCTGTTGTCCTCTGAGGCTGTGGGTGTTAATGTTGAATTAGTATTTATTACATCTATAAAACATTGACACGTGTCTCATAAATCAAGTTAGAAATGATACTTGGTTATCGAAAAAAAATGTACAACACCCTACGACAGTCTTGGCTATTTGATATTAATTTGGACTATACTCAAAACTCAAGTAATATGGAAAATTGTCTACTAGTGGAGGACAATTAAAGCAACTGCCAACATGCATCGGTCTGGACAACCAAGCAAGTTCTCCCTGAATGGAGACCGCAAGATGCTAAAAGAAATCTCCAAAAACCCTTAAGTGTGATCGCAGGATTTAAAGCAGGATCTTGCTACTGTTGACATGAAATAGCATGACTGTACAATCAGAAGCAGACTCATAAGTTAAATTTCCTAAACTAGAGTTTACCACAGAGAATGCAGACAAAGACCAGGACTTCTGGAATAATGTTCTTTGGACAGGTGGGTCTAAAACTGAATTATTTTGACATCTGGAAGGTGGACATGTTCAGCATAGACCAACTAAACTCCTCCAGGAACCTCATACCAGCTGTGAAGCATAAAACTAGAAGTTCGTTCGTTCGTCGTCTTCCGCTTATCCAGGACCGGGTTGCGGGGGCAGCAGACTCAGCAGAGACGCCCAGACGTCCCTCTCTCCAGACACCTCCTCCAGCTCCTCCAGGGGGAGCCCAAGGCGTTCCCAGGCCAGCCGAGAGACATAGTCCCTCCAGCGTGTCCTGGGCCGTCCCCTGGGCCTCCTCCCGGTGGGACGTGCCTGGAACACCTCCTGAGGAAGGCGTCCAGGAGGCATCCGGTATAGATGCCCGGGCCACCTCAACTGGCTCCTCTCGATGTGGAGTGGCAGCGGCTCTACTCCGAGCTCCTCGCGGATGGCCGAGCTCCTCACCCTATCTCTAAGGGAGTGCCCGGCCACCCTACGGAGGAAGCTCATTTCAGCCGCTTGTATCCGTGATCTCGTTCTTTCGGTCATGACCCAAAGTTCATGGCCATAGGTGAGGGTAGGAACGTAGACCGACCAGTAAATTGAGAGCTTTGCTTTTCGGCTCAGCTCTCTCTTCACCACAATGGACCAGCACAGCGCCCCCATTACTGTGGCAGCCGCACCGATCCGTCTGTCGATCTCCCGCTCCATTCTTCCCTCACTCGTGAACAAGACCCCGAGATACTTAAACTCCTCCACTTGAGGCAGGAACTCCCCTCCAACTTGAAGAGGACAAGCCACCCTTTTCCGGTCGAGTACCATGGCCTCGGACTTCGAGGAGCTGATCCTCATCCCAGCCGCTTCACACTCGGCTGCAAACCACCACAGCGCATGCTGTAGGTCTTGGCTAGAGGGGGCCAGCAGGACCACGTCATCCGCAAAAAGAAGAGACGTAATCCACTGGTCCCCAAACCAGACCCCCTCCGGCCCTTGGCTGCGTCTAGAAATCCTGTCCATAAAAGTTATGAACAGGACCGGCGACAAAGGGCAGCCCTGCCGGAGTCCAACATGCACTGGGAACAGGTCCGACTTAGTGCCGGCAATGCGGACCAAACTCCTGCTCCGCTCGTACAGGGACCGGATGGCCCCTAATAAAGGGCACCCGATTCCATACTCCTGGAGCACCCCCCACAGGGCATCACGAGGGACACGGTCGAATGCCTTCTCCAGGTCCACAAAACACATGTGAACCGGTTGGGCAAACTCCCATGAACCCTCGAGCACCCTGTAGAGAGTATAGAGCTGGTCCAGTGTTCCACGGCTGGGACGAAAACCACACTGTTCCTCCTGAAGCCGAGGTTCGACTATCGGTCGGACTCTCCTCTCCAATGCCCTGGCGTAGGCCTTACCAGGGAGGCTGAGGAGTGTGATCCCCCTGTAGTTAGAACACACCCTCCGGTCCCCCTTCTTATAAAGGGGGACCACCACCCCAGTCTGCCGGTCCAGAGGCACTGTCCCCGACCGCCACGCAACGTTGAAGAGGGGTGTCAACCATGACAGCCCTACAACATCCAGACACTTGAGGTACTCAGGGCGGATCTCATCCACCCCCGAAGCCTTGCCACCGCGGAGCTTTTTAACCACCTCGGTGACTTCAGCCTGGGTGATGAAAGAGTCCAACCCCGAGTCCCCAGCCTCTGTTTCCACCACGGAATGCGTGATGGCAGGATTGAGGAGATCCTCGAAGTACTCCTTCCACTGCCCGATAATGTCCTCAGTCGAGGTCAGCAGTCTCCTGCCCCCACTATAAACAGTGTTGGCAAAGCACTGCTTCCCCCTCCTGAGGCGCCGGACGGTTTGCCAGAATCGCTTCGAGGCCAACCGGTAGTCCTTCTCCATGGCCTCACCGAACTCTTCCCAGGCCCGAGTTTATGCCTCTGCCACAGCCCGGGCCGCAGCACGCTTGGCCTCACGGTACTCGTCAGCCGCCTCAGGAGTCCCACAAGCCAACCACAGCCGATAGGACTCCTTCTTCAGCTTAACAGCATCCCTTACTGCCGGTGTCCACCACCGGGTTCTGGGATTGCCGCCACGACAGGCACCGCAGACCTTACGGCCGCAGCTATGGGCAGCAGCATCGACAATAGATGCAGAGAACATGGTCCACTCGGACTCTATGTCTCCAACATCCCCCCGGATCTGGTCGAAGCTCTCCCGGAGGTGGGAGTTGAATACATCCCTGGCCGAGGGCTCCGCCAGGCGTTCCCAGCAGACCCTCACTATGCGCTTGGGCCTGCCAAGTCTGTCTGGCTTTCTCCTCCTCCAGCGGATCCAACTCACCACCAGGTGATGATCAGTGGACAGCTCAGCCCCTCTCTTCACCCGAGTGTCCAAAACATGCGGCCGAAGGTCTGATGATACGACAACAAAGTCGATCATCAACCTCCTGCCTAGGGTGTCCTGGTGCCAAGTGCACTGATGGACACCCTTATGTTTGAACATGGTGTTCGTTATGGACAATCCGTGACTAGCACAGAAGTCCAATAACAAAACACCACTCGGATTCAGATCGGGGAGGCCATTCCTCCCGATCACGCCTCTCCAGGTGTCACTGTCGTTCCCCACGTGGGCGTTGAAGTCCCCCAGCAGAATAATGGAGTCCCCGGGAGGGGCACTATCCAGCACCCCCGACAGGGACGCCAAGAAGGCAGGGTACTCTGCACTACCACTCGGCCCGTAGGCTGAAATGATAGTCAGAGACCTCTCCCCAACTCGAAGGCGCAGGGATACAACCCTCTCATCCACTGGGGTAAACCCCAACACGAGACGGCTGAGCTGGGGGGCAACAAGCAAACCCACACCAGCCCGCCGCCTCTCCCCGTGGGCCACTCCAGAGTAGAAGAGAGTCCAACCCCTCTCAAGGAGATGGGTTCCAGAGCCCACGCTGTGCGTGGAGGCGAGTCCGACTATTTCTAGTCGATATCTCTCGACCTCCCGCACAAGCTCAGGCTCCTTCCCCCACAGCGAGGTGACATTCCACGTCCCTAGAGCCAGCCTAAGCATCCGGGGATCGGGCCGCTGAGGTCTCCACCTTCGTCCGCCACCCAATCCTCTTTGCACCGGTCCCAACGCATTTTTGAACAGCAAGCAGTCAATCTAAAGCAAAAGCTGTGGGACTTTGTAGATGTCCAAGTGGACTACTTGTTCATGGACATCCAGACAACACTGAAGAGCCTCTGCCAGCCTGTGATGTCTCCCACTGAAGACAAGAGGTCCCGTGGAGAGAGAGTAGAATCTCAGCAGGCTCCTTTGAAGAAGCCGCTGTGTAAACAGAACAAGGCCCATTCACCTAAAACTAGAAGTGTTATAGTTATAACACACATTTGTGGTAATATTTATGCTTAATGAGTAAAACTAGGTTTATTTCTTGTTTACCTGTAATTAAATTACTTTACTGTCTAGAGATAAATAAAAAGACAAGGCATCGATGTGTGAACATTTCCTTTGAGAGAACTGAGTATTCAAAGTTGTTTCCAAATTTCTTCACAAAAAAAGTATCAAAATGTTGCACTGACTAGTCAGTGAAAGGTGGCGTTCTCTCTCCACATTCCTCATCTCCGTTTGCCCAGCAGTCTGTCTCAAAAGATCCGACATTACACCCAGCAGTTGGCGCCGTGCTTGGAATATTTCCCTCTCTCGCAGGTTCAAGGCGTGGAATGGAGTGTCAGCAATACGTAGATCCTAAAGCGCAACATAAAGCATAATCAGATAGAAGCATACACAGCAAACACAAATCATTTTTTGAATCTCTAGTACTAAAACAAACCATAAATGCAAAACATTAGATGATGCAGTCTTTAATATGAGCAACTAAAGGGTTACCTGGTGGAAGGAGTAGTGTGCAAAGTCGACTGCAGTTCCCACCACTTCACCCACTGTCACTGGCATCAGGATATTAGCACCAGCCTTGGCTAATTTGTCAAGCTATAAAGACACACAATTTGATCTCATAGCATCACTCATTTAAATAACTGAATTAGACATGAAAGAAATGTGTTGACTTTGTCTTATGCTTTGACTTATCCTGAGAAAAGACCCAATGACGACCCATTTTTATTTAAAATGTTCTTGGGTTTAAAGAAAGAATGATTTTATGTACTCCCAGAAAGTTCCCCGGGCCTTTAGAAGACGAACAGGGCTGCAAGCATCACAGATCCTCTGCCATACTAAACAGTGAGTTTGTTTTATGCTGGACCCACCTGGCATTACTGCCTAATCCCAGCTGCCTTGCAGATAGCATTGTTATGTAGACTTGGTGACCCACCCTCTCTTTGCTGTAGAGATTTTGTTTACCTCCCTGAACCATCCTCCTCATCATGCGCGATGACAATATAAACTCAGGTCATTTTCCAGGTTTCTCTGTCAAATCCAGAAGTTTAAAACCTTTGCATTTTGGCATGGACTTCTCCCATTTTGATTAGTAAAGTTGTCTGAATCTGAACAAATCTAAAATTATATAAAACTCGTCATCTGTCAGGGTAGCAAAGCAAGGCAGGTCAGTACTCTCCGATTGTAGGAGGAGATGTAGGGGGGAACAGAGAAGCATATTAACAGATCTACCATCTATTAAAACTCAAACATGTTTCAGAATTTCTCAAGTATAAAAAATATTAAGGAAAAAATGTTTGAAATTCGATCAATTTGCAGCACTAGAACAGCTCAGTATTTAGGGGATCGAATGTTGGATTTTAAACTGAATTCCACTATTTAGTTCATGATTACTTTGGTGCTGGACATTATCTGCAAAACCTTGTGTTTAACCTGCTTCCTTATGTAGTGGCATGAAATTACCAATAAATGTAAATTTGCATTTATTCTATGATTAATCTGTACTTTTTTGTTTACCAGTTTAATTCTGTTGCCACCTAAGTGGTAGTTGAAGTTGGCGAGGGCGCAGAGGGCACTGCCCACCCTGCAGCCCAATGGTAAGTCAGGATCTGCACCTCCCCTCAGGAGCTCCTCCACTGCCTGAGGAATGAAAAGAGGGCAGATTTGGACAACATGATGTGTTACGCATATTTATGCAATCACTGCCCTGAATGAAGGGAGGGGGAGTACCAGGTCATTGCCACTTGCAATAGCCAAGGAGAGAGGTGAGTGTCCACTCCAGAGGAGGTCTGTACTGGCTCTGTGGGAGAGCAGGAGGGCCACCACTTTACAGGCATTCTGCAAAACACACACACAAATAAAAAGATAATTCAGAGGCTGACATGTTATTTAAAAAGCAGAGTTTTGTTGATGAGCTTAGCTGAAGTGAGCAGCAATCGATAATGAACAGAGTAATGAAGGACTGAAATAAATGTACAGTAGTGATCATCAAAAACATTTTAATGTCAAAGATAATGAGTAAATACCAGTTACAAGTTAGCTGGTTTAAGCCATGTCACAGCATTCCAATTGGATTTAATACGGACTTTAACTAGGCCACTGCTGGTGTGCTTTGGATCATTCTCCTGCAACCAAACCCCACTGCATTTGACCCTAAAGATTTTCTGGCAGTAATCAAAATTTATGTTTTCATCAATTACAGCAAGTCATCCAAGCCAAAGCAGCCCCAGAAAATCACACTACCATCACCAGGTTTAACCATGGGTATAAGGTTCTCTTTCTGAATGTGGTATTAGTTCCATGCCAAACATAACAGGACGCACACCTTCCAAAAGGTTGCACGCAATATTTTCCCAAAAGTCTTTGGGATAAATAAGATATTTTTTTGTGTTCCTTTAGGTCAGCAGTTAGTTTTCACCATAAAACTTTTCATGGGTGGCGTTTATTGACCAGTCTCTTACTGATTGTTAAATCATGAACTTTGACCTAAGCTGAGCCTGATGTTGTTCTGGGTTCTTTCATGACCTCCTGGATGAGTTGTTGATGCACTCTTGGATTAATCTTGGCAGACAGGCCAACTTCATGTTGTCAGACAGGTTCTGTTTAAGTTCTTTCCTGTTTCCACAGGTGTGTCCGAGCTACCGCACCCTGTTAGCGGTCAGACGCCTCGAAGCTCCTCCGGTCCTTGGTCAGAATCTATCTAACACTGACTCTTAAATGAACGACTCTCAAGCAGTTTCTAACTTTT
Organism: Girardinichthys multiradiatus; assembly: GCF_021462225.1. NCBI lineage: Eukaryota > Metazoa > Chordata > Actinopteri > Cyprinodontiformes > Goodeidae > Girardinichthys > Girardinichthys multiradiatus. The sequence continues at coordinate 5,306,302 of NC_061802.1, forward strand.
AGCTCCTTTATTCTAAATTAGGCAGAGGAATGATAACAGAGATCAGCGCTGAGGCTCCCGTCTCGGACCGTTGCCGTCTGTGTAAAGATGACGAAGAGCCTCGATAGAAAGTCACATGTAGTTTTATATCTGGTTCTCCAATGCAATGGATGTTCCCTCCCTCAGTGATTATGAGTAGACTATGTGCCACCATTGGGGTGTCTATCTGTTAGATTGTGTCCATCCTTAATCTAAGTGTGCTGTAGCTTTCTAATCAAACCAGTTATACCGGCTGCTCCACCATCACCCAGCCACCCAGTGCCCCAGCCACAGGTCATTCATGACAAACCTTGGGCCATTTATCCTTGTAATGTCTGTCTATGAGCATTCTTATCCTATTGTAACAAAAGGGAGACATTAGAACTTATGTTTTATATTACTATGGTATAAATGGGAAAACCAGCTATGAATAATATTAATAAAGGTTATTCCTAACAGGTACGGTTAGTGAAATCATATAAAACATTTTGTTATTTATACTTCAGGAGCCATTATGGTGTCAATAACTGAACTCACTTCATAAGGATTACATCTCTTTCAGTTTCATATGAATAAGGACATGCTCAGCTGTGAATGTGTGAACTGTACTCACTGACCAAGTAGTCATATTCTCTTTGGCAGGCTATGTGCAGAGCAGTCCTTCCCCCCTCTTTCAGATGCAGATTCTTACTGGTGTCCAGCCATTCTTTATCATTCATTAAGTTCTGTAGCAGACAGAGACGAACGCTGCTATAATTCTACCCCTTCAACATAAAGGCCAGTATAAAAACAGGTCTCATGCTTTAATGTGAAAATAAACATGCACCAGATCAGGTTCATAGATCTCGTCCTGGTCACATGTCCGAGCATCAGGGTCAGTGACAGCATGCAGAAGCAGTTCTGTGATTTCGGGACCTTCAGGACCGGGCAACGCTGCTGCAATGTGGAGCGGATAAAAGCCTTTCTTCTACAGAAAAAAACAGAGTGGTATGTTGGAGGTGATGTATTTGCTCTTGAAAAATATGTTTTGAAATGTTACGAGAAAAAAAAAAAGCAGTAGTATATATTGTATAATATATAAACTCTACAATTACACTCCAAAAATAAATTAAGCTTTAGCAGCATAACCTCACACTGCACCTGATTCAGCTATATATTTAGTGTCATTAACCTTTCAGCTTTCTAGCAGAGGCTAGAAGACGTTCATGATGCCATGCAGCCCAACAAGCTTTTGGAAGCCTTGGAAGAGAAACTGATCCAAAGCATCACATATCCTCCACCATACTTAACAGTAAGAAGGAGGTGTTTGATCCAGAAAAAGTGGCCAGAGTCTAAAAGACATGGGCCTCTGCTTCATGGGATATTATTCCCCAGTAAATAAATCGAAGTCATGGATTATTATGTAAAAGTTCCTAGAAACTGACTCACTTAAAAAAGAAAAATTTAAAAAATGTTCTGCTGAAAAACATGAATTTATTTAAAGGCATTTTCCATATTTTTATTGGATCAGGTGCCAGTAGGTGTTTGGGGATCACTTACAGATGCCTCTTGCACCACATTCTCTTCAATATCCCAAGTAGAATCTTTTTCAAAGCAGGGATTTCATGGAGGATGGTGTTTGCTGTTCTGGTGTTTATGTGTATTGTGGCATGCTGCTTCTATAAAGCTTGGAAATCCATCTCAGCTGTCTTACGAATATATGTGAGATTTAAAAATATCATTTTGAAGATTTACAGAGAGGGTTCCTACCTCTATTGGAAGGGGAATATCAGTGTGAGCTCCACACAAGAGCAGCTTTCTGACAACCTCGGTGTCGCCAGCCATAATGGCCAAAAAGAGGACAGGCATGGGTACCCTGGAAAGATTAGGGTCAGCTCCACGGTCCAGTAACAGCTTCAGGGTGTTTAAACGTGCACGGTGCCTAGCCAAACATAGAGCACATAATCATCATTATCATTAGACCTACAACTAAAGGACCAGCATGTGACGGGGAAAGAGAGCTGACTCGATTTTCATGGCAGCCATGTTGCGCACAGTCTCCTGTGAGTCACGCTGCTGAGGTTGCCCAGTCCGACTCAGCGCCTCTGCTGAGAGCTGCAGCATCTCCTCTGTTACAACGATGTTATAGCTGCGGGCTGAACAGGCTGAGTCAAAGATCTGATTCTGGGTTGGATGTTTGTTTTTGCCCTGCCGCAGAGAGAATAACAGCTCTCAAAAACTTAAAACACAAAAGAATGGAAATGGGTTTACCGTGACCTTGCTACCTTGGCTGGAATTACCTTCCACTGCACACTTCCCAGTGAAATGTGTCCATCCAAAACTTGAATAGAGCACTCCACACCAGATTTTTCAAGAACTTCTCTCTTTTTTAAATCCTGGACATTGATATTGACCTCATCCTCACTTTCTAGATCCTCTCTAACACTTTGTTGATCTCCAGCTTTTTCTGTGTCCTCGTAGCATTCCTCCTTTCCTGTCTCCGTTCTCTCCTCCTCGAGAAGGTGCTCAGAGTCTCCATTGATCTTTTCGCTGTGGTCATGTGAGAAATGCATAGATGGTTCTTCAGAATCCCTAGAAAGACAATGTATACAAAGGTGTAGTTTCGAAACAACTTTTAAACAGTAAAAAGATGCTTTTTATTTATGAAACATTTTTAAAGGCAAGGGAGATGATTGCACTTTTGGATCCTTACTGCTCAGAGAGCTGGCTAAATTTATTCTGGTCCATCATATTTGTGTCGGTGATCTGAGTTTCGGTGTTAAGAACCGCCGTCCGCGATGTGAAGTCAGCCTGGCTGATCTGACGTCGGCTCTCACAAGGTGGAGACATTAAAACCTAACGACGCATTACAAAGATGCTTAGAAAAATGTCAACAGAAAAGAATGTGGGATCATTCAGTCTCTGAGAAACCAGAGAAACCTTAAAATAATTGCTATTGATTTACTTCAGACATTTCTAATATAGTGTACTTTTAAAGGATATTCTCTGCTCTTGAATTTTCTCACATCTTTTCATCTTACAGCCACAAAATGCATTTCTGGGGGATTTTATGTGAAGCAAAAACAAAGTACTGCGAAGTACACATACAAGGATAAAAGATTTTAAACCTCTTTACAAATAAAAACTTAAAAAGTTGTAAATGTATTTGTATTTGTATTCAGCCCCTCCTGTGTCAATACTTTGCAGAACTACTTTTCACTTCAATTACAGCTGTGAGCCTTTTGGGATATGTCCCTTCCACCTTTGAACATCTAGAGATTAAAGTTTGTAACCCACTCCTCTTTGCAAAATTGCTCAAGCTCTCTCAGCCTGGATGAAAATCATCTGTGATCATCAATTTTCAAGTCTTGCTACAGATTCCTAACTGGATTTAGGTTGGAACAGTTGGCTGGGCCATCCTTATACAATCCATTGTGGCTCAGGCTGCATGTCAAGTTGTTGTCCTGCCAAGAAGATGAACCTCAACCCCAGTCTTAAGTATTTTGCAGCATCCAGGATTGCCCTGTATTTAGTCCTATCCAGGCTCCATCAACTCTGACCGGCTTTCCTGTCCCTACAGAAGAAAAAGCATCCCCACAGCATGATGCTGCCATCACTGTGTTTTACAGTGTGATGTGCAGCATTAGTTTAGTTCTAGTTGTACCCATGTAGAATGTTAAACTTTGGTCTCATCTGACCAAAACACCTTCTTCCATACATTTACTGTGGCCCCTTCATGGCTTGTGGCACACTTTGAAATTGATTTCTTATGGCTTTTTTCTTCCAATTCATGTGTAAAGGAAAGCTTTGTAAAGTCCAACACTAATAGTTGTCCTGTCCATAGATTCTCCCACTTGAGCTGTGGATCATGGCAGCTCCTCCAGTGTTTCCATGGGCGACTTGCGTGTCTATCTGATTAATGATCTCCTTGTCCAACCTGTCAGGTTAGGTGGAGGCCATGTCTTGGTAAATTTGCAGATGTGCAACACTCACTTTCAGATGATGGATCGAATAGTGCCCCATGACTTCTTTCTTATTTTATATTGTTTTTTAAATCTAGCTCTGATTGAAACCTTTCCACAACCTTGGCAAGTGGTTACACTGGATTTTATTGAGGGGTATCAGAATAAAAGGGGCTGAATACATTTGTAAGGCTTTGTATAAGCAATGAGCTGCACTGGACATTTTCTTACTGGGGTTTTGCTGCGTGGTTCAATCAAAGTTCTGTGCAGAGACTGAAACGGATAGTAGAGGACATGGCACACAGCCAGGGCAGACATTCCTTCACTGTTCAGCTTGTCAATATCAGCACCCACATCCAACAACAGATGGATCACTTCGTCATGACAGTTTACCTGAAAGGTAAAGATACAAAAATACAATACAAAGTGATTAGGTGAACTACAAAATGGGTACGACTGCATATGACTGGTAGAAGGAGAAAAATTCAAATTGGGAGATGTTACAGTTGCAGCAATCAGTGCAGTTTGTCCTTGTGAATCTGCTACATCCGGATAGACCAAGTCAGTTTGGAGGATCTGTGACACAGCCTGGAGCTCCCCTCTGAAGCTGCACTGAATTATCCGTTCTGAACTGACTTCCAGATGTCCTTTAGGCCCAAAGCTATCCCTGTTCAGAGAGAGAACAGCGGCAACATCCCAGCCAATGTTTTCAGCCTGCAGTCTGAAACAAACATGCATGTAGAGATCAAACTGAGTTTTTCTCTCAGTAAACTGCTCAAATACTCCCCACTCCAAACATGTCTAACCTGTGTCTGTGTATGTGAGCCTGCATGCGGACCTGTAGGGGTAGAGTAGAGAGTGGCTCTCTTTCATATCCTTGGTGTGAAGGAGCATTTGGCTCCCACAGCTCACCATAAAACAGTCGATCCAACTCTCTTCTGCGGGCAGAAGGGAGCGGCAAGTGGTCGCCATCTGTAGAATAGCTTTCAATGCCAGGTGGAAGGATGAAATCCTCGTCTGACAGCAGATCTCTGTCTATGTCCACCTAAAGGGGGATGGGGAGTAAACTGATCTGGATTCAGCTTGGTGAAAAGTTAACAGAGTATATTATTACCTCAGAAATGAACCTGAAAGCCTGCCAGGCTTTTTGAGAACAAACCACTTGAGAGTATTTGAGGCTTGTAAAAAGAAAGCAGAGGTAAATAAGCATACAAACATAGCTGGACTCATTAATTAGCACCACTGATAAACAGTTGTAAACAATCTTAACAGTTTACAAAGATTCAATCTTTAATTTGAGAATTTCCCCAGACCTATATAGACTTAGGTCTGAGGACTCAGATGGTCATGGAGAGAGGTGAATTCTATGGTGAACAACAACATCTGAGGTAATTTGTTATCAGCATCCTACTGAGAGACCAGATGAAGACCCATTTTTATTTTACAGACCAAGGCTTCCAGATTTTATTTGAAATCTCCTGGTATTTCAGAGAGTTCACAAGGCCATGAGATTTTGGAATAAAAACAGGCCCAGAGCATCACACCTCCTTCACCCTATTTAACAGGGGGCACGAGGAGCTTTTCTATAAATGTATCCCCTGTTTCTCAACAAACCCATCTGGGGTGTTTGCAGCCAGAAAGCTAAAACTTTATCTGACCAAAGCCCACAATTCCAGTTAAAGTCCCAGCAGAGTTTAGGAAGCTCGATATGTTTATGTTTGTGATGGTAGGACTGAAAAGGCTTTCTTCTGTCATCACTTCCAAACAACCAGGTAACCTGTAATTACTTGGTGATCCAAAAGGGCAATTTTTGTAGAAAGTGATTTTATCTACCTCCCTAACCATCCTGTTCACTCTGTGTGGTGGTGAGTAAATTATAGATCCTCTTCCAGCCAAGTGGCTTAAAGTTAAAGGACCTCAGCGTTAATTCGTGTTTACATGCCAGGGAAACAAGAGTCATGGATTACTACAAAATTCATTTTAAAAAAGTAAAACATGGGCATAATTATCTCCCACTGAATACATTTACTCAGATTAAACCTTAAACTTTTTTCTATTTTTTTAATTGTGAGATTATGATATTGCAATAAATGTTACATTTGTTATAAAGCTTTTTTTCCATATCTTCACCGGGAGCCAAAGAAATTGTCCTCATCTGTGTGAGTAAATAAAGACACATGTTGCAAAATTTAAATTAAATTTTTACTAGGGATGCACAGATATCAAAATTTAGGCTGATATCAATATCCGATATTAATATTGCTGCTATGGCAGATAACCGATATTTACCAATACTATATATCATATATATCTACTACCCTTTCAACAGTGTGAAGGATTGTATCACAACTATTTCATACCAGTAAAAGCCAAACATTATTAGTATTTGAAAGTTTGGACTAAAACTGTTTTATACCTGTGATCCAGCTTAGAAGGATTCATAGATTTTTAGATGATTAGAAAGATTGGATTAGAACCAGCTCTTACCAGTAAACCCCCAAGGATCATTAATGTCATTTGATGTGTTTTTCTGTTGTTTGATTTTCTGTATCATTGTAATGTTTTTCCTTATGTAGAGCACCTTGAGTCCCTTGTTGCTGAAAAGCGCTAAATAAATAAACTTGACTTGACTCCCCCTCCACAAACACATACACAAACAGCAACAAGATTGTAATAAATATCGATTATTAATATCGGCCCAATACCGATATGTTGTAAAATAACAAACATCGAACAATACATCGTGCAACCCTGATTTTTATCTTGATGGGGTAACCATTGAATTGTTACATTCACAAAAATTCTCTTCTTTTGAGTACAATTGCATTTTTTATATTAAATCATGTGCTTTCAGCTCACAGTAAAATCCCAGCTCCCACCTTTGATTTTGGAAGTGAATACCATCTCTATCACTATTATTTAGAGTTACATTTTTTATTCTACTGTTAAGTATACAGCTCTTCATAAGTTAAGGTATATTGAAGTAAGCTGCTTTTACAAGAAAGAAATGCACAGAATAGAAGAAGTATTGATGTTACACTTATAAGAATACAACTAAAATATTTCTGGGATAACGTTGCAAAAATAAAAACAAAATATCTAAATGCAAAAAAAGATAATGAACCCCGTCAATAATATCCATCCATTTTCTATAACGGGTTCTTCTGTACAGGGTCGCGGGGGAGCTGGTACCTATTTCCAGCAGTCTACGGGCGAGAGCCAGGGTACACCCTGGACAGGTCATCAGTCCATCGCAGGGCAACACAGAGACACACAGGACAAACGACCACACACACACCCATTCATACCTAAGGGCAACTGAGAGAGACCAATTAACCTAACAGTCATGTTTTTGGACTGTGGGAGGAAGCCGGAGTACCCGGAGAGGACCCACGCATGCACAGGGAGAACATGCAAAGACTCATGGCCAGGAGTCAAGGCAACCGTGCAACGAAAAGCACCACCATGCAGCCCCTGTCAATAATACATAAACTCAATGGAATACAGTTAATAAGAGTTAAATAATAAAATAAATAAGGTGATTTTTAAAAATAATTATTCATTTATAATTTTAAGTTAAACCTTTAAAATGAAAACTCAGAGGTTCAGAAAAAAACTGCCTGAAGGAACTATTTTTCATTCTATTTTGATCTGGAGTTTAGTGAAATGTTATGAACTAATCTAATTTAGCTTGTCTTCTATGTAAAGTATCATGAGATCACTTTAGTTGTGCAACTAAACCAACTACGACGAGTAATATATTTACTATAAATATAATTACAAGGCTTTCAGCTCTGAAACAACCTGACAGCCCATACCTGAATCAATGAAGCTTCAGTGACAGAAGACTGCATAAATGTAGCATATTCTGGAAAACTGTGCAGACTAAATCCTTCTTCTACAGAGGAACAGAGTTTCAGCAGGCGCTGCCCGAGCCAGAAGCCCACATCCTGTCTCCCATCTGGATAAGTGACCACACCAGGACCAAACCTCTGGTCACTGTAGTACAAACCCTGAATACGTGGAAGGAGAACATGTTTTTTTTTTACAGAATGCACTTCCTTTTTGTTACCCATAACCCTCAACACAGAAAGCTCACCTGAAAGATGGCTCCACCAGGGAAGCTTAAATGACCATATCCTTCCTTTCTGTTGAGGTAGAACTTGCCAGTGAACTTGTGACCTGTGGGCCAGCAGTACACTCCGTCGCCATGCTTGAAGTCCTTGTAGAAAAAGCCCTCATAGCACTACATGAAAAAAAAAACAGAGGTCCAGAAAACTTAAAGAGAATGAAAAAATGGCAGATGGTGCTGTAATTTTAAATTACCTCTCCATTTCTCCAGCTGTAGCGTCCTTTGCCATGTTTGAAGCTGTCTAGAAATTCGCCCTCATATTTTGACCCGTCGGGCCACTCCTGAACACCGAAGCCCTGCCGCCCTTCTTCACCGACCACAGCGACTCTACCGCCGCCGCTTCCACTCTTTACCCCCGCGGGAGCAGCAGCACCGTTACAGGATGACTGCATTGCTTCCAGGATTCTTCTTAATATGCTGATAAATATGTTAGACTACTGTTAAAAATACATTTAAGCTAAGCATGTTGTTTGTATTTGGGGTGAACGTCAGCTGTTAGATGTCAGGTTTGAGTTTAAATTTTGCCTTTAGCGTTCGTTGGCATGACAACAACGGTGGGCGTGGCGCAAGGGACTTTTCACGCATGCGCATCGTAAAGACAAATTTAAAAACAATGTAACTGAATTAATAATATTCATTAGTTTTGCCAAGGTATGCAGGCCAGTAAATTAGGATATAATGAAAGACTTTATTTATTTCCATGATACAATTTAAAAAGTAAAACTCTCTTGTTATATTTCAAGCGTTTCTGTAAATTTTGATCATTTTAGCTTAAGGCTAATGAAAACCCCAAATGGAGTATCTAGGAAACTTAAAATATTAAACAATACAACTAGACAGCTTTTAATACTTACTAAAAAGTATGTCCATATATTGTACAGTACATACTTTGAATGCTTGGTTGGGCTACTGCATCAGTGGTGCTTGGAATGTAGGTGATCAGCCTGTAGTACTGCTGAGGTGTTAAGTTGGGCCAGGTTGCTTTAACAGCAGCCTTCAGCTCATCTGCAACGTTGGGTGAGGTGTCTCAAATTTTTCCATCAACATGCTTGGACACAGCACTTTGTAAACTGACAGCTTCTTTGGCAATGACTTTTTGTGGCTTACCCTTCTTGAGGAGGGTGTCAGTCAGTGTCTGTGAAGGTGAGGGGAGTGTCATTCTTAAAAAGTCTAATGTAATTTTCCATTTTTGTTGTGATAACGTTGGGTTTTCAATAGCTGTAATCCCTAATCATGAAAATGTATTTCGTTGTATTGAAAATTCAGTTTGATAAATTTTTTGATCCACTTATTAACAAAAGTATAAATAAAAACAATCAAAATGCAAATTTTTTAAATGTTTTTTATTAATTGATGACAAGCCAATTCACATATAAAATCACATCAGATAAATAAATTTCTGGGGGTGTTTTTTCAATACATAAACAAGGGAAAGAAATAAGAATGGCTATAAAGAGTTGAACCACTATCTATTTATTAGTCAGTTGTTCAATCCAAGAAAAGTGTAAATATGTATTTAAAACCCACTCACATTATATTAAGTGTTTATAAACAGCAGTGATCAGAAAAGTCAAAACGACAAGGCAGTAATTCAGCGCATACAGTAATATACAGCAGCTTTGTGCTTTTATTTTCCCACAACGTTTTAGTCTTGCAATGTTTTCAGAGGCTGTTCAATGTGTAACTTAATCAGAAAGGACGAAGGTTAGCTCAATAATGCATTATAGATCATTTCTTTAACATAAACTTGTTTTAAGTAGCATGAGGTTTATAATTTTAAAATTGATCCATTTTATTTACTCTTATTATAAAGCTACATACATTACAGGCAGGTCATATTCTTTGAAAAAAAATTGTAGAAATTTCGCCAAGTAAAATGAAAAGATAAAAGTAGAATTTCTCATCAAACTGCCTATTATAAATGTGCATAAAGTAAACTTAGGCAAAGTTAAACTACGGTTAATTTCCCTTCAGCATTCCAATCAGGATGCCGAATTGAGTGCATTGTGCCAAGTAATATGAGATGTAGGAACATGGGGGGGTTCAGAGAGCTATCAGGAGAGGTGGGGGATCTTCTCAGGCGTTGCTTCTTTCATCTATTGTAAAAAATTCCATTGGACCTTTGCTCAGTGCTTTAATGTCTTCCAGAAGACTGGTAGGAGTCAATATATGAGAAGATCCTGAATAAAAATAATAATAAAAAAATAAAAAACATTAAATTACTTCCAAAATAAAAAGAGATACTTTCTGAGTTCTGACTGTCACCAGCAGGGGGCGGAATAAGCCGACAATAACAACAGACCATTCAACATAAAGTAGAAGAACGTTTAAGCAGGTTATTAAGAGCATCAATACAATATTGAAATTAACTAAATGACAAAAACAGGCTGACTCTGTAGAAATATTGTTTTAATACCAACCTATGATGACCTCGCAGGATTTTACGGCCTGGGTGACCTCATAGGCTGAGCGCATCTCAGAGTAGGTGATACCCCCGATAACAAAGATAATGAGGCGTGAACCAGTCCGGCGATCGTCCTGGGAGCTGGGTTTGTTCCTCTGCCGGGCGCTGCAGAACATAAATTTCAGGAAATTTAGCAGAGCAAGCAATAGAATAGGTTATTTCAAAAAACAAAAAAAATCAACAATATGCATGGGGAATGAGCCGTTAACTGGAAATAACTGGAACAGATTTTTCTTCTTGATCAGGCAGTAAAAAAAAAAAGAAGATCTGATCTATATCTGATCAGTAAACGCACTATACATATATTCATTGATACAGAGGTATCAAACTCAGTCATAGAAGGGGTAAAAACCTTAAACATGGACTGTTTCACAGACCAAAGGCTAGTCATACTTGGCTTTAAGGATGCTGATACGCTGCATGGTTTTCTACAGGTTTTCTCTATGTCAAAAAAGCTTAAATTACAGAACAGCTTCATGTTATTTTTTAACATTTAAAAAATAGCAAAGCACTCCATGACCTCATAAGACTGAATGCTCAGGTCAATATGTAGATTTGGGAAAACAGTGGGGGGGACTGTGGTTTGTCTTTTCCTGACAATAATCAAAGGACTGAACCTTTTCCCTGCTGTATCCGACTCCCCCTCTGCTCCTAACAGAAGTAATGAACCACTGCTCAGAGCAGACAAAGTAAACAATTATGGTTTGCTGTTCTTATATCATAGTTTGTAACAATAAATCAGCATTGGACAATTTTGGCATCAGTAGGTGAGCTGAGCTGGGACACAAAATTCTGCTCCTGGCTGCTAATAAAACCAGCAACAGAAGACAGGGCTGTAAGAGTATTGGTCAATCTCATGTCAGAAGATCAGCTGGTGAGTGAAGTTGTCTGAAGAGCAACATTTTATTAAATTAAGGATGTTATTTTATATTTAGTTTGCCTTGTAACAATAACGTTTTTACTTTTTATGCACGGTTCTTTGGATCTTGGTGCTTTGATGTTAAAATATTTGAGCTGAAAGTGAACTGACTGCACACTTCATAACTTCTCTGAGTTGCAACAGATGTATGTCTTTCATGATGACCCACCTGACCGCCCCGGAGCCATTCCAGGCAGCAGGACACTCGGATTGGTGCGGCCATTCTCTGATGTCCAGTTTGCTCTCCACAGCATCCTGCAGGTCACAAATTTTACACTATTTTCTGTTGTCATGTCAGAAATGTTCTCTGCAAGTTCCACAAAGCGATAATGTTTATATCAGTCAACATGAGTAAATACTGGAAGCAGTTTTCAAATGATTTCATTTTTTGAGGAGAATAAAGTTATAATAATCAAATAAAACTATTTGGTAAATTACGAATTAGCTGTTATTAACCACATTTTATGGCTGCATTTCATTTAGCCACACCCAAGCCGGATTACTGCCAGACCTGTAGAATCATCAAATCAATAAGGAGAACCTGTGTGACAACATGAAGTAGGCGTAGATATGTCAAATAGCAACACATCATGCTCCTTCTCCTCTCAGTTCCTCATTCGTTTCTGCAGGATGGGTTTACACAATCTTCAGAGCTGATTCTTATTCCTCTATTTTCTTTTGGGCTAACGGCTTTCATAAATGACCAGACTCAAAATGAACGGCTGTCAGACAACCTGCAAACAAGACTAACTCTGTGCTTCAGTGTGGATTTCTCTTTTTTGGCAGTGAAAAACCTGAATGAGATCAAATTCGTACGTGTCATTCCTGTTTCTCAGCAACAGGTGGAAGCTGCTGACTGTTTACATGCTCTCACTGACCTCCATCACGTCTTTGATGACTGGAGTCCATCTTGAAAGGTTGTACGTCTCCCCTTGGTTTCGATCTCGACGGCTTGGTTTGCGGGAAAAGAAACTGGGCTGAAGAGAATGAAATAAAGATGATTTACACAGAGAATACAGAGGTTTTGGTTTTTACACCACAGCTTTCAGTCAAAGGAGGACACTTCTGTTCTTCACGTACTGATGTAATGATAGGGACGCCCAGTTCTTTCCAGTTGAGGATGAACTCTTGTTCATCATCGATTTTAACATGTTGGATAAATTTGTTCAAGTTTTCATCTGTCGTTCCTGTTTACACACAACAAAGTAGAATTAAACCAGTCAGGTTAAGGTTTTGGTATTGTTACGTCATATAGTTTCATACCTAGTTACAGAAAAAAACCTCTACTGTAAAAATGTACAATCCAATCAACACAGGCTGGCTTTTACAGGGTGAGATGAATGCTTCACCATTTAGACTGAAGATGTAGAGCAGCACAGCTCTGATCTTGTCATGTTTACTGAACGGGTTAAGCAGCACAGGCAGCAGAGTCCTCATGGGATCTTTCACCTTCGTCCCGTCCACGTCGGAACCAACGGCAAGGTCCTACACAAAAAAAATAAATAAATCACAGCATGTTCAACATCCTAAAATTACAAATATAACATGTAATTAACAATCTGTCTAGGTGATCTAGCATGTCCTTGTCTCATATCCTCTACAACTCAGTCATATTAAATGCATGGGTTATATTCCACAGAAGGCCTAACTCTATAATGCAAGAGAATATTTTGAAACAAAGCCAATGTGAAACACATTTCACATTGCCCCAAGTCGAAATTCAGGAACAGAAACAAAACCGAGTCGTCAGAAATACCTCTGTGGACACATATTATCAGCAAGAGAACGGAACAGTGAAGATTCTGTGCAAACTACAGGATGTTTAGTCACAAACTACCATCAGAAAATGTTTCCTCTAATGACAAATATTTAGTTCAGAATTGAGCTGCTTGTAGTAAAGCCACGACGAAGAAAAGGCCGAAACTAGAGACCTACAGTGGGTGAGGGGATCGACATCGTTTATGGCCATCAGACTACAGAAGGGTCTAGATTTGAATAGATGGATTAGATATGTTAGACCAGTTCTACCATCATTTGTCTTATTGTGGTACTGATTTCCATTTTTTTCTTTTTCTTTAATATCATAAATGTGCAACCCAGTGTTCCTCTTATAGAGTTTTGTTCTTAATTGTGTGTTTCACAAACCTATTATATGGCCTGGGGAGAACCAGTCACCCTCATCTGTAATGTTTGCATTTAATGCTGAGTAATTAGGTAGTAATCTACAGATCAACGGACGAGAGTGTTGATTTGTTATATGAGTAAACCATAAAGAATTATAATAAAAAGATAACTGAATTATCAGGAATAGCAGGAAAATAACTGATTTTCCTGACAGGCTGGTGGATGAAGCTGTATGTTCTGTGGTTCTGGCCCGGAGGCTTCCCAGTTACTTCCTGATGGCAGCAGCCTGAAGCAGCTGTGAGATGGGTGGGCGGGGTCCCCTGCAATCCGTAGAGCTTTCTGGGTTATAAACGTCCAATAGGGAGGGGATGAGGTTCCGATGGTCTGCTTCCTGATCAGGTACCAGAACCTTGATAAACAATCACAATTTCATAATGGCCTGAGTCCAGACATACCTGTTCAGCTTTGCAGAGTTTCTCCACATTGTTTGAGAAATGTTTCATGCAGTCCTCAGCCAACTGCAGGTGAACAGTTTTCTAGAATAATGATGAAATGAACAGTTCTTTTAGTTTCACAGCGAGATCCATTTACCATACAGGCAATTCTCTGACCTGTATATACAACTACAACATGAATAATATCAACCCTGCAAGATAACAGGCTGCAGACACATAATGATAATAGTGATCATATGTATCTTCAACCACTCGAAAACTGTAATTAAAGCATTAACTAAATTACTACTTGAAAAAAAGGAAACTCCTTTTATACCTCGGTCAGCTGCTTACGGAATGCAGGCATCTTCTTCATCATTTGAGCCAAGTTGTTTATTGTGATCTGAGAAGATTACATTAAAGTTTGAACTGGCAAATAAATTGAGGAAACAGACAATTCAAAGAGACAAGATGCAGAAGCGTGACGAACACCCCAGCTCTGTACCTTCCCATCAGGCTGTTTCTTGCTGGCAGATATTTCTTTCACCATCTTGGGGATCTGTCTATAACAAGAAGAAAACAAAGTAAAGAAATGAGTATGGACCACACAACCATGATGCAGCGCTAAGCTGAGAGCTGGGAGACTTACTCTGAGACCTCAGCGATGTGCTTGTGCCGGAGCTTCACCCACAGCATGTCGTCCTCGTTCAGCAGAGCGTGCTTCTCTGAGCCATCTTTGGACTTGTACCTGAATGCAACATCATCCACACAACTGCTTTTAGCTGTCTGCAACATGTTTGAGGCAGGATGGTGTGTGGCTGGGAAATGCAGTAAAGGTTTACTTGTAGGTGTCATTCTGGATATCAATGAGGTCATAGGCCATAGCCTGGTAGGTGAGCTCATGGAGGATGGGACTTACAGGGTCAAAACCTCTTTCTAATATCAGCAGCTGGGCCTGAGTCTTCTCCTGCCAACAGTGAGAAAGTCAGGCATTAAAACACTAGCTTTAACAACGCAATTTTTAAAAACAGTTTATTGTTCGGTAGTGATGCAAGTTTTACTACAAATCTAATAATTCACACATCTCTGGGAAAGATTCTGCTTCTGGCAAAGGTATAGCTGTTACCATGTTCAAAGATGTCAGTGAAAACTAAGACTACACTAAGAGAATTAGATCAATCCCAAGGCTAAAACCTGGTTTCGTTGCTCCACATTCTTTGTTCAGCAGGTGTCTCACCTTTTTCTCGCTCTCGTCCAACTCGTAGTGTCTGGACAGCTTGTTGTCTACCAGCTCTGCGAGGGTTTTGGCGTTCACCATGTTGCTGTCTCTAGATACAACACAAATGGTTTTATTTAGGAGTTTTAAAAACAACACTGAGGTTTCAGTGAAACTAAAAGGACAGCAGCTGTAACTTTGCAGGCATATGACCTTTGCTCCTCCTTTGTAGCTGCCACTTGGACTAACATTTCAACTATTTTCCACCATATTGCTTTATTATCCTACATTTACATAGATTTTAAAGTTTCTAACAAATCCACAAGTTTTGACAGTATGCTTTTAGTAATCCAACCAAAAACACTTAAATGTAAAATGTTTTCTTTTCTGGAGAATGTTTAGGCTTGTTTCATTTTTATTTTGGCTCTACATTCGACCTGAATCTTCCAAGACAAAATGAAATGATTAAAACATTTTCAAAATTAAAAATCAAAAAGCTGTGCAGAAGAACCATACAAACATTTGAAAAGCAATGTCTTGTTAATACACACATATCAATTCCTATGACTTTTAAAGGTCCCCACTATCAAAGGCATTGTTTGCATCTTATGCATTGGGGTTCTGTGGGGTTTTTATTAGTCAACAGTGTCCTAAAGGCAGTACAAAGCCATCTGAACAACTACAGTTTCAATAAACAGAAAAAAGGTTAAAGGCTAATTAGCTCGATTCTTTCTTAGAACAACTTTCTTAGAACAATGTATTTTATAGCCAACTTAGGACATCTAAAGTTATTTACACTGATGACCTGATAACATTCTAGAGAAAGTTCTGAAATGCCCAGTATTTTCTCTAATGAGGTGTAAAACCACAAGCAGTTAGGTGCGGAGTCGCTCGTAGATTCTCTACAAGAAAGAAAAGCGAATGTTTGGAAAGGCATGGAGACTAAAAGATGAGTTTTGGATTCTAAGACGCTAAGAGGCATGCCTGTTAAGTGGCAGACTGCAGGCTAGCACACAGAGCCAATAGCCAGCTAATTAACCGGCTAATATAAGCATTCCACCCCCAGTGTTACTCTATAAAGACAAAATCTGCGAAAACGGTTCATCTTCTGTGCTTTTAAATTAACCTCGCTTATGACTGAATTAGAATTGAATCCTTGATTAATCAAACTTTCACTCAAAGAAACAGATGGGTAAATCGTCGTTTAAAAACGAAAAAATACCACTGGAACCAGACATTTTCGTAAACCCCCACTGTCTGACATGAAATCCGACTAAACTGTTTTAAATCTGTTAGAAAGATCCAAAAATAATTTTGGTTCGCTAAATTCTTCGAGAATTTATTCAAATTCAGAAATCTCTAAACATTTCTTTAGTATTATATAGATTAGTATAACCATAGCATTCAGTATGTTAATTATTGCTGCTTTTTTTGCTTTAAATGACTCAGTGGATGATGTTAGCCATTTTTGCTTTAACCTTTCCTGCTTATACTGTGATGCTGATGAATCTTTACTCAAGGCTATCATACAGCCAGTTATTGTTTAAAGCTACCAGCATTTTTTAAAGTGTTAAACTTAACCATGTAGACTGTGGAATAGTTAGAACATACTGAAATATTTTTCCACTCTGCGGTCTTCATGTTTCATACTCATCCATACCTGGAAATGACTAAAACTTTCCCATAGCAGCCCTAAATATTTCTCTTCAGGAAGCGTGTGATCTGAAAACAAGTGATACCTAAAATAACCGTCGCCTAAAACCTTCCTGCAGCAGTTTGGAAGCACATCACAGGTTCTAACAAAAGATGTTCTTCTGCTTAGGGGCTGAGGTGTGCTGTAACCTAAGCAGAGAACTGATTCTTCTTTGGCTTACTTCTTGTATCTGACCCCCGGGAACTCGTTCAACGTGGCACAGAGAGTGACGAGCTGGTCTGCAAGCTTCTCCAATGTCTTCCTTTTGTCCTGACTACGAGGACTGTAGATTCTTTGGAAAGCCCCCGGATCGTCACATGTGAACACCTTAAAAGCATGCAGTAATACATTTGTATCTGACAACACAAGTGGATCTCTATTAAGTAGAATACAATTAAAATCTTTTTTCCATGAAGTTCATTTGTTGAATTATCGTTTATGCCTGATAATTTTGATGATAATGACGGATAACTAATGAAAACCCAAAATTCTGCTTCTCAGAAAATGAGAATATTAAAAAAGTTCAATGAAAAAGGATTTTAAATAAAGGAATGGCTACTTACTGAAAAATATGTCTCAATACTGTTTAGTATATGCATCCAACATTTGGTTGAGGTTTCTTATGGATAAATTGTTGCATCAATGCAGTGTGGCATGAAGGCATTCAACCTGTAGCTCTGCCGTGGTGTTTCTTTAACAGTTGTCTTCAGCTTATCCTCATTATCTGGAAGTAAAATTCTTCTGATGTCGTCTGTGGATGGAGTGGCTTAACTTAAGGCAGTGATTCTCAACCTGGGGGCCCGCCCTCAGGTTACATACATTGTATTGAGGGGGCTCAGCTTGGCTTGGAAGTAAGAAAGGGGGGCATTGAGAAAAAAAGGTTGGGAATCACTGACTTGAGGGATTCAAAAGTAGCCCATGTCTGTGTGTAGTGGCTCTTGGATCTGTCAAAGTCTCCAGCTTGAATGTTAAATAAGATTGGTTTAAAAAAAAAAAAAAAAAAATCATACTTTTTCCTTCCACTCAACTTTCTATTAATGCTTGGATACAGCTGTCTGAACAGAAAGCTGCTTTTGCAACAACCTGTTGTGGCTTATCATTTGTCTGTTAGTGACTTCCTGCGGAACAACCGTCAAGTAAGCAGTGTTCCCCATGATTGTGTAGACAATACCATGTTATTTCTGTATTAAAATAATAGTTTTTGGTTTTATGTAATATTCTAATTCTCTGAGAAGCTAGCTGCTTCCAAACCTTTCTATATCATAATGCGGTTAAATGGTATTTTGATTTGTTAAGATGAACTTCTGGAACAGAAAAAGGTAATCACTTTTACATTAGTGTTAACTGAAAGCATTAAAGAAATCTAAGAACAGAAATATTTTCTGCATTATTATATACAGGAAGCAGAGAGTTACTGTTCTGAAGCCAAGATTGCTACATCTTAACTTTAAACATCCGGCACCCATAAAGGTTTCTCTGCAGGTGCATTATCTAAAATCATTACAATCTGTTAATTCCTCTTAAGTGAACAAGTAACCATGTTAGTAGGGATAAAAAGAGGAAATAAAACCTTAAAATGAATACAAAATCCATCTAGGCTGCAACCATTTACCTGTGCCTCTTGTGGTAAGAAGGAAATGTTCATCTCCTTGCAGATGCGTATGTACTTTGCACAGCAAGCCTTCATGTTGTTGAACAGGTCATTGGGGCAGTCTGTTGAAAACAGACACATTTTTCAGCGTCCACTTTGATCATGTTACCTAGAAATGTACTTTTAACAATAATTCAGAGGATACTTACAGTCTGTGAAATAAACACAAGCTGATTTGTATTTAGGTTTGGGCTTAAAGTCAGCGATGAAGGCATCCACACACTGTTAAAACAATACTAATTATTAGTTATAAAACTTTACTTCATCCTCTATATTACAGTCATATCAGCTGTAATGGCAAACCTTGGAGGTCGGTGACATGAAGTAGATGGCCTTCATTTCAGGAACAGGTTCTCTGCTTTTGAACAGATCCTCCACAACTAAACAGAGAGGATATGAATTTCAGAACAACCCCCCCCACACACACACAGTCTTCAGTTGGTTCTGGGCCTGAATGTCTAAATGCAAACATTACAACTTACTTGTAATTCTCTCTTCCATCAGATCTGACATTTTGCAGCATGACGTGAGAAGCTTGGTGGTGAAGGGGTCCAAAATCAGTATCTGTGAAGAAGAATTCAAAGCAACCATGAAATACCATTGCTGACCTCTTTCACTGTTGGGTAGTCGGGCTTGACAGTTTGTTTAAAATCACAATAACTAAAAATGTGACCCGGAGAATTTCTGGTCATGCATTTATAAGTCAGAAAGGTCTTCCTACCTTCCATACTTCTGATTTTTTGCAGTCTGCAATTATTGTGTCTTTTATTCCTGCAGAGATATAGAACAATATCAGGAATCACACTTCAAGATCAGGTTTATACTGTATGTAGTCACTGAACGTCAACCTGCTTTGTACATAGGAACCAGTATTTGGTTACCATGCGTCTATAATAGATGCATCAATTATGACCTAAACTAATCATTTGATATTCATCTCATCTATCATTAGGTTTAATAAAAATTATTTTGTGCGCTGTGACTTTTTTTAAACAAAGAAAACCTCAGGACTAGCAGATTTGAACATCAACACAAAATTTGTTCATTTCTACTTGTAATTTAGGGCGTTTCTTTCACAATATTACAATATTATTAAGCTGCCTTGATAGGGACAGAAATCATGGTCCAGCATCATTAAATGAGCATTGCTTAATTAATAAAATTATGTTCTTAAATGTGCTGCTGGAGCCCTTCTCTGCAAGCATTTAATGTGCCACTACAGCAAACGATTACCTGAAAGTCTATATTTTTAAATGTACAGGTCCTTCTCAAAATATTAGCATATTGTGATAAAGTTCATTATTTTCCATAACGTCATGATGAAAATTTAACATTCATATATTTTAGATTCATTGCACACTAACTGAAATATTTCAGGTCTTTTATTGTCTTAATACGGATGATTTTGGCATACAGCTCATGAAAACCCAAAATTCCTATCTCACAAAATTAGCATATCATTAAAAGGGTCTCTAAACGAGCTATGAACCTAATCATCTGAATCAACGAGTTAACTCTAAACACCTGCAAAAGATTCCTGAGGCCTTTAAAACTCCCAGCCTGGTTCATCACTCAAAACCCCAATCATGGGTAAGACTGCCGACCTGACTGCTGTCCAGAAGGCCACTATTGACACCCTCAAGCAAGAGGGTAAGACACAGAAAGAAATTTCTGAACGAATAGGCTGTTCCCAGAGTGCTGTATCAAGGCACCTCAGTGGGAAGTCTGTGGGAAGGAAAAAGTGTGGCAGAAAACGCTGCACAACGAGAAAAGGTGACCAGACCCTGAGGAAGATTGTGGAGAAGGGCCGATTCCAGACCTTGGGGGACCTGCGGAAGCAGTGGACTGAGTCTGGAATAAAAACATCCAGAGCCACCGTGCACAGGCGTGTGCAGGAAATGGGCTACAGGTGCCGCATTCCCCAGGTCAAGCCACTTTTGAACCAGAAACAGCGGCAGAAGCGCCTGACCTGGGCTACAGAGAAGCAGCACTGGACTGTTGTTCAGTGGTCCAAAGTACTTTTTTGAGGATGAAAGCAAATTCTGCATGTCATTCGGAAATCAAGGTGCCAGAGTCTGGAGGAAGACTGGAGAGAAGGAAATGCCAAAATGCCAGAAGTCCAGTGTCAAGTACCCACAGTCAGTGATGGTCTGGGGTGCCGTGTCAGCTGCTGGTGATGGTCCACTGTGTTTTATCAAGGGCAGGGTCAATGCAGCTAGCTATCAGGAGATTTTGGAGCACTTCATGCTTCCATCTGCTGAAAAGCTTTATGGAGATGAAGATTTCATTTTTCAGCACGACCTGGCACCTACTCACAGTGCCAAAACCACTGGTAAATGGTTTACTGACCATGGTATCACTGTGCTCAATTGGCCTGCCAACTCTCCTGACCTGAACCCCATAGAGAATCTGTGGGATATTGTGAAGAGAACGTTGAGAGACTCAAGACCCAACACTCTGGATGAGCTAAAGGCCGCTATCGAAGCATCCTGGGCCTCCATAAGACCTCAGCAGTGCCACAGGCTGATTGCCTCCATGCCACGCCGCATTGAAGCAGTCATTTCTGCAAAAGGATTCCCAACCAAGTATTGAGTGCATAACTGTACATGATTATTTGAAGGTTGACGTTTTGTGTATTAAAAACACTTTTCTTTTATTGGTCGGATGAAATATGCTAATTTTGTGAGATAGGAATTTTGGGTTTTCATGAGCTGTATGCCACAATCATCCGTATTAAGACAATAAAAGACCTGAAATATTTCAGTTAGTGTGCAATGAATCTAAAATATATGAATGTTAAATTTTCATCATGACATTATGGAAAATAATGAACTTTATCACAATATGCTAATATTTTGAGAAGGACCTGTAGATTCTTGGTAACCAGAATATATCAAATTCTTCCCTCAAACTCTGAGCCTTAAACTAAATCGGAATCTTATCCTCTAAACTCTGCACGTTTCTTAAAAGGAAGAGCATATTTGCATACAATTCCTAGAATCGCGAAACCTTTGTGTCATACCATTCCTACGCTGGATTGTTCCCACCCTATCTGCTGCTGCAAACTGCTGGACAGCTGGTTGAAAGAAGTCTTCTACATTTTTCCTCTCTAATAAAAGGGTTTTTTGGTGGTTGCAAAAGTCAAAAGCAACCCTAGTGTGGAAACTGAAGGAGAGCCAATCATCACTCTTATTAAGGTAAGACTGTTTTAAAATAAGGAAGTTCCTGATTAACCAGCTTATTTCAGCTTGTTATGAAAGTGTTACTCAATAAAGGAGGAGAATTAAATAAAAGGTACAACTACTACTCAATTTAGTTAGTGTTCATTTAATACTTTTGCTGACTCTATGCATCAAAAACGCAGTGAATAAATGTTATACATAACATTATTAGAACTACAATTATCAATATCATTTCAGCAGCATTAGGATTAATTGTTGCTTTGCTGTTTCATCTCCTCAGGACCTGTGTCATTTAATCAGGTCACCAGAGACCTGCTAACTCAGTCTTCCCAGGACCAGAGGTAAACAAAGGGAGGTAGCGTTTGTTTTTTATCCTCCTCAGCTCCGGAACAAACTCCCTGAAAACCTGAGCTGTGCAGAAAAGGTTGGCTCCTTTAAATCATGACCGAAAACATTATTGTATAGCAAACATGAACTGTTTGCTCGATCACTAAAAAGTGATTGAAGCCAGAGATTTAGGATTAAATTAGCCTTTTTACAGTTGTTTATGTGGATGCAATGCTTTTCAATGCATAAAGGTTTTTGTTGTTTTAATGTCTGTACATTGATTCTGTGTAAAGCACTTTAGATTCTCTGGTTTATGAATGGTGCAATGAATTTTGATTTAAATTTATTGTGGAAATACCTTTTTTTACTCATGACAATCAGCCCCTTGCCTGAATTATTACACCGCAAAACACAGTAAAATCCGGCTTTATGGTGGGCACTGAAAACAACTGTATTCCACAAAAAAGGATGCCAAAATATATATTCATCAGAACGTTTTTAACCAATTTCGATCAGATATTCATTCAACTTTACGGTCAGTTAGGAAGAGAAATGGAAATGACAGTTTCAACATTGTTAGAAATGTATTCAACACTGCTTTTCTAAAAGTTTTAGAAACAATGGAACTCAGTAACCTCAACCATTTAGCTTTTTACCACAACGTGCTAATCTTCATTTTGGAGAAAACATGTGAAGGTGACAGTAACTTTGTTTCTGTCAGTGGTGTTTATTTCTGCGGAAATAAGGTGGGGCTCCAAGCAATATTCAAAGTGACCTCACGCTAGCTGCTCTTCGCGAAAAGTAGGAAAAAGAACCAAAAATACAATTATCGACCCAAACTAAGGTAAGTGGAAATGCGAATAAACAACTGTGAAACTTACTATTCCAAACTGTTCGCCTTAGCCCGTGATCCAAGCCCGCTGCCATCTTGTTTTCCGCTTTTTTTCTCCCCACCCCACCGTTTCTACTCTTTTCCGGTCGGTTGACGCATGCTTGATTGCGTCACAAAGAGTGCGACGGTGAGATGCTGTAGTTTTTATTGAACCTGATGAAATAATAATTTAAAAAAAACTACAGACTCCTATTCATATTTTTTATAAATGCAAGTTGCTGATAAATAAATAAATAAATAATTATAAACCATTATCAAAATTAATAGAAATATATAATGAAAGAAAGAATGTATAATAGTAGTTGAAAAGAAGATTCTAAAAAAAAATCCAGTTTCTATGTTTATTGTTATTAAGCTATAGATGTATTATAAACAATAATAATAATCATAAAAATATTCATTTATTATTAATTTAATACCATCATTCACTCAAAATATTATAATATGCTGCATGCAACGCATATTGCTTTTTATGATTTTAACATTTTCTTTTAACTCTGATTCCATGTATTCTCATTCTAGTTTCTTGATAATATTATTATTAGTATTATTATTGTTATTATTATAGCAGTAGAAGTAATAGTGGTAGTCCATCAATCCTGCTTAGTCCTTGCAGGGTCTTTGAAGGCTGTTGCCTATTTCCAGCAGCCATTAGGTGAAAAGCATTACACACCCTAGACAGGCCCCCAGTTCCCTATAGGGCAACACAGAGATACACAGGACTGGCAAGCATCCACAGACACAAGGCCAGTTCAAAGTGGCCGGTTAACCTAAGATACAAGTTTTTGTTCTGTGGGAGGAAGCTGGAGTACCCAGAAAGAGTCCACATATGCACGGGGAGAACATGCAACGTCTTGACCGACAGTATAATAAGCAACAATAATACATAACATGCTTTATCTATTACTTGTTTGAAGCATTTATTATTATTATTATTATTATTGTATTTTAGGAAATTTCTGGCTCTTTGGAAACAAAACATTAAAAAAATGAATGCCTTTTACTGTACGAGTATAATCAATCCACACCTTTAAGTTACATTGAAATCTATCTCATTGTCAAATACAAATACATGACATTATTGATGACTGTCCTTTAATCCAGAATGTTAAACCCATAGATTACGCTGTACATAAAATGTAACTGTCTAAAGGCGGGCTACTGTACTTTGGTATTATTGGACCTTTGCCCCAGAAAGGGAGGTGCTAGACACCGTATATCTTTAAGAAAAGTTGAAGACATCACAGAGGAGAGTGTTTTTGAATCAAAAAGAGGTGTCAAGTGTAAAAGAAGAGCTTCAACAAACAAATCAAGAATGGGTGCTTTGAAGTGGCTGATCTTTTTGGTTTTTCTGAACACATATTCACAGGTACAGTGAAGCAATATTGTCACTTAGCTGCAGAACTTCTTTTTAACTTAGGCATAAAATATTTATGTCTTATTTTTTCTCCTGTGAATTTTTGCAGGCTGCAGCACAATCAGGTACCGTATGTTTTCCTATCATGTACATCACTCTTCGGATGCTTTAAGTGAGAATGAAACATAATAACACATTGCTTATCGGAGCATTCGGGTGCAAAAGAATGTCTGTTGTTATCTCTCATCAGACATCAAAGTATCTGTGTTCTCTGCAACATCCAAGACAGTGATTCTCAGATGGACCAGTTATTCCGGAGCTGTCACCTACAAGATATCTGCCGCCCCCTTAAGCTCACCAAGCAGTCCTGTTTCTTTTATCATGTTTGGGCCAAACACAGTGATGGGCTCCATAAGCTCTTTGTCCCAAGATGTAGAATATATCTTTACTGTTCAAGCTTTGGATGGTACCCAGACAGTGCTAAGCTTTGCATCAACCCAGACATTAACAGGTGAGCTACTCTTTTGCCCACTAAAATAATTTATGATAATCTTTGCAGCACTAATTTGCAAATGTGCATTATACTTTCAAATTTAGTTTGCAACTTTCCTTCTCAGCAACTTGTTGAAAAAGTTATGTAAAATGTTAAATAGGTTATTGCGAATCTGCAAATATATCTAAAACTATATTTACAGTGGCTTTCAAAACTATAAACACACTTTTAACTTCTTCTCATTTTGTCATGTTACAAGTGCAAACTTCAGTCTATTTTATTAGAATGTTATGTAATAGAAAACAAGGTACTGCATAATTGTAAACTGAACAAAATGGAAATACCTGGATTTCAAAACATTTGTAAATATAAATCTGAGAAGTGTTTTGGGCGTTTGTAATTTCGTCCCCTTCAGCCAGTGCTTTGTAGAATAGCCTTTTTACTGTAATTACAGCACAGTCTTTGGGTTGAGTTTGTCTCGACCAGCTTTTCAGTCCTAGAGACTGTATTTTATTCCCATTTTTCTTGCAGAACAGCTGAAGCTCTGTTAGAGTGGATGGAGAGCATCTGTGAACACAGCTTTGAGGTTTTGCCAAATATTTACAGTTAGATTTAAGTCTGGAGATTGACTGGGCCATTGTAACACATAAATGTGCTTTGATTGAACCATTTCATGGTAACTCTGTGCATGTTTAAATTTGTGCTCAGGATGACATGCAATATTAGATTTTCGTGACTCACAGTGTTATACATGTAGGCAAAAGTTCAATGCTTTTTGACCTCTATTTTTCCTTTTCTTTTCTCGGCAGCCTCTCTGATTAATGTTTTGTTATCTAGGCCTGTCCAAGATGTCCATTTAGCTAGATTTGTAGTTGTATTATACTCTTTTTGTTATCAGATGAGGGATTCAAAAGCGTTGCTAAAGTTCTCCTCTGAGGCTGTCTCAGCTGTATTTGAGCTGAGCACAAGACGCGCACAGACTAATTAGACTACTTCTAAACTAAACTAATTAGATGACTTCTGACACCAATGCGTTCCAATGGGATTTTAATTTTGCGGGTATTGAAGTAAAGGATGCTGAATACAACTGTAGGCCCCATTTTTCATATTTTTCATGTAGAGTAAAAGAATAGAATAAGATAATATTTTATTTGTGCATCAATAGGGAAATTCCAAAACAACAAAGTGACAAATGGAAAGCACAGACACACCTAAAAAATGGGAATAATAACGACAAAGAACAGTATAATCAAGACTGTACTATAATATCAAATTACAAAGTAAGAAAAACCATAAATGTGGTTGAAACTTGAAAGCTGTATAATTTTGCTTTCACTTTACAATTATACACTACTTTGTGTTGGTATATCACAGAAAGTCTCTATAAAACACATGGAAGTTCAGGGTTGTAAAGTGACAAAATGTATAAAACTGAATGGGTACAAAGAGATTTGCAAGGCATTGCAAATAACTAAATGTGATTTTAAATATTAGAGTTATAAATGAGCACTTGACACAGGCAGAAACACACTGCCTGGCCCAAAAAAAGTTGCCACTTGCATTTAACTAAGGTACAGGCAGTGTACATAAACTACCCCAGTTAATAGTCTATAAATGTCCTACTTTCTTTGCAGTTTTATGTTAAATAAGTAATGAAAAACACTGTCAGGTTACATTACATGTGTCTGCATCTCTGTTTTAGCACCCGATATTATGGATCCCATCAAGACAGTCAAGCCAAAAGACAGCAGAACCTTTATGGTGGAGTTTAACCCAAAGACAGGGGCCACCTCTTACATCATACGAGTTGAGAACACTAATGGCTTCTTCAGAGAGGATACCGTGTCCTCCTCTCCGGCAGAGATCGGGAATCTTGACCCATACACTGAGTACCGGCTCAGCATTATGGCTGTAAATAATGCAGGCCGGAGCCAGCCATCATTTCCTGTAGCTGCAAAAACAGGTAGTGTTGTTCTACTCATCATAGGACATGTTTTATTACTGTAAATAACAGTTATGTGTTTATGTTTCCAAAGCTATAAAACAGAACACAAATGAGAAAGACATTTTTAGCCAAAGGTTGGTTTATGTAAGGCAAGAGTTTCAGATCTATTGGGAAATCCAGAGCTGTTTCGCATCAGTCCCATTTGCCCCTCAGACGTCATTTGATCTGTTTTATTGTAGAGTAGCAGAGCACAACATCTTCTGTTCAAACTTTACCCAGGAAATATGTCAGCAACCCTGAGGGCCTTCTCAGGTATCATTGGTAACTCTATCTGACATCATCTATGAAAACACAAAGAGATGATCCCATCCTCAGGTTCTAGTACACATCTTTTGCAACTATTTGTGTATCTATCCTAGAGGAAAACATCTGATACAACACAAAAACCAAAATATATAAGAATATATTTCACAATATAATTTTTACAGTTTCAACTTGTGGAACTTGTGTTTATATTTAACCTTCTAGCTACTGATTTGAGACGATTTGAAGAATTTGGAGGTAGTCCTCCTTATTCTTTCCACTCTGTAAAAAGCACCAGTACCACTGACAGCAAAATAGTCCCACAGCATGATGCTGCCACCATAATGCTTAACAGAGAGAAAAGCACAATTAAATCATTAATACGGTATTCGTACTGGTGATGGGTGTAAACCTCTGGCTGACTTTGAAGATCTCATTTGGAACATGCTGACCAAGATCCAAGCTATGACAAATCTATTTTATTTTAAAACTTGCTGTCAAAGCAAAGATTTCAAACCCACCGAAAATCTTTTAGTATCCAATTATTGACACCTTCAAGACATGATCAACTTCAGAACAGAAATACAATATATGAGCTTTGACTTGAACGAAAAAACAATAATGTACACCTCTTTAGGCTAAAGCCGCTGCACTACAAATGTTCTGACATTACTGAAACATTGTCATGACAGTACACGGCAGACTAATGCTTATCTTGCATGCAGACATTTTAACAAACCGTTCTTCTTCTCCTCAGTGTTACCACCTCCTCAAATCTCCACCTCCTCTCCCAGTAATGACAGCATTATTGTAACTTGGCCTCCTGTTGCTCATGCTGTCCAGTACACCGTGTCTATCTATAAGTTTGACTCCAACACTAAGGAAAAGTACAACACAACCAACACCAACTTGACCTTCCCTGGCTTGGATGCTGGATGCCTGTACGCCATTCAGAGCTCAGCTTCGGACCCAGAGGGCCGAGATGGAGAGGGAAGTTTGTATGTCAACCAGACTACTCGTAAGGAGATCCAGATGTTACCCTCTATTCTTTATATCACCTATTTCCATTCCATTTTAAATAACATTGTCTACTTCAGAGCATATAAATATGCCCGTTACAATGTAAAAATGTCTTGCTCTACTCATTGCTCTCAAACAATGGCATCTACCTCACTTTATACATGTTTACATTAATTAGTAATGTGTTGAGAAAAAGTATTTCTTCTGTTTTTGCGTTTTGGATAAATGTTTCAGATTAAAAAAAAATTAAACACACAAATATAACCTGAGTAAATGAAAAAACTCTTTTCAGATGTTAATTTGTGTTTATTAAGGGAAAAGAGCAATCGAAATCAACTTGGCAGGAAGAGAAAATGTGACTGAATATTTGCTTTTCTCACTTAATTTGATTAACCAGATTTTTTTTTAGGAAGTTTAAGTTTAATTTTTATATTTACACCAGGCCTGATTGCTGCCAGGCCTGTAGAATAAGGAAATCCCTGAAATAGAACCTGTCTGAGGTTGTACAGGCTAAAAACATCCCACCACGCCCCAAACTAATGAAAATCAACAAGACGAGAAACAAAGTCATTGATGTCTGTCAGCCTGGAGAAAGTTACAAGATCAATTAGGTTTTGGGATTCCATTACAACACACTGCCATAATCCACAAATAAAAAAAAACATAGGAATGAATTCCCCTAAATTTCCTGGAGTAGCCAGCCTACCAAAATTATCCCAAGACCGCATCGATGGCTCATCCAAGAGGTCCCAGAAGAACCCACACTGGAAAGCACTGAAAGCACTACAGGCTTCTTTGCCTCAGTTGAGATCAGTTTTCATGATTCAACAACAAGAAAAAGACAGGGGCAAAAATGTCATCCACAGGAGAGTTTCCAAGTGAAAACTATTGCTGACCAAAAGGGATGCAAAGGCTTCTTGCATTTACTAAAAAGCTTTTTGATGATCAGTAAGACTTTTTAGGAAACTGAGGAGGAACAAGTGGAACTGGACTAAAACTAACACACCACCATTATACTCAGTGTTAAATATGGTGGTGATAGTGCAATGGTCTGGGGCTTCTTTAGGAGCTGGATAAGGTCCCGTAATCGATAGACCCATACATTCTTGACCCCACCAAGCAGTCCTGAAGGAGAATATCTAGTTATTAATTTGGGATCTTGGTCTAAGGTGTACTTGGGTTATGCAGCAGGATAATAATATACCAGCAATTCCACAACTAAATGTCTGAAAAAACCCAGAAACAAAAGTAGGTTTTGTACTGGTCTAGTCAAAGTCCAGACTCCTATTAAAATGCTGTGACATAACTTTAAACAGGCCGTTCATGCTGAAAACTTTTCAAAATTACCAAATTCAAACAATTCTGCAAAGAAGAATTGACTAAAATTCCTCCACAGTGATGTAAAAGACTCATTGCTAGTTATCACAAGGGCTTGTTAGTAGTTGTTGCTGCCAATGGATTAAGAGCTATTTACTTTTTCACATAGGCCCAGGTTGGTTTGCATAGCTTTTCTTCCAATAACATATGACAACATTATTTGAAAACAATTTGTAGTATTTACTTAACTTTTCTGGTATTGCATTTTGTTATATTACCTGAAACAAACAAAGTTAAAATGAATAGTTATGTCTGTTTCTCAGGGATATCCGCAATAGTACAAAACATTTCCAACGACATCCATAAGTAGTGCTATCTATATAATGTGCTTATATTTTTTGCTATCAACATAAGAGTACCAGTTGTGGAAAAACTTTTCAGGATGTATACATTTTCAAAATAAATTGTTTTATACAGCAAATAATCTTTAGAAACAGTTAGCACATCCAAACTACAGTAAAACCAATAATGTCAACCAAGGGGATCCCAAAGTGGGTGTTGTTAAACACCAAGTAGTGGGAGTCCTAAAATAATCACCCAAGATTAATTTGATCTTTAAAGCAGAAGCTTTAAAATAGCGAATTGTTTTTTGCTTTGCCCTTGTTTAATTTACTTATTAACAGTGTTTGTATATTTTTCTACAATAGCTCAGAACGTACGTTTCTGGAGTTTGTGGACCAGCAACTAAATGTTTTGGAACCCATGTCTCGATGGAGGGTTTTTAAAAGATAGTGCCCTGAAATAAATAAGGAATCAGCAACAACGCACTTCACTAAAATACTTTACAGTAAATGTAGAGTAAAAGAAATATCAATCATTGTTTTGTTCTTATTTTTGCAATATTCATTGGCTTCTTCCAGGACCTCCAACTCCATCCTCTGTCAGTGTGTCGGTGGTGATGAATGGCACATTGGCCGGGCTCTCTGTGTCTTGGAAACTCAACAAAAAGGTTCATGGTACTGTTGAGTATCATGTGACAAGTGACCAGAACCTGAACTGTAACAGCACCTCCAACTCCTGCATCCTGTCACCAGTGGGCTGTGGAGAAATACATACCGTCCACACCACAGCTTCAAACAAAGCTGGTCCCAGCCAGCCATCCAGCCCAGTGTTATTTATCACCTGTGAGTAACAGCATAATGAATATACCAGCCTGAAGGCGGGTTTAGATAAGTCAGTTCATGCAAATATGCAGCAAGCATTTACATATGGGGCCCATATAGGTAAAAACATTTCTTAGATATGGATGGATGGATGGATGGATGGATGGATGGATGGATGGATGGATGGATGGGTGGATGGGTGGAGGGATGGATGGATGGATGGATGGATGGATGGATGGATGGATGGATGGATGGATGGATGGGTGGATGGGTGGAGGGATGGATGGATGGATGGATGGATGCTGGTTAGGTTTGGTTTGATTTAAAGTTAATTTTTTTTTCTATCTATATTTTGCATTAAACTCCATAACTAAAGCAGCTAAATATCAAAATGACATTGATGTTTGATAAAATGAAAATATGCTATAATAAGCAATTATTTTAGTTTTAATAAAACTTTTGATTATATTTTCACAGTCATTGTTTGCGCCTTGTTTGAATTTCTTTGTCCAAATGTGAGTGTAAATGTCTTCCAAACACCTGATTGTAACAATTGTGAAGTCAATCATAAGGATTGAATATTGCTCAGTTTTTGTGTGCAAGTTTAAAAGAAAATCGTCAATTTGTGAATGTTTTGAGGAACAAACTAAAACAATGTTCAAACTCTCATGTTCTTTGCCATCAGTCCCCTGTGCTCCAGAGTCTCTGACTCTTGAGGAATCGCCTAAAGGAAACTGCACGCTGACGTGGAACAACGTACCTTATGCAGAGCGTTATGAGGCCTTTGTCAAAATAGGTGATGGCACTGAGGCAACCTGCAACTCCATCAGCAACAACTGCACATATCAGTGCCAGTGTGGCTACACCTACCTGATGTATGTGTTGGCGTACAACCAGGCAGGCAGCAGTCCTGAATGGAAGATGCTCAACTACACCACAGGTGAGTAGCAGCAGAGGTGGCATCTAAATGAGATGATGCATTCAAATTTAGACGTGTTAATATGTGTGTTTCAGTACCCTGCTGTCCAGACAGTGTATCTGTCTCTGCTGTAAGCACTGACACTCTGGTGATTACCTGGAATGCGTCGCAGGGAGCGGAGTTGTATAAGACTCAGGCTGCAGACACCTCCAAGGTCACCCTCTGTAATGACACAGCGCCGGTGTGCGCTCTCTCTGGCCTCAGCTGTGACAGCTCCTACACCGTGGTGGTAACTCCTTGCAATGAGATCAGTGGATGCAACCAAGCCTGCAAATCCCACACCAGAGACACTGGTAGAAAGCTCCTACTTTTTATAAGGGCTTGTTGCTTTTTACACTGAAGCTTTGCTTGTCTCACTTTTGCTATATTCACCTAAAGTATGATTTATATTTAGCACAACAAACATGAAATATTTGTAGATTCAAGGTAGTCAAATGCTTATTGGTCTATGTTTCCTTTTATTATAGCTCAATAATCTTTTTTGTATTTATGAAATACATTCAGAAATTGCCCAAAATTGTTCTGTAATCTCTGGAAAACTTTACAAGACCAAAAATAACATTTCATATTAAGCAAGTAGGTTTCCTCTCCTTCTTACTTCCACTTCAGCTCCCTGCACGCCAACTAAACCGATTCTGAATTCAAATACATCCTCCATTATTGGTGTCAGCTGGACAGCAAACAACAGGGCTGCAAATTACACTGTGAGCGCAGACGGGGAGCATGCCAGAGGTACCTGTACTACCAGTGGAAACAGCTGTAACATCACTGATCTGCCCTGTGGCTCAAGCTTTGAGATCAGCGTCACAGCAACCAGCAGCGCCGGGCAGAGCTTACCCAGCTACTCCACCTCACTAGAAACAGGTGAGAAGTTGACTGGTGGGTAAAAAGATACTTGGAAAAAGTGCTGTTGGTGAGTTAACCATTTTGTGTCATTCCAGCCTTTCAAAAGCTATTCCCAGGTTCTGCTTTAACAGTTTTGGGAACCACCATCAGGTTTTGTAGTAGTATTGTTTATAAAATACATTAATACATTTCATAAAAAAGAAATCAGTTTTACTTCTACATTTAAGAGAGGTCGATAGTCCCTCACAGGGCAACACAGATACAAAATAGACCAACAGCCATTCATGCATACATCCATAGATACATTTAGAATCTGTATAAAGTGTAGAATATAGAACACACATGTTTTTTGCACTGTGGGAAGAAACTAGAACGAAAACCAAGGCCTGTACAGAACATGTAAACTCCACAGACAGAAAGGCCCTGGCCTGGCAGAGAACTTGCAGGGAGCCAATAGTGCCAAAACCTGTAGCAGTATGAAGTGCCACCTGTTTAAGCAGCTTTCATAATTTTATGTAGTCATATCAGGGTCGCTGGTGTCTACCTTTCAGCGGTCATTAGGCAGGAGGTGAGGTACAACCTGGACAAGTCATCAGTCCATCACAGGGCAACCCACAGAGACACACAGGACAAACAACCATACATGCACACGCTCATACCTAAGGGCTCTTTAGATAGAGTAATTAACCAAACACTCATGTTTTGGACTGTGGGAGGAAGCCAGAAACCCATGCATACAGAGGAAGAACATGCAACCCAGGCCGAAATCTGAAGCCTGAAGCAACCACAGTGCTACCAACTGCGCCACTGTGCAGCCCAAGAATGGAATATGTCAATATATTTGATGCTTAAGTGAAGTTGGATATGTCTCTCTTCTAAAATGTTGAATCCACACATATAACCTTTTCCTGCAGAGCCCTGCTGCCCAGTGAATTTGACTGCTGTTCAGGTAACTCAGGCCATGTCTAACGTCTCGTGGTCTCACGCTAAAGGGGCAAAGTCGTTCATCACGTCCCTAGCATCACCACGTGGAAAAGCCCTCTGTCACACACAGGACACCCATTGCCTCATAGGCTGCATCACCTGTTCCATGAACTACACTGTCACCATAGAGGCATTCAGCATGAGTGGACGCATGTCCAGCTGCACCTATCAGGGCTTCTCCTCCAGTAAGTGATCACTTTTATCTACAGACTGACAATATGTCTTTAGATCCTAACATGAATTTATTATTCATTGCTCAGAAAATGGTCAGTTTTGCTCTATCATTTACACACCGAAAACCAGTAAGTCGGTTTTCAGAATTTATCATGTCAAACTTAAAGCATTTGCTTCTGTTATATTTAACTATTTTGGATAGCGGATAACTACATACATAAACCAGTTCATAAAACAGGGATATTTACTGTAAACTAGAAAGTTCCTTACTTTGCTTTAAACCAAACCATAAATTCTCCTTTAAGAGTGTATTAAACATTCCTCATTATTTGAAAGACAGGCAAGAAACCTGACATCTAACAAGACAAAAACAGTGGTGGGTGTTTTTTGATTAACTCTGCCCCAGGCGTGTCTTTAATAATCTTAATTCTATTTGTAAAAGCAAGAAAAGGGATCTTAGGAGTGGCCTGCCCAGGCCTTAGTTCATGCTAGAACCATTACACATCTACATACGTGCCCCTAAAATCTAAATAATCAGGATTAAATGCATCATTTTAAGTTGCTTCTGTAACTAACTTATTATTATCTGGGTGAAAATTTTTAAATGAAATTTGTGAAATAATAAAAAAAAAACTCAAACTACTTTAAAAGTCCGAATGGATGCCATCTTTGAGCAGTTACATCAGAAAAGTTGATTTTATAGTATATCCCAAATGTTTTGAGTAATAAAACACCATGTTTTACATATGAAAGAATGCTTTTGGATTTATCTCCATCAGATTTATGAATAAAAACAAATAATATAATTACTTGTTTTTACCATTCTAATAGCTGTAAAAATGTATTTAAACTGACCTGCCATGAATGAGCTACATTCTGGGGTTCCTTAAAAAAAGAAAGAATGCTATTCAATCAGAGGGTTTCTCTTTTAGGCCCCTGCTGCCCATCAGGCATCAAGCTCTACATGTTGGGCAGTAACTCTCTGGGTGTTTACTGGCGCAGCACAGCCAGCAGCCTCAGCACCATGGCAGAGATGGCGGGCATCAGCAGCAACTACACCTGCACTGCGTCACCTGGGAAGAACAGCTGTGTTGTTAAAAACATCCAATGTGGGGGAGTGTATCATGTAGAAGTAGCTCCTCTCACACCAGAGGGCAGCAAAGTTCTGTTCTGCCCCATCAGACTCTACTCAGGTTTGGAGGTCCTTCATAAAGCTCAACCTTTTGTTTTCAGATGTTTGAGTACTATATAAATAACTTGTTTTTTTTTTTTAATAGTTACTTGTTCAGGAAGCAACATCAGCTCAGGTGAGCATATTCCCTGTGAAAACATCAGAATGGCTATTTAACATTCTGGATACCTGCAAATTATAAGATAAATATTTAATTATTTATAAAATCACTTCAATATCTTTACCTCTAGTGTTTTACAGAGGAAAAAGAAGTGTTGAGTAGTACAAGGTAAGTTTCATTTTAAACAATTATAACTAAGGATTTATTTACAGTCAACATAATAAGGAAACGCTAGGAAATGTTGACTTCAATTTGAGTATTTTGGGATTGAATGCAATAAATTATCCTGCAGTTTGATGACAGTTCTTTAAAGATTTCTGCCATCCAAAATAATCATACAGAGCTCTGGTGAATCAGAGTTCCTGCTAACAGACGTAAGTTTGGGTTCGTCTGTATCCGCAAGACTATAAATTGAACACAGCACAAGGACACACAAATTAAATGTAATGATTTGGTTTTAGGAAGAAGCCAAATGCAGACAGAAACAGAGGCAGACGTGATGAAGTGATTTAAACTTTAATTTAAAAAAAATAAACAGAACTTGCAATGTCAAACATGAAGAAAATAGGACATGAAATCGGCATACGAAGAACTGGCAGGGCAAAGGGGCAATGGAGAACATAAAGTCAATGGAGAAGCCATCCAAGAACTAAGAAAATGTATGAGAGTATATACAGAAGGAGATCTAAAATATGACATAGAATGCGAAAATGTGGAACAGCTGAGGCAGAGTGAAAGCAGGGAGCTGAGGGAGGGAGACTAATGAACCTGACAGGAGCTGAACAGAGATAATAGTGTTGTTGCTGTGGTGATCAGTGGATGAGGGACTCTACTGGAAGGGTCCCAAATCAAATTCTGCTTGGGGCCTGATTCAATCTCGGGCTGGCTGTGGGATAAATTATTTCTTTCTTTAAGTGGTGTTGATAAAAACAAAGCTTGCATAGCTGTGCAGCTGTTAGATCGGATGCCTTGAAGCGAGATGATCCTGGCTTCAAATCCTGGCCTGGGGTCTTTCTGCGTTGATTTTGCATGTTCTCTCTGTGCATGCATGGGTTCTCTCTAGGTACTCCAGCTTCCTCTTACAATCCAAAACTGGTAGGTTAATTGGTCTTGTGCTTAAGAGTGAGTGATTGTGTGCATAGTTGTTTGTAACTGTGTTGTCCTGTGATGGACTGGCTGTCCAGGTTGTAACCTCTCCTTCTCCTCATGATCACTGAAGATAGACACCAGCCCCACACAATTCTGCATGGATGAGCGGGTATGGACGATAGATGGATGGACAGAATCTGACTTGCGGTCTTCATTCTAAGTAGCTTATTGTGCCTTGTGGCAAATGCAGTTCAAGTCGTCTTTCTCCTGCATAACCTGACATGATATGTGGCCATGATTCACAAGCAAATGATTACTGATGTTTGAGCAAAAGTTTACAGTATAATAATAAAACTAAATGGCCTATTAAAATTAAAATCAAGATTTATGATTCGTAATTGCATGAAGTAATTGGTCAGTTTTTCTCATAGTATGTATTGAGATTAAATATTTTATCTTAAATTGAACCTGTGTCTTATTTGACCAACTAATGCATGAAATTACAGACCAATTGAGTTTAAAACAATAACACATCCTGGGATCACACTGAAATAAAGTAACCTTGTTAAACAAATTAAACAAAAATGTGCATCAGACAATTATTGATATAGTAGCCTCAGCCACTAGCAGAAAGCTGCCTTGTAATGGAGCAGCAGACACGGATCTGTGCGTCTTTAAGTAAAACATCCAGTTTGCAATGTCATTTTTTAGTGCCCTGTTTCTAATTATTAGGATAATTTCAGTTGTGTTAAGTGTGTGTCACTGTGTAAAACTGAGCATGTTTCAGATATTAAATATATTCTTAGCATCAATTATGTGTTTTGTGGTCTGGTTTATAATTCAGATATATGTTGTTTTTCATTAAACAGATGGCATATACCAAGAATAAAAGACATACAAAGTGGAACAAAAAACACTTCTATAACCAGATTAACCTAAATCTTTTAAATAAAACACCGCATCACGGCAAATACAGTGAGCTTAAAGCAGTTATTACAATGTTTTCAAAATGATGTATGAGTTATTCTTTACTACTCCCCAGCTGCCATGTTCTTGATGAGTTCCTTGACCTTTTTTCACATCTCAAGTTTCATCTGGCTTAAGTCCCACAATATCTGAAAGGAATGTCCTCTCTATTATCCACAATGTGCTGTAAATGGAGCTGGTTTAATAAGGGAGATACAGTGACATTCAGTAGGGAATAGATAGGCTTATGATACGTGGGGCATGACTAAACCAAAGAAATTATATTTCTTTGATAAGCAAGCAATTTATGTAACATGTAGGACACAAGGAATGTTTTCATACATTATACATCCCAACAGCCCACTTTTTAATATAAATATGCAACCAAATTCATCAAAAATGTCTGGAGACAGTACTTTCCAAGCTCAAATGTGAATCTTCCAGAAGTAGTTCTGTTGTGCCTTCTCATACGCCGAGTCAATGACAGTCTGGTGCTTTTTCACATGCGTAGTGCATCTAATTCACAAAGACCACCAAAAGGAAGATTTGCTTCTCTATTTGTCTGCTGGGGGGAAAACCTCTCTGCACCGGTGCTTTTTGTCCATGTTTAGCAGGGCTTTAGGCATGCATTTTAGGTAAAAAAAAAAAACATATTTATGTCACCTTCTGTAAATTTACTGTCAATGCAAATAGGAAGCATGATTTTAAAGACCAGCACTATTTGTGAACACATTTTCGTGTTAAATATTTACAGTTTCATGAAAACAAGTAGCATAGTGAGGTACGGCAAGCAATAGGAAACAAATCGACCTTCTATACTGCTTACTTCTCAATTTCTGAAACTTACTCATAAATACAAAAAAAAGATTTAAAAAAATAATATAAAAAAAACATTTAATGAGCATAACTCAAATAAAATATTTCAGTTTATAAAAACTATCCTCGTCAATTAGAATATGTAGTAAGTACCAAATGAAAGAAACCAGGCATACTTTAAAAATGTATTAAGTAAATAGATGCACAAAAAACAGGAAGTAAGAACAGTCAGGAAAGCACAAATGGTCATCTTTTAGATCTAAAAATGTTTTATAAAAAGAGCATATTTAGATTGTGAACAACAACAGTCTGATGGAAATGGTATTTATTAACCAATGGAGGCCTGGATTTGGAGTCACACACAAAATGAAAGTGGAAAAACACACTACAGACTGATCCAACTTTGATGTAATGTCCTTAAAACAAGTCAAAATGAGGCTCAGTATTGTGTGTGGCCTCCACGTGTCTGTATGACCTCCCTACAATGCCTGGGCATGCTCCTGATGAGACGGTGGATGGTCTCCTGAGGGATCTCCTCCCAGACCTGGACTAAAGCATCCGCCAACTCCTGGACAGTCTGTGGTGGATGGAGCGAGACATGATGTCCCAGATGTGCTCAATCGGATTCAGATCTGGGGAACGGGCGGGCCAGTCCATAGCTTCAATGTCTTCATCTTGCAGGAACTGCTGACACACTCCAGCCAAATGAGGTCTAGCAATGTCCTGCATTAGAAGGAACCCAGGGCCAACCGTACCAGCATATGGTCTCACAAGGGGTCTGAGGATCTCATCTCGGTACCTAATGGCAGTCAGCCATGCAGCCCTCCAAAGAAATGCCACCCACACCATTACTGACCCACTGCCAAACCGGTCATGATGAAGGATTTTGCAGGCAGCAGATCGCTCTCCACGGTGTCTCCAGACTCTGTCACGTCTGTCACATGTGCTCAGTGTGAACCTGCTTTCATCTGTGAAGAGCACAGGGCGCCAGTGGCGAATTTGCCAATCCAGGTGTTCTCTGGCAAATGCCGAGCGTCCTGCACGGTGTTGGGCTGTGAGCCCAACCCCGATTTGTGGACGTCGGGCCCTCATACCATCCTCATGGAGTCGGTTTCTAATTGTTTGTGCAGATACATGCACATTTGTGGCCTGCTGGAGGTCAATTTGCAGGGCTCTGGCAGTGCTCCTCTTGTTCCTCCTTGCACAAAGGCGGAGGTAGTGGTCCTGCTGCTGGGTTGTTGCCCTCCTACGGCCTCCTCCACGTCTCCTGGTGTACTGGCCTGTCTCCTGGTAGAGCCTCCAGGCTCTGGACACTACGCTGACAGACACAGCAAACCTTCTTGCCACAGCTCGCATTGATGTGCCATCCTGGATGAGGTGCACTACCTGAGCCACTTGTGTGGGTTGTAGAGTCCGTCTCATGCTACCATGAGTGTGAAAGCACCACCAATATTCAAAAGTGACCAAAACATCAGCCAGAAAGCATAGGTACTGAGAAGTGGTCTGTGGTCCCCACCTGCAGAACCACTCCTTTGTTGAGTGTGTCTTGCTAATCACCAAAGATTTTCCCCTGTTGTCTTTTCCATTTGCACAACATCATGTGAAGTTGATTGTCAATCAGTGTTGCTTCCTAAGTGGACAGTTTGATTTCACAGGAATTTGATTTACTTGGAGTTATATTGTGTTGTTTAAGTGTTCCCTTTATTTTTTTGAGCAGTGTATATATATAAAACTTTATTAGAAACTGGTTTGGGGTCATTTCAATTGCAATGGACACGGAGATCGAAACAAAAAGAAAAAAAAAGCAAGAAAGAGAGAGAGGAGGGGCAAAAAGGAAAAAGGCAGAGAAGGAGAAAAGAATAGAGGAGAGGAAGAAAGATGAGGAGAAAACAAGATACTAGAAGACTGCTTCTACACCTGCAGAAACATATAGAACAACAGCAATGTGCACGGTACTAATGAATGCAAGATGCAAGACTCACGCAAACACCTGTGGGCGTAAGCGTGAGTACGCTTGTGTATATAAGGTTTCTCCACATAAATATGCAACATCGAGTGTGAGGAGCCACAGACCTGCTCCCCTGGACCCGAGACCGACACGGAGGAGATCTGAGCCACAGACATCCAAAGGCCCCGCAGAGCACGGGAACCCCCACCGCCAGGACTACCGCAATCCCCCTAGAGAAGAGCAGAGGACAGCCACAGGGGAACCACCTAGCAGCCAGAGTGAAGAAGCCCCAGGGAGCAGCAGCGATGAGCCCACAGGTCCTGCCGGCAGCCTTCTACGCAGAGCAGATTCAGCCATGGATCCAGAGAACCGAGACCTCGGGGCACATCAACCCCCAAGGAGAGGTCAGAAAGAGCCAGGGGGCCCAGGCCCTGGCAAGCAGCCACTGGGAGTGAGCAGGCAGACACCAAAGCATCCAGCCCTGGACACTAAGTACCACAAGTACACCAGTGGGTAGAGACACCAACCACCGACAGGGAGTGTGACAGGGAGGAAATAGGTCCCATATTTGATGGGGGGCCTAAACTGATCCAGGAGAGGGAGCAGCCAAAGACTCCACCTGACACAAAAACAGGCACACACAGTCACAATCACATATTCCCACCCTCATGCGTACACATAAAAACACTCACACCCACACGCCCAACATAAAGACACACAACAATGGACGTTGTACACCCACTCACACTCCCCATACATAGTCTATACTCCCAGGTCCAGGTACCGATATCCCATAGGGGCAACCTTCCCCCGGACCCAGGAGGCTGTCCCCTACCTTCCCAGGTGGAGATAGTCAGACAGGCAAAATATGAAGTTAATGCAAAGTGTAGTTTACTATAGGTTGATGCAAGCCAGAGCCATTCTACACAGACTACATCAGTATAGCTTGTCAAATAGTTCATGAGAAATTTAGTGGGACAAGAAGAAAAACAACAAACTATTAAAAATACAATCAAACACAACCACAGACAAGTCAGTGATTATTTTAAAATATTTCACTCTTGTGATCACATGAAGGTTTTTTTAAGGACATTTCTCAGCTTTACTAAAATATTTATGCTGAGATGTTTTTGCTTAAATCCTTCTTTTGACAAGTTTGAGTTGTTTGTGTGTTTTTTGGCCTGATCAGCTCAGGTCCCAAACTGTCATATTAATCTGGAGAGGATATCTTTAAAAATGATTGATTTTTGTGAGATAAAATGTTTATGAACACAGATGCCATGCAAATATTTTACTGACAATCTTGTAACTTACACTTTAAGTACTTTTAAATGGAAAGTTAGTAGTTTGCCACTTTGTCCCATTTAGCTGTATTTCCTTAAACTCATAAACTGCTGTAATAATGGATGGGCTTTATGATTTTCTTGGTCTCTTTTGACTTCGTCTCTTCTTGAATCATGATATCTGTTGAAAGCTGTTTTGTTTTGCCTTCCTTAATGTTTTACTCTTGTCTTTCTTTTATTACCTGTATTAGGCTTAGCATCTCTACCATATACATTTTAAATTAGGAGACTTTGGGTGCTGGCTTCCAGTGGCTCACCAATGTATAATTCTGGAAAACACAACATAAAAAGTCAGTGAAAGTGATCAAATATCTAGGCATCTTCAGTATTTACCTAAGTGTGAATCAAAAGCTACATGTTTCTTTAAAAAGATCAAATTATTATTCAAAAGGGTTGTAAAGCGAATACATTTTTACTCCCCAAACCCTAACAATAAGACTGATGAACTTCCCTGGTTTAGTGTCAGAACTGAAAAATCCTGTGGGATCAGATTAGTGCAGGTTATAAGAAATGGTCCCGGACTTTTCTTTACACATACGGAAGATCCAAAAGTCTCTGACACAACTTCACTGACTGCCAAGGTGCATGAAGAGGAGCTGAGACCTGGTGAGATGAAGACTCCAGCAACATTTGAAATACATGGAACAATTTTATTAGCTGACCAGGGCGTTTTGGCTGGTGGTCTTCAACAAGGTCTACAAACTGGACAAAAACCAAGTACAAGCAATGAAGATGGTTACTCTGAGTTTTTGTAAAATTTGGACAACTCATGACTTTTGAGTTCATGACTGTAAAAGCTCAACTACATGTTTTGATTTCCTGCAAAAAGAGGAAAATTTGATTTTTCAGTTCACCAGTGAGTAATAACCACAAGATTAAGATGTGGATATGACTAAAACAAGAATGAGTATAATCATTACAGCTGTGCAACGAGTGTGTACAAAGAATTATTTAACAGAATTTTAACAATGGTTAAAAAAACGTGCAGCACAACACTAAAATAAATGTCTGTCTAACCTTTTTCAAGAAACATGAGCAAAATTTACTTTTTAAATAGGTGCATAAAAATTTCTGTCCGTGCATCCCTACCCTTCATTAAGTATGCTGTAACGAATGTTATAATTATGTGTGAAATTGTAGGTGTTTTCATGTTTTGGGGTTGTGGAGGACCCAAACAGAGACAGGAAGCAGTCAGGATTATTATGAAACGCATTTAGCTGAGAAGGGCCAACCAATAAACAGCTTGAGACATGGATGAACTATCAAGCAGCAACCACGACATAGGAGTAATGACAGGAATTCATGTGGGGAGGACTGATTGGTGAGTCTAATCAAATAATGAGAAACAGCAGATGGAGCGCATGAACTGATGGATAATAGCTGAAGAAACTAAAGATATGTAAAAAACAATATTTAGGGAATGAAAACAAAAACTAGAAATAAAGAATCTTCTTGAGGCAAAACCAAAAACAAAGACTATAAACCACACACATAAAAACACA
The DNA here is from genome assembly GCF_021462225.1 of Girardinichthys multiradiatus. Lineage (NCBI taxonomy): Eukaryota > Metazoa > Chordata > Actinopteri > Cyprinodontiformes > Goodeidae > Girardinichthys > Girardinichthys multiradiatus. The sequence continues at coordinate 5,348,832 of NC_061802.1, forward strand.
GATAATATAAATGGTTATAACTTAGCAGAACAAAATCTACTAAACTACAAAATTTACCTGTCACAAAACATAAAAGTTTAGCAAAAAAACAAAAACAAACAAAAGAAAGAAAACTAGTCCTATGGATAACAGGCAGAGCAGCTTATAATTAAATATAAATGTTAACCAGGAAACACTGAAAACCAATCCTAATAAAACCCTATCAGTAACCAGCTTTATCACATCTATTCTGAGCTTTAAGGCTTCTTTTTGTTGTGGATCAAACAGTTAAAACCTGCAATCTAACAAAGTTATTTAAGAATTATTTGAAAAATGTGAGTCAAATAGTTAAAATATTGTTTTTTATATATTAACTTTGGTGATGTGAGTTGTTTGATATGGATATGAAGACAAGAAGCAGATTTAAATTAAAAAGAAACATGAATGTCACGTTTACCTTCAACTGTTTGAACACGGATACATTTAAGATAATCAGAAGTGTATTGCAAACTAGTCAACATTGTATTGTTGTGGAATTTTCTTATCAAAGTGGGTAGAAGTTGACTCATAACAAGAGAAAATTCGGACATTGTCTTTATAAGTTCTATTCAAAGGCATTCAGCGTTTGAATGACTCTGTCACTGAGGTTAGTCAGTGAAGCAGAGCCCCGATCAACATTTACACACAGTATTTATACCAGAACATGACAGTGTTATCTCAACTTCAAAGAGTCTGTGTTTTATGACCCCAGACCCTTCTCGGGTTCAGAGGTGACAAAATTATCTAGGAACCCATCTGTCCTTCCCAACACATCATCCTAACTGTGGGTTTTAACCATTAAACTTCTGATAATGGCTTTTACAGCTTCCTCCTCTAACACAGATGTTCTGAGGAGTGAGGTAACCTAAAGGTTATACACTTTGGAACACTTAATAAAATAATTTCCATCACACTCCCCCCTTGTGATTACAAGACAATCACAACTAAAGGAAAATTCTTCAAAACCATCACCCCTCACAGCTAACAGACAATCCAAAGCCATTCTATTTGCAAACTCATCGTTCAAATAGCTTAGGCTGATTGAATCATAAGTTGTGACCGTAGGTAGTAAATGAGATAGATAAAATACTCCAGACCAATTAGCAGGCAGATACAGATATAATCCATTTCCACACATCCAAACCATGTTCTTAGGACATGAGTACCCATCTCATAAAGGAAAAGGAACAAAAACCCTGGTTAATTCACCTGCCATGCCATACAACTTACCTCCATCTGGTAAGGCTGTAAGATTAAGAGTTAACACAAAGGGATCTGGGACCAAAGATCCTGAAATAGTAGAAGGATCAGTTCTGATAGGACATGACTCAAATTTATGTCTGTTGATTAAAGCACATAAAACAGATATAATAGCTTCGCAACCTACTGTCTTCCCAAGGAAATAAGGTCTACTTTCCTCCTGTGTAATACAAATATCTGGACCTTTAATCGGATTTCTAATACCCCGAATTCTATAAAGAGTTCCCGTAGACGCACATGTTAAATTAGTCTCACCAGAAAATCTACTAACATTTCTGCTTTCCCGTACAGTATAATTCCTCACCCAAGGAAAAATGACCTCCACCAGCTGGTTATGTTGCCTATCTGGAAAGAAAGTAGTATCAATAGGAACAGGTACTAAAAATGGTTGATCATTAATAGCACGTGGAATCAAACAACAAACATAGCAACTGTCATTTCCAATCTTCCTCACAGTTTGATGCATCCGTTGCCACCAAACATTATCAGTATGATCATAGTAGTCAGGAAAGTGATGAATCTCTCTTCAAATCCGCTGATGAGTATTATTAGCATAATTCCTCAGATTAGCCTTACATTATCTTTGCTGCATCTTTTCCCAAATGAACACAAGAGTTATAAAAAGACTTGCAATACCAATCATTAGCATCAGAACAGACCATCTTCCATATAGCTGCATCGTGACCTTGAAGTGGAATGTCCTTTCTTTTGGTACTGAAAGCAAACAGTTTTTTCCAAAGAAAACAAATTATAAACAAACTTAAAAATCCTGCTGTCTCTCCTGAGTGGCTTCAAGCTGCCCTGTTACCAGTCTGGTACAGGTGGGCGGTCATAGGAAGCTCCTCTAGAAATATATTTAGAAACAGGAACTAAACAACGGTGGAAATGAACACATTCAAATTTGTAATAATACCATAATGATAGATATCAAGCAATAAACATGAAAGTTAGATAAAAGCATCCAAGATTTCCTCCTCAGAGTCAGTCTCACTGTCAAAGTGGGAGAAAATAATTTGGTTGACCTTTGCTGTCCAGGCAAAGGAGCCTAGTAGCCACCAAATATTAAGAAATTAAGGAGAATAAGCATCATGGCGCATGTTTGACTGTCTCTCTGTTGCAGACGTCACCAGTCCATCATCCAGAGAAAGGTTATGTGCAATGTGTAGAGGTCTTCCCTGTATGTTTCCTATGTGTCTCTCACTGTGGTGTGTGTGCAGTGAGGCAAATGACCTTACGATTTCTAACTTTCAAGCAATGCGATGGCCTTAAGTAAATTCTGAAATAACGTTGCACTGCCCAAGGGATTATTGTGCCCTTGTAAGAACAGTGTTCTTCAACCACCTCTTCAATCACTCGCCAGTGATCAGCTTACAGTTCTTTGTCTTGTGGTGGCCCGCTGTCCTCACACCTTTCAGGCCGTGGATGATCCAGTTGGAAGATGACTTGTGTCCTGGAAGCCAGATGAGCTTTCCTGCAGCTTTCCTGGGTGTCTAGTAGGATCTGATATGGGCCATTCCAGCGCCTGTGGCTTCCAGTGTTTTCTCCTAGATTCTCTGACCAGAATCCAGTCGCCAGGAATAAAGGACTGGACGGGTGGAAGTGGCTGTTTCTGGTAATGCAGCCTTCACCGTCTGTGAAACTTGAGAAAACACAGTGGACAGGTTTTGACAGTAAAATAACATCCTATCTTCACACAAAGATGTGGAAGAAAATGATCTTGGCAATATCCCTATGTCCAAATTAGGAGACCTGCCACATAGCACTTCAAAACGACTGAGGTTTGCCTGTGTCCTCTGTCTCAATCTCATATAAGTGAGAACAATAGGTAGAGTCTTCACAACGCTTGGCTAATTTTCAATTCAAAGTCCCATTCTCAAACCTAAGTGCTTAACTACATGAACTTCATCAAAACATCCAACAAAATCAAAAGAATTGATTTTCTGACTCCACCTGATATACTAGTAGTGACCATCAGCTAAATATTCTGAATATCAAAAATGTGACATGATGTTTGAGGAAGGTCTGATTACAGGTCAATATTTCATAGTTTCAGAATACCCAAAAATAATTTCAAAAATGGTCTAATCTGTGGAGATATAAAATTTCACAAAAGAATCAACAGCATATCTTTCAGAGAGGTTTTCAGAATGTGGTCTTAGGAAGCTATGCACCATTTATATAAACAAAGTACAACGTCTCTCTCGCATTGTCACTAAGTCCTCACTGGAGGTATGAGCTACCCTTTTTCCCATGAGTGCTACAACATTTGGAACCCCATGTTACTTTATTCTGACATTCCCCTCTTCTGGCGCAGGGTCCAACCCATGCGACAATCCAGCAAAAAGTTTGTACAAAAATGGTCTAGTAACCAAGATCACATAACCTAGAACCAAAGAAATGAATTCTGACAGAACTATGTGTCACTATGAATTTAACAAAAGCATCATAAAGAAAATCCAGATGTTTTTAACCGCAATTCAGTTCCATTAACAACAAAACACAAACTTTAATTATTCAGTTCATCAATGTCTCACTTAGAAATTAGTCACATATCATCCTGATTTGTCTTGTATGAAGATGAGTATTAGATTAATGGACATCTAATGTAATTCAGATGCATAAACCCTACAAATTCAAATCTAATAAATAATTCCCACCAAGTATAAAGTCATGACTCAGATTCTTTATCAAAAATATATTCCTTACTTTTGCATATCTTGAACTGTCAGCTAGTTTAATGGTACCAGGGAAACTTTCAATCTAATAAATCACCAATGAGTCTGCATGCAAAGCAAATTCTTCAAACTAGTTTAAACTATTTCATTAAACTTTTAATAATAAAACACATAAATCTAAAAGTCATGCTACATCCAAAAAAACATGTTATTAAGGCAACAATCACTACAAGCATTTTGATTCTATTGTCTCTTAAACAGTGTTAAAACTCAGGAAGGGAGGTGCTGAGCGTTACCATGACAACAAAGGTATGAACCAACCTGGTAGGTGGGCGGAGTCAGGCAGAACTAACCTCTGATTGGCAGCCTATGGGCGGGACCCACAGTTTCTTCATTCAAACCCATCTTAGTGAACCTTAAACTGCAAAACTGTTAACATTCACCTACCTCAGAAACAAGCTGCTTCTTAACTCTCCTGAAAACTCAAAGTTTAATCAATCTGGGATTTAGAACATTATTCTAAACATGGATTATTGTTTCATGCAACATATAAAAAAACATTCATTCCAACAAAACAAAAACAAAACATCAAAGACAAACAAATTACCAAATTTGAAGCTTCAAGAATTAAAAGAAATTCTTAACAATCTCTTTTCAGAATATGTTTTCTCAGCCATATCTTTTAATGCTATAATTGATCAATTTTGTTATGACAATCTTCAGGATCCTTTTTAAAAAACGAGTGCACATATTCCAAAAAATCTCAAAGTATTTAGAAGCACAGCAACAGTTTTCTCTTAATTGATTCCAAATTTACTGATGCTGAAACCTTTTGCTAATTCTTTGTACTGTAACTCTATAATAATAATAACTACAATCCTGAGAGTTATTGTTATAATTCTCTTTTTGTTTGGCTCAATTTGATCGCAGCTGTATTCCAGAATTTCAGGTTAAATGCAAAGAAGTATTTTTAATTTAATTCAATTCAAATTCAAAGATACTTTATTGATCCCCGAGGGGAAATTAGAAAAGTCGACGTTGACATTTTATGGTATACCCAAACTAAACAAAACTGCAGTGTTTGACTTAATCAGAAATTAAGATAAGAAGCTTGTCTCCAAACTGGATTTTTCCCACATAGTGTTTCAAAAAGAACAAACATAATTTCTTTAATTCGGGCTATTTAAATTTTGAGAGTTGGGGAGAAACATTAGAAAAATTACTAGAACCCCTCTTTAATAATCCAAATGCTGATAAATGTTCCAATATTTTATCTCTTAGTAATCTGAAATCAGCTTGTGTACCTTTCTACTCCTAGGTATTCTTTTAATCCTTAAACCCTAAGAAATCAAACAAGGAGACTGGAGTTTGAGCCGACCATCCTCTTACTGTTAAGAGAGCCTTTATTTCTTTTCTTTTCCTAAAATGAAGGATTTTACTTGTCTTGATTCTGTTATAAAAATCCTAACCTTGGTTCCAAAACTAAACTCTTCAACCCCAATCTGTGTCCCCAGAGTAGAAAGTTTGAGTATTATTGCAATTCAAAGCCACCAAATGACTGGAACTCATCATTGGCTTAGATCTATTTTAATAAGTAATCGGTCTACCTTTAATTAAATATTATGATTTAATGGACCCAAAATCTATGGCTCACGGGCTTCAGGAGTCCAGGAACCACAAGTTGAGTACTACTGCATTGAACAATGGTGTTAACTTTCTGCACAGAGATTGAAGGATTGGCTAAATATATTATTTCTGCTTGGACCATAATCAGATTTAAAATCATTAGTTCACAGCTCCTAATTTACCTCAGATCATATTTGCTTCTAACACAGTTCATAAGAAGCTTCAGACAAACATTATGCTAAAAAGCCAAAAACAAAACAAAAACCAGATCTGTTTTAAAATAAAGAAAAAGCATGCTTAAAAAACTTGTTACTGTGGTGGAAAATAACTCCACGGTTCTGAAGGCCTTTTCATGCAGAGTCTTTTAGGAAACATGAGATTAGTTTAATTTTTGTGTGGTACCACTGTCCAATCAGATTCTTTCTTACCTTCAAAAATAACCCAATTTTTTCATTCTCATTTTAAAGGTTTGTTTTACCAAGGAAAATGTGTTTAACAAAACCAATTATTCTCAAAAGTTTTGAAAGTTTTAGCTGGTGATATCTTAGAAAACAACAAGTGTTTTAATATTTCTGTGCAGCACAGAACTGATTAGGTGTCCTTTCCTTCCCCAAAGGGAGAAAAAAGAAACTGCAGAACCAAACCTTTCATAGTTTTTGTCAGGACCTGATATAAGGTACAGTGTAAATCAACACGCTGCATGAATCAGAAGAGGGAAGGAAAAATTAATATAACCTCATCCCAGCAGCTGCTGTGAAAAACAAAGAATTTGTACTTTCCATAAGCATCACTTAGCACTTCCGGACAAAAACTGCACCAAACCGTGAGTACTGTGTCAGAAACTGTATGAAGACCATCTGCAGTAGAACTAAGCCTGTTTTAATGAGGTCTCTACCCATTAGATTTATGGAATACAAAATCTGACAACAGAAAATTATACCTGAAGGAGAAACCCATCAGGTTTTACGCATGCGATGGGTTTTAAAAATGCTCTTTCATGAGATCTGTCCTGAGAATAACATAGAAACACATGGTTACTGCTGAGCTTTGGAGATGTTGTAACTTCCTCTGCTTTTTAATATCTTTTAATAACTAGAATAATTGACCCTGAATATTCCACGACGAAAGAGAACTTGCTCAAATGAGTTAAGTTATCACCCTTTTAAAGATACTTTTCTAACCCTAAAATAATATTTTAACCCGCTATATCTGTCAACGTCAAGCAAGCGTCACATGAGCAGCGGTTAATAAGCGTTCTTCATTGCAGAAAATAGGAAAAGATTTATGCAAATGTGTGTGTGTTTGTACGTTACCCCCATCAGTTTCTTAATCGCTCCAGAATCAGACTGTCATGGCACACAGTCCTCTATCAGTCCAAAAACAACCAGGCCCTTCCCAGGTCTGTTGGTGAGACATTCAATCATTCTTTGTCCACTTTAACTTCTTTCAGGAGGGAGAAAGAAGAAACTTTGCTCTGGCCTGTTTCTCTTCTGCCCGCATAAGATGCTTTCAATATAAATCCAGTGTATCACTCTTCTGGCTCTTGCAAACAGCATGGATAGTTGTCCATCTCAGTGGGTCCAGACTTCTTCTGAGTTTCGTTTTTGGTGGAAACTCACATTGCGATTTGCAACAAGCAGGCAGACAGGAAGGCAGATCTCTCTCTTTCAGGCCGTGCTGGAGAAGCGTCTCTGGCGGAGTAGCCATGGAGAAGGGCAGGTTTCTAAAATCCAGACTCAAAAACGCAGATGTTGAACTCAAATCCCATATAAGTGTGTATTTGTGTGTGAGAGAGGCAGAAGAAAAAGTTTAGTATAGGTTCAGATTTTGCACAAATAAATATTATCAGTCAGTCAGTCAGTTGTCCACCTGCCTGTCACTTCCTTCCACAACATGCATTATACTCCTTTCTAAAACAACTTTCTTTTCGCATCTCTAATGTCCCTTTTCACTTTTACCTTCTTTTCCGACTGATCGCAATATTTAAGACAAACGAAACTTCATCAGGAAAGTTTTAACTTCTTTTTTTGTTTTACTTATTTACACTTAAACTTCCACACTGTGAAAACCAATGTTATCTTCCAAATTAAAGCACATTTAACACAATCATCCCCACTTTTCCCTTTCATTATTTTATAAATCAGAGTCTGAAGAAGGAGACACCCCTGATGCCTCAAGGTTGCGGAACCATTTGTTTTACCTGTTCAGCGGCACGTCTGCCGTCTGGCTTTTCTCCTTTATGAGGTGTAGAAAATTGCTAAAAACCACCCGCAAAACCCTGTGTTCTACTTTATCCCATTGTTACCAATGAAAACCTCCCTGCAATTCCTTTACAGGGTGACCGGGCCCTCAGCTGATGTCCTCCCTCTCGCAACTCTGGAACCTAATTAATTAGTTAGGAGATGATGGTTAATGTGTAATAAAAATAATAATATACATTATATCATACAGAGCAACTTCTCACCCAGATATATTTGAAGACAAATAGTTCGGATCCAATCGGCCAGAAGCCGCAGGCGGGCACCCGGACTCCCCTCCCGTAATATGGAAGTGGACTGAGGACAACTCTCAGGCTGGCCAGGCATCCGTGTCCCATCCTGCGGTCTCCTCTGGCACGTTAGATCCTGTTCGTGACGCTAAAATTGTTGTGGAATTTTCTTATCAAAGTGGGTAGAAGTTGACTCACAAGAAGAGAAAATCCGGACTTTGTCTTATAAGTTTTATTCAAAGGCATTCAGCGTTTGAAGACCCTGACACTGAGGTTAGTCAGTGAAGCAGAGCCCCGATCAACATTTACACACAGTATTTATACCAGAACATGACAGTGTTATCTCAACTTCAAAGAGTCTGTGTTTTATGACCCCAGACCCTTCTTGGGTTCAGAGGTGACAAAGTTATCTAGGAACCCATCTGTCCTTCCCAACACATCATCCTAACTGTGGGTTTTAACCATTAAACTTCTGATAATGGCTTTTACAGCTTCCTCCTCTAACACAGATGTTCTGAGGAGTGAGGTAACCTAAAGGTCATACACTTTGGAATGCTAAATAAAAGAATTTCCATCACAGTATACACCGACCAAGAATGGATTTTATTGGACTCTGAAAGGTGTGCTGTGGAATCTGGTGCTAAGATGTTAGCTGCAGATCCTTTAAGTCCTGTAAGTTATAAGGTGAGGTAGTCCCTTTATGGAAACGTGCATGTTGGTCTGGCATATCTCACAGATGCTCGTCTGGATTGAGATCAGGGGAGTTTAAAGTTCAAGTCAACACATCATACTTATTGTTGTTTGTTGGCAGAGTGCATTATCCTGCTGAAAGAGCAAACTGACATCAGGAAATGCCATTTCTGTGAAAGGCTGTACGTGGTCTGCATCAGTGTTTAGGTAGGTGGTATATTTCAAGATAACATCTACATTGTTGGGACCCACAGCCATGGATTAAAACATCAAGATGCGGTACAGACTTTTCTGGAACTTTCATAATAAATTGCATTTAACCTACTTCCAGCACATTTGGAAAAGGGGGGTAACAGCAGACTTCCCATGATGCCACTGGCCATATAAAACCCCCACCTTTCCGATCTCTTCCAAACGGACCCCGCTGCAGAGCTGGCAGGAGAGACAAATGAATTACTGTCTGTGTATCCAGTAGATTCATTCATGAACGGGGTGATTAAGGCACAAGGGTTGCTTGACTTTCTCTCTGAGATCTACAGAAAGCACACTGTGTTCCAGAGAATTCCCTGCAGGGACCTTGTCTCTACAACGCCGAGTGGAGCAGTTTCCTGATCTGAAGGAGGACCGCATCAACGTGGTAACGTGTAGTTTTGGCCGACCGATAGAACAGCTGCCATATTCTCCGCAGCTAAGGAGGTTAGCTGTAGCTAACCGTTTGTTGACTGTGGACATTTCTTCAAACTTCATCGTCGCCTGGATACTTTTCCTCAGCATGGTTCATGAGGTTAGGTTTGGGCAAAGTGATAGAAGGGATTTAGGATGAAATGATCTAAACGTTTTTCATTTTATGAAGTTTGGTTTTGTTTGTGAAACTCTGCTATCTTAGTGCTAGCAGACTATCTGCAGCACACGTGCTCAGTTTTGTGCTCTGTGTTTGTGTGTTTTGGAAGTTAAGAAAAACTTTATTTAAAGGGTGATTTTAAACACAGAAGCTTGATCATAATGCGCCGTCTACACTTATGCATTTTAACCCTTTTATTAATGGTATTTTAAAGGTGTTTGTCTGATTCTGGTGCTAAGCTATAAGCTTCTTTTGTTAGCTTTAACTGCTAACAGCTAAGAACACGTAAGCCCATTTCTCCAGAAAGATTTGGTTCTTTTCCAAAATATTTCCCTAAATATTTTACTTTTTCCTTAATAATATTTCTTTTAATAATACTTTAATAAATAAAGGCAGCTAATCAGACACCGTTGAGAATTAGTTGTCCAGAAGGTTGGTTTTATTCAGCAGATCGTTCTTTAAAACATTATTTTAATAAAATAATATTTTATCTGATCCTGCATTGTGAATGGTTGTCTAAAGGTATGCTGATTATAGCCTAAGTTAGTTCCAAGACTAACTTAACTTCACTTCCAGATTCTTCAAGATAATCCTTGGTTCTCAAGCATAAACATTGCATGGTTGTTATGATTTGGGGTTGTTTGGTTTTTGGTTTCTGGGATTTTCTTATATTTTTCTCACAGTTTTTGAATCATGCTTCTGTTTATTATTTTTCTGGTCATGTTTTAGTTTTGTTCATGTTTTGTCAAGATTGGTTTTTGGTTCTGGTCATGCTTTAGTTTTTGTTTGTATTCAAGAGTCTCTGTTCTTGCTCCAGCCTCGTTCTGTTCTGTCTGTTAATTATCTTTATCCGGTTCACTTGCTCCAAACTAATCTGTCTCCTGGCTCCACGTGGTTTACTCTCCATATATACACTCCTGTTCAGTTGTTCATTGTGGAAACATTATTCAGGTAATACTCTGGTCCTGTAGTCACGCCACGCCTGTCTTGCCAGCCTGGTCATGTCTGTTTTTGCCTGTTCTGCCTGCCCGTTCGTTGTTTTGTGCCTGCCTCTCTTGAGAGTGAATATTTGTTAATTACATTTTTTTCACTTACCATCACGCTGCCTGCTCATCTGCATTCTGGGGTCCTATATCTTGCAAACCATAACAATGGTAATGTTGCATCACTCTTTTGGTTATGATTTTCAACCATCTTTAATCAACTTGTTTATATTGTACATAGCCCATTAGTCTTCTCTATTCTTTAATTCTGTTTGGTAGTTAGTTGGATTGTTTTATCATAGTAAAGAGTTTGTTGATTGAAATAAATTTGACTTTGAGTTGACTTATTTTTGTTAATAAATTCTTGTATTTTAAGAAATTGTGTGAATTCATTCCATGTGTGTGCAGTTTTGCTGTTCAATAATGTCAGCGCTTGGCTCACCCTTTTCGATTTTGTCCTAATACCACCGCCTTACTGGGCTGGTATTCACAGGACAACCCTTAACAGACCGAAATATTATTTGATAAAATATTAAAGTATTAATATTAAATAATATATTCAGATTCATTGTCACAACAACATGGAAGGCAGGACCCAATGTTTTTGAGCAGAATTTTGCCCAACCCATCATGCTAACTCCACCTGCTTCCCCTCCTCACACAGTTCACCCTGGCACACCATGTGTTCCCTAGGTAAGCAACGCACCTTCTATTATGTAAACAGCGAACAGTTGTTCTGCAGCATGGACCACCAATGACCTCAGGGAGAGACCACAGTATGTGAGGCTTCGCGACTAAGCGTCACATGTGGTTGTCTGCAGAAAGCAGCTCCTTAAGGAACTGTTCTCTCATCTTTCCTTTTCACCCTCTACACCTCGGGCTTCAGACACAACACTGCCAGTTGTGACCTTCAGATGTTCTCTGATATAATGACTATTGTGGGCTGAAGGGAAAGATCTGGAGAACAGGGAGGTCATCACTGACTGTGTCGGCTGGTGTGTACAGAACCATCTGTGCATTAACATCAACAAGATTAAGAAGATAGTGACTGAATTCCATAGGAAGGCCAGTTCTGCCTCACAGTGAAAATCTAGGGTTTGGACCTTGAGACTGTGGTGGAGTAAAAGTACCTGGGTGATCACCTCAACAACAAACTGGACTTGTCCACACAAACCAACACCCTGTACAAGAAGAGCCAGAATCACCACCACCTTTTGAGAAGACTCAGCTCCTTTAATGTGGTTTGGGCTCTGCTCAGGACGTTCTACGACTCTGTGGTAGCCTCTGCAGGGTTCTACGCTGTGGTCTGCTTGTCCCACACAGAGCGGGACAAGCTGGTCACGAGGAACAGTTCAGTTGTGGCCTATCCCCTGGATTCACAGTGGAGGTGGGAGAGAGGAGGATGTTGGCCAAATTTACATCTATCATGAACAATGCTTCTCACCCCTCTACAACACAGTGGGCGCTCTGAGCAGCTATTTCAACATCAGGCTGAATATGCCACTGTGCAAGAAGGAATGCTTCAGAAGGTCCTTCCTCCCATCAGCAATAAGACTCTACAATAAAAACCCATAAATGTGCAATACTGCCAATACATATATGTTTCAGTTCATTTATATCTCTTATTTCTATGTATGTACATATTTGTTATAACTTTATTTATTTTAAAGAAATCAGTTTTTATGTTTAGCATTTATTTCTTTTGTTGCTTTGCTTGCCCTACTTGTTTAATAATTTTATTTAAATTATCTTCTTAGATGTGTACTTTTTACTCTGTCTTGCTGCTGTGACAATTCAATTTCCTTCTTGGGGGATGAATAAAGTTCTCATCTCATCTCATCTCTGCTCCTGTTCTGATGGTTGTTGCTTCGTTTAGCAGCCTAAAGAGGTCTGGATGGCTATCTTCTGTGCATTTGTAGCTCCATATGCAACAAAATGTGATGCACTGTTGCGATGCACGTATCCTGACAAATGTTTATCAGAATCAGAAGTAGCTCATCTTTTGTCTCGGACCACACAAACTAGCCTACGCCACCATGTTCATCAGTGAGCTTTAATGGTCCAATTTGGCCCCTGTCAGTCCTACTGAAATCCTTAGACTTGCTTATTTTTCCTGCTTCTAACACACCAACTGTGACTACAAAATGTTCACTTGCTGGTCAATATCTCCCACCAATCAATAGATGTCATGAAGAAGACATAATCACTGTAATGTTATGCCTGATCAGTGTAAATAATTTGTTATGCAGCAAGATTTTGTCTTATGCAAATGTGAAAGATTAAATGCATGTTTTCTTCGCTGTTTCACATGTTGAGAAACTCGAGCAGTATTTCTTGTTTTATTGAGTTAGCACCACGAATACATGCTAGCAGTATTGTGTGGGTTGTTGCTAGGTACAAGTGATAAACTGCCTACATGGAAGATGAAGATTAGTTGAAAAACATACTGGAAGTTGCATAATGCTTAATCCCCCTGACCTGTAACAGTGTCCTCTCAGGACAATACAAGGAAATATCAAGGTGTTCACATCGCTTGCCCTCATTCAATGTGTTTAAAGTTGTGCTTTTGTTTATGAGGGACAGCTAAAGTTTCTTGCAGGGCTTACGATGCATATCCACTTTCATGTTGACTTCCTTTTTATTCTAATGCAACATAAGGAAGCAGGTGGTGATAGCCTATTTATTATTCTATCATAAAACATCTTTTCAGCTGTGCATGTAGTCTAAATAAAAGCATAAATTGGACTAGGTTTTGTTGAATTAAAGTAGTTTTGCTTTTCATTATCAAGTATGTTTCAAATCTTTCAAAAATAAGACAACGTATTAACAGCTTGAGCATGGGTTTTTCTTAGAATCTATCTATTTGAATGAAATCCAAATCCACAAGATTACGTTCCTTACTTTAGTTTCAGTGGAACTTTTCACCTTTTCTTAAGCTGCCCCTCCTTAGTCATTATCTCTGGTGATCAGGTCATTCACCGTGTTCTCATGTATTGTTACAAGAAAGACAAACAAAAATCTCTAAACCCATAAACAGGCCTTTAGAGTTAATGGTCTTACAGTAAGCTGGAGGTGGAAGGAAACAAAAATAAAAAAGGAGCTACATGTATAAGTGTGGGCTTTAAGGACTTTCTGTGACTTCTGTGACAAAATCAATGTTCTGGAACCATACATTCTCTTTAATAATTATAAAAAAAATTCTCAAGAGTATTCTTCATTTCGGCTCAATTTGTTGTAACTTACAAAATTTTTGGCAATGTTAAATGTATTACTGGCTAGAATCTAAAGAAAAACCTTTGAAGAACCATGACAAGCTCCAAACTGAACCAACGCCATGGAAACCAGAGGTTCATATGATCCCTAAACACCATATTTTTTAAATTTCTGGTCCATCAATTTCCAAACATATAGCTCAAGAATGAAAGAACAAGATTCAAAGAGCTGAAAAGAGCTTCCTCTGCAGGGACGCTCTGCCTTAGAGATAGGGTGAGGAGCTCTCTCAACTGGGGCAACCTTGCAGTAGAGCTGCTGATACTCCTCATCAAAAAGGTCCAGCTGAGGTCGTGAGGGCATTGGATCAGGATGTCCCCTGTTCACCTCCCTTTTGACCTTTTCTGGTGATGGACCATTGGGAGGAGACCCTAGAGACTGTACCTTCCTCCTGAGGAATCCTCCACAATTAGTGGAGTGTAGCTGGGGACATGATTCATGATTTGATCTCGGATAACCATGAAACGAATGAATGCAGTGGTGATTCTTGCTTGAAAATGAATCCTAGTAGATCCACTTTGTTGGCAATCCAAAAAAAAAAAAACAAATATCACATGGTCATGACAAAATATGCATTAAAATGTATTTTTATGTATTTGCACAACAAAAAGCTTTAAAATATTTTTAAAAAGTGAATGATTTTTTGTGGAGTGCAGACCAGTTCCAGTTTGACCAGTCAAGAATTTTCCCATTGTATGGGGTTTAGCAACCAAACTTGAATTTAACTTGTCTGGCCTGCATTCTGTACATCTAAAAGCATGATAAAGTTTTTTATTCCACAAATTTGACCATTTGTTACACAGAATATGAAAGAATACTTCATACTATGTCAAGGTGCAAAAATGATAAGCATACATTATTTACGTAAAGTGGCTCAAAAGTGTAAAAAAAATTAGACCATAATAAACAATCACAAAGCTTGTTGACCTTTACTGTGAAGCCATAGTTTGCAAAAAGGTTATAATCAAAAGGATCTCACTGGGAAATGGCATCAGTGTGGAAAGGTTACAAAGAAATTTCCCTGCATGATGTGTATAAACCAGGGGTCTGAAACCTGTGGCTCCGAAGACGCTACTTGAACTACCTGTTTCTCAAAAATCACTGGTTGAAGAGCCTTACAAGAAGTCCCTGGGAGGTACTGGTTGTGTTTTACTATTGTGAAAACTACTTCTTTTACAGTGTAAAAATTATTTGGGGTGCCATTTCTTCTCCTAACCTTGAGGGAAAATGTGATGATCTGATTAAGCTAATAGTGAACTTTTGGACAAGTCCAAAATGTGTGTTTGACACAAACTTCAACCGTCCTATATCACCCAAAGAACACAAAAACAATGGGGAAACATTGTAGTGGGAGCACCATATTCTGGAGTTAGTTTTCCTGAGAGTTTGTCAAGGTGGATGGAACTAGAAACATTTACAAATAACGGCCAAATTGATCCAAAACCTTGAACTGTCTGTTAGAAAGCTAAGGATGAAGATTTTTCAGCATCACAGTGTGCCCGAGCACAAAACAATATGATAAAATGATTTGCTTCATGCGAGAAATTAAACGTTTCGGGAAAGGCTAAGCAAGAGTTTAGAACCAAATCTGACAGAACATCTGTGGGGTCACCTAAACAGCATAGAAGATTCTCCACAATATGCTAGATTTGGAGACTGATATAACTGATATAAAAGGTGTTTCAATAAACTATTAGTTTTGGTGTGCTAACCTCAGCCGCCAGGTTGTTGTTGCTTTTTTATTGTTTATATATGTTTTCCTTCTCCATATTTAGTCTGGATATATGTGGAAAAGGTTTATTATTGGTCTGACTTTTTATATTGCCATGATTAAAAAAAAACCCTGCTATTATTACAAAGGTATATAAGGTTTTAAGGTCAATTAGTGTAACGGTCTGTTAAATCTGTTATTATTAGTTATGAAGGAGAACCAACAAAAAATAATTCTTGTAAGAATATAAATCGCTGTTGCTGAAGATTGGTACTGAATGTTTTGAACAATTCTTCTTAAAAATGTAACACTGATGGGGTGTGCTTAGAATAAAATTGTGACGGGGTATATGAGCTCATTAAAAATGTTGAAACCATCAAATAAGGTATAAAAAAAAAGTCATAAAACGGTGTATGGTTGGGAACATTTGGGAAAGATAGGAAAATTGATCCGTTACAAAAAAAGAAATCCCTAACATTTTATGCAAACTGGTAAGTCTTAGCTGAACTTATCCAACTCTCATCCATCCCTCAGCCCATGCCTCCATCCCTCCCACCTGCTGTGTTCACAGGGCGGCTCTGACTCCCTCAGGCAGCTGACTGGACAGCCTTTCCTCATTTAGGTAAAACTGATTGGTTCTCGCATCTTAAATCAAAGCTCAAAAGAATCCTGGATACCTTTTCTGTTTGGCTCCCTTGTATACTAAACAGATTGTAATCCCACTCTCAGTGTCAAACATGGGATTGCTGGGAGCCATAGGATTTTCTTTAGCTTTGCTGTCTCTCACACAGGTAAATCATGCTTTCCATGTCAATCTTGCGATACTGATTAAATTGCAATTTATTAATAAAATTTAAATCATATTACATGCATTGTTTTTTCTGTTCACAGATACATCAGTGCAGTGCCCAAGGTAAGAGAATGGAATCAGTTACCTTCTGAATGAATATGAAAGAACAAATTAGACACGTCTCACTATTCGAAGCCTATCAAAGGCATTTAGAAAGATAAATATTTGCAGGTTAAACTGTTGATTTGTTGTTTTAACTTCACTGCTTTTCACGTCTTGTGTTTCAGCATGTAAAATTTTGTCAGCAACATCAACGAGCGCCTCTTCCATTTTGATAAGATGGGAAGGTTATCCTGGAGCAACAAGCTATCTGTTGGACACCAGAATGAAAAACTCCATAGATACGGCACCAATTATTGTTGTCGTATCAGGACTAGTGACTGAGAGAACTGTCCAGGGTCTGATTCCTGGAACCGAGTACAACGTGGCTCTAAAAGTGATAAAATTTTTATCTGTGGACTGTGTGACGTCGGTGTCTGTACTCACAGGTGAATCCAACAGGGAATATTTTTATTTTGCTTGTGATATTTATGAAACAAATACAAAAAAATACACGTTTTTAAAAATAGGCTTTTGAACAAAAAATATTTTCATGTTCTCTTCCAAATTATATTCTAGTAAACCTATTGGTGCATAAATCTGCCATTGGCTCATCCATCTAAAGCTTTTCCTTCCTGCTTTTTACACACAGTGCCTGACACATCACAATTTACACAAGGCTGGTCACAGTCAAGTACTTCAATTACTTTAAGATGGACTACAGTACCATCTGCACAGTACTACATCCTGCAGGTGAACCCCCAGACTACAGGAAATATGCTAAACTTCACCCTCATCAACACCACGGCTGTGGTGACAAACCTGCAGCCCACCACCAACTACGACTGCTATGTTTACACAGCTAACCAGGCAGGCCTGGGAGGCAGAAGCAGAGTCAGGACCATCACAACGTGTGAGTTTGAAGTTTTTTCCAATGTCAAGTATCAGAATCTGAAGATGAACAGCATCTTCTGCTCCTCCATACAAATATAAATCTATTAATCCCAGTGCTAGGTGACTTTTATTTAAAAAAGAAAGATACAAATGTTTTTATATAGTTATATAAGTGCTTCTCAAAAGTTTATCTGAGTCTCTTTTAAATACCGGTATAACACCGTTTTTCACTTTGATTTTGAGTTTTTTTATTTGTGGTTGGAAAAAAAACTCCCCGCTAACATTTAGACGGCGTTATCAAGAGACGAAAAACCTTATTATAGTATTTAACTGAATAATTCCAAATAGGGATGTGCAGAATAAGATTTTGTAGTCCACAATTCTGATTGTACATTTTTGAGATTAGGCATTTGCTGACACCAAGTCCCAAGTACATTTAATACATTCATATCAAAACCATATATGGATGTGCTTCAAATATCAGTCACTTCAAAGGCAACTGTGGCTCAGTAGGAAGAGTAGTTGTCTTGAAATCAGAAGATGCCCCTGGGCAAGGCAGTCTGTATGACTGGAAAGTTGCTATATAAGTTCAGTCCATTTACCATTTCAAACTACAGTAAAAAAAAATAACTACATTTTATTAGTTTTACATGGTCTACTTTAGTGTATCAGTTTTTCATACCAACGAAAGATCCCTTTGTTCCTACTGGAACTTGCTTGGTATTGATAACTTGCTACTGGGGCTTTCTAGGTTACAAAAGCTGCTAAAATATTCTGATAACACATCTTCTAAAACAAGCATAGCTTTATTATTTGTTTCTGAACATACATCGGACTTAAATCTGACTACATAGCTACAGGTGCTCATAAACTTATGCTCCCCGATGGAGTTTTTATGGAGCTCTGTTTGCTGAGCTGCTAGTCCAACCCTTGCATGTTGGCTGTCTGATATGATATTAATCATTGAGAACTCGACTCATATAAATATTTCATTTAGTTTCAGGTAACCTTGTGTGGACAAAACTCAGGCTGGAGAGACGCTGCCCTGATTTTTTGCCCCGATTTTACCCACTATTCGCAGTCGGTGTCAGTATGCACTAGTTGCGGTCAGTCGGCAGGAAGAGTGGGAACAAAAATCTGTTAAAGTGAGATGGGGTAATGACTGGAGTCTGCATGTGTGTGAGGGGAACCCACCTGACCCAACCCAAATACTTGTTCCAAACTCTTAACATGAGTATATCTGATGGGCTTCTTCTTGGCACTCAGACACTCAGAGTGCTACTCTGCCGGAGAGGACATGTTAAAAAAACAAACAAACATGAGTATAACAAATAATAGAGTCAACACTTTCCAAACCACATTCCCTTGTGGGTGAAACTTAACATTTAAATGCACCTCACTCATGTCATTTGTATTGTAACAAAAATATAACCCATTGAAATATCTTCTTTTAGTGCCACCTACTGTGCGTTCAGTTGGCTTTAGTTGGTCTAAACAAATCTTGCAGTCTGTGATCCAACACTGGTGTAGTTGGTAAGTGAATGATTCCCAGACCTCTAGCTGTGAAACAAAAACAGTCTGTTTGTGGGAACAACTAGTTTAAAAAAAAATCTGTGACAACTGTGAAAGTCGTGTAGTGTTTCCCCAGCATTACAGAAAAGGTGGTACTCCTGCTTCATAAACGTAGCAGCGTGCTTTGAATGTTGCAACATTTAGCGACAAATGTTTCAGCCTCTCTCTACACACCTCAGGTACAGTCTGAGCAGAGTCTGCAGGCTATGTGCAATAACATAGACAGAAGACTGTGGCAGCCAGTCTCTCTTTCACTGTGCAGTTAATTCTAAATGCTGAAAAACACTTTGCGGGTTAGATTAATGAAATAATGTAAACAGAACATAATATAATTTTGCTGGCCAAAGCGTGGTTACATGGCTCATTTAGGCTGTGGCAGCCGTATGGTACAGTAGACCAATAACAGGTATCAAGAGGTAAGTTAAGTCAGGGATTGTGATACAAATCCCTTAAAAATGTCATGACTGGGACCCCAAACCAATACTTGAGATCAGGATATCTTTAATTACAATCCTTAGTTTCAAATAAAAGGCAAGTATATAATAATATATAAAAGTATATAATAAACTCTCTAATAATAAATTATGTCAATGCTTTTAGTGGTGCGGCCTCCAGTTGGAATTGAAACAACACAGACTGATGGGGAAAAAGCAAGAGTTACGTGGAGGCCAGTGGAGAACGTCCTGATGTACCTGGTCACCATACAGAACCTTGATGATCCCACCAGAAAGCCTTCTGTGTACAATGTCACAGACACCAAGCTGGATGTTAATGGCATCCAGCCATGCTCCAACTATCTGATAACCGTGTCCTCATTCAGCAGATTCCTGCTGCTGAGCGAGCCCACAAGCTACAACTACAGCACCAACAGTGAGTTACCAGAGCCAAAGCTATATCAGTAACTTGTGGATAAAGATCTAGGTCAGCTATTCTCTCTTAGGCCACCCTTTCAGACACACTGAAGATGATCCTCAGGGTAAAAAGGATTCAGATTCTCCAGAATCTTATCTGTTGTTGAGGGTGCCATATAAAAACATCCCTGAGAAAAATTTATAAAAACATAATTTTTTATCTTATTATATAGACTTTTAAGACAAGGTTAATTTCAATAATTATCCAATCAGTAACCCTCACTTTTTTCTTAGCTTTACCTCATTTGTTATATTTAATTACCTGCAGAGTTGGCACCAGTGTCATCTGTATCAGTGGACTACTCCTGCACCACAAACTCTGTGAAGGTTTCTTGGTCATCTGTCATTGGAGCAAGCTCCTACATGGCAACAGCAATGAGCGAAAATGGAACAATGATGGAGTGCACGAGCAAGAGCACCACCTGTACCATCATCGGACTGAGATGTGGCCAATACTACGAGGTGAACGTAATACCCATATCAGACAACTGCAAGAACCGACTCAACGCCACTTCAGCTTCATTTCAGACTGGTGAGACACAAAATAATAAAAAACAATCCCATGAATACACCTAGCTGGTTGTTTCACTCCATCATAACTGATGAACCCAGCCTCTATATATATCAGTAAAGGACTATTTCTTTTCAGATGTTAATGTCAGAATGACCCTTCAAGAAATAGTCAAATTGCTAAAATCCAAGTATTAAACTTTCCTTTTTCCTGCTGTCATCAGAAGCTCTGAAGCAAATCTCTGTCTTCTGAGATTACAAGTACACACCATTAGCATTTCTTTTTCTCAGAGAAAAGATATATGTTCTTTGAATTTCTTAAACACCTCATTCTAGAGTTACTTAGTGACATTACAAAAATTAAGTGTCATAATGCCTGTCTGTTAGCAAGCATCATGTGCCCCTAACAAACAAAGCAGTCCAAATGTACTCTGAAGTCAGAATGAAAAATCACCTTTGATGCCCCCTTAAATTATAATTTTGACTTGATCTGAAGTCTGAGGTTCCTCTTCAGTGCTCACCCCAAAATCCAATATGGCTGCCACACGTATAAAAGGGAGCGCAAGTTGCACTTCTGATTGCTAATTGGCTTGTTTTGTGTTAGTAGATGTTTGGACCACAACAGTTAGCAAATTTTACAGGTTTTCTGACTTGGAAAGTTATTTCAAGGTGTTCTGTGATTCAAGTTCTGACTTCGGATGTAATGACAACCAAAAAAAAGAATAAGCAGCTGTGGCATTCTGCATAATTTTAAATGATTGGGCAATCAGAGCAAACTGGGCCTTCTAGGATGGGAATCACTAAAGAGACAGTAACTGAACTCACAGGGACAAGAAGGTCTGTAAACCAATAAAGTGAACCCCAAAAATACAATTATGTCATTTCTATTTACCATAAAATTCACTTATTAAAGGAAAAAAAGGAAGAAGGGTCAGAAATCACAACAGCAGAGGTCTCATTGGTTATAGACTTCTTTCTTCTGGCTTCACAGCCTAAAAACTTTCCACATCTCTGAATTCCCACACTTTTCTATAGATTTTCCATAGATATCCAAGTGCCATTGAAATAATTTAAAGATAAACTCCAGTATATCAAAGCAGACATAAATACACTGAGTTAAGCTACTAATCATCATTCTGATCTAATTATATGGTAACCAGTTTTCTTATGTATGGCAAAGTGAATGTCTCTAATCCGTTTCTTGTTCAAAAAGAAAATGCTTTATTTGATCAACCCCCATTAGGCAGATATATGGTCTTTAAAAATAGTTGTGGTTCGGTTAAAAATGATGTAGACACAGCAGAGAACTGTACATCTCATTGTAACACCTCTGTAATCACATCCATAAGAATTAATTGGGTAATTATTTAACAAAAAACAAACAAACATGCAACCGAACCCTTAGAAGCTGGTGAAATGAATGGGGATGTTCTAACAAATTCTTTGATGTGGAGCAATTTTGCTGCTCCTCCCAGGTGTCTTTTCTGGGCAGGTTGTTGAATCCTTTCATCTCACATGTCGCTCTATTCTTCTGAAGGGCCGGAGGCCAGGCCCATTCTGTCCTGTCCCACCCAAGCAGGTCACATATGAGGTCGATGAGCTTTTGTGGCTGCTTGATATGATTTCATTGCAAGCTGAGAAATTACAGAATATAAGAGCACAAACTAAGCTTTGGATCATTAAATTTGGTATTTATAACACCCAATCTCAATATAAATATCATAAACCTCCCAAAAAAATATCATGAGTTAAAATAACAAATATTTTTTTCTTAGGAATAAGATGTAACAGTCAAAGAGGTGTTCCTGAAATCCTCTCCAGTGTTTCTCAGTTCTCATCAGCCAGAGGTCATTGAGGAATACTTGTTTACAGGTTTTATCTTTCATGTCCTGTTCACCTTCCAAGTTCACATGTTTCAATCATCTTTAAAAAAAAAAATGGGTCTTCTATTCAGCTTCACACTCAATATCACATTGTTATGGGTTCATCCTGTTCATAATAGAGCTTTGCTTTTATAAAGCCTGAATGCAGTGAAAAGCCAAACAGCTGTCTACAGTATCAGGGCGTTTTAACCTAAAAGGAGATGTGAGACATTTCCCCTTGATTGTGACATTTAACCATAATTACTTTCTCTCTTCTAATATCCACTAACCATCTTTTCTTCTTTTTGTAACCTTATGTGAGCATATCTATATTTATATGTATGTATATTAAAGTTTATATCAAGATGTGGTTACAAGGCTTAAACTACAACTTTGATATCTCTTTCTTTCAAGTCCCCTGTCCTCCTGGCAACCTGATGCTGTTGCGAGAATGTACAAGTGACGTTATTGTCTTCTCGTGGAATCACACAAGCAACATAGATTACTACATGGCCCGTGCAGTTGACTCAAAGGTAATTCAAATTCAAATTCAAAAATGTTTTATTAATCCCAAAGGGAAATTAAATAAATGGATGATCTAAAATCTAGAATCCTAATGGATTCTAGATTTTATTTTAACTGGGGTTTGTACTTTCTATGAATTTATGAAAATGATAGGTTTGGTTTCTTTTAAAGTAAGGTCCATTGGAAACTGCAGCACATTGGTGAACTTGTTAGTACTGTGGCCTTGCAGCAAGAAGGTCCTGGGTTTGAATCCAGGCGTGTGGTTCTTTCTACATGGAGTTTGCATGTTCTCAATGTGTATGTATGGGTTCTCTCTGGGTATTCTGTATTCCTCTTGCAGTCCAAAGATATGATTGTTAGTTTATCTGATCTCTCTAAATTACTTTTTGGTAAAAGTGTGTGCGCCCAGTGACTGCAGCTGGAGAAAGGATGAATGGATATTATATACATATGAAATGATTTTCTCCTATTTAAATAACTTTTTGTTAAGTCTGAGTTTTATCAATTTAAAATGTCTCAAATACATCTGAAAAAATTTGGAAAAAAGTAGAAACCTTCTATGTTTTTTGTCACTCATTTTAGAAATTGAAACTCACATGTTATTTAGATTCATTACATATAGAGTGGACTATTTCAAGCCTTTATTTATTGTAATTTTGATAATTATAGTTTACAAATAATGAAAAAAAAACAAAAGTTAGTGTTCAAAGTTAAAAATGGGAAACTAATGGTGCCACACCCTAATCAGATGATTAATTCAAAACACCTGCAAAGGTTTCCTGTGCCTCTATATAGTCTTATATTGATCATAATGATCACAAAGTTGATTATGTATACAATCATTACGTTGAGTACGTCAAGCAAATGTTTTAAATAAACCTGTCGATTGCTCATTGTAGTTACCTTAGTTTTATTAATGATAACGCATACATTTCATTTTTCTGCAATTTATTTGTATAACCTATGAATGAACTAAAGATCCAATATATATGTATGTCTTGCATAAATATTACTAAATCTAAATGACTGGATATTTGTCATGTCAATTCCTAAACCCTACAAATTGTCCTAAGACACAAGTGTGTTTATGTGTGTAGTTTTGGTAAATAAAAAACACTTATTATTAGTTATCTCCAAGGTCAGAATGGCGTCTTGAAAAATATGAAACCCTTTTTTTGATGCGAGTAAAATCTTGCCATGTCACAGCCTCGGCATGCAATGAGACACATTTAATAGAGCACAGCATTAATCAGAGTATGTAGACCTCTGTTAACACAATATAATTGTTCCAACATTGTTTCAGTGTCACATTAGGATTTCTTTCTGTCTCTAGGGAGAGGTCATGACCTGCCTGACTGAAGACAACTCGTGCTACTTCACAAACACAGAGTGTGGTCGACGGTATTACTTCACAGTAAACTCCTTCACAAAGGGCTGCAAGACTGAGGCTAGCGCATCTGTTGACGTTCAAACAGGTAAAACCGCTTAGATTCACAAAACTGTGGGTAGAAACACGCAGTTGTGTGCGTTTTTAGCCACAGTTTTGAACACATTTGACAGCAACGGTTTCATAGGCACAGCTTTAGCACAGCCACATATTAATCATTCCTTATTGTTCTGCTACTAATCTGCTGGTAAAAATTTACGTTCGGATATCCCTGTTGACAGTTACTAGAATGCAATAATGAATAAGTTTTTTCAAACCTTTAAAAAGATGCACTGTCTATAATCTATGTGTTTATGGTGGCAAATAAAGAAGGTAAATTTTCAAAGTAACATAATCAATAGCAGAAGCTGTTGGTAGGACAAACATTTAACAGACTAAAATATTCATGACCACAGTGCATATACTGTACCGTACATAGAAAATTAGCAGGTGATGACTCTCAGGGTCACTCTAAATTCATGTTTCTCCCATTATGATGCATATTATTTCCATACAGCTCTTTTAATGAGTATTTTTACTCCTGCAACCTTCCCACGTTTTGTCACATTACAACAACGAAATGAAAATGTTGTCTTGTAATGTTTTAAATGTTTCTGAAAAGGGTGGCATCCATATTTTCTCAATCCCTTTCTCTGATACGCCTAAAGTAAATCCAGTTAGTACATAGAGTCTCCCTGTGCATAATTTAATCTCAGTATGAATAAAGCTCAGGAATAAATGTGCGGAAAATTTTAAAGCAGGTCAACCATCTCAGAGAGCACTGCTCAATCCAATCATCCAAAAATTGAAAGAGCATGGCAGAACTGTAAATTTACCAACACACGAGAGACCAGACAAGAAGAAAATTAATCAGAGTAGCATCCCAGAGGTCCCTGGTAACTCTGGAGGAGATGCAGGAACCAACAGCTCAGATGGTGTACAAATGTGGCCTTTGTTAAAGAGAAGAGAGAGCAATGACCTTGTTAAAAATCCTGCCTAAAATCTGTCACATGACATGTAAGGTAGACACCCACAGAAATATGGTGTTGGCAGTATCATGCTGTGGGCTGTTTTTCTTCAGCAGGAACAGGGTAACTGGTCAGAGTTGATGGGAGGATGGATGGAGCTACATAAAAGGGAATCCAGGAAGCAAATCTGTTGGAGGTTGCAAAGACTTGAGAGTGAGGTGGAGGGTTACCTTTCAGCAGTAGAACGGCCCCAAACGAACAGCCAGAGCTACAAGGGATTAGATCCAACATGTGTTAGAATACCATAGTCATAGTCTATGTTACAATCTGTGGCTAGACCTGAAAACTGATGTGCTCTGTCCAATCTGACTGAGACTGAGCTATTTTGCAAAAGGGAAAGATTTCAGTCTGTAGATGTGCAAAGCTAATACAAATCCAAACAGACTTGGAGCTGTGATATTAGCAAAAATGACTTGAGATTAGAGGTCTTTTTGATTCAGGTTTAGAGTACCATTGAAATAAATTGAATCATAATTTTAGGAACTTTAATATGGTGTGACCCCCTGTACTGTGCATTTACTTTATGTCTGAATAACACTTTCATTGTTTTGGTCACTAATAAACTGGTGTAAGAAAGATTATTCACCTTGCTCCTGAAAATAGTTTATATAGCTATTTTCTGTTAAATATGTTATTTTAGAAATATAAATTGTCTATTGGTATGATCTTATTTAAGCTCATTAGAAATAAAATATACATTCTTGGATTTGATCAAATAATTTCTGATATTGTTTACCCAGCGCCCTGCATTCCCCAGAATTTGAAAACTAGCGCTAGCTGCAGCAGTGACGTTCTGGTCAGCACATGGGACCACGCTGAGGGGGCCTTGGGGTACGTTGTTGAGGCTAAAGGCAACGTCAGAAACAGCAAATATACATGCAAGTCAAACTCCAACAGCTGTGCCATGGAGGGTGTCCTCTGCGGAGATCAGCTGACCATAACCATCACGGCTTCCGATGCTGAATGCTCCAGTCCAGCTCACTTGGGGCCTCCTGCTGAGACAGGTAAGAAAGACATGTTTTACTCAATAATTTCTAGACTACAACAGGTATTTATGATAGCAAACAGCAATTATCCAACAACACCAAAATATTTTATCAAAAAGAAGCTAGTTTATGTAAAAAGTGTTATAATGACATAGAAGTTAGCATTAATGGAGTTTGTCTTCTCTTGTTTAGTCCCATGCATACCCCAGAACGTGTCTGCTGTGAAGGAATGTGGATCCAACTCCATCAGGGTAACATGGAAGCTGAACAGTGGAACTCTTTTCTACATTGCTGTTGCAAAGGCCAGTGACAATGTGATTAACAGCTGCAACTCCATTGATGCATCCTGTATAATCAATGGTTTGAAGTGCAGCAGCAACTACACTGTCTACGTTATTGCCTCGAACTTTTACTGCAACAGCTCAGAAAGCAAGATGATCCCCTTAAAGACAGGTACTACACATAGCTTACTTAAAAATGCTGCATGCATCAGGTTTTGAAGATAAATACCAATGACCGGGTCAGGTGGCCAATACTTTGGTACAAAAATGAATCTGCAAATTTAATTTCGAATCTCCTGTCCTTCCAGCTGACTGCTCCCCAAGCAATGTCGCTACTTCCCTGGACTGCGCCTCCAATGAGGCTTTGATTTCCTGGCAGTGGGAGTCACCAATAAGCTCCTTCACTGCTTCCATTGTGGATGACGTTGACGGACGTCTCAGCTGCAGCTCCACCACAACAAGTTGTAAAGTTCCCAACCTGAAATGTGGTCGGCTCTACAATGTCTCCGTATCTCACCGTGACGCTGCCAACTGCTCCAGCATTCCCTCTCAGTTCATTTACATGGAGTCCGGTAGGAACACACTCAGCTCCAAACATGAATCTATGACAAAACAGAACAGGCATATATGTCTACAAACGGTTCAAACCAGATATTTACATAATCTGTACAAAAAACACATACATACACCTTTTTTCTCACATCCTGCCATTTATTCAAACCAAACTGTCCCTGTTTTAGGTCAGTTAGGATTACCTATATTATTTCTATCTCCTAAATGCAACAAGAATAGGAGGAAGATGTCATGACTTTGTAAGCTTCTGAGAGGTGGAAGTGGAAGTAAGTTAAGGTAATGACTAAGACAAACCTCCTCTTTTTGTGACATCATAGGGAAATCAAAAGAAATCAGCCAAGAAATCATGTCTGGATTATTCTTAGGAACAATTTCCACATGACTGGAAGTGCCAAGTTCATCGGTTGAAACAGGAGTCGTACCATTCATGAGAAAGGTTCTGTGTCCCTGACTTGAAAGTGTTATCTTGCAATCGTGCATAAACCCCAGAACAAAAGCAAACGACCTTGTAAAGATGCTGCCTGAAGATATTAAGAGAGCATCATTATCTAAAGTGCTGTACCAACTTAGGCTGACAGGCCACTCACTGATGAAGAAGTAATTACACCTAAAGCAAATTAAAAAGACAGAATTAAAGTTTGTAAATGCACCCATAAAAGATGTCTTAATGTCTGAACCCATGTCCTGCATTCTGATGAACCTCACAAAATAGATGGCGTCATGAGGAAAGAACATTATGTGGAAATAGTGAAGCAACATTACAAGACACCAGCCATGAAGATAAAGCTTGGACACAAACGAGTCTTCCAAATGGACGATGATGCTCAGAATACTACTAAAATAATTACGAAATGACTGAAGGATAAAAAACAAATCAGTGTCTTTAAGTTTCTGTCAAACACTCCAGTGATGGAGGAAGGTTAACCAAAATGTTTGACCCAAGTCTTAAAGTTTAAAAGTGAATTCTATCAAATGCTGAGGAAATCCATGGAAATTTTAAGAAAGTAAAAAGAAATTTCCCAAAAATGTTCTTTCAGTAATTTGGCATTAAGCAAATACATATACTTTTGTTCATCTAAAATGTGAAGAAAGGTTAGAAAAAAGGTTGTGTCTTTTTATAGACTGTTTGTAAATATCTGGTTTCGACTCTATAAGGGTACAGCTGCAAAAGATTGTTGAGGGTATAATGAAGTGTAACTCATTATGTCTTATAAATAAGCATAATGTGTTGGGCTGGATGGTGGTATAGTTGGTAGCACTGTTGTCCTGGGTTCCAATCCCAACCTGAGGTCTTTCTGCATGGAGTTTGCATGTTCTCCCTGTCAATGCTTGGGTTTTCTGGAGACTAAGGCTTCCTCCCCTAGCCCCAAAAAAAACATGACTATTAGGTTAATTGGTCTTTTTAAAGTGCTGTTAGGTGTTAGTGTGCATGCGTGCATGGTTGTTTGTCCAATGTGTCACTGTGTTGACCTGTGATGGACCGGCAACCTGTCCAGGGGGTACCCTGCCTCTTGTCCTGTGACCGCTGGAGATTAGCACCAGCTCCCCCTGCAACCCTACATGGACAAGCGGGTATAGAAAATGGGTGGATAATATATGCCCTTTTGTGCCCTTTTTATACAATCATTTAAAGTTGTCTCTATTTTATCCACATTACATTTATTTTAGTGATCTTGTAGCCTCACTGTGGACAATCAGTCTTATAATTGTTACAGTTTTCTATTGTTTCTTTTTATTTAACATTTCAGAATTTTCAGAATCATAAACTCATTTTACATCACTCTACAGATCACATAAAAGATGTGTTTATATCTTTTCACTAAATTTTGCTCTGTAAATAAAATTTCATCACTCAGCATTCTTCTCATTTATGTCCAGTTCCTTGTGGTCCATCTAATGTCAATGTAAAAGTGAGTTGCGCCTCCGGTCCTGTGAACATCAGCTGGGATGCCCAGAGAAAAGCAGAGGGCTACATAACTGTAATCTCAGATGCAAATAAGATGATGACTCAGTACAACACCACACAACCCAAGCTGAGCATTGCCTTGAAGGACTGTGGGCAAGAGTACACAGTGAAAGTGATGTCCTTCAATCAGAGCTGTGTCAGTTTTCCTTCAGAAACCCACTTCAAAGAAGGTGAGAAAAGCCTTATTGCGCCTAATTATGTTGGTATTCACTGGTTTGGTTTGAACTAATTTTGTGCCATATTTGTAAATTAATGATGCCATAGTCCTCATGGTATGACAGATGAGGTTAAACAGACTAAGCTGATCAGAGGTTCTATTTCCCCAGCTCCATGTGTACCTACTAATGTGGTGGCGAACAGAAGCTGTGGGCAGAGGTTTGTGGAGGTGACGTGGCAGGCCAGCCGTGGAGCTCATAACTACACCGCGGCTGCAGTGGACAGACAGGGCAATCGTTTGATGTGCGTTTCTAGTGAAACATTGTGCCGACTGGATGGCGTAAAGTGTAGCCAAGTGTACGATGTCAGCATGGTTGCCATGGATGACTTGTGTAGCAGCATGAGGAGCACACCAGTGAGACTAATGATAGGTATGTATTTGGAGAGATCAGAGTTTGTTCAACAAGACCCTGCAAATCAACCGATTCAACCAGTTTAGGTTTTCCACATTTTGTCACTTAAACCTGATAGGCCCTTACCGCTGATAACCGCAAGTTACATTCTGTGCAACCAATTGCCTTAGGAAGTCACCTAACTAATAACTCTGTGTGTAATTTAATCTCAGTATAAACCCAGCTATTCTGTTAAGACCTCAGAGTTTGGTAGTGAATATTAGTGAACAAACAGCATCATGGAGACAAGTTTAAAGCTGGTTAGGTTATAAAACAATATTCCAACCTTTAGGTATCTTACGGAGCTCTGTTCCATTCATCATCCAAAAATTGAAAGAATATGGCTCAACTCCATAACCTTTGTAGGCATTGTTGTCCTAAACTGACAGTCTGGAAAGAGAAAATTACTCTGGACAACAGCCATGAGGCTCTCATTAACATTGGAGAAGCTCAGAGATTCAGAGTTTAGATGAAAGAACGATTAGTTGTGCAATCTAAAATTCTGGCCTTTGTGGAAGAAATACATTATAGAAAAAAGTCCCAAGATGTCCCAGTCTGCGACAAGCCACGTAGGAGATATAGCAAACAGATGGAGGGGGGCAAAGTTGAACCGTTTTGCCTATATTCAAAACATGATAAGGCAGAAAACTAACACTATACATCACCTTGAATATACCTGACCTAACATGGTGGTTTCAGCATCATGCTGTGGGAATGCTTCTCGTTAGTGGGTGATTAATGGAACTAAATCCTGGGTGAACTGAAAGAAAACATGTTAGAGAAAGCAAAAGATTTGTGACTGGGCAGAAAGTACATCTTCCTACAGTACAATAATCATAAATATACAGCCAGAGCTACAATGGAATACTTTCTATCAAAGTATATTCATGTGTAAGAATGGCACAGTCAAAGTGTTCAGAGCGAAATCCAATCAGAATATGTGGTAAGACTTGAAAAACATTCTGTTCACAGATGCTCTCTCTCCAGTCTGATGGAGTCTGAGCTTTCTTCCACAGAAGAAGCAGCAAATATTTTAGCCTCTTGTTATAATTGCAGCTAAAGTTCTATAAATATATGAGTAACAACTCAGGGTCCCACTTTTTAGGTTTTTACTTGTTATTAATTCTAATGCATTACGTTGTGTTGCAATATCACATCAAATCTCAATAAAATACTATGAGGTTTATGCTTGCAAAGTGACATGTACAAAGTTCAATAGGCAAAAATACAGATGTCACGATGATGTCCGTGAATGCACTCTGACTTTTTACCGATACTCTTTTTATCTGCAGAACCCTGCCCCCCCTCTCAACTCACTGCCTCAGTTAACTGCACTGACAACTCTGCCAAGTTAACCTGGGACAGTAGCCCCAATGCAGTGTCCTACACTGGAAAGGCCACGAGCTCAGATGGCCACATTGTAACCTGTGAAGCGGGACTGCAACTCGGATGCCAGCTGAATGGTCTACAGTGTGGCAAGAAGTACACCTTCACTGTGTCGGCATCAGATGGTGACTGTCGAACTGTAGACAGTGAACCAGTCAATCATACAACCGGTGAGAGGCACACAAACCTTTTTTTACTCCACCTAACAGACTATTAGTTAAAATTATTTAACCCCCCATTTGTTTTCTTATGAATTTTTCTTGGTGTCTTCAATTTATTTTACTTTGAGGTAAAATGTTTTATCTCACTTCCTTATATCTTATTTGGATGCGATCTGCTTGATAACCTATTTATTAAACTATCAATTAAGATGGAACTAATACTAATTGGAAATGTGGAATAAATGAAGTAACTTCTAAATACTCCATTTCTTTTGTTTCTTTAATCCAGCTTTATCCTAAAACTCAAATCCCCTATAAAAAAATCTATATTGTATTCTTTGCTTTATAAATATTACACATCCTCCTCCACTTTCCTGTTCTCTTTGTTCCCCTTTGCACACCAACGCAATGTGACATCTATGGCATTGGTAACAGCGCAAAGGAGTAGGTATACAAGGCCTGAGAGGAAAATCCATTAATCCTACACATATTTTATCATGAAGAACTTCACCCTGAGACTCCAAAAGCAGTTTTAGCAAACCTTTCAATCTCTCTTCCTTCACCTCCATGAATATTTCTATAACGTTTTTCCAGATCCTCTTCAGTTGGAATACCAGTGATAATTCCATGAGACTCTTTATTTTCTCCAAGAATCTTCCTTTCACATACAACCTTTTTGCAAATATTAGCAATTAGTAAAATGAGTCTTGGCATCAGGATGTATGTTTAACACACTAGTTCTCCCCTGCACTTCTACACAGCAGTTTATAGCTATTTTGATAACCTCATGGTGTGTTAAAGTGCACCTCGTACATCAGATTTTCTTTACTGAAAGACATCCAAAATGATTTACCCTGCCTGCCGAAAAACTAGGATCAAAGACCACGTCAGACTTATTCAACACTACCTAAATATATCTGACCTTTTTTAACTCTTCTATATTATTTTTTATTAACTTATAAAATCTGACTTAAACTCCAGTCACGTCTGCACTATTCACATTTTAATACCCTGCAAAAATAAAGAGAAGCTGTTATCAAAAAGGTGAGCAGTCTTGGTTTATATTTAATGAAGCATGTGGTTTAATTGTCATACTATTCTCTTGCAGCATGCTTGAATATTTTGTTTTCATTAATCAAATTGCAGGTCCAACAGCAGAAACCAAGAGTTCAGGTTTAAACAGACTGGAAGATTGTTGATGTTCTCTACGTCTTGTAGATTTAGACGCTGGAGTTTTGGTTAAATTTTCTCATTGTACAAATCTAAAATTATTTGAAAATAGTCAACTATTGTGTTTATGAAGTGCTAGAAAAGACCTTAGTGACATTTAATGATGAAGAATTTTTATGTATAAGTTTTTACGTTAGCTAAACATAGATTTTTCTCGTGTACCACTTGATTTGAATGCACTAATGGAAGAAAAATGGCTGTCAAAAGCTTTGTAGAAGCACTACTGGTGGAAAAATAGATCTTTACGGGATACTCAGCTGGACACAACAAATGCTTTGCCAAATGATGGGCCAAACCATCTTAACTACGCTCCACTGTGTCTGATTCACCAGACATGTGTCTATCACACTCCTCCAGACTTCAATTCTATAGAAAACATTTCAGGTGACTGGATGATCTAGAAAGCTGTGCAAGAGGAATGCTTGTAGATTCCTTGGTACTGTATGCTCCAACCTAGAGAAATGTTGTCGGAGAAGATTAATTGCTGTCTCAGTATGAAGTATTGGCAGCAAGGGTACCACTAGTTTTTTGGAGTTTCAGACTAGGCTGCTGCAGCAACTAAATTTGAGTTTATTTTAAACTTTTTTACACATCTTTCTTCATTCATTTTTCAATACATTTCCCCACTTCTGTGCATTTCTATTTTCTCAAAGTTACTTAACAAGGTCAAACATCAAACACTGCTAAATCCAGCTTATTACCTCTTGTTCCAGCCCCATGTGCTGTCCAGGGTGTGCTCACCAAGCTTAACTGCAGCACCAACGCACTGAGCATAACCTGGACCCCTGGATCCATCCCAGTCAACTACAGTGCCACCGCTGTGGCTCCAAACGGCACCACGCTCCGCTGCTTTACGGAAGATTACAAATGCACATTAGGTAGCTTGCAGTGTGGTTATCAATACAATGTGAGTGTGAAACCCATCAGCAGCACATGTGAAGGTCAGAGCAGCGTCCCAGAGATCATAAATTCAGGTGGGTTTCTAAAGGTCACTGGTCAGAACCACTCTCACCCAACAATGTCACTCTCCTCTCTCACTGCTGTCATTTCTTGTGTTTTTTTAGTACCATGTGTTCCATTAAACGTCCAAAGCAACCTGGAATGCTCCACCAATACGCTTCAAGCATCATGGAAGGCTGCTGCTGGAGCTACGTCGTATATCTCCACATTGAGGGGAGCAAGAGGTTTCTCTGCTTCCTGTCAAACCACTAACCAAAGCTGTGCTTTCCCTGACTTGCAGTGCGCTCAGAGTTATAGTTTCAGTGTGGTGGCCATTAATGACAGATGTAACAGCACAAATAGCAACAATGTCACCGCAAAAACTGGTAAGTGTAAAACATTACAATAAAGGTAAGGCGTTTACTTTTATTTGTAAAGAACATCTAATTGTGCTCAATCATATTTTATATGATTCTTTGTGGTATTCAGCCATATAACACCATGTGTATCATTTTTATTACCCGCTTTTCTGATACTTACACCTTTACCAGAGTTGAGTTAGTCCTTTACGTGTTTTAGGCCCCCTAGTGGTGCATCTAAGTACAGCAATACAAGTGCAAGTGCTAAGTGCAAATGACTGCATGCAAGTTTTCATGGAGAACAAGGTCTTTTTGAAATGGTTACAGAACTTAACATGTAAAACAAACATGTGCTTTTATTTTAATTTTTGTTAATAAAGTCATACACTAAATAAAAACTTAAATAGCATTAACTATTGTGATTCACCTGTGTTTCTTAAAGTATATTTTGAGTCAGAGCAGAAGTAGTTTTTTTAGCAGATGTTTATTTAATTTGTACATTTAATACCAAAATAAAAACTCCAGTTCTTTTATAACTTCATTTAGACAAGAAGAAATATATGACTTTGATTTGAAATCAACAATTATTTACACTTAATATATCCTTTAAATATTGAATTTTGTACCAGTATTGATATTTAGAAATACAGTTTGTCAAAACATGTAATAAAAGTAATTTTAAAAAAGTAGAATTTAAAAACATTGAAAATATAATCACTTTTTTAATCTACTTCGGGTTTTTTTTGTCTTGCTAATGCAATGCACCACAAGATCCCCTGCCTGAACTGAAAATGTTATGATTGTTGAGGTTGAAACATGGTTTGATCAAATGTTTTGTTTTTTATTCACTGAATCTTTGTTTACTTGTATGAATCTCCAGCTCCATGTGACCCTGCAAACGTCACAGCTTCTCTGAACTGCCTCTCTGACGTGGTGACGGTAACATGGAGCGCCAGCGCAGGAGCAAATTATTACACGGTCATCGCTGAAGCCAACGGATATGTGGACTCCTGTAACTCAACCAGTACCTCCTGTGGGCTGACCAGGCTACAGTGTGGGGAGAACTACATGGTCACTGTGCTGGCAGGGGACACAAGGTGCAACAGCTCCATTCTTGCTAAAACCAACGTAATAACAGGTGAATATTGCAAATTCCCTCTTAAGCATTTCTTAGAACTTCCCCATATGTTAAATATTTAAAATTTAACCTTTAATTTTTTTTTTTAATACAAAAATTATTTAAGTGAGTAATGCAAGTTTCTCCAAAAGAATCTGTTGCATGCCCTGTCTGCTAGGAATAAAACTCATATAAACGATTATTGTTTTTAAAAAATTTTATCCAAATACAAACTCAATATATCTCCAAATAAACATAATTCTGAAATCTCTTCCAATTTCTAAAGGCATAGACCTTTAGAAAGCACTGTGATTTTTTTATAATTTATTTGGAGCCAAACGTGCCACACTGAATAAAAACTGCTACATGAAATAAATAAGTCAATAAAAAAAGTAAATTTTATGATTTGGAAAAGATTACTGTATTAATAAATATATTAGTATAAAAAAAAAAAAAAAAAAGAATTTCATGGCTTGCCTGTAGGGTAGCGAGTTTGGAAAATGGTGGTTGTTTTTCTCCTTTGGGACTCATACGGCTGACCAAACCCGCAGCCAATCAGTGAACAGCAGTATGTTCAAATTACAGTTCGGCCCTGCTCAGCCCTTACAGGATCTGCTGCAGAGCAGGTACCAAAAAAAATCCAGTACTGGGCCAGAAAAGCCAGTAATGGAAAAAGTCACAAAACAGACTGAGTGGAGATAGCCAAAGCAGAGCCGGTGAAAAAGGACTGAAGTTTCTGGAGGAAAACCTTTTTTTTTGTCTATCTGTCAAACACAAACATTTCTTTCAAGAACATATAATATAGAGTTTCACATTGTGTTTTTGGCATGCAGCTCCCTGCAGCCCAGTGATTAAGGACCAATCTCATTACTGCACCACTAACCGCACTTCGGTTACGTGGGTTGCGGACATGGATGCCGTCAGCGTAATGGTCAATGCCACCTCCAACCTGGGACACTCGCTGTCTTGTAGCTCATCCACCAACAACAGCTGTGTGCTGAATAATCTGCAATGTGGACACACCTACATGGTCCAGGCTGTTGCCCAAGGAGTCCAGTGCACAAGCAAACCCAGCACTGCTTTTCAGATTATCACAGGTTTGTCATAAGATATATATGTAGTAACACAAAAACCCTTGAGTTTCCATTAAATCAGATTGTTAAACACCTGGCTGTCTTCTCTCCGTCAGCACCATGTACCCCTGGCAATGTTGAGCACCAGTACTACTGTGGACCTGGGAATGCCCTTGTGAGCTGGGACGAGGCTTTAGGCAGGGACAGTTTCTACGTTCGTGCCCAATCTGGGAACCA
Organism: Girardinichthys multiradiatus; assembly: GCF_021462225.1. Classification (NCBI taxonomy): domain Eukaryota; kingdom Metazoa; phylum Chordata; class Actinopteri; order Cyprinodontiformes; family Goodeidae; genus Girardinichthys; species Girardinichthys multiradiatus. The sequence goes on from NC_061802.1 coordinate 5,384,927, forward strand.
CACAGTCTTCTGCACCGCCAGCCAAGACACTGACTGCTCACTGCCTCCACTGCAGTGCAGTCGGACGTATGACGTAGAAGTCATAGCTGTGGCTGCCAACTGCAACAGCAGTGTACCTGGGATCACAAAGATACAGACCGGTAAGAACTGGACCTAATGTGTTTGTGTATGCTTGGTTTTCCTCTATATACATCACAAAATGAGTAAAAAACAGGTATAATAATAATAAAGTTATACATTAAAACACATCTTGATCCAGTGTTTGGATATAAGTGGTTCTAGGCAATGGATGAAAGATGATTAGTTGCAGTAATGGTCACAACATTTTACATGCACTCATCAACTGTATGAATGATATAACATTGAGACCTTTAATGGATTATTTTAATGTTATTTCTAAGGTGTTAATTCAACATTTAACTTTGATGAATTTTAGAAACAAACATCTGGTTCACAAATTTAAACCTATAGGGAAGTGTTTGCACCGTGGTGCAGTTGGTAGCACTGTTTCCTTGCAGTGAGAAGGTTCCGGGTTCGACTCCTGGCAGGGGAACTTTCTGCATGGAGTTTGTATGTTCTCCCAGTAAATGCGTCGGTTCTCTTGTTGTCCTCCTTCAGTCCAAATACATGACTGTTGGGATAATTAATCTTTCTAAATTGCCCTCAGAAATGAATGGGTGTGTGCATGGTTGTTTGTCCTGTGTTGCCTTGCGATGGACCTGTGACCTGTCCAGGTGAACCCCACCTCTCTCCCGTAGACTGCTGGAGATAGGCACCAGCTCCCCCGTGACCCTGTATGGAAGAAGTAGGTATAGAAAAGGTCTGGATGGGTGTTTGTAATACAAAAACAGGCTCAGAAACATACCTACATCCCAATAAAATTTGAGTAAACATCAACTGGCAAGTTGCCTCTCCACCAAATGCTTGCTGTGGTCATCAAAAAGCCTCTGGCTTGATGTAGACCACTCAACTTGGTGAATTTGCCAGAGCTCAGTTAAAATATTTGGTTTCTTGACATTTTCCTGGATTTTAAGGAGAGGTTCAAAGATTTTGAAGAAGGTCCACATCTTGGTGAGGTGATTCCAGACGTTTAATGCTATCTCGCTTCATCTGTTCTAAAACCAGCTTTAATGTGTTTTTGGGGTCTTTTGTTCTGTTGAAACATCCAGATGCCTTCTAGCTGTTTATTTGAGATGACGTTGAAGAATCCAGAGATAGTTCTCCTTCATTATCATATCTAGTTTGTTACAATGTACTAGTACCACTGGCAGCAAAACAGCCCAAAATGAAAGTCAAGTCAACTTTATTTATATAGCGCTTTTCAGCAACAAGGCAGTCAAAGGTTTTGTAAATCTCAAACTGTTATTTAAAGAATCTACGTGCAGTGTAAAGTAATGTGTCTCAGGTTTGACTAGTCTGAGCAGAGATGATTAAATGAAGTCTGGAATCCTTAAAAAATGATGAGGTAGCCCTTTATTGAAGCAGCCAATGAAAAGCTGCAAATCAGAAAGGAAATTTAGCCCGCAGCAGTGTAAAGTCATGTTTCTTAAAGTGTGCTCACTCCCCACCCCTACGGCTGTGGCCCCCTTGGCAAAGACCCATATTGTCCAAATCAAAAACTGCCACTGCCTCCAAATATTATTCTCCCCAGTGTGGCCAGATAACTCAGGCTTTGGCTTGGGCTGACCATACATTTTACTGGGAGCATTTAAGTTGTCCATATGGGCAGCTGCTACTTTCAGTCAAGTTGAGAGATGTTGATTTTGGAGCAGGCACTCTTTTCCTGGTCGGCACCCTCTCAGTCCATTGCACTGTAAACTAATTTCACTATGAGCAGTGACTTTGGTGTTCCAGCATCTTCTAGTTCATGGCCGGTTTGAGATTAATTTGGGTATATCCTCGTCTGATGGTGACAGCTTGGATTTTCTATCCAAGGACACATCAGGAAGCTCCGGGGGATCTGGGTGTTCCAGTTGAGAGCTCCCACATTGTGGAATGCACTGCCATAACAAGCTAGGAAGGTCTCCTCCCTAGATATTTTTAAATCTGCTCTGAAGACCCATGTTTTCAGTTTGCCTTTTAACCCCATATAGAATGTCAACTTTATTTGGATATTGCTGATTGTCTGATGCTGATGTTCTGTTTTGCTACTGATACTTCTACCTGCATTTCTTTTTTGTATTTTATTGTGTTTTTATATTTTTTGTTCTTTTTCATTTTATGTTCAATATTTTGGTCAGTGCTTGCAGTTTTATTTACCTACATTGCCTACACAGTCATTCATGTCATACAAACCATTAGTCCATATTTTTGGCAGTGGAACGATATGGACTTAGAAAGTTTAACTCTGTTCATAGTCTTGTTGAGCATAAGTGCGAATCTGGAGCAGGTGTTCAGAAAACTCCAAACATACAGGGGTCCAAACAAAACCGACAACAACCAGGGGAACACTTCCCAAAAATAGAACTCAATCCAGTGGAGAACACATAATAAGGAGAGTGTTTGCAGTTTTTATAAATAAAGTTGGCTTGGCTTAGATGTCAAACCTCGGCAAAGTTGTAACATATACACACAACTTGAATAAACCATTTTAAAATCTGCAAATTTTCAGAAATGAGTTAAAGAGATGTTGGTTGCTTAAAACCTACAGTTCTCCTTAGATCTTCATGTGTTGTCAAACAAATCCTTTTGAATTAGCAAAGACAAACTACCACCTACAATCGGTATTCATCACTAACTAAATGTTAATAGGTTTTAGCTTTGTCAAGTTAAAAAACATCCTGTAAATTTAGCACCACTTCTACAAACATAAGGATTAGTATATGTGTATCATTATTTGTGCTTGTTTGTATAATTTTAAACCTATGTGGGTAAGAGAAGACCCACAATAATTCAAATTTATGCATCTTCTTCTTTGTTAAAATCACAAAACCTTTTACAGTGTGTATTTATTTATTTATTTATTTACAACATTAGAGTTCATTTAATAGATTCAGATAATTGATGATTTTCTTTTCCAAAATAATAGACTGCGTTGTCTTTCTTCCCATCAGCTCCATGCGCTCCCACAAATGTCAACGTGTCGCTATTGTGTGAAAACGACACGGCGGAGGTGAGCTGGAAGCAGAGCTCCGGAGCGGTGCTGTACACCGTGATGGCGACTGGAAGAGATGGTGATCTGAAGCAGTGCAGCACAAACACCACAAGTTGTCAGCTACCCAACATGCACTGCGCTCAGACTTACATGATTATCATCAGTCCTTCCTCTAACCAGTGCAGGGGCCAAGAGACACAGGCGTACACCTATCATGCAGGTGAAAAACAAATGAGAAAAGTAATGTCAGTAGGTGTCAATAAAATACAAACTGCAACTGAAATTTAATTTAGGACTGTATTTTGTTAAATAGAAAAAATATTTACCTTATACCTTAGAGTGCCCACAGTTCGGGAGAAACAATAATTAATATAAAATGTAATGTTTTAAAACAACCCTCTTGCAGGCCCCTGCCCTCCCACAAACATTAGAGCATCTTTGCAGTGTGCCGGTAACGTGGCCCATGTGACCTGGGATGCGGCACTGTGGGCAGAGATGTATGAGGTCGCGACTGTGCCTTCTGTCATGGATCAACATGTCCACAGCTGCTCCACCAATGGAACGAACTGTTCCCTCACAGACCTGCACTGCGGCGAGACAGTTGCCATCACTGTGGTCACCATAGAGAGAGGCTGCAGGAGCAAACCCAGTGACCCGCTCATGTTCAAAACAGGTCAGACAGACAAACTGGGGTTCTTTTTCAACAAAAGTCAACCTTCTGAGTTCCTTTCCGATGCATAAATACTATTCAACACCACTTTGTTTATCCACTTAGTATAGTTCTCAAAAATCTACATGCAACAATTAAATTTCCAGGTTTTTGTATAAAGATTAGGTCATTAGAAATAATTTCAAATGTGATATTTTTCCTTAAGACAGTGGTTCCCAAAGTGTGCAGTGTGCCCCCTTAGAGGGGTGCAAAGCCATTGCAAGGGGTTGTGGTATGAACAAATTAAATGAAGAAATGACCCATTTTGCAAGCATTTTGTTTTTGTGAAATGTATTGATAGCAATGTTAAATATTATATAGTAAAGAAAACTGTTACACCTAAAATATTTACACTGTAAATGTAGTTTGTTGTTTTCTTATTTAAAATAGGTTGTAGTTTGTTTTATTGTATCCTGTATTGTTTTGCAGTGTACTTTTATTTATTTGAAAAACGTTTCTTACAAACCAGCAGAAGAGGTGTGGCAAAAACACTGCCTTAAGATATACAAAGCTGTTAGAAGGAACAATGTAAGAAATAAAAATAGTGCAATAACTCGGCTATAAAGGTGTGCATGGCCCAAAATGTAATTGATGTCTAAAAACCCAATTTGGATTTATGAAAAGGTTATTTCTACTTTTAACTTACATGTCTATTAACTATTTAGACATTTTCAACAATAAAATGATCACTGGGACTGTTTAGATATTGACTAAATATAATTATTCATAAAAGATCTTTTTTTTTCAATCGAAACAATTAGATCGTGTTATACAGTCGTATTCAATAAATAACAACATGCACTCCAATGAGACTCATTTATCAGATTAAAATTAGCTTTCTAAATTAACAACCTTTAAGCAGGTATTAAACATACTTTTCATTAAGCCCAAATTTCTACATTAAAAATGTATTTTTTATTGCTCTGATGAAATATTCTAATCTTAAATGTCTTGTTTAATTAGCTTTTATCAAGAAATCATAATTAACAGAAATACAGGCTTTAAAACACCAGTGTGTGTGTAAATAGTCTATATAATGTGTTTTACTTAGTGAAAGCAAATTAGTGAGTTAGTGAAATAAATGAACTTTTCTGTAATATTCTAATTTATTGAATATGACTGTACATTAATTTTTATTTTTTGTCTGAGTTCTGTGATACTATAATAGTTTTAACATACCAGCCCATGACTATTCAGAAATTAATCTGTTTTCTGAAATTAGCACAAGCAAACTGATAAAAAAATCTTTGTGCGTCTTGTTCACAGTGATCTGCCCGCCCACTGACATGACCGCTATGACAACGTGCAGCAACAGCGAGATCACTGTAAGCTGGAACCTGAGTCCGGAAACCGGAGCTCAGTACTTTATCCACTCCCTAAAGGAAGGCGGGGCGGCCGCCTACTACACAACACCGCAACCGTATCACTTGATCAGCGGGCTGCACTGCGCCGAGCTGTATTCGTTCAAGGTTGCAGCTATGAACTCTCAGTGCAGCAGCATCTTCAGCGAGCAGATCCAAGCTGAAACAGGTCCTTATCTGGATGTTTAGTGACTGTTTAGCCGCTGTAGCCCAACCATGTTGTGCTGAAATAAAAGTTTCTGATGGTGATTGAATAAGCCAAAGGCCAAAACACTAACTTTAAGGTGGTTTGTGTTGACCTAAAACTTTAAAAGCCAAACAGTAAAAGGCAATAAATGATAGGATGACCAGCAAGCCCCCCCCCACCCTCTTTAAGACACTAGAAACATACAGAATATGTAGATTTTATCTAATCACATAGTTAAACTGTAATGATTTTTTGGCTAACTGCTAACTGCTAACTGACACATTGCCAAACCTTTTCCATGCTGATGAGTGCATAAGAGAAATGGACCTGTATGTTACATGAATGAATATTATTTATTTATTTTATTCAGGTCAAACAGGCAGTTTCCACTTCATTTATGGGCATCCCTGAAAACATGACTTAAAAGTAGGGCTGCACAATATAGTGTGAATAAAATAGAATAATTGTTCGCTAATATATTCCAAGTCATATGAACTTGAATTTTTCATGCTAATGTAAGATGTCATCAGTTGGATAGAATCTCACGGAAGCAGATGCTCACACCGGACACAAATGACATTGCCCAAAGAGAAATGAGTGTAGGAAGCACAGATAAGCACATATTGCACCTGATATTTTTATCACAACGTTTTCTAACATCCCTGCCACCCTCCTTAAAAGCCTTAAAAGAGATTCACCTTTTATATAAAGATAAAATTTACTTCTCACTCACACTACTGTAAGAAAGACACACAAAACTCAGATATTTAAATATAATTACTATAAAGCTGGCATTTGGTGTTTTTTTCAGTGGTCTAAATCTACTAAAACTATTCTTATTGTTCTGGATTTCCAATTAAATTCCATAATTTTAGTTTCTGGAGGTGTTGTGAAATAACATGTTTTACTCCCTTTTCAGTATAGTTCACTTGTACAGCTCGAATTTAGCTTTTTCTCCTGTGTTGCAGCTCCCTGCCCTCCAACCAACCTGACTGTCAAAACTGAATGTGGCACCAACCTGGCGACTCTGACCTGGGCTCCGAGCATATACGCCCTCGCCTACACTGCCACATTTACCGGTACCCACGGCCATGTGGTTTCCTGCTTTGCCAACACAACAAGCTGCTTTGTAAAGGTGGACTGTGGACACCAGTACTCAGCAGTCGTGGTCGCATCCACTGCAACCTGCAATAGCAGCAAATCAGCTGCTTTAACCTTCAACTCAGGTAAATGAAAGCCTGTGTGTGATTGTGTTTTTCACCTCAGAACTATTTGATGTATGACTCAGGTGAATGAACCAATAATCAACCATCTTTCTCTACCAGCTCCATGTCTACCTGAACGGGTGGAAGCAGAGCTCAACTGCACTGCCAACTCCTTTATGGTGCAGTGGAGAGGAACCCTTGGTGACATTGGCATGTACATGGCGATTGCCATCGGCAGTGACAACTCACGTGCAATTTGTACTACCGCCAGCACTGAGTGCATCATCCGGAGCCTGAAATGTGGCGTCTTGTACAGCATTGTCGTCACCACAGCCTCGATCGACTGTGGGATCATTGTTGGCTCAGACTACCAGATATACTCAGGTAGCAAAAACAAAGTGAACCAAAGCAGATTAAACTACATAGTTGCTAAAAACAAAAGTCATGTTATTTCAGGGCCTGGGTACCTCCAGGTGAAGGTCACTGATAATCATAGAGTGAGTGGTCCTCTCTTGAGGTCATACATTTACAAGCAGAAAATATAAATAAATACATAACAAAATCATACAAGGTATCATAAAATAATCAAATATTGCTACTAACTGACTTTTACTTCCATGTCTTAAATCAATATTCATAATATCCCCCCCATCTCCTCTTGTACCACTGGCCTGCATTTAGCCACAGCATGAAAGAGTGTGTGAAAGTAGATCAGATTATTCTGCAAGATTTCGTCCCATTTCCCTTTGTCAATGGCTTAAAGAGCCACAATTAAACAATGAATAAAAATTGGAATTTCAATAAATATTGAATAATAATTCATGCTTACTTTAAAGAATAGTAAATGAATGCTTTAAGTAATAGTTATTCAGATGTGTCCGAACGTCAGTATTTAATATATAGCTAATAAAAAACATAAATTTATGTAAAAATCGGCATAATATCATATAATATAATATAATATAATATAATATAATATAATATAAATTTGTGATCTGTATGCATTATCTCACCAAAGTTATGGTGTTTGTGCAGGTTAACCAATCAGATGCACAAGTTGTTAATGAATAAAAATTTGAATTCAAAATTGTCTATAATTTTTCTACTATCTCTACAGTGCATCACATTTTCTATTTTATTTTATTTACAGATATATAAATATATGTTTATTACAGTGCTTCGAAGGTCGGGTTCTGATTTTATTGTCAGTTTACCAGTTACTGTCAGATATATGTAAAGATATACAGTGTTTCTACTGGAAGTGTTTGAACCTTAACTAATAGATGTACATATTTGTCAGAACAACTCTGGTTCATATTTGCTTTATTACTTTTATTAAATTCCTCTTTTTACACTAGCTCCCTGCAAGCCAGACAACATGTCCGTGGATCTGCAGTGCAGTACCGATGTGGCGTTTGTCACCTGGGGAAACTCTGGCCCAGATCAGCATCAGGTGGTGACTGCTGTGGACAGCAGAGAACAGGCCACCATCTGCAACTCCAGCAGCTCCAACTGCACCCTCAACCAGCTGGAATGCGGGAAGAAGTACGCCATCAGTGTTGTCGGCTACACCAACTCCTGCAGCAGTGAACCCACTGTTGCAAAAGAGCTCAGCATGGGTATGAAAAAAGATAATGCAGCTAGATTCTAATTGATCCTCAATCTTTTTTAGGCTCTTAAAAATTGAGAAACAAACTAATTATTAAAAATCGAGAAATACATTTTAAACAGGTGTATTACAGGTGATAAATGTCTATGAACAGCTTCAAACAAACCTCTCTCTTCTCCTAAAAGCTCCATGCATCCCCACCCACGTCAACGCACTAGTGAACTGTGACAGTGGAATCACCGCTGTGACATGGGATGAAGCTCTTGGTGCCACATCATATACAGTCTACGCCCGGGGCAGCCTCGGCTACAATGCTGAATGTGTCAGCAAAAACGTCGACTGTGACTTCGTTAACCTGGCGTGTGGGCAGGACTACAACATTACAGTGGTGGCTCGCCATGATACCTGTGTCAGTTCAGCAAGTGAGACCATCACTGTCAGCTCAGGTAAAATAATGCGACCAGATAAGCTGAGACTACCATGAATTACAAAACAATTACAAATCAACCTAAGATACCAAGGTGCTAGTATAAACATTGTGTCTACTTTAATAATGGACCTTGTTTTAAAAAAAAAAAAATCTATCCTAAAGATGGACCTTTATAAATCCTTGTTTAACAGATGCTTTGTCAGTGTTTTTTCTGTTTTATTGTGTGAATGCTATAAGTATGCACACTATATATAGTATTCAAAGTAACATCTTATTAAATACCCAGTATTTGAAGTGCCACCATCTTGGCAGACATTTTGAAACAGTATTGCTGACTTGGAATTTTTTTGTTTGTTGTGTTTATACCATAAAAACAAAACATTCTTATCCACTGGAACTGATTGATTGGTTGAAAGATCCAGTTTTAATGGTATCATTTTGATTCAGAAATTAAAACTTTTGCTGGATCAGTTGTAACAATAGACAAAAAGCCTCCATTGCATTTAAGAAAGATTGTAAACTTTGCAGATTATTTTGGGATATTGAAAAAAGGCAGAGAATATGGTATGGACAAATGTTTGTTTTAATAACTCCCATTAGGCATTTCAAAAAAATGCTGTCATTAAAGCCACTTGAAATCAAGCACACATAACAAGAAGCAACTCTAGTTGACTGGCACAGTTTATCATTCGGCAAAAACAGCCTAGAAATGCTCTACACGTATTTATTTTGAGTCATTCTCTGTTTAGGTCCATGTCCCCACAGCAGTTTGAAGACATCACTAGACTGCATCACCAACACAGTCATGGTGTCTTGGACTCCTGGCAGAGGCATCCTCAACTACAGCGCCTTGGCTGATCCTTTTAACACTGCAGAAGAGCAGAGCTGCTCAACCAACGGCTCTTCCTGCAACATCACCTCTCTGCGCTGTGGGGAGAGTTACAGAGTCAGGGTCCATGGACAGGGAAATACCTGCCCCAGTCCTTCCCAGACCTGGAACAGAATAAATACAGGTGGTTAGCTCGTGACATTTAATTGCCTTTTGCACACATAGATTACTTATTACAGGAATACCACTTGTAAAGATTAACATTTTCATTACTGAAAAAAGTTAATCATCTTTTTCTTTACAGAAAAGCAAACACATATTTGTCCTGTGGTACTTGAAATGATGAATGAAAATTATCTCTGTTTCTCCACCAGCTCCGTGTCCTCCTACCAACCTCAGGGTCAACTCTTCCTGTACGTCAAACAACATCTCGGTGTCATGGCAGGCCTCGCAGGGTTCAGTGTCCTACATGGCAGTGGCTGAAAATGCAGTTGGTGACCAGTGGTCGTGCAACACCAGCAGCACCACCTGCCAAATATCTGAACTGCTGTGTGGACAGGAGTACAAGGTGTATGTCGTTGGTATCGATGCGGCCTGCAGTGGAGCCAAGAGTGAAATGAAAATGATTCGTACTGGTGAATATTTATATTTTTCTGATTTACATTTTCTATTACCCTGTTATCTGCAAAAAACTACTAACCTACTGGGTGATTATTAATTTATTAGACTTTTAACAACTTCTATGACCTTTATACTTTGTCTGTAGCTCCATGCATCCCAAAGAACATTCAGAAACATCTTGACTGTCCATCTGGAGTCCTCAACGTGACCTGGGAATCCACGGGTTACTTCACAAAGTTTCGAGCTTCTGTAAGAAACGACAAGGGTCACGTCAGCATTTGCACAACGGATAAGCATTACTGCGTGGTGCCCAATATGGGGTGTGGGACGACTTACAATGTGACAGTTACAGCCCAGGATGAGACCTGCAACAGCTCCCTCAGCCCCATAAAGCAAGTTCAAACAGGTGGGGCAGTCATTGCTTGATGAAGAAAATGAATAAAGCACGGGGCGTTCATGCATGAATCACTTCCTGGGAAAGCCACTCCTTTAGGGCCACCAGGTCAAAATGGAAGCCCATTCTGAAAATTTAATGAAATTATTATACTTTTTTTGTCTCTTATTGCTATAGAATAGAGTAGAATCGAATCAAATTGAATCAAATTGAATTATTTATTGGTATAATGCACGTGATACCCATGTGAATCCATTCCAGTTTCAGCTTTATACGCCACCAGTAGTACATGGCTACTGTGTTCAGACTGTGAGCATTAATAGGGGGGCAACCAGTCCCTGTTGTCTAGATATATCACTGACAGATAACTTTTTTCTGGTATTTGTGAAGAGTTTTCCTCAAGTTTGAAGAAACAATAAGAAAAAAAAACTTTTTTAACATAAAGGTGTGGCTTTTTCCAATAACGAAAAAATACTTCTGGTTATGTTTTTTAGTATATTTTATGACCTGTCTTTTTGTTTTCTCTTCCTCAAAGTTTTCTTTTTGTAATAATACAGCCCACTCTTTTACTCTCTGTTATGCTACACGTCTGATACTCATCTTCTTTTTTACTTTCTCCACTCAGCTCCATGTCGACTGTCATACTTCCATCCTGTTGTGGACTGCAGCACTGGCGTTTTGTCCGTCACCTGGAACAACAGCGTGCCAGGGGTTATGTACACTGTCTCTGCTGTTGATGCCGAAGGTCACGTGCATAACTGCAATGGCACAAACAGTGGCTGTAAAATTAACACACTGGAGTGTGGAATGAAATACAACATCGCCATCACACCGTCTAGGGATGCATGTGTGGGCAGGGACAATACCACCAAAGTGATAACAACAGGTCTTTATATTTAAACCATCTTTGTCTTCTCTAAAAATATTAGAGGCTGATTTCAAATTGTCAAGATCATCTTAATTTTTAAGATTTCCCCCTGACTGAATAAGTGTAGTTGAGGACAATCTGCACAGCAAAGTAAGCATATGCAGTTTTAATATATAACCTAGTGAAAGCAAAAAGATTTAAAAAGGACAGGTTCAAGCACTGAACCTTATGGAACTCCATAATCAACTTCTATTTATGCCAAAGCTTAAACATTACTATGAGAAATCAGTTCTAATGACATTCATTCATTAAATTTAGATGCAGAAATAAAGCTATTTAATGAGCATATGCATACATAATATTTGTAATTATATACTGGATGAAAAGTGTTCATATTTATTCATAAATTAACCAGATATTAATGTTGACCACTTTAGATTCCAAATAAGTCTGAAACTCAGGGTTCTGTGTAGGTGGAAACTTTAGATGACTAAGTTAGGATCTTGCCTGTCGTTGCTTTCAGTTCCCTGCGTGCCTCAGTTGTCAGATGTGGAGATGGAATGCCTTACAAACTCAGCGTGGGTGATGTTTGATGAATCTGCTGGGGCTGAAGAATACATCATTATCACAAATAACAGTCAGGGTGCCATCGAGACATTTGAGTGCAACTCCACATCAGATGGGATGTGCGCTGTACCAACGCTGGCCTGCAGCCAGAATCTCACCTTTACCTTGAAGGCCCAGAATGAGCAGTGCACCAGTGCAGCCAGCAATGCTCTCACCACCGAAACAGGTAAATGGGGAAAAAAAAACTCAAAGAAACTTAATGCAGATGAAAATGTATGAAACAGGAACAGCCTGGAAGTAACATCTGTTGGTGTTGGTCCACTGTGTAATAATAGTCACCTTAGCCATCTATACCAGGAAAATGTTTAGTATGTTATGTTTCCCCTAGATGATGAGCTTTATGAAGATACTGATTTCATATTCCAGCATGTCATACTGCCAGAAGCACCAATTCCTGTTTTACATTTCATAATACCACTGTGCTTGATTGGCCAGCAAAAAGGCCTGATCTAAACCCCAAAGAGTATCTTTGAAGTATTGTCAAAAGGAAGATAAGTGACAGTACAAATTCATGCAAAAGAAACCATGACCAATACTTTGACAAACATATTAGTATGCTGACATATCTCTATTAAATATACTTTTATTAATCTTATGAGAACTCAATATTTTTGCTTTTATACACTTAAAAAAAAAAATCTAACAGTTTTTCTGCTTCCTCAGCACCGTGTCCTCCAAAAGGCATAATGGAAACCATAAACTGCGACAATAGTACCCTTTCAATTACCTGGTCAGATGTTCCTGGGGCATTAACGTATACAGCCACGCTTGAAAAGCTTAGAGGTGGCACACCCAGCTGCTGCACCACATCTGCTACTGGGTGTGACATCAGAGACCTGCCGTGTGGAGAGATGTACATCCTGCATGTAACAGCTGAGGGACGAACCTGCAACAGCTCAGAGAATGATGGGCTCATCACAAGGACAGGTATGTTATATACTATGACATACATTAGGAACATTTGGTCTTTAACGAAGAAAGCTTCATTGAAATCTTTCCCTTTGTCAGTGGCTTGCGTGCCGGAGAACCTCAAAGCCAATTTGATCTGCAGCAACAATGTGGCCTCCATGTCATGGGGCTACAGCCAAGGTGGCCAACTCTACACGGTGAGAGCAGTGAGCACCAACGGCGATGAGTCCGAGTGCAGGTCGCCTGATAACCAGTGTGATCTGACAGACCTGATGTGTGGAGAGCAGTACACAGCTACCGTGACTGCCGAGGACATGGAGTGCAAGAGCAAACCCAGTGACAATGTGACAATCAAGACTGGTATGACCTCAATATTTGCTTTCTGAATCCAATCGAACGTAAAAAACACTTTTAAAGGTTTTGACATATAAAAAAAAGAATAAAACTGTTGTCCCACTGTTTCTCATATTGCTGTATATTCTATAGACTTGAAAAGCATGTGATGTTGGTCTAAACATAAAGAAATGATGGAGGTTTGGTGGAAGTGTATGTGTTGCTTTTGATGCACTGAATAGTGTCTGAATAGTGCATGTCTAATGGGATCAAGAGTTTGGAAGTCAATGTGTTCTGCTGTGTCATCACCGGGTATTTATCCTTTTTATTGATTATTTTCCATATTTAAGGATTCTTTGTCCATCTGGCAATAAAACTTCATTGCTTTATGAGTGTCAGATAATTGTTAGTCAAATAATGTGGACAGTAAATGATGCCATCGGTTTCAAACTTCCAGAATTTAGAGGTGGGTAATTTCTGTTGCTGTGGTAAATATGAACATGAGACACGTGCAGCAGAATCTTTCAGCTACATATATTTATCAAAGAAAATTTCATTCTAACATATTACAAAAAGTGTCCATCTGCAACAGGGCCACATTTGTGACATTCTTGACCTGCGGTCGGGCTCACACAAAATTATTCCAAGAGCTGCAAATGGTCTCCTGGCAGCACTTTGGCCCCTGACCTAAAGCATTAAAATGAAAGGCAGAAGCACAATCATAAGATGTTTCTTAATTTCAGATAGAGCAAGGCAAGTTGCAGTTGTATGGTTTTATTCTACACTTTAACAGCATTATATTTGACAGTCCATTATGAGAGTGATATCAGTCTTCTTAAACTCTAGAATAATCTTTTGCCTTTAATGTCTTTCATCAACTTCCACCAACAGTACCATGCACTCCTGAAAATACGTCCTCTGTGATGGACTGTGAGGCCAACTCTCTCATCATCTCCTGGTCTGAGAGCGCAGGAGCTGACTCCTACATTGCCACACTGCAGGACAGCGACAGCCAGAGCACAACCTGTCAGGGAACCACTGAGGGCTCGTGCAACGTGACAGGACTCAGCTGTGGCCAGGTCTACCACGTCTCTGTTGTCTCCTCTGACGGATACTGCAATAGCCCGCCCACAAATGTGCTTGACACACATTCAGGTAGGAGATGAGGTATCTTCAAGGATGCAGGCTAGAAATTTTATTTAAAGGAAACTGATGTGGGGATTTACCTACAGTAAGTGATTTGAAATAACTTACAAAATGCTTTTAAAGCATTTTTAATGTTTACTTGGAGTTGTTAAGATTAATTTTTAAAATCTAAAATGTTGATTTAAATGTCTCACCTGTCTGTTTCTCAGTGCCTTGTAAACCAAGAACTATCAAGGCAATGATGGACTGCTACACAAAGACAGCCAGGGTTTCCTGGAACCCTAGCAATGGTGCTTTGTCCTACATGGTGATAGCCTCCACTGCATCAGATCACAACGTCACCTGTAAGACCAACATGACCTCTTGTGAACTGAAAGGACTGCAGTGTGGTCAGAGCTACTCTGTTTCTGTGAAATCCGTGGGAGAGAGCTGCTGCAGCAGCGCCAACATGACGGGAGTCCTGGTCACTGGTGAGCAACTAAGCAACATGCATGACAGAAGCACATGTTTAGTTGTTATAGCCATGGTAAACGTTACAACAAAAGATCTTTCTTACTTAGAATAGGGAAAAAACCTGAAAGTATGGTTAGATTTATTATTTATATACCGTAGTTCTCTTATCTTCCCCATTTTGCCTTATTTCTCACAGTTCCAGTTATTTACACCATTGTACTTATTGCTCTGGCACAGATTTGTACCATTAACATACATCTCCCTCACTAGACTGGCATGTTCTCTTGGCTTTACCAATTTGAGTAGTGTCTAAGACTAAATGGTCTCCATGTTGCATAATTTTTTATAACTCAGTGATACAGGAAGTGACAAAATATTTATTAAAAGTTTCTAGACACACAGATCAATTTAGAAAAGTGATGTAAAAATGTAAAACGTTCTTCTGTTACATTTTTTTTATTGGAGTTAGTGCCACTAACTTTGGTAAAGGGGAAGTCATAATAATTTTTTTGAGCTAAATAAATGTATTGAATTTAAAAGTTATAATTTTCTAGAATATGTTGTGTGAGATTATGCCACTGCAACAAAAGATGAATTTATTTATTGCATTTTATATGTCTTTATTAGGAATGCCAATAAACATGGAGGGCAATGTCTACTTTCTTCTCCGTTTCATATTTCTGTGTAGGCTAGTTTCTACTATAAGCCTCGGAAAACAATCCACATATTTAAAAATTAAGTAAAAAAATTGAAATATGCAAGATTGCTTTTCAACCTTTGGTCACAAAAATACTGATCTTCTCATGCATTTGTAAGCAAAACAAAAATGCTCTCATTAAGGGGATTTTAAGGTTAAAAAAATCATAACATACAAATTCATTTTGCTAAATTTTCTTTTGCCTGTTGATGTCTCCATCCTCTCTTACAGAACCTTGCATTCCTGAACGAATCACCACTGTGTACACCATGACCATCGGCCAGGTGCAGTGGGACAAGGCTGCTGGTGCTGATAACTACACGGTCAGAGGGGAAACGGAGCAGGGCCTTGGAGTCTCCTGCACCACCAGGGACAACTTCTGTGCATTATATAATATGAACTGCGGGCAGGTGTACAATATCACTGTTACAGCACACAATCGTGTGTGTGAAGACGTGTCCATCTCCGCTGAAGAAGCTGCTATTTTGACAGGTGAGGAACACTGTCTAATTTGACAGATTTGCTGTTCTTAGTGGATTAAAAATGTTGAGCATCCATCGAAATCTGGGCGTAAAAATTATAAGTTTTTTAAAACCTACTAAAGAATAGGAGCTGAGGTGGTTCCCTAGATGTTATTAGGAGTATAAGATTTACTTTAGCTACTTTTAGCTTCTTTTAATTGTGATGCTAATGCACAGATAGATAAACATAGCACATATTGTTCTGCTTCATTAAGCCGATCCTGCGTTTTTTTAGAGCCCTGTCCACCTAACAACGTGGAGACCAATGTGAACTGTCAGGAGGACCTGGGAACTGTGTCATGGGAGGCCAGCTGGGGCTCTGAGGGCTATGAGGTTCAGCTTGCAGGGCGTGATGGCCACTTTTTGACCTGCCACACAAACACCACATTCTGCAACGTGAAAGACCTGCACTGTGGGGTCGTCTACTACACCAGCGTCATTGCTATTGGGGACATCCGCAGAAGAAGCAAGCCCACCACTGTGCTGCTGACTGCAGGTATCACATATTGGCAGTACTGTAAAAAAGTACTAATAGAATGATGGATACCCATGATACATGGTGTAGCAGGATCCAATGAGTTTTTATCATTTTATATATTATACTACTACAGTAGATATCTTGGCTCAGACCTAAACTGCCAGTGGGGGACTAATGAAAGGGAACACTGACTTATACTAGTTTAACACGATGTAGCAACAATCAGCAACTTTTAATTACTTTAATGTTAATCAACCAACTAGTCTCACTGGTTATCAAAAACCAGCGCAGTTTTCTAAAATATGGCAAATTTCTTGTCTAAAATCATTTATGTTCAACATGTTTTAAGTTGAATAAAACCAAATCACACAAATTCAGTTTGGTTCCAATGAGTTTGGGCAAACTTTAATTCAAGGTTACCTCTGCTCAGCTTTAATCTGCATATTCTCCTGTCGTTAGGTCCCTGTACAGCCAGTAACGTGGTGGCTAGCTATGACTGCGACAACAACACAGCAGAGGTCTCTTGGAGCCACGGCGAAGGGGCCAGCTCCTACATGGTGACTGCTGTATCACCAGATGGGTACCGAGCTTCCTGTGAAACTAACGAGCTTCAGTGTGAACTGTTGGACCTGGAGTGTGGTCAGACGTACAACATCACCCTCACAACTGTCAGCGACCAATGTGAGATTGAGACGCACACCAACGTTTCCTTCAGCACACGTAAGTCGAGCAAGAATCACCAGAAAACTGATTCTAATTGTTTTTTTATTACAATTGTCACCTTTTATTGTTGGTTTTTCATCATACATTTTCAGTTTAGTTTATTTTATTTATTTCACTTCAGTTTTCACTCCATAAATAAAACAAAAATATACAAAGCATCTTCAGCAAAACAGGAGCAGGAAGAAGCAAAGGCGTATCATTGGCTCCCTTTTCATACCTTCAAGTTGGCTTTGTTACAATTTTAAAGTAACTTATTCTCAAATCACGTTTGGGTTTAATCATTTTTCCAATTATATTATCTTCAATATTTTTTCAGGTCATTCCAGAACAAAAAATAATATTTGTGTAATTCACAAACTGAATTAATTGTAGTTATAAATGTCATTGATATATAAATTAAAAGTTATATGTCTCAACAGTGAACCTTGTGGGACTCCTTATTTATTTCTCTTTTAGCTCCAATATTTTGTCCTTTAACTGTTTTCCTTTTGTCTAATACCTGCTCAACCATTCTTTAATTGCTCTTGGTGTCCAGGCCCCTGTAAGCCGCTACGTGTTGGAGTGGACCTCCAGTGTGGGACGAGTACAGCCAACATGTTCTGGAGTGAAGACGAAGATGTGGAGCTCTTTATGGCTACTGCCATCAGCAGCATGGGAATGACTTTGCAGTGTAACTCCACCAACTCCACCTGCAAGTTCCCTGATTTGCATTGTGGAGAGAAATACGTGTTTTCTGTCACTGCGTACAGTAACATGTGCTACAGTGAAAACAGCAGCGCTGTGGAGATCCAGACAGGTAGAAGTATAATAATGTTGGTGTGTTAACTGATCAAGAGTTTTTGTTCTAATATGTTAATGAATCATCTGAACGTTTTAAAATTATTTTTTTTTCTCATCTGTTAACTTGTGCATATACAATTGAAATTAACACAACTGTATAAATCTAACAGAAAAAAACCAACATAAAATATAACTAAAGATTTATATAATTCTTCAATGTTAAAAAGGGTTTCTTCTATCAGCTAATCAGTTCTTCTAAAAGTTAAACCAAAACCAGAATCTTACTCAAACTTCCATATTTAAAATAATATATATATATTTTTAGTATAATGAGACTTTTATCTCTTTCTCTTCTTTTTCCAGAACCATGCCAGCCAACTGGCCTGTCAGTCAGCGGATCATGCAATAATGAGACAGTTATGTTGCATTGGTATAAGGCCCAGGGGGCAGCGATGTACGTAGTAACAGTCACTGGAGATCAGGGGTATATATTAACTTTCCAAAGCAATGAGACAAAGATAGAAGCCGATCTGCCCTGTGGACAGCTGTTCACTTTCACCGTAATGGCACAAGATGATCAATGTGACAGTGCCATGAGCCAGCCTAAAAATTACAAAACGGGTATGTTTCTCATTAGTCTAGTTTTATATATATCTATATGTTATTCACTGAGCAGTCATATAATGGTTCACATTCCCCTCAGGTCCCTGCATCCCTGAGCAAGTGCAGAGCTACACACACTGCGAGAACAGTCTTGGCTCCGTCAGCTGGACCATGTACACCAAAGCAGAGTCGTACTTGGCCATAGCAGTGGCAGAAGACGGCCATATCCATGAGTGCACCACAAACACCACAAAATGCACGTGGAACGACCTGCACTGTGGTGAAATATATACCGTTAACGTCATCGCACTTGACTACCAGTGCACCAGCATGCCGAGCAACAGCACGACAATTCGGATGGGTAAGTAAGCTCACAGTGTGAAAAAATGTTAAATAAAAAATCCAACTTTGATAATCATTTGGAAGTTTTAGAGACTGTCTATTATAAGGGGCCTGCCATAGTAAGTTTTGCATAATAAAACAACATTAAAACATGAATACATCCATTTAAGACAGTAAAAACTTTAATGTGAGTGGTGATACAAGTAATGTTTTTTACCATCTAGGAGATTTGTTGGTTTTAAATGTTTGTACTTGTTTGTACAAAATTAATTACAAATGTCAAACTTCCTTCTTCTTCTTTTAGCACCATGCATACCTCAAGGTTTGAAATCATCTATTAACTGCACTACAAAGGTGACTGTTGCTTTATTTAGTAGTAAATCGGGTTTTTGTTAAAACTGAGTCTGAGCTGACTGAGATGTATCTTAATCTTTTTAAAAGGTTGGATCGATGACCTGGAATGCAAGTGAGACCGCTAAGTTTTACATCGTCACCGCAAAGACAAACAGTGGCCACAAAGTGCAGCTGAGCACCAATGACACGTGGACTTTCATTTCTGAGTTCATGTGCGGTCAGGAGTACTTCCTGTCTGTTCAGGCAGCAGATTCAGTGTGCACAAGTCAGCCCAGCCAGCCCTCAAGACTTTTTTCAGGTAGATTATTATTGCATCCTGTGAATTTTATATTTTCTATAGAAGAACTCTTCCAAACTCCACCAAAGGTAAAGTAAAAGACACAACGATCAATCAGCTTAATTTTAGTACCACTAGACCTTTGATTTCAAAGAGTTAGTTCACATATTTTTGGATCCTTTTTGGATGTGCATCTGTAGTTTAATGCCAAGCCCACCGGGAGTATGTCTCTCTAAAAGTCAAGTCTTAATCTCATCTAATGAAATCTCACCTTTCCAGTCAAATTCCCAGTAGCATTTGGCAAACTTCATAAGTTTACACTTGTGCTGGTATACAAAGGACGGCATCAGAGTTGCTATGGAAACTCTGCTGCAGTTCTCTCAACCTCCTCCTCATTGAGATGGTGGCAAGATAAACGTGGGTCCTCATTTGTCCAGTGGTTTTAAACGTTTTAACTATCGCTCTGATTGTAGGTAGAGGCAGATTTAGGCAAGTAGGTATTTTATCTTCATAGCTAGCAGAGCCAGTAAGTTATCAAATATTGATTTTGTCAAATAAAATTTTTTGTTAAAGTGGGATGTTTTCCTACTTTCCCACATCTTTACCAGAAGTGATAATGTGGAGGGTGCTGTTTTGACCTTTGTTTCATTTTGGCCTTCATCCTATAAAAGAGAAATTCTAAACCTGCACTCTATATAAATTTCTCTGTTCTTCTTTCTCCCCTCAGAGCCCTGCCCGCCAACTGATGTGCGCAGCGTCTTGAACTGCTTGTCAAACATCGCTCTGTTGTCGTGGACCGGCTCAGCAGGGGCGGAGTTCTACACCGCCACAGTAACGGCAGAGGATGGCCACACAATGAGCTGCGCATCTGACAGCGAGCAGTGTGCCATTCCCAACATCCAATGTGGAAAGAGCAACATAGTGACAGTTGTCGGTTCCAACAGGATCTGCGATTCTGACCCAAGTAAAGCTGACATACTGCAGTCAGGTGAGTTATCAGGCATTTAAATCTTTCTTAAAATAACTAATAAATAAGCCTGTTACATCGTTCTTTACTTAATTTTCCTCCGCTATCTTATTTAGCTTACACACAATATTAAAGCAATTCAGCATTATTTCCATGAGAAAGTAACAAAACAGAGGAAAATATGAAATAAATAATGAATAATCTGTGCAACAAGATGTTCTCTGTTGAATGCTTTTTGTTCTAGGAAAAGACTTTCTGTTACTGAAAAGAGTTTAGATGTTGTGTCTTAACTATTTTGTTTCCAACTCCCTCATTTTTCACCTAGTTCCTTGTGTTCCCACTGATGTGCGAGCGTCGATCAGCTGCTCCCGAAACGAGGCTGTTGTGTCCTGGAATGCCAGTAAGGGGGCTCTGCTTTACAAAGTGTTAGCAGTAAGCACACAGAGAGCTGAGTCCAACTGTGCAACGGAATACACAAATTGTACTTTGACCAACCTGACTTGTGGACACCAATACCACGTCCAGGTGGTAGCCCAGGACAACATCTGTTCGAGCTTGCCAAGCCCGGCTGTTGACTTTGAATCAGGTAGAGAATAGAGGATTTATATGAATCACCCTTTAAAATAATGCTGTTTGTGCCTAAATGTGCGACTGACTTATTTTTGTTTGTTGATTGCGTCTCCTAGTTCCCTGCACACCCAACACTGGCTTTGTGATTTTGGACTGCTACACCAACTCGGCCCTCCTGGAATGGATGTATTCTGAAGGCGCCTTGAAGTACATCTCCACAGCCCAATCCTCCAGCGGCCATGTTTCCACCTGCACCACCAACCTCACCCACTGTGAACTGGAGAACCTGCAGTGTGGCCAAACATATGATGTGGTCACTGTGGCTTCGAATGATCAATGCAGCAGCCCACCTAGCACCATGTTACAGGTGGAATCAGGTGTGTGCTCGGAAAGAAAATAAATAAATTTAAAGTCACATTATTCAGTGATCATCCTTCATTTGATTCTTTTGTTCTAGTGCCCTGTACTCCTGAAGATATTGTGACAGTTCTGGACTGCTATCGCAACACAGCTCTGGTGGAGTGGCAGCCCAGCAGGGGGGCTGACTCCTACATCGTCCAAGCTTTCGGCGTGGAGGAACACGAAACCAACTGCTCAACAAACTCACAGTCCTGCATCCTGCCTGACCTCATGTGTGGCTTTACCTACAATGTCAGTGTGATCGCTATTAACAGTGTGTGTAATGTGTCGCAGAGCGAAGTGCAACAACTGCAAGCAGGTAACGCTGAAAAAAGGTTAACGACAAATATGTTGTTAATTTGAACTTAGAAATTTGGACTTCAAAAGGTTCATGTACAGGTATTTGTTAGCCACTGCTTGTTTTCATAGCATGGAAAATTAGTGGATGTGAAACCATGCCTCCCAATGTGTTGTAGTACCCTGTGTACCTGATCTGGTGGAAGCCCGAGTGGTTTGCGAGTCTGGTGGGGTCATGGTCTCCTGGCAGCAGAGCAAAGGGGCCTTATCCTACAGCACGGTAGCACAGGGCAGCGGCGGATATGCTTCGGTTTGCAACAGCACCACAACAACTTGCCTGTTAGATAATGTGCTGTGCGGCCAGAACTACTCAATCACAGTCATTGCATCAGACCACATGTGTAGCAGTGATGAGAGCTCTTCTGTGGAGATTAACACAGGTAGAACCACGAATTTGGCTTTAATTATATGATTTACACTGGTATTGTATTTAACCTCTTTTTCTATCCTCACCTGTCGGTTTGTAGTGCCATGTGTGCCACAGAAAGTTTCAGCAGAGATGGTGTGCAGCAGTAACATAGGAGTGGTGTCATGGGAAGAAGATGAAAGAGTCTCTTCATACCATGTGCAGGCATTAGGACCAGATGGTCACAAAACGTACTGTAACAGCTATGAAACCAGCTGTGAGTTGACCGGCATGCATTGTGGCCAGCTCTACAACCTGACGGTATCAGCTCAGGATGGACGCTGTGACAAGAGCAACTCCTACCTCGACCTGATATCTGGTAAAAAATAAATAATTTTTACTAGCCTATATACTTTTTTGCATTTTTCCCTTCTCATTTACAAAATGTATTTTGTGAGTTTTTTTGTTTACGGTACTGTAAAGAAGTTTTTTGTTATAGCCCATGGTTAAATGATAAATTAACTTTCATTGACGACATTATTTTAAAAGCTACGTTTAATTTTGTTTGTTCTAGCCTTGATTTCTACCAGACTGGTAGAATCTGGAAATTACTTGAATAGGACAGGTCTGGCAACATGAAGTAGACTAAAAGAACTTAAATATGCAACACGTGTCCCAATATAAAGAAATTCAATAACAGATGACAAAAATAGCCACTTACATCTAATTGTCAGGAACAAAATGGAATCCATAGAAAAGCTGAATAGCAAAAACATTTTCTGTCCAAAGGGAACAAAGGTCCACCTCACATTTACCAAAAACATCCCGATGATCTTCAATACCTTTGTAAAGATGGGACATTTGGACTGAGATAAAAGTAAAAAATGTTGAAAAGTGTTCACTCCATTATACCTGCTGTAAAACTAGCACTGCATTATGGAAAATGGGCATAATACCAACAGTAACACATGTGGGCGGTAGAGTTAATTTACTGCTGAATGATTTTCTGTAATTAATAGAACCATCATTACTGTGTTTTTACAAGAAAATCCTAAAGGTGAATGTCTGGTCATTAGTCTGTGACCTCTGGCTTGCTTAGATAATGCAGCAGAGCAATGATCTGAAGCTCACTAGCAAGTACAGTTTATTTCTCTAGTTCTCTTGGATTTTATAGTTTAATTTTATTGTTCTGTTGCTTTCTGAGGGTTTTATCTTATGCCTTTTGTAATTTGGATCCTCATTTGGGTCGGCTGAGTCTTATGAAAACATGAGAGATTATGACCCCTGATAAAACCAAAATAAGTCTGAATGACCTCTTGTGGGTGAATATTATATGTTGGAGTCACATTTGAATGTAGCAAACCTTAAATCATTGGTTGCACACAGTGGGTACAACAGGTCTTCATTACGGGGACAAAATGTTGCGTGGTCAGTGCCATACATCCCATGCCACACGGCTCCTTTTTGTAATCCAAAAACTTTTTCTAACAACTGACGGAAACTGCAAAAGTTGACAGGATGAAATGGTCAGTACTTGACTGACATACTGTGATGCATTCATATGGACTGTATGTCTGGAGATCATTAGAAACAGCAATATAAAGGTCCAGTTTGTGCCTGCTCAAAATTTCTTTCTGCCATTTGTATGTGTTTTACATCATCAGTCTGCATTTGGCCTGATTCTGCCTGACTTAGCTGCAATCTGTATAATGAAGATAATGTCAGTCATATTGCCATCTACTAGAACAGCATAGGTGGCACAGCATTTTTGGTTTTAGAGTCCAGGGTACATGCAATTTTCTTTTCAAAAGCTAAAGAAAACAGAAACCAACCCTGTTATAGATTAGTGCAGCAGAATCATTGCCCCTTGGAAGTCATTTGTTTTGTAAAAAAAAAAAAAAGATATTCTATTGTAAAATTCAGAAATAGTCTAAGGTACCTGACAAAGAACGATGAACTCCTTACCTTACATATAAGTACCTTACATATCAACATTGGTTGAGTCAAACATATTTAGTTGAATTTATCAATGAAATTGTTTTGCTGTAGTATCCATTTCCATTAAAGGCATCAAAAAGCATAGCGTCTTACTGTACTTTTTCTCACTGGCAGTTCCTTGCAAGCCCACCAACGTCAGAGCTTCTCTACGCTGCCAAACTAACTCTGCTGCAGTAACATGGGAGCGGGCCAGCGGAGTGCTCTCTTATGTTGCAGTTGGTGTTACCACAGATGGGGGTCACAGGGCAGAGTGTAATAACACAATGGCCTACTGTGATCTGAGCAACCTGCAGTGTGGACAGACCTACAATGTCAGTGTGTTTGGCCTGGACGAGTCCTGCTCCAGCGTGGAGAGCAACAAGACTTACGTGCGGACAGGTATGAGCTCACGGTCCATAACTGTGGGATCTTATGAAGTTATCTGGTGGCTGGATTTGCTGAGAGAATACGTTTTGAGTACATCTGCCTTTGTTACCTCCTTGTCTCTTTCATCTCTCAGCCCCATGTCCACCTCAGAATGTGGTTGTTGATGCACAATGTGCTAAAGGGGCCATGGTCATCTCCTGGTCTCCCAACCCTGACGCCCAGTACTTCCATGTAGCGGTAGTGAGCAACACTGGAGCGAGACTGTACTGTAACTCCAGCAGCAATGCCTGTACTATAAACAGTCTGCCTTGTGGTCAACACTACAACATCACAGTGCTGTCTGTTAGAGATACTTGTGAGAGCAAACCAAGTGCTGTGGTCGCAACTTCCTCAGGTAAGCATCAGCTTACCATTGCTTAAAAATGGAAATATTCACCTATACATACAGTGTTAAGGAATAGGAGAAAAAATAAAACTCTATGTTTTTATACTAAGAATAAATAAAACAGGCTCTGATGCATCATGAATGAAAAGTAAAAATCCTCTCATGTTTCATGTGCAACAGCCCCATGTGTTCCTACGAAGCCTAATGGCCATCTGGACTGCGTGTCAAACTCAGCCTGGGTGACCTGGACGCTCTCAGCTGGGGCAACCAGTTACTTCGTGCTGGGCAAGGCAGCCAGTGGTCACAACTCCAGCTGCACTTCCTCCTCATCCCCCTGTGAAGTCGCAGATCTGAAATGTGGGACCCTTTACAACTTCCATGTCACAGCAAACAACAAGCACTGCAGCAGTAATCACAGCACCATCTTTGAGATTGAGACAGGTATAAAATGTTTCTCAAGTAGAGATGAACCGATCAAGCTTTTCTGACCGATGTTGGCGTTTGTTGAGTCTGACCTGCTAAGTACCCTTTTTCTCCGAAGGACATTACCTCATAAAAACAAAAACGTTCTTTTAGAGATTTTGTATTTATGCATCAATGCATATGAACCTAACCTTTATCATATTATATAAAAAAAAACAGGACACCAAAAGGTATGCTGTAAATTAATGTGTTTTAAATCCAAAAATGTTGGGAGTTCTTAGCTTTGATGCATTTAATGAACTAAAAGAAAATCTGATTTTTCCGTATTTGAACTTCCTATCACTGATCAGAGCAGATCAAGGGAAAATTTGTGGTCTACTCTAAAGCCATTACCATGTTAAATAAAAACTTTCTTCAAATTTTGTATTTCAAAATTTCACAATTTTCCAGGCAAACATTTATTGATTTTTCCTACAGTTTTAAAAGTTTCTGAACTTTTATCTTAGTTTTAGTTTAGCGATTTCCCTGTTTTTTGCCATCTTAATCAGTTTTGATCCTATTTAGTTCCAAATCCGTTAGGCCTAGACTTGTCAAATCAGCACCTAATTATCCTACAATAAATATGCATTCTTTGGTTGAAGATTCCTTTTATTTTGTTTCAGATATTAAGAACACAATGCTTTGTTTTGCATCTAAGCTCCAGAACCAAGAATATGTAGAGGCAAACAAAAAAAACATGACTGAAATGTCTCCTTTTTTGATTTTTGAATGTTGTACTTACCTATAGGTTCTGACAGTAACTCAAAAGCTAATACAATCAAAACATGGGATTAAAGATATGTTGTGATGTAGCAAATTAAAGTAAACATAATTTACATAAATAGAGTATATATCTTTACTCAATTTTCATGTTTTGTTCCAGACCTGGAAATGATTAAATCAAATGTATTACTTTTCCAGACTATGTACATGGTGAGAAAGATAGATCATTTGATCTGGGTTTTTTTTTTTTTTCATCAGGTCGTATACATTTCTGAACCCTGCTATTGCGATTTACCGTATGTTCGTTCCTTTAGGTCCTTGTGCTCTAGAGGCCCTCAGTGCAACAGTTGAATGCAACAGCGACACCATCCTGGTTGAATGGAAGCAAACCCTGGACTCTCCTCTCTACCTGGTTACAGCTGAAGCCGACGATAAGACCATCATTTCCTGTAACAGCTCATCAAATTGGTGCGTCCTCCAAGATGTTCGCTGTGACCTGCACTACAGCATCATAGTATCAGCTTCTTCTGACAAGTGCAGCAGCCTAAGAAGTCCCCCAACAAAGATCAAAACCGGTATTCTGTGACCTGCCCATAACAGAATGAGTTTCTTGACACACATCTTTACATTTATATATTATATTATATTATATTTAAAGTAATTATTTTTATCCTTCAGCCCCCTGTGTCCCAAGCAATGTGACAGTGGTGCCACGGTGCGAGGACAAGGGGGCTGTGGTTTCGTGGGCAAAATCATCCGTGGCCACATCCTACCAGCTGATGGCCACAGGACAAGATGGACATGTTATGACCTGCAACAACTCGGTGAACCACTGCTCCCTGGCTGACCTTCACTGTGGTCAGACGTATGGCTTAAGCATCACTGCTGTGGGAGACAACTGTACTAGCTACCCCAGCAACTCATCCTTCAGAACAGGTACGTCTATCAGGCTTGAATGAAAACACTGTTGCTAAAGTTAGATGAGATTGTTCATAGTTGGAATGATAGCTGATGCAGGTTGTGAATGACCAGTATTACTTTTAGTTGCCTTTCAAACTCTTATCAGGATTAACAAAAAGGTACTGATATCTACAGTGAATACAAAAAAGTGTATATGACATAAAAATGACATTGATAAATAATTTCAAAATGTTTTCCATAATATGACCTATAACCAGTTCAATTGTAAGTCAAATCTATTTTTCAGAAAAAGTCCAAAAATAAATAGGCTACAGCAGCTTGTATGCTCACCCTGGAATAATACTTATTTGAGCCACCTTTTAATTTGAGCACTAAGCCTTCTTTGGTAGGAGTCATAGCAGTATTTCACAGTCTGTCAGATTTACAGTAGTTATGGACTCTGATTAAGCTTTTCCAAAGCTGCGATGAAGATAATTTCTTCATTGATTTGGATGTATGCTTTGACACACAATGATGCTCTAAGCTAACTAGTATTTGTACCCGTTCTTGATTTAATCGGCCTTGGTCCATCATAAGAAAAGCGACCCCGAAGCATGATACTGCCACCACCATATTTCACCATGGGTATGGTGTTCTTTTAGTGGCAAACTTAACCTTTAGAATTGTGTGAAGTATTTAAAAGTTCAAATTGCTTTCATTCGACCATTATGGGAGGAAACTTGTGCCATCAGAAACTGAATTTGAATTGCTCAGACTCAATCTGTATTTGTGTAATTTGAAATTAAATGCATTGGTTTGAAAATTAATTTCACTAAACTGAAACTGAATATAATGGTTTAAAACTGAATTTGTTTGCTTTGAAAATTGCTTTGCTTTGTATTGAAAATTCAGTTTGATTACTTTCACTTTCAGGTCTGAAATTCAATTTCAGCTTCAAAATTCAGTTTTTTTGTGTCACACATCCGGGTCCTTGAAGCCAGAGATTAATCAAACCCAGATTTACTGATCCACGGATGTCATTCACTATTGCTGGGTCCAAATTCAGGACTGCATCATCGAAGGACACATTTGTAGGCTGATAACGTCCTCGATGAGGCAACGAATGCTGTCCAATCTCCAAGGTTCCAACAAATGCGTTCTTCTTATCCCCAGATTTGAAGGATGGGTCCCGTGTATCCTCCGTGTCCCACCCTATCCCATGATTCATTGCGGGTCGAAGTAGATTGTTCAAACGGAAGTAGTAAAGGCCGGAGGAGAGAGAAAAGTTGTGAATAAAATTATATTTCGCATTCTGTGAAACAACTGAACTTTTACAATCTTTTTAGACAAGAATGTAGTTGTGTGAACCTAAAATATCTGATCAGTTTATCAAGATATCGCTTAATTACACAAATGCGCCGATGTATTCGTCCGCTGCCCCAGCAGCCGGCTCGCTTCACCAGCTGTCAGCTGACCGGCTGGTTGAGGTGGCTAAACCCCCAGAGAACAGCTGACTGCCGGCACATTGTTTTCAAAATCCCGCCGGGTTTCCCCAATGGGTGGAAGTTAAACAGATATAATTCAGTCAGATGAAATCTAATATTAATGTTTGGTTTATTTATTATAATAATAATCTGCAAATAAACTGATTTAAACTTTGTTCCTAAAGTTAATAAGTTAGTGTTTAAGTTGTTGAAAGCTTTACAAATAAATTAAACAAATAGTATTTGTCATCAACGTATTTTATTTAGTGTTAGATTTTTATATCTATAAACACAAAAAATATTTTCAACATTTTAAATGACTGAATAATGAACAAGATCATAGAACAACAACATTTTAAAACAAAACAGCATTATAAGCCATCGGCAATATGTAAAAGGGTAAATAAAAACCGTGTAGTTATTTACAGTAGAGACAATATTATTAATCTGTGTCTGATTAATCTGTGGCTATCCTCAAGAACCCGGATGTGTGACACAGAAAACTGAATTTTGGAACTGAAATTGAATTACAGATCTGAAAGTGAAAGTAGTCAAACTGAATTTTTAATACAACAAAATACATTTTAAAAGCAAATTAATTCAGTTTCAAACCATAAAATTCAGTTTCAGTTTAGTGAAATTCATTTTCAAACCAATGCATTTAATTTCAAATTACACAAATACCAATTCAGTCAGAGCAATTCAAATTCAGTTTCTGATGGCAGACGTTTCTTCCCATAGACCATACCATGTCCTGCTACTTAGTCCAAATACATGAAGAGTACAGGAGACTATCTCATGTAGAACACAGCCAGTAATAACAAGATATTCCATTAGATTTTTACAGTGTTACTTTATCAATTTTTCTATTACTCTATATATTTATCTTAAACACCATGAATTTAACTTGTGCAGTTAGACTTTTTATATCCCCTGTAAATTTAAACGTTGCAGAGAACCACTCTCTGACTTCCCTTATCTCTTTCAACTCTCAGTTCCTTGCGCACCTTCTAATCTCACCGTTGATGTTGACTGCCGGACGAACTACGCCAGGCTTTCATGGGATTACACTAAGTTTGCTGGGGAGTATTTTGGCCATGCAGCATCTATGGATGGAGAAACATTCTCCTGTGATAGCAGCAAAACTTCGTGCACACTTGGAACCCTACAGTGTGGTCACACCTACAACTTCACTGTTAAAGCTTTTGATGGCATCTGCAACAGCTCCATCAGCTTACCTCTGCATGAAGGAGCAGGTAACTATTAAGTTATATGAATGATTTTTAAAAATAAAAATAATGTTTACAGTTTGACTGGTAAAATCCTCTTTCTCATTCACATTCAGCTCCGTGCCCTCCATCTCGTTTGAATGTTCGTATGCAGAGAATAAAGCAAATGTACTGGGCCATGATCTCATGGGACAAAGTCAACTGTTCAAACATTGAGTATTTGGCTGAAATTAAAGGCCAGATTGGAAATAACTCGCAAACCCTGATGAAAGTCTCCTCTTACTGGCTGCTCAGGCCTTACTTTGAGCTACCAATGCCTTGCAGCACAGCTTTTACTGTGGCTGTATTCTCCAGAAACTCGGGTGGAGTCAGCAAGTCATCCAGAATCTTCTCTGGAATCACAGGTATGTTCAAATTTCTAACTTTACCAAAAAGTAATTTTTAGAGAAAGACCTGCATGATTCAGCTTTAGTCCTTTTATGAACAGCACTGTCTTTGTTTATCTTGCAGAGCCCTGTGCGCCACAGAGGGTGAAATACAGTGGGAACACATCCCAGGTCCTGTTGTCCTGGGATGCTTCGGTGTTTGCCACAATGTACACAGTCTACAACGTATCAGGGGGCAGCTATGTGAAGCTCTGCAACACCACGGGGCTCTCCTGCCAGTTGACTAACTTCAACCCTGCTGCCACAAAAGTAACAGCCAGCAATGCTGTGGGGGAAAGCAACCCAAGCCAAAACATTACAGGTCTGACATTTGGTAGCAGATCTTACAACATGATTTTTACATGATTACAGTTTTACATACATCGAGTACAATGCATTCACATTCTCAGCTACACTCACACTCTGCAGAATGTCCTAAGAATGATGGTAGGGAGTGAGTTTCAGTTCATTCAAAAACGTACTCTCTGCTGGGCCTGGTTTATGATCCCAATGATGTTCTTTAACAAGGGAAGGTCATCATTGACTTTCTTCCTGTACATCCATTAATCATTAATATGAATGAGTTCTTCTAGTGGGTTGTCACCTGCATATTTAGTGATCAGGTTTACCTCATCTGAGGGTGCACAGCTATGTGTTAGCTGTGTAAAGAGCATTGGACTGAGCACACAACCTTGAGGGGTCCCAGTGCTCAGCACGATGGAGCACCTGGAGCTGTCAGGAGGAATCTAAGAATCCAGATAAACATTAAGACCAAGCAAGAGAAATGTATCTGTCTCCGGAGAATGATGGAATAAAATTCTTGATGATCGAATGGGAGGTATGGGGGAATTTTGTGTAGAGAGAAGAGGATATAAAGTGAAGATGTGGGTTTTTTGCAACTTCTGTTGTAATTTCTGTATTAAGCAAAAACTTTGGAGTTGGATAGCTTCCTAATACTGTGTAGGCCTAGTGCATTTAAAGGTTGAAACTCATTTTTTAGCTTTGCTCCTACATGTATGCCTTTACCCTGCTATTTATGCTTTTCACTTTCCACTTAATAAAAGATGTGGTTCAACTATTACACTGCAATATGGCACTCCTCTGCAGAACGTTTTATTTTGTACATGTTTAAAAAATCTATTTTTTTGCAGCTTTAGACAAATTCTATTTTGTAGAAGCTGAGGCAAAAGTAGCTCTTTGAATTGAAAACGTTTCTGACCCTTGCCCTATACCCAGATGTGAGTGCTCAAATATAGGATTAGCACAAAGAACAAGGAGGAAGGGAAGGGATTCAATGAGGCAATATAATTCGGTTCAGCTTTATTGTGCAAAATTATACACTAAATCGTATCCCTTATGTAAAACTAAATGATCAGAAAACAGTGCTGATAAAAATGTGTCTGCTATGTTCATCAGGTCCAGTGAGTGCACGCAGAAGACGAGATCTGCAACCCACTCAACTCAATGCCTATGAAGGTGAAAGTAAGTGATGTGTTAACAGTACATTACAATTATTAGTTTTAATGTTGTAGATGCTACCTTCCAACTCTTTGCACTCTTGTCTCTTAGATCTTGAAACCCCAGAGGTGCTGGCTGTAACAGTAAGCGGAGGTTCTATGTATGTGAGGTGGAGGATGGTGAAAGGCGCAACCAAGTATGAGCTCATCATCGAGGAGGAGCAGAAAGCGGGGCAGACGACTCAGCTGCCGAGAGTGAGAAATATAGACGGGGATTTTTACACAGAGACTGATCTGAAACCTGTGACCACCTACTGCGTCAGAGTGGCAGCGAAGGACGGCTTCAACCAAAGCAACTATTCCTGGCCCGCATGCAGAAAAACCGGTGCTTTGTGAAGATACAAATTTCATATATAGAGACTGGATGAAACATTTTTTTTTCCACTAAGTAGCATCCATACGTATTCGTTCTGGTTTGTTCTCAAAGAACTTTAGGAAGATACAAAAATTGCATCAATAAGGCCAGATTTTTTCTTTAAGGTACATTTTACTTGTCTCAGAGAAATACTAATCAAAACTATGAGAAAATATCATTTAGACATTTATAGCTGTCTTAAAGTTTGCTGAAGTCATATTTATCAAAAATTGTTATATTTTTAAGATAGGTCATTAGATTCTTGGGATGATTGTTAAACCTAAAAAACTCAATAAACCGATAATTTATCAAGAAATATATTCAAAAGCATTCAATATATTTTCCTGGTGATGAACTCTGACTTCTCTTTGTGAATTACAGGTTTTTCTAACTGTTCTGCTGATGATGAAATAAAAAGAAATTTATGACACATTGAAACACACCTGTGAAATTATTTTGGTTGGAATATGTCTATGGTGTGCCTATGCATGTAAAATACATTACTGAAAATCTGACATAAAGAATACATGAAAGGGTTATTGTCAAACCAAAAACAGAGATATTTATTCACTTATTGGTGAGACGTTGCAAGTGACTGAAACAAAATCGTAAAGTCAAATATTTATGATTTTATTAAAGGCCAGCCAGGTTTATTAAGAATGCACTGGTTAATTGAAGAATCCGAGGTAAAGGAAACGACACAGTAAAATTTTAATTTGAAATGACAAAAATCAACCGAGAAAATATTTAATCCTCATTGGAAAGCTATTATAAACAGTTTGAGTTCTGATTTAAAGAAGACAACAGTTTCGGCACATCTCCGTGTTGAGTCAAGAGCTAAGGAGGATAGAAACTAAATGTTGCCTTACCTTGTTTACTTCTGGTTCAGTGCCATTAAATATACGTATGCTTCAAAATCTAAACTAGTTGGAAATGTAGAGATTGAATAAAAGTGCTCCTGAAATGTAACCTTGAGGAACCCCACATATGAACTTTGCATGTTCAGATTTATAACTGAGATGACACAAAATGGCCCTGGTCTGCCCAATAAGATTAGAGAACAGTTTTGCTCAGTACCAAATAAGATTGGAAGCACAGTTACAGTTTATCAACCAGTAGGTTAAGATTCCTTTTGTCAAATGCAGTCCTCAGATCCTGTTTTACAAAGACGTTTCTCATGTTGGTAACGCTGGTAAGCTCCACGTCAGTTAAATCTTTTACCAAAGTAGTCTCAGCGCTTTGGTCAAAAAAACCTGCCTGGAAAGCACGAAAGATATTGTTTTTCATCAAAGATTTGTGCTTTATTGATAAACCACCTTTGGAGTAACCTTTTTCGAAATGTTAAGTTAGATTGTAATAAGTGACTATTGAGGCATCTAGATTAGGCTTCTTTAAAAGAGGTTTGATCAGTTTTCAGGTCCTGTGTAACATGCCATGTGTGAAGAGGAGGATGTATGATGTGAAATATTTAAGGTGCGACACAGCTAAAAACTGTGATGAAAACAAAGTACTTAAGTAGTGCATTAACTTGAGACAGACTGACAAGAAAAGTAGAGTGTCTACACATAGATCGGATTTACTTTTTTCAGTGTTCAAACATTTCTTCAAGCAAAGTGGGTAACTGATTGTGCCTAAATGAATAAAATTTGTCCGAGACATTAAAAAACAGGTTTTACTCGGAACAACTTGATGCATCTTGTTAACAATGAAAATAAACTTATAACACTTCTATTTTGAAAGCATTTTTAAGGTTTACAGCATTTATGCAAACTGGCTTAAACATTTGCACAGTACTGTATTTAAATATGACCAAGGACTGTAGATTTGGATCATTTATACAGACAGTTATTGTTTCCCAAAGCTGGGGACACACTACACATGAGCTGCAACACTATTTTTTTTAAACTTTGTTTGCATTTACACAACATTATAAACAAAAACGCAAAAAAACACTTACACAATAGTATACAACAGAATGTGTACTATTTGAGAGCCAAAAAACAGTTTAAAAAAAGGGCCTTATTAAAATACACCGAACATTTTACATTTTGAGCAGAGGGTAAAAATGCTCCTAAATTAAATATTTAATTCTAATTGGGAAATATAAAAAAAAATTATATTAGAAATTAATTGTCCAGCCAAACTTAAAAAAATTAATCACGCACTCCAGTCCAAAGATTAGTTTTCTGTTCTAAGATGGAAATAATAGAGTTTTTTGTATTGTATTGTATTGTATTCTACAGTCAACTTAGAATTAGCGTTCATATTAGGCTCGTTGGTCAGATTTAAAGTAGGCCTACCTTTTGAAAATAACATTTAAGCAGGTGACATACTTTTTATTAGGCCCACAGTTTTGCATTAAAAATGTTTTTTTTTTTTCTGGTCTGATGTAATATTCTAATTTTAATGACTTGTTTTCATTAGCTGATAATTAACTTAAAATTAATTGACTTAAAAACCTTAGTCTCTGTCTCTATAAAATGTTTTTGCTGAGTGAAATGAGTTGCTGAAATCAACTTTTTAATAATATTCTAATTTATTGGATATGATTCTATTCTATTATGCTCGCAGCCCTCTGGTAGCACCGCAGCGTCGCACATTTCAACAGCGCCCTCTACAGCCAGGCGGGTTAATAGATAGAATTAGTGTTGTTGGAGAAAAATGAATCCCATTTTCAGTCCTTCGCTTCACATTCAAAGACATCAGTTTGTCATCGATTTTGTCAGAAAAAACAAACCTAAACAGGTTGTTGCTGTATAAATTATTCAACATTTCAACTATTCTGAACTCTGGCTTCGAAGCCAACGTTTGCTAGCAGCAATTAACGCCTCGTTGTAGCAAATCAGTTAACGATATTAGCTACTTCAGGCTTCTCTGCATTAATCAGTTTTACTAGTTGTTGTGAACGTTTTCGCTCCATTTATTGCAATGTTGCTTGTCATGTTGCTTGTTTTTCTTCTCCCACCAGGTAGCCGACTTGGGCTGCGGTGAGGGTAAGCTCCTGAAACAGCTCAAGTTTCACCGGAACATTGAACTGCTGGTCGGCGTGGACAGCAATGGCGCAAAAATCAAGAAAATGAGGTAAGTGAACTAAGATGCAGCACAGACACGGCTTTCAGGGCAGATTTGTTTTATTCATAGTTATCTCACACGGTTAAATAGCTTACAGGTTTTCCATAAGTTAACTGTAAAATTACAAACCACATTCATGCCTAGAGGCAATACAGAAAGAGCCCGGGCTGGGATTTGAACCCAGGGCCATCTTTCTGCAAGACTGTGCAGAAGTTTCATTTATTTAAATTACAAAAAGAATGTTGTTATACAAAGTTAGAAAAAAACAACATATGAAGCAAGTTGTAACAAAACAAGTTAAATATAGGCCTCATTATAAGGATCATTAGTCTTAAAAGTAGAGGGGAACAGAACATCATTCCCAAACTGTACCTGGAAAAAAAATATTGGTTGTGCATCTAGAACAAATCTCCATATTTAAGATTTGAAAATAGACAAAAGTTGTACTGAGAACTCTGAAAGTTAGTTTGGTAAAATATGAAATTTTGTCATGAAAAGTGTCTAACAATAAAGGTTTCGAAACAGGAAACCAATGTAGGGACGGCAGCTTTGGGGAAATGCGGAACAGTTAGTAATCCTGTTTTTAAGGATAAAACTTTGACCCCATTTAGAATTGAGTGACAGAGGTACAGTTGTGTCCAAATTATACATGTCCTTTCTGAGTTTAGATTTAAAATTAATTTCATTCAACCAAGAGGGTTGCTTCTGATAAGGAAATGATACAGACATCTCTCAGCAGATCATGAAAACATGTAAAGGAAAGTATAAATAAAAAAAAAAAAATCAGTTTTTATTTAGACTTTAGTAAAAATATGGCATGTTGGAGGTGATTTCTAAGTCTCTTCTAAGTCTCTGGGACCTACCTTGTTTCTTACTATTAAATTAAAAAAAGGGAAGTTAATTGTTAACCATAACTGTAGACCTGCCGTATAGGTCTGCAATTTCCACAATTAATTAGTTTTTCGAGTTTTGTGGCTTCAGTTTAATTCAGTTTCAGTTCAGTTTATTTATATAGCACCAATTCACATTTAATCCAATCATAGAGACAGACAGATTTCTGTATGAAGTCAGGTACATACATACAGGTCCTTCTCAAAATATTAGCATATTGTGATAAAGTTCATTATTTTCCATAATGTCATGATGAAAATTTAACATTCATATATTTTAGATTCATTGCACACTAATTGAAATATTTCAGGTCTTTTATTGTCTTAATACGGATGATTTTGGCATACAGCTCATGAAAACCCAAAATTCCTATCTCACAAAATTAGCATATCATTAAAAGGGTCTCTAAACGAGCTATGAACCTAATCATCTGAATCAACGAGTTAACTCTAAACACCTGCAAAAGATTCCTGAGGCCTTTAAAACTCCCAGCCTGGTTCATCACTCAAAACCCCAATCATGGGTAAGACTGCCGACCTGACTGCTGTCCAGAAGGCCACTATTGACACCCTCAAGCAAGAGGGTAAGACACAGAAAGAAATTTCTGAACGAATAGGCTGTTCCCAGAGTGCTGTATCAAGGCACCTCAGTGGGAAGTCTGTGGGAAGGAAAAAGTGTGGCAGAAAACGCTGCACAACTGAGAAGAGGTGACCGGACCCTGAGGAAGATTGTGGAGAAGGGCCGATTCCAGAACTTGGGGGACCTGCGGAAGCAGTGGACTGAGTCTGGAGTAGAAACATCCAGAACCACCGTGCACAGGCGTGTGCAGGAAATGGGCTACAGGTACCGCATTCCCCAGGTCAAGCCACTTTTGAACCAGAAACAGCGGCAGAAGCGCCTGACCTGGGCTACAGAGAAGCAGCACTGGACTGTTGCTCAGTGGTCCAAAGTACTTTTTTCGGATGAAAGCAAATTCTGCATGTCATTCAGAAATCAAGGTGCCAGAGTCTGGAGGAAGACTGGGAGAGAAGGAAATGCCAAAATGCCAGAAGTCCAGTGTCAAGTACCCACAGTCAGTGATGGTCTGGGGTGCCGTGTCAGCTGCTGGTGTTGGTCCACTGTGTTTTATCAAGGGCAGGGTCAATGCAGCTAGCTATCAGGAGATTTTGGAGCACTTCATGCTTCCATCTGCTGAAAAGCTTTATGGAGATGAAGATTTCATTTTTCAGCACGACCTGTCACCTTCTCACAGTGCCAAAACCACTGGTAAATGGTTTACTGACCATGGTATCACTGTGCTCAATTGGCCTGCCAACTCTCCTGACCTGAACCCCATAGAGAATCTGTGGGATATTGTGAAGAGAACGTTGAGAGACTCAAGACCCAACACTCTGGATGAGCTAAAGGCCGCTATCGAAGCATCCTGGGCCTCCATAAGGATTCCCGACCAAGTATTGAGTGCATAACTACATGATTATTTGAAGGTTGACGTTTTTTGTATTAAAAACACTTTTCTTTTATTGGTCGGATGAAATATGCTAATTTTGTGAGATAGGAATTTTGGGTTTTCATGAGCTGTATGCCAAAATCATCCGTATTAAGACAATAAAAGACCTGAAATATTTCAATTAGTGTGCAATGAATCTAAAATATATGAATGTTAAATTTTCATCATGACATTATGGAAAATAATGAACTTTATCACAATATGCTAATATTTTGAGAAGGACCTGTAGTTATCAAACAGTCCAGTCAAGCTCAATTTATTATTCAAATTGATTAAAAAAGTTTTCTATTTAAGGAAATGCAACTGATTGCTTATAGTCATTGACTTGCAGCAATTACCTCTCCTAGATGAGCATGTAGCAGTAGTGGTCAGTCGTTTGGATAGTAGAACATGATTTTATTTGCATAACAAATGGAAAAAGAGTCAAAAAAAAGAAAAGGTCCCAGCACAGAACCCTGTGGTACGCCATAACTAACCCTGGTAAGCTTAGATGACACTGTAAAGTGGTACATAGTGGAACTGACTGACTAGGTAGGACTTAAATTAGTTTAAAGCTTTAACTGCTGTTAGCTGATTTTCTTGTTCTTGATATAAATTCATTTCTTTACAAGTGAGCAGAACTTTTTCTTTTGTATTATACAACTTATGATTGTTGTAAAACGACAATA
The DNA here is from genome assembly GCF_021462225.1 of Girardinichthys multiradiatus. Taxonomy (NCBI): domain Eukaryota; kingdom Metazoa; phylum Chordata; class Actinopteri; order Cyprinodontiformes; family Goodeidae; genus Girardinichthys; species Girardinichthys multiradiatus. The sequence goes on from NC_061802.1 coordinate 5,423,098, forward strand.
AACATGTTAAACTTATGTTTTGGGTTGAGTTTGGCTTTGTTCTCCCCCTCAGGCACAGATTAGCTCCTCTGTCAACCGACTATCTGCAGCCTACTTATGACCAGCTGCGTGTAGAGCTGTACCAAGGTTCAGTGACACAAAGGGATGGTCGCCTCAGACGATTTGATTTAGTGACCAGCATAGAACTGTAAGCAGCTGAGCGACAATGTTATCAGTTGCGATGTTTCTTGTTAAACATGTCTCATTTTATACGTTTTTTGTGTGTGTTTCTGCAGGATAGAGCACCTCACTCTTACTGATTTGGAGTGCTTTGCTTCTGTGGTTTTTGGATACATGATCCCGGCAAGTGTTATCGTCAGCACCCCAAACTCTGAATTCAACGCGCTTCTGCCGGGACTGACTGGTTTCAGACACAGTGATCACAAGTTTGAGTGGAACAGATCAGAGTTCAGATCCTGGTACAGTGCAGCGATTCACTTGATCACAAAAGAAACACACCAAACCCAGCAATACAGTAGAACATCAACAGTTAATTTATTCGAGTAATTCAGTCACATCAACATCATTGATCATATACAGGTCCTTCTCAAAATATTAGCATATTGTGATAAAGTTCATTATTTTCCGTAATGTCATGATGAAAATTTTACATTCATATATTTTAGATTCATTGCACACTAACTGAAATATTTCAGGTCTTTTATTGTCTTAATACGGATGATTTTGGCATACAGCTCATGAAAACCCAAAATTCCTATCTCACAAAATTAGCATATCATTAAAAGGGTCTCTAAACGAGCTATGAACCTAATCATCTGAATCAACGAGTTAACTCTAAACACCTGCAAAAGATTCCTGAGGCCTTTAAAACTCCCAGCCTGGTTCATCACTCAAAACCCCAATCATGGGTAAGACTGCCGACCTGACTGCTGTCCAGAAGGCCACTATTGACACCCTCAAGCAAGAGGGTAAGACACAGAAAGAAATTTCTGAACGAATAGGCTGTTCCCAGAGTGCTGTATCAAGGCACCTCAGTGGGAAGTCTGTGGGAAGGAAAAAGTGGGGCAGAAAACGCTGCACAACGAGAAGAGGTGACCAGACCCTGAGGAAGATTGTGGAGAAGGGCCGATTCCAGACCTTGGGGGACCTGCGGAAGCAGTGGACTGAGTCTGGAGTAGAAGCATCCAGAGCCACCGTGCACAGGCGTGTGCAGGAAATGGGCTACAGGTGCCGCATTCCTCAGGTCAAGCCACTTTTGAACCAGAAACAGCAGCAGAAGCGCCTGATCTGGGCTACAGAGAAGCAGCACTGGACTGTTGCTCAGTGGTCCAAAGTACTTTTTTCGGATGAAAGCAAATTCTGCATGTCATTCGGAAATCAAGGTGCCAGAATCTGGAGGAAGACTGGGGAGAAGGAAATGCCAGAAGTCCAGTGTCAAGTACCCACAGTCAGTGATGGTCTGGGGTGCCGTGTCAGCTGCTGGTGTTGGTCCACTGTGTTTTATCAAGGGCAGGATCAATGCAGCTAGCTATCAGGAGATTTTGGAGCACTTCATGCTTCCATCTGCTCAAAAACTTTATGGAGATGAAGATTTCATTTTTCAGCACGACCTGGCACCTGCTCACAGTGCCAAAACCACTGGTAAATGGTTTACTGACCATGGTATCACTGTGCTCAATTGGCCTGCCAACTCTCCTGACCTGAACCCCATAGAGAATCTGTGGGATATTGTGAAGAGAACGTTGAGAGACTCAAGACCCAACACTCTGGATGAGCTAAAGGCCGCTATCGAAGCATCCTGGGCCTCCATAAGACCTCAGCAGTGCCACAGGCTGATTGCCTCCATGCCACGCCGCATTGAAGCAGTCATTTCTGCCAAAGGATTCCCGACCAAGTATTGAGTGCATAACTGTACATGATTATTTGAAGGTTGACGTTATTTGTATTAAAAACACTTTTCTTTTATTGGTCGGATGAAATATGCTAATTTTGTGAGATAGGAATTTTGGGTTTTCATGAGCTGTATGCCAAAATCATCCGTATTAAGACAATAAAAGACCTGAAATATTTCAGTTAGTGTGCAATGAATCTAAAATATATGAATGTTAAATTTTCATCATTACATTATGGAAAATAATGAACTTTATCACAATATGCTAATATTTTGAGAAGGACCTGTAGATTCATTACACACCAAGTGATATATCTCAAGAGTTCTTTAATTATCTTTTTGATGGATTATAGCTTACAGCTACTGAAGACCCAAAATCCAGTTCCTCAGAAAATCAGATTTTTACATTAAACGAATAAAGTATTTAAAGTATTTAATTGCACTGTTTATGCAGTCAACACTTGGTCAGACATTCTTTTGCATGAATTACTGCATCAATGCGGTGTGGCATGGAGGCGATCAGCCTGTGGCCCTGCCAAGGTGTAATGGAAGCCCAGGTTGCATTAATACCGACCTTCATCTCATGTGCATTCTTGGGTCTTGTGTCTCTCATCTTCCTCTTGATAATACCACATAGATTCTCCGAAGGGTTTAGGTCAGGCCAGTTTGCAGGCCAATCAAGCGCAGTGATAAATTGCAATCAACCTTTCTATAGGACCATGCTACAGGGGGAAGCATGAAGTGCTCTAAAATTTATTGGTAGACAACTGTGCTAACTTTGGACTTGATTAAACACAGTGGACCAACACCAGCAGATGACTGTGTGGAAAATCCACGCTAGATGTCAAGTAGTTTGCAATTGTCCCTGTTGCTTGCACACCTTTGCCTACCAGACCTTTTTCCTTCCACTCAGCTTTCCATTATTACATGTGGATACAGCTCTCTTTGAACAGCCAGCTCCTTTAGGAATAGCTTTCTGTGGCTTTGTAGTTTTTCAAATGTTGGGCTTCATTAGCTGTAAACTATGATCATTAAATGCACAGAAATAAATGCTTGAAATGTCACTCTTTGTGTAAAAAATGTTTCATTTTTTGATTTAAATTGCTGAAATAAATTGTTTTGAAACATTTTCATATTTTTGCATTGTGCTGTATTTTGCAGTAGCATTGATGTTTGATCTAGAACCATATGCTGCTTCTACAGCAGTATCCTGAACATTTTTGGTGGTATACCTTATTAATTTAGTAGTTTGCCTCATAAGATAAGAGTAACTTTTGTAAATTTAAGCTTTGAAGTTCTTTGCATTGTTAATATGAATTAAAAATCATTGAAATGACAACAGAAGACAGCCAGGTGGCTGTTCTTGTCAAAAAGTTATGACAGCCATTTGAGGAAAGCAAAGCTTTTCAGGCTTTCGAACAACTTTGGCTCTTGGATTCTCCCTTTTGTCACTTTGCATCCTGCAGGGCTCTTAAAGTGTGTTTGGATTATGGCTACGAGGTGGAATTCACTGGTGTTGGAGAAGCACCACAGGACCAGCAAGAAAGTATTGGTTTCTGCTCCCAGATTGGCGTCTTTCATCGTCTCCAGGGCAACGATCATTGCAGCGTGTTACATGGCAGCGATGTGGAGGAAGTGTTTGCGTACACATTGGTGAGTGTATTCCTTTATAAGGAACTGGTTCTCACATGCATCACTGCTGTATTTAAGTCCAGTATGCAGCATAGCTTAATATAAGCAGTGTACCTGAGGCACTAGCAAGAGCAGTCGATTAAAGACTCAGTGTAAGGTCACCATATTTGCATGAAGGCATCACATCAACACAAAAAAACGGACTATGTTGCTGGCTTTTAGCAAGATGCCGTAAAGACTTCCAAGAAGAATGTAAGGAAGGACGTCTACCTTGATTAGTTTTTTTTTTTTTTTTACTTGCAACTTCTGGCCTTATAAGTGAAGTTTTGACAGATTTAGTCAGTTTAGTCCAAACCCCGCTTGTATTGGTTGGTAACCGAATGCTGTGGTGCTGCAGAATTCTCAGTCGGATCTCTCGTTCTTTTAAGGTTTCTTCCGCAGTTAATATTGGTGTTTCTGGGCTTTGATATTTTAACTTGTGACATTCTCTTTCAGGTGTACTCTGTAAACTACCCCAGCCTGCATGACAGCAATACTTTGCGCAAAGTCCTAGTGAGTGAGGTGTTGCATTGGGCCGAACACCTGAAGAACCGGTGGATGAAGGAAAAGACTGGAAGGACAAATGATGTTTTACCACACCGTCAGACTGAACAAGGAGCCTTGGAGGAGCTGCTTTCAGAATCACATACACCAACATGTAGATGAATATGTTAAATTAAAATTGTATTTATTTGCTATAATTTGTATAAAATCTTTTTCCTGTCAGCATGTACAGAAACGTTGGATTGTCCCGTGGATTATTGTGACAGAGGTGATGTTGAGGAGCAGGAGGGTGCCGGGTTGCTTTGGGCAAACGACCCACAACAACAGTCTGGTACATTAAACAGGTGTGTTTCTGTTTGGAAGATAGGTGTGTGCAGAGGTTGGTTGCTGGTCATTGTGTACAAAAAGTTTCATGAATTTCCTACTGAGCCGCAGCATATTCTCAAATCAAGAAAAGGCCGTACATATAAACATAACGTAGATGTATGAAACAATGGCACATTCAAAAAAATATGCAGATGTATAAAGATGTGCAGCCAGATGTATCCAAGAACATTTCCTTTGTCCATCCTAAATCCAGACTCCATCCTTGAAAATCCATCCATCCATTTTCTATACCTGTTGCTTCCATACAGTGGAGCTGGAGCCTATCTCCAGTGGTCTATGGGTGAGAGGCGGGGTTGACCTGGACAGGTCGCCAGTCCATTGCGGGACAACACAGACACACAGGACAAACAACCATGCACACATCCATTCATACCTAAGGGCAATTTAGAGAGACCAATTAACCTACCGGTTATTGGACTGTGGGAGGAAGCCAGAGTACCCGGAGAGAACCCACACATGCACAGGGAGAACATGCAAACTCTGCAGGACCCCAGGCCAGGAGTTGAACCCAGAACCATCTTGCTGCAAGGCAACGGTACTACCAACTGCACCACCATGCAGCCCTCCCTTGAAAATCCTCAAATATGCAAACTTGTGTAAATCTCCCTACTTACCCCATAGTTACTGTAAATCTCATTCGACTGACCCGTTAATGTTTTACACCACTTACATAGATTTCTGTACATCCTTGAATGAATTCAGAAGTGTAACAGGAAAGGGTGAGGCTGTGTTTATTCATTTAGCTCCTGTAAACACAGAGGCACTCAGCATTGATGGAGTGCTCTGAAACTGTAGTTTAGTTTGTCACTTGAACCACTGACGAGTAATGATGCTGTGAAGACAGGATGATGTTTAGTGGAGCTCGATGGACGCCTGGTGGATTAATATTAGCACAGTTTCACCGTTCCGTTGCACTGGAACAGTCCTGATTGGTCTGCCTGCTCCCTCTGAGCCTCTGTTTCTAGGAAGCCCTCTGTGGTCAGCAGCTGGATGGGTACAGGGAACACACAGCTTCCTCACTGTGTCGCCCTGCATGCACAGTTCTAAAAAAATAGTTCTTGAAGTGGTTGGTAAACCGTCATCTTGGTTAAGGAAATCCTCCTGTTGAAGGTATTTTCTGCTTTATGTTGAGCATCCTTTTATACCCCCTCCTGTAACCGCATATAGACGTGTGTCTATATGCGGTTCATTGTGTGTCTGATGTGTGCAATAACTGTTTTTATGTCTATGACAGTGTGTATCTCAGACGGGATAGTAACTGTAGAATGGTGCAGCAGGGCTGCAGACATTCCCACAGTCATTTCATTATTTCTGCATCTGAGGCACCCTGACAGTAAATCATTTCAGTGCAGCAAACTTAAAACCTGTACATGACGGGACTCCAGCATAAGCTCCACAAATTGTAGCTGTAGTGATGATGGAGGATTTCTTCCCCTCATTTGTTGCATTTATTCACTGTTCATTTAGATACGTCTTAGTCCCTCTGGCTGTGCTGTGGTCCTGCTGTCCTAAAATCGGTGAACTGAGTGGAAGTCTTGAAAATCTCAGACATCTGCTGATGGATCATCCGCAGGTTAAACTCACTCAGGATGGCTCGTCTCTGCTTGTGAAATGTGAAGAACAAGGTACCGTCTGATTACTCTTAAACATACAAGGTCTGATCTGTCTTGATACACATGGTTGTATTCCATATTCTCTATTGTTATTTTAAAAAAAATGTAGTTCCAGTTGATGCAGAAGGAAATCTTGTTAGCCGACTAAACCCATTTTGATTTACAGAACTTTCAAAGTTTCAGTTATTCAGACTAGGAATGACAATTCTTCACAACATTTTATTACCGTATTTTCCGCACTATAAGGCGCACTTAAAAACCATTAATTGCAGCATTACGGCTACCGTAGTCAGGGGCGTCGCCGAAGTAATAGCGGTAAACACCTGTACTGTGCTTACTCCTAGTCCAACACCACTTGTGTGTGTATAACGTTTGAATGTACTGTTGCAGGAATTGCCTGAACTATATGTGATTAGAAGCTCAGTGTGTGGGGTGTATGTTTCGTGTGTGTGTATGGAAGATGTTGACATTACTCCTCCGGACAGAGGTGGCGCTGTGTGCTGCCGTAGCTGAGAATCAAGAGTGAAGGAGTGACGTCGGTATTATTGTGTGTGTGGGGTGGGTAGAGACGGCGACCGGAGCAGCGGTGTATGAGTCTGTAAGCCCTGTGTTTTTACGTGCTGCAAAGTTATTAAAAAGAACCCCCGAATCTTGTCAACAACTCAGTGTTTTGATGCTGTTTCTTCATGCTCAACTCAGCAACGTAAGAGTGAGGGAGTTAACCCCGAGGAAACTAGTAACTTCGGCCCTGGAGAAAGTGTCTCCCCTGTGTCATCAGACTACGGTCAGGGGACAGAAACAGGAAAGGTTAACAGCACTAACGTTTGATTTAGTGCATCAAACTGTTTCTTTTACGTGTTTACTGAATCAAGGAAAAGTTCCCTTTCACGTTTTAACTAACGTTTGATTTCAACTTCAACTTCATAGACTCCAATGCATTCCTAACGTGCGGTTGGCTCTATTCAATATAATTCTATGTAGAGGAGATCTTACCATGAGAGTGAATGGAGTTATCAGAACGCTGGTTTGTAGTGTATTAATAAAGTTTGACTGACTGACTTATCTGACTGTTTTGTTGACATTCTCTTTAGCTCCATCTAGTGGATGCATAACGCAACCCCAGTCAAACGTTTGACTGCAGTAGCTTCTATTCTATGCGCCTTATAATCCGGTGCGCCCTATAGTGCGGAAAATACGGTAAATGTGCTTCTTTCTGCATTTTGTCTTTAGTCTTAGGTTTGTTCCATGTGTATATTGTAAAAATGTGATGTATAACGGTTTAAAAAGAGATAATTAAGTTTTTACACAGTCTTTATCTCTCGTTGATATGCCTGGAACTCTCAAAAAGTGATTTTTCTTTCAGTAAATCAAGAAATACCAGTCATTCGTTACACGTAGAGTGATTTATTTCAAGTGCTTAATTCTGTTAATTAGGCGATTATGGCTGGTCACAGTTGGTTTCTCATTAAAATAAGAAACACATTTTTTTAAGAGAAATGTTATGCCGTCATCCTGTTATGGCCTCCACGATCATGGGAAAGACTGTTGATTTAACAGTTGTCCAGCTGACAGTAAGTGACAGCCTTCACGAAAAACAATAAGACATAAATTGTGGGCTGATCAGTGCTATATCCAGACATGTTAATGGAAATTTATCACAATTGTGAAGCAAAGTGCATTAAAGAGTTTGAGGAGGGAAGAACCACCATGTACAGACATATCCAGGAAATGCTCTACAGATGTCACATTCCTTGTGTTAAGCCAGTCATGAGACAGAGACAATGTTGGATGCATCGATCATGGGCTGATGAGAAGAAGAACGGGACTGTTGCTCAGTGGTCAGACGAACTCTTTTCAGATTAAAATAAACGTTCAATCATTGTTCTAAAGTCTGGAGGAAGAGTGGAGAGGCAAAGAACTCAAAGCTGCTTGAGCTCCACACTGAGGTTTCCCAGTCAGAGATGATTTGGTCCATGCCATCTCCTGGAGTTGGTCCACTGTATTTTATCAAGTCTAAAGCCAGCTCAGCCCGTACCAGGACATTTTTGCTGATAAGCTTTGTGAAGATGCTGGTTTGATTTTCCAGGAGGACTCGGCCCCCGCTCATAACCTGGGTGTTGCCACAGGCAGGTTGCCTCCCTGGAGAAGGAGCCACATTTGAGTGCATATACTGTATAGCACGTGTATACATTTCTCTATTAAAAAACACTGTTTTTACTGCTCTAATGTAGTAATCAAATATTCTGAAAAAACACAATTTAGGGTTTTCATTATCTGTAACACATAATCATCATGATGAACAGGAATATATCACTCTGGAAGGAACTTGTAGATATAGTTTTATAGATACTTGTAATCTAGGGGTTGTCCAGCAGATGGCATAACTGACTTTATAGGACTTCCTGCAACACTTCAGCTTCATTTATCCTCAGCTGCAAGTGCAAGGTATCTTTTTACTGAAGCGCAGAGACTTATTCTGAGTCAGTCTGATCATCTCGAATAATTTAGTCCGTCCCTTTGGTTGCATCTACCAGGATCATGAATGCATCTTCCTAGAAGTCCTTCTTCTGTTTTAACAAACACCTATTAATTGAATGAATGTTGTTTTCAAATCTCTCCCTCATTGTGTTTTCAGACCCAGATCAGGTGGACGGTGGCTTGGAAGACGATGAGGATTTTCGGGCCGTCCAGCGTTCTCATAGAGCTGAACCAGAGGAAGACTGGGAAGCAAATGTTTAATATGGAAACGTTGGTAATGCAGTTGAATCTACCCAAAGAGAATGCATGAAAAAAGAAATACTGCTTGTTGCTGCTGGACTGCACAGTTTGTAGCATCACTTCTGTTTGAACTCTAGGAATTTTGGATTTTTCAGTTTATTTTGGACAATATGTGAAGGCTGGTCATGTAAAAAAAAAAAAAATAAATATATATATATATATATATATATATAACAAACCTAACAATTTATTGTCATTATTGCACCTTATGGAAATGCTCAAATAGGATCCAGGCATATCCAGCATTTAGACTGTTTTATTCAACAGTGTTGGGCAGACATTTTGCCGTTCAATACAGTCGTTAGGGAAGCAGTTTGTCAAAAAACACGTCCATAACAGAACACTCAACAGTGTCAGAACATCACTTTACAAGAGATTAGTTTACAGTTTTTAATTTGACAAGAGCTTCACAGAAGAGAAAAGGCAACCATGTTTGTAACATGTTAGATACCAAGATCAACAGCCCTGTGTGACACAGGTAAACACGTTTTATTCCAAATAAAAAGACAAAACCTTCCAACCAAGACATCTGGGAGCCAGAGATTATACACTTAATACTAAACTGTTTATTAAAAAGACGCCTTCTTTTCAGACATTTATTAAAAATATGTTACGACAGCAACAAAAAATACAAAACAAAGACGGTGACTTTTTTTAACATTGGGCTTCAGATCAAAAACACATTTAAAAAAGATGGTCAATTACTTGATTCAACACTTGTGCAGATATCTGCATATAATGGAAAGAAAATAACATCTTGGATTATAAACAGGTAAACAAAATTATTCCTAGAACATGGGAGATGGATGGCACAATATAAAACAAGACATTAAAATGAGCCTAGCTTTGACAAATGTAATGGGAAAATCTGACAAAGCTGTGTAGATTCTAATCATGCGTCATAAAAGGACATGGTTAAAACGCCAAAGACTTGTGCAGATATGAATGTAATGAGTTTCACTAGTGGAGGCTTTTATTCTACCATTTACAATCTCTTATGAAGGGAGACCAATATTCTGCAAAGCCTGTTTTCACTAGTTTCTACGCCTGGTTCAGACCCGTTAATAATGGGTTGAGTCATTTCGCTACTTCTGTAACACTGAACGGAAAACAGGGTTGAAAATGAAAACTGTCCAAATGCACATCACAGATTCACTCATTAAATATAATTCCCTGCAGTTTTTCTTGGTTCTAACCTTTGGTATAAAACGTTGATGTACTGGTGCAGTTTAATAAATTAAAATATAATTCAAATTTTTTTCTGTAAAAATTTGAAACTTGAGTAGATTCTAATTGATATTTTTCAAATGTACATTTGTTAATTTTGATGATTTAAGACTCACCGGTGCTAAAAACCCAAAATTCATTGTTGCAGAAAATGTCTCCACTCTTCGGATTCTGGGACCTTGCCTTCCAAATGAAAGACAGACTTCACTACAATCTGAAATGATGACTTTGACCACTGAGCAACCCTCTAGTCCTTTTCCCCCTTAGCCCAGATGCTTCTAATTTTGTCTCTGGTTCAGGAGTGGCTTAACACTAGGAATGTCCTGGGTACATATCTGTGTGGTATCTCCTGAAGCACCACCTCCTCACGTCGCAATTTCCCCCCAACTTCTTATAGGGGCTTTGCTTCACAATCCTCTCAGGCCTGCAGTTATCTTTATTGCTTGTGCAGTTTTCTACCACACTTTTTCCTTCCACTCAACTTCTCAAACAAATGCTTGGATATAGCACCCTGAAAAGCTTCTTTAACAACTAGCTTTTATGGCTTACCCTCCATGTTGAGGGCATCACTTACTGACAGGTTAGCTGTTTTCACAATGACTGTAGGGACCATAACATTTATTTAAAATCCTGTTTATTGGTTTTAAAGAATACTTTAATTTCATTAGAAACTGAATTTTGGGTTTTCAATAGCTGTAGACACGTAAAACATCTAACATTTATGTAATGGACCCAAATGACTTTTCACTGTACTAAGTTACTTAAATAAATGCAAATTTTTATCATATTTAAATTTCCTAATATGTACCTGTTTGCACATAACTGCAGGTGACATAAAGCATTTTCGTCTTGGCAGTGGATCACTTAACTAGTTTTTTTTTTTTTTGCTCTTCAGCTTGTTTAGAAGCAAACTGCAGGATATGCATCTGATTCACAAGAGTCGAACGGTTAAATCAGTCAAACATGAACTTTAACTTCCTTACTAATGTCATTTCCTGCCAACGTGGATTAATGCAGCTCAGCTGTTAAGTAAAGATGCACATCTTTTTAGCCTTGGCTCTTAATTCTCACACGGTTTAGCTACAATTTCATTTAATGAGGTAAAGTGGGAAAATGTAATTAATGAGTTGCTAATTGGAGATAATTGGAATGTAAATTAGGCTGTTCAATTTCTGACCAGGGGGTTTATGGCTATAAAAGTTACCTAAAAATCAAGTAGACAAGCTGTTTATTCTTAAAAAAGAAAACATCTAGTTTAGTAAACAAACCGAGTTATGCTCCCCTGCCAGTCTCAACGTAGGATTACTTACAATCCCTTCATTCATTCATTCATTCATTCAAGAGGAGCACAGCCACTATCAACAAACGTGCTCCCACACATACTCACCCACTCATAGTCCACATTCACACATAAAATAGCTTACATCATGTTTCTGTAGTAAAATATTCTCGCCTTGAAAACACAGTTATCAGTGCCAACTTCAGCTTTTTAGCTGCTTATAGGCAAATTTCAAGAGGACATCCTATTTTAAAGGATCCCAAACAAGCAGACTACAGGAATGTATCGAAAACACTTTTCATTTTAGCTCACATTGAAGGTGCACACAGGACCTCCACCTCCTGTCATCAACATACAAGTCAGAAAACATATCTGAGTTCATGTTAAATGCATTAACATAAAGGAATACCTACGCCCAAACAGAGTAAAAGGATTCTCCGGAAACTGAAATAATATAAAACAGTAAATGCATCTTTTAATTTGCTGGAGTTATTTGTTAAACAATGATTTACATTTCTTAATCTACAGCTCTGTGTGTTTTTATACTGAACTGATATCTCACCACTTCTTGCTGCTGAATATATTATCTGAGGAATTACAGTATTTTATGTGGCACAAATAAACAGAAGGGGGCGCTCTAGTTATATTGACAAAAATTAGTGATCCGGCTTGACAGTGCCGATCAGGGACGGTGTGTGTGCTGTGGGAGTTGAGATACCAATGGAAACCATTTTTTAAAAGTGTGATGCGCTTCATTCCATCACAGCGCTAACGTTTAATCACCACCTGCTCGTACGCTCCAGCACCAACCCTGAGGACATAAAAAGACCTAATTAACTTTCACAATTTCTATCTTTATTGAAAATCCCCCCAAAAAGTGATCTAGCTTTGCAAACAATGTATCATCATGTTTAGATTGCACCCAATCTTCGAAAAATAGTTTTATAATTAGCAAACTGATTAATCCGACCAATAAAATATGTATTTTAAAGTTTTGTTATAAGAAAAGGGGAAAAAAAGCAATCATAAATTGATTTCATCAGAACATTTTCATATTTAGTGACAACAGTATGAACATGAGGTCAAATTGGCAAAATACAACATGACCTTTTATTAACAACAAATAATCCCGCAAGGAAATGACTCTTTAGATCAATTTAGATCATCAGCAATTCAGCTAACATTGTTTGAAGATGAACCTTGATGATAAAACATAAAGATTAAGAAAATGGCAGTTCCCGAAGCTCACCTGGTGGGAAGATGATGGCTTCCGAGGGCTGTACTTCCTCCTGGCCCAACAAACAGACGCAGGCCTTCCTCTGAAGCAGACACAGATGTGGTAACAGTCAGTGCAAGAGGCACCCACAGCCTCCTGTATAATTCCTGTCATGAGGAGCAGCCAGTTGCTAGGCAATCTAAAAATAATCACGTATTGACAACAGCTCTTTTCTTAGCTTTGTGCTGAATGAGACCTTGGAAAGAAACACAATGCTGTCCTCAAAGCAGACACAAACTGACTCATGGGGTAACAGAGGAGTAAGCTAATTTATTGTTATGCAAACTGGCTGTGCACCCAATAGATTGTAGTACCCCCGAATAGGGCTGTAAAATGTCTTTATTCTTTCTTACAGCAACATAAAAATCTGATTTACGTGAATAATTACACTAATTATGTTTTTTTACCTTCAGCACTGGAGTCCAGTAAGCTAGGCGTAAAATCTTGACTTTGTAAAATCTTTTCCACGACATCATCGGCGTCCACCCTCGTGTCGTCCATTCTCTTTAGCTGAGACTCCATGGAGTCCTGTTTTATAGGATGTCTGTGGAGATGGATAAAAGATGTTATTTACCACAAACACAAACGTGTAAAACAGTTTGCATTAGGTGGTTACCGTCATCAAGGTGTGAAAAAATGAGGCTAACATTTTCAGTCATACTGTTTTAGCGGTTTGATGTCCTTTTTTATTAAGAGACCAGAGAAAGTGTTGAGTGACGGGTTTTCTTTGGCTGTTGGTTTTACGGTGTGAGTGTGCGTGTGTGTATGGTTGTTTGTCCTGTGATGGACTGGCGACCCGTCCAGTGGGTGCCCCGCCTCTTGCCCAATGACTGCTGGAGATGGACACCAAAACCCGGATCAACAAAAAAAGTATAATATTCGATGCAATAAGCTTTTGAAAACTGCTTCTGCATTTGATGAGTGTTTTGTTTTCTTTAATAAACCATGTTATACATTTGTTTTCAGTATCTGTTTAAATGCTGTGATACTGAGAAACATAGCTTTCATTCAGTAAACCAACTTGGTTTTGACATCCCAGTTTCCACTGGCGCTGCCTACTGCTGCTCATATAGGAAGTGGTTCAAGTCAGTGTTTTTACCCAATTATCTGATGCACCTTTTTAACCCTAAAGGTGTTAAAAGGGTTAGTTTAGCTATTATCGGTTATGCTTACCTTAGTTGTAGGAGAAATATGTCATATCTCAGTGAGGTTGTGTGACATTAAATAAGCGTCAGATATAACAGTCAGATGTACATCCCCAATGGGTCTGGATGGCACATGTGGTTTTTACAATACTGATATAAGGAGGTATTTTCTTTCAGGCTGGTCAGAACAGATTCAGCTCGGCTCAGTAACACGTCTGATGCTTGAAACGGGCTTCTTTATAAGGCTAAATTAATAAAGCTGATTGAGTAACAATCATGGATCTCCTTTGATAAATGTTTTTTTCCCACAACAGTATATACAGAGTTTTTACTAACGAGAAAGACGAGGTTGAATTAGTGCAGTTATGCATGGTATCGACCTGGGCACTCATCAGAGAAAGCCCGGGGAAAGAAACTAGAAGGACACCATCTTCACTTAGAAAGATATTCTAAGCAGGACACTATTCTCACCCATACACACCACGAGGGTAACTACATGCTTTCCAAGTCAGAAAATAAGCTCGGGCTTTAAGGATGAGGCCTGGAAAAGTCTCAGATACTACAAGCAGATGGGCAAATAGATGCAGTCAACATTTATGTGTGTTACATTCACTCCATCTTCTAGGTAATATGTCTGGTAATATAAATATTTTTCAATCCTCCAGAACTATAAATGAAATTCCCAACTTTTCCAGACTGTTCACTCTGTTGTGCATAAAACACAAACCTGAGATCCATTTTCTGTGATTTCACTGTGCTTTGCTGAAGACACACTGCAAAAAGAAGAATCATATTTAACCTCCACAGGCTGTGCATTTTTAACAAATGGTGTTAAAATATGAATTTGAGGTCAACGTTTGAAAGTTTGCCCTATAAAAACTACAAACCTGGTCTGTCTGCAATAACTGGCTAATAAACCAGGACATGTAGTACTGACAGCAGGCTGTGGTATAAACCACCCTGCAGTAAACAGAAGTCAGGGCTGGATAGAAACATCACTTTGAGGAAGAAGGTACAACCAACTCAGCTTCCTCGGCCATAAACTGGCACATTTCAGTCAGATGAGAGATTTTAAAATGGCAAAATGTATTTTAAAAACATGAAAATGTTTTGGTTGTTACCACTTCTCTTTTTTTTTTTAACTGCTACATTTCTATGTCTGTGACCACGTTCTTGGGACATACTTTTGAGTTTATGGTAATCTTTGGTACCACCACAACTATCACTATCAGATTAAGGTAAATTTAATCTTCGTCTGGAACCAAAGTTTGAAGTGACGCATGGATTGAAACCAGACTGTGACTGGTTTAATGCAGCACATCCTGTCACTTCCTGTTTCATGTTGCCTGGTTGTCACTGAGGTTTCATAGCAACCAGTGGTGATTTTTGAGAGCTCTGTGACACATAATGAAACCACAGATAAGCTTCCGCTGCTTTGCTGCGGAGCTGTAAGGTGTGATGTTTCAGAAGAAATGTTAACTTGCACAAAAATCACTCTTTTAGACGAGTTGTTTAGCTTTTTTGGTTCCGCTTTCATCAAAGTTTCTTAATAAAACCCAACAGTTCCAATATTTTCAGTTATTTTTGGTAAATCATCTCTGTATATCTCTGCGCTCCTCCACATGGAAAGCTAGCGATAAACTGACCTGTTCAGCCGCTCGCAGGATGAGGCACTCCGCACTGGCGTTCCCGGTGTATTGCTTGCGGTGGCTGCAGGAGCTGGGTGTTCGGGCAGAGCAGGACAGGGTTTGGACTCTCGCTCCTCGCTCGGCTCTGGGATACTTCCGATTCCTGTTGAGGCACTGCCCACAGAGTGATTTCTCCGGTGGCAGGACTCCGACATGCTGGACGAGCGGGAGTGACCTGTGCTGTAGCCTTAGAGAGACAAACCTTTATGTGAGTGCACCGTAGTATTTTGCCTAGGGGGATCCTTTGGACATTTTCTAAACCTTGTCTCCCTAAACATTTTGTATTTACAAGTGAATTTCAATAAATCAGAGCAAGTGAAGAGCGAATTTATTTCAGTAATTCAGTTAAAGTAACTGACAGATTTATTACACGCAGTGAGATATGTCAAGCATTTATTTCTGCTAATTTGGCTGGTTACAACTTGCAGTTAAACCCCAAAAATTCTGTTTCCCAGAAAACTAGGCAAAAGTGCTGTATGGATGCATACTAAAGGACAGTTGAGTAGAGGAAAACATTTTTTTGTGGAAATAGTTGCAGCCTTGAGAGAATTCTGAAGCAAAGCCCATTCAACAGTTAGATGGGGAGATCCACACAGTCTGGACTGCAGCTACAGTCAGTGCTTCAAGAGCCACCAGACACGTATGTATCCACGACATGGGTTACAACCAGAGGTGAACCAGCAGGACCCCAAACGTTTTATAGCTAAAAGTACTGTTTGTCTGGATGCTACAGAAAGCAGTCTGCATTACATGTCTGTAAAAAAAGCAGCTGTGAACCCAGTGGCCATCAAGAGGCTTACAGAGATGCTTATTGGTTCATAGATAAAATGAAGGGACAAGGTTTTTATCACTTTCCTTTGTCATCAAATGGTAATCATTGTGTGCTACTGTTAGTTTGGTCTCTGCAACTCTGACTTGCTTATTTCACAATTCATTTTACAATAATAAGCTTTTACTACTCACCAAGTCTCTGGTAAATTAATGTGTGATGTTTATCTTTGCTTTAAATAAACCAAACTGACCAGAGTTCCTACAAAATGTTCTTTGGATTTGATAAACTGCTGTTTCACTGCTGGTCATTTTGTCTCTCCAAGTGTCCGGTTCTTGGTTATGTTGTGCAGTTTAGGTAGCTGGCCTTCTGTGTCTTCTTATTGCTATTTTGTGTTGGATTAAACAGTTTCTGGGTAAATAATGGTGTTTACCAAGAATCTCCCTTTGATTTTGTTTTTTATTACATACAAGAGAGAGCCTGAGAGCCTTGGTCATCTAGCCATGGTTTGCTACTGTTAACTTCCATGTGTTAAGCCATTCCTGTACCAGAAACAATGTCAAATGTGTCTTACTTGGGCTTAGAAGAAAAAAAAAAAAACTTCCTTCTCAGAGGTCCAAAGTCCTCTTAGACGAAAACTAAAATTCAATATGAATTGGAAATCAAGGTTCCAGTGTGTGGAAGAAGAGTGTTTAATTGGCCAGCAAACTGGCCTGACCTTAATGCCTTAAGAATCTAGTGTAGTATTGGAGTATTATCAAGAGGAAGATGAGAGATTCTGGACCTAACAATGCAGAAGAGCTGGAAGACACTGTTAAAGCAGCCTGGGCTTCTTTAACATTTCAGCAGTGCCACAAGCTGATCTCTTCATCCCATGTCATGTTGATGATGCAGTAATTCATGCAAAAGGAGCCCCAACCCATCATGCCAAGTATGAGGGATTGCTGGGAAGTTAATGACTCGGTGCAATCAACTGTCTGCTGTCGCGACATGTTCATCCTGAAGAAGGGATTGCTGCAAAGTCAGTCACGGGGTTTCCTTAGGTAGAAAACCTGGAACCAGACTACAGCGTTTTAACTTGAGTTACTAAACTTTCTCAATGATATTGTAAATGACTGATCTGGCTATATGTATGAAGCAGCACATAAAAGTAGCTGATTTTGCACTTGTAATGATCAATAATTTAGCAACAAAGGCTTCAAACTCATGAGTTATTCGTGTCTGCAGGAAGCCAGTTAAAAGCGAAAAACGTTGGAGAGCATCAGACCGCTGAGATGAAAGAGACGACTTCCTGCAAACCAATCTGAGGTTTGAATAAATCTTATACAGATGCACGAGGCAGGAAAAAAACACATTTCAACCCTTCAGAAGGGAGCCATTACAGCTTATCTCTGCATCTCCACTTCCTCTAATCATTTATTAGTGTCATTTGATCCGCCTGTGGTGGAAACTTGAGCCCCCTGCTTTGAACAGGACCCGTGGAGTGTCCCTGGAAATTGATTTCACTGCCTCTATCCTCCCAGAACTGAAGGTTACATTTTGTTTTATTTGCCTCACTAAACAACAGGAGATAAAGAAAAGATATGGTTTTCAGAATGTGAGATCTCTCTACCTGAAAGTTTGGACTGCTGGCTGGCATAGCTGGATGTTCGAGAGTGGCCACAGCCCCCCAGATCGTCTGACATAACAGGACACTTCCCTTCTCGGCTTTCACCTGGATGACAAAGGACAAAGTAGATGGTGAAAACTGAATGCTTTACAATAAAACATCTATTCAGTCAAATTATTCAGTCCAAGCATTGGACCAGATCATCTCCAACTTAACTTACTAAGCATGATGAGTTACCTTGTGTAAGCAAAGTGCTACAGAAATAAACCTACCTTCAACAAGGACTGAGCAACTTTCAAAAGAAACAACCAGAGAACTCCTCTTCATGCCTTCATCATATCAACCCCTGAGTGTTGGCTCAGGCCTCAGTTGGCAAATGTGCAAATGACGAAGAATGACTAGAGCTAAATAGCTACTCACTTGTATTGACCCCCAAATGAGTGGAGAAATGGCATTGGAAAGAAACAAGCAGCAAAAACCAAGCAGAAGTCTGCAACACAGCACCCCCCTTTTTACCCTGAAACAATCATGTGTGACTAGAAGCCCATTTCCTTTAGCTATTGGCCACTAGGCCGGACGAGGAGACATGTTTATTTTACCCCCACAGTGAGCACGATGGTAATGGATGTAAAAGAAGCTGCTAACTCCACGTCTCAAATGAGTCTTAAACAAGCTAATGCAGTGAAGTTTTCACCAGGCTTGATTCGTGCAACATCAATAAGACACAGACTGTCCTATATTGCGGCCTCTTAGTGTGGTGGAGAACGAAGGCTTTCAGAGTATGGTGAACGAATTAGAGGCCCGTTACGCCATAACCTCCTGACAACACATCACAGACATTGCTTTACAAATAAGTAGGACCCTGTACATGGCGACAGCTGTTGACCCTCGGTTCAAGAATCTACCTCTCCTCTCTGAGGCAGAGGCTGCTGACATCTACAGAAGACTGACTGAAGCTGTGGTGGCTGAGATACCAAAGCAAAATAGTGCAATACTGATTGATTTAAACATTTTGTTTATATCTTACAATTACTGATGATTAATCCTAGCTTGTTTTTGATTTTCAGCAGCAAGGAGGAGTGGAGGACAAAGAGCAAGATAATGAAGACAATCAACCAGAGACCAACCTTCAGCCACCATTGAATAGACCACAAGCATCATTTGCTTTGGTTGACCTGCTTGATACGTTTCCCTTTTCAAAGGACGCTGCTGCAAAAAAGTGGAACCTGAGATTGCAACAACTGAGGTTGGAAGGTTTAGGGATGAAACTCATTTGCCTCTTAATGGTGACCCTCTCGACTGGTGGAGGAAGCATACTGCAGATTACCCTTATATAGGTAGAGTAGCAAAGTGTTTCCTCTGCATCCCTGGTGCAGTTGTCTCTGCGGAGAGTTTTCTCCACTGCAGGAGACATTGTGTCTGCTAAAAGAAGTGTTCTAAAGGCTGGACACATAGATCAGCTTGAGTTCTCACACAAGAATCTTAAGATAAAAAAATAAAAAAATAGATAAGCACTGATGTAATAACAGTACTCATGAAAACGTTTAATTGGTTGTTTCCCTCATTTATGTTCAGGCATAGTCATTTGTTAAATTCAACAAATGTTTTACACTTATGTTTATAATAGTTGCTTTAAGAGGCAGATTGACAAAGTAATTTATGTTTTATTTAAAAAGAAAATCCTGCAAGCACTAGAGATTGTTGCTTAAAAACTTGTTTGTATGTCACATTTGCAGTGACATTGTTCTAACAAATAAATGTATTTCATACAGTATTCTTTGTGTGGAAGGTGTATTTATGTACAGATGAGGTTTTTTACAAATCACAATATATTGTCTTTGTTAATGTATTGGGATATATCAGGATAAATCGTATCGTGACACATATTGTATCGCCACATTCTTGCCAATTCATACCTTAGTTTCCAATAAACTTTATTTACAAACAAAAGCTAAATAGAAACTCCTGCAGAATCACTATAACTTTGATGAAAATTAATATTTTAGTCATCTGGAAAGGTGGTACAAGCTAGAAAAATAGCCAGTGATCTAATGTTGTTTTGAAACACAAAATGAAGACTTTCTTTTTAAAGTTGATTTTCTCTAAAGATTAAAGCAAAACGCATTGCTTTATAACTTAATACTTTAGTTGACAAAATGTTCTCAAAATTTCATTGACTAAAATGTAATCAGCTGAAACTAGACTAATATCAAAATAACTTATTTTTCTTTGGGCGGTCGCCACAGTGAGTCAGCTGTCTCCATCTAACCCCATCTTCTGCATCTTTTATCACATCCCCTACCTTCATGTCTTCTTTCACTCAATCCATACATCTCCTCTTTGGCGTTCCTCTAGGCCTCCTGCCTGGCAGTTCTCATGTACTCATTTCTGATCCATCCTAGCCACAGAATATGATCAAAATGACTACAGAGACTAATATTAAATAAAATGTGCATGAGATGTAAATTTGGTTCCACCTAGGATACAAATATAGACCAAAAGCAATGATATATTACACTGTTTTGGGATTTTGTGCTGCAGAGTGGCATCTTGGGGGTCACAAGTCTCCATGACAACGATCAGACATCATCTACATACCAACTCGGTTTTTGGAAGGAAAGCCAGAAGAAAAGCATTTCCTGTCCCACCATCACAAACATTCAGATGTGGAGTTGCTAAATGATACTGGGGCTTTAACTGGAACCAAGGAGGTTTTGGTTAAAACAAAGGAAGTGAAAAGGCACCTCACGCCCACTGTTGAGTATAGTGAAGGATCTGTGATGCAGATTCCATGGTCTGTGGCATCATGAACTCTAAAATACCAGGACATTTGAAATAAAAGTTCTGTTAGACCAGAAAACTGAAAGTGGGTCATGATCCGGTTCTGTCCTGTTGGTTAATGGCTGTCATACATGGGATTGTTTTCCACTAAATATTTATACTCAGATTAAAGGCTGGATTCTTTGGAAGATTATTGTTTCCCAGCATAAAGACATTTAATATTTAAAATATTTATTATTTTAGTCAAAACCCCCAAAGTGAAAACTATGGTGTGTACTGCAATGATGTTGCACACACACCCACCAGCAGATAAATGGAAATAAAAGGGCATCATCATTAGACCAACACACAGAACCCCCCCCACCCCACGCCCCGACCCGTACAGACATGAACACAGTCCTATTTTTAACCATGTGAAAGCCCACAGGTCAGAACAGATTGTGGTTAATCTGAAAGAGTTTCGTTTGAATTAAACATGAAGGAACTCTTCTAGTTGCAAGCATTCAACCCTGCAATGTGTTCACACATGAAGACACACAGAGCTAAAGGGACGAGAGTAAGAGACGGCTTGCAGAAGGGGACAGAGTATGATGTAAACAGGAATGAGGGATAAAAAGCAAAATTGCATAAAGCTGCAGAAACAACCACTAAAATAACACAAATACATAGATGTTTTCAGGGTAGGAAAAGTATAAATCCTCTCACAAATAAGATAGGACACTTTTAATGTCTTATAATGTCATCTGCTGAAGAAAGTTTGGGGGAAAAGAAACGTTCATGCCAGACAAAACCTCACATGAAATATTACGTTTGACCAAAACAGTTTCAGTTAGTTATAGATTTATTAATTGCTGCTTTAGGAAAATGTCTTAAGTGAATCTACAGCAACAGAGCACAATAAAGTCAGACTTGACCCGCCAGATGGTTTGCTACACAGAACCATTTGGTTCAGCTGCTGTGATAAAATGCTCCGGCGCTGCAGCTGATGACTGGAGGGAAATCCATGGATTATCAGTTTAGGCAGTCCTCTTATTCACTGACACAATTTTGTAGGTTGCTCTGTAAAGCAGATCATGTGCAGAATTAAGACTTAGCCCTGCTGTGTTGGATTAAGTGACCTGTGTCTAAATGACTCAATCGGACTACCTTAACTAACCAAATGTGTTTTTTTATGTCATGCAGATAGA
Organism: Girardinichthys multiradiatus; assembly: GCF_021462225.1. Lineage (NCBI taxonomy): Eukaryota > Metazoa > Chordata > Actinopteri > Cyprinodontiformes > Goodeidae > Girardinichthys > Girardinichthys multiradiatus. Next base: position 5,444,903 of record NC_061802.1, read on the forward strand.
AGACTTAAGTACTGCATGATGTGGCACACGGTTAAACCTGCAAAAGTATTCATACAACATGAACATTTCCATATTTTCTCTTTGCAGCCTTGAACTTCAGTCCTTTTCATCATGATTTTCTGTGATAGACCAACACAAAGTTGCATATAACTGTGAAGTGGAAGAAAAAAGGTCCATACTTTTAAACATTTTTACAAATATACAAACTTGAAAAGTAAGTTTACGTATTCAGTCCACCTGAGTGAACTCTGTGGAACCGGCTTTACATCCGTTAGGGTATGTCTCTACAGACTTTGCACATCTAACCTTCGCCCCAGTTTTAAGTCTTGCAGCCCGGAACGGTCAGTTTTTAGTTCGATCCATCTTCCCATCACTCCTGGCCAGCTTCCATGTTCCTACTGAAGGGAAACATTGCTCCAGCATGATGCTGCCTTCTCCATATTTCCCTGTGGGATACATTTGTTCAGGGTGATGTGCAGTTTTCATTTTTCTCCACATACACTTATGTATATAAATGCTCCATTTTAGTCTAATTTGCCCTACAGGCCGTGTTGCAAGCTGTGAACTGGACTTCTTGCGGCTTTTTTCTTGCCACCTTTCTATAAAGGCCAGGACTTGTGGAGAGCACGACTCACAGGTTCACCCACCTGAGCAGCAAATTTCTGCAACTCCTCCAGAGTTACCGTGAACCTCTAGGCTTCTCCACTAAATAAATACTCTACTTGTCCGGCCTGTCGGTTTAGATGGACAGCCATGTCTTGGTAGGCTTGCATTTGTGCCCTACTCCTTCCATTTAGCTGACTGAGATGTCCAAAGCTCGAGACACTGTGTTATAACCTAATCCTGCCTTAAACATCTCCACAACTTCATCCCGGTCCTCTCTGCTGTGTTCACCAAAGTTCTCTGAACAACCTCTAAGGCCTTCACAGAACAACTGGATTTAAATCAAAATGAAGTCACACACTGGCACACTATTTACTGATTGGGTGACTTCTAAAAGCAGTTTGTTGAACTGGGTTTTATTTAGGGGTATCTGTGTAAAGGCAGCTGACGTTTATGGTTGTTACATAACAAAACATGAAAGAGCTCAACTACGTTTTTAAGGGACTGTAAAATATACCTGCGGATGTTTCAACAAACAAAAATGGATGATGTCGAGAAGTTGAGGAGTGTGATGATGTGGAGTGATTAGTCTCACCAGAGTAGCCTTTCTGTGAGTCTCCTCCCCTCCTCTCCTCCAGCAGGCTCTCTCCATCACTCTGGATCCCAATCACTGTGGCTGTGGAAGGAGGCCTGATGACAGTAGAGGGACAATGTGGCTTTATTTCCTCCTTTCTGTTTCAATGAATCCATTATTTCAGTTGTTTCAAAAAAAAAAAAAAGAAACCAAAGCAAAGATGCCCGATATAAGCTTTTGAGTGTGGATTATTTTTAAGCAAGACACAATAGATCACAAACCATGAAGCTCAGAGTTATACGCAAGTATGGACAAATTTAGGTCAAAATGTACCCATAGGTAGAGAAACATTTCTTTCTAAATGCTATTTAAAACAGCAGTTGTAAATATAACCAAGTATTTTCATCAATCATTTAATGTTCTGCTCTGTTCATTTTTAAGTCACTATTATACTATAAGCCTATTAATCATTTAAAGCTGCCAAGGATAACTGAAAATAAAAACCATTCATTAAAATTCAACAAGGATTAGACTGTCCCTGACTGCACATAACAGATGTAACATGTCCCCAGCAGATCAGGCTGCAATATGAAGAGATTATCAACAAGTTACCCATAGTGATAAAATACAGGAATGTGGCATTTCTGTTTGGTTTCAGTCAGTTTTTAAAATGTTAAAGAAGATCGAGATACTTGTATAATCATGAAGCAAAAAATAAAGTGATTATCTAAAATAATTATGATTACAGGGTTAATCCCTTATTAAAGCAGACTAGTGGAGTCGACCCTGACTAGCCATCACATTTATAATTGGACAGTAGAAACATGTTCATTAAACTTACGTTTTGAAACAGGGATCCCCTGACATGAGCTGTGTACCGATGATAACCTAATGAGAATATTAAAAGGTCAATTGTTTCACTTGCAGTAATTCTTATCACCTTGTATTCAAAGTCGTAAGTTAACATCAGGATTGTCTTCCTTACATCCAGGGGAACTAATTGATTCTCCTGTTGGTGCACGAACATTACCTTGAGAATAGAGTTATCCTGCCGAGTATTTTTGGTATCGTAGCCTTCCAGAAGACACCTCCGAGTTGTGTTTCCTGAGCCGGCAAACTCTGCTAAATTTAGGTCTGCAAAACCGAGCTGAAGGAGACAAAAACAAAACAGGGTGATGTCTTGATTTCCCTGTCCTGTCTGAAAGGACTGATTGTTTTCCCCGTCAGCGCTATGACAACATTTAGATGCACACAGAGACATGAACAGAACAGAGTAAAAGAAATATTAAGGCTCATTTTTCCTTAATAAGTCGACTGCCATCCTAGAGGAAATTTTAAATAGCCAACACTTCCTGTTATCCTGCTGTGTGAAAACAATGGAAACAGAGGCCAGCATATTTTTTAGCTGCTGCTCCAAATCGGAAAGACAAGGGCACATAACACTGAAGAAAAGCCGCTAAGTGTTGATCTTCATAAGCCTGTAGATGGCAACAAGACAATAGCTACTCGCACACACTTTCTCATAGCTACAGTAAGCAATGATAAAAGACCAAAAAACAACCAAAAAAGTAGAACTGTTACAAATAAGGCCGGACAAAGAGCCACGTTTATCCTGCCAAGACCCACACTGTGACGACTGTAAAGAAAGTAAAAGAAACAACATCTAAAGCTGTCTGCTATTAAACTGTGATCACTGAAGTCTCTATACAGCAGTTTATATTGGTAAACGTCTTTACTGGAGGTGCCAATATTTCTGGAGCACCCTGTAAGTAGATAAGAATTACCTTTGCATACGCCTTTCCGCCCTTCAGCTCCTGAAGAAGGGAAGCAGAAAGATATTTAAGGACAATGAAAATATACAACAGTTTATCAGCTAGTTTCTAACACAAAGATGCTGTTAGAAACTAGTTTATTGAGTGTTAGAAACTGTTAATTCCTATCCCTGAAATGTCAGATGACGAATATTAAAAGTAACAAATAAATCACTAAGTTCTCCATTTAGCAAATGTTACATCAGGTTTCACATCAAACTCTGAGGTTTCAGCTCAACACAACCCACACAGAACTTTTAAAACATTCAACGGTGCGAAATACTACACCTTTCTCACAGACACGCGGCATATGCAGGGGTCCAGTACACCTGTCCCTGCACTGGCGCTCATCTTGCACGGGAAAGAGAAGCGCTTCCTCCATCGAACGCAGTTGGCCTGTACTGGCTCCCTGTAACAGGAAGTCACAAGGAATTAGATCGCCTTTAAGCACTGTAAGGTCAGATAGTTTGTGCATGGGTTGCGTGCTGCATCTTAAAGGCCAAACTCCAACTGAATGTTGAGGAAGCCACAGATGATTGGTGCAGCAACATTTTATGAAGACAGATTTGTACAGTACAAAGATAATTTGAATAGAAACATGGATAAAAAAGGTTTTGCTGTTTTTGCTGAAATAACTTTGTGCAAATTACAGATGCACCAGTCATGTTTTTTGGCCAATACCTATTTTTTTTTTTTCTTTTAAAGGTCTAACCTGCTGATTTCGATTCGATTCATTTGCTGTTAGAGAATTTGATTTCCCCTCCTAGACAACAAATAAACCCACTAACACAAAGTTGAAAACAAGATCCACATTTCCCACATATATCGCCTGTTTAAAAGGCACTGGTTCCAGCCAATACAAGCTGATATAATTATCCTCTAATTTTTCTTGATAAACAAGCTGATTATTTGTTGTCTTGTTTTGGGTTATTGATTCATGTAATGTGAATCCTTGTGCTGAAATGGCAGAAAAATGGCTCCCGGGTCTGTTATGAGGTTAGGCTGCACGTGAGTTTCAGTCGGCTCTCAGGAAAACGGATGAGATGAAGTGAAAGAGAAAGACTGTGTGCGTGGGCAGAATTACTATACCACAGATGGCTCTCCTCTCCTCTCCTCTCCTCTCCTCTCCTCTCCTCTCCTCTCCTCTCCTCTCCTCTCCTCTCCTCTCCTCTCCTCTCCTCTCCTCTCCCACTCACATCACCAACTCCAATCTGTTCATACAGCCTACAAGCCGTAAATTATCTCGTATGGTGCTGGATCTAAAGACTAACCACGGTAAAGGTTGCTGCCTTGAGTGTGGGAAATTTTCAAAGAAACGCAGCTTGTAGAAGGCACAAAAAATGGAGTTAAAGATATTCTGAAACTAAGGTTTAGAATTGGCACTGTGTGCAGATCCTCATGAAGACGGTTAAATGTGACTGAGGATACCAGCTTGTGCTCTGCACAGCATCAATGCCTAACTACAAATAAAAAACAGCAGATGTGTGACTAATATGCTGACTTCAACCCGAGGTGAATAGTTTTCTGAGAGTGAACTCTCAGAGTCGGAGAGGGGACTCCCAGCTGCCTGGACATCGTGTGCTTCGGGAATTCTGGCTCGTGTTCATGATTCATGCTCTACGGCTGGAAGCGTTTCTCTGCGCAGCAAAAATCCTATTAGCCAGTGTGAGTAGGTCTGGGTTAAAGCACGAGCAGAGGCCATCCCCCCTTGTTTCTTTGCATGGTTCAGATGTCTTAATTAACTACAGCTGTTCTCTATTTAAAGACAACTACAGCCAAATGGTTTCACTTTAAAACAGAAACACATAAAAACAGCATATAGTCTACATTTCATGTTGTGTTTGAGCAGCAATTTCATGAAATCAGACCTTGATTGCAAATTATGAACCAATGGGTCAGAGATTGGAATCAGACAATTTTTCCAGTCAGTATTTCACTCAAATACCGGAAAAAATGTTTCCCCCTATTGCATGCATTAAAACTATGAATTCATAATATATTTGGTCTACAAATGTCCTACAAAAGCTTAATAGAAATTAGGTAAAGTTAAAGTTTTGTTGCATAAATATAGAGATGACTTCTTTAATTTTCTGCTGGAATGAAAACGACCTCTATCAAGGAACCTGCAGACGTGTTTTCTCCTTTATAGCCCTTAGACTTAAAAATAAAAACAGCAATCATCAGGTCAGATCTACAAAAAAAAGAAATACGTTCAGAAATCAGGATTGGGCAGGAAAAGCATGATTGGTGCATCTAATTAAATATAAGGAGGAAAAAAACAACCGATGTAAGCTGCACCAACAGAAATAAAGGCGAACAAAGTAAACATCTACATATAAGGGTAAGCTTTAAAACCACAACCCTATTAACGTCCTGAATAAATTATCCAGCACAAATGATCCTGCTTTTTTTATTCAAACCACTTTTTGTGCAAAGGTTCGGGGGGATATTGCATCATTAACCATATTATCCTTAAAGCCGCCGCGCAAAACAATGCTTCTCCTCCTGGTCAGCGTTAAAACCGATTTCATTTACTAGACAGCGTCACCCACTGGACTCTGCTTACGCCATCAGGTCAGGAATAAGAGCATAAACATGAGTCAGTTACTCCAGGGTTAGAGTGAAGAAAGGATATAGGTCATTCTTCTGGCTGGGATGTCATCTAGCACTTTAGTTTTACAGTTTGTTAACACAGGATGATATTTTGTTCACAGCTTTACAGTTGCTTTTTAAATGTCCCATGACCCTGACGGAGCAAAGTCAGCTACTCTACTTTTTACGTTCATTTTTTTTTCATTAGGTCATAGTTGATGTACATAAACATCCTTATTTCACTGTTCCTTTCCAAGATCACACATATTTGCAGCATGTGATACAATGACTGTCAAAAACAAAATACTCAGGATAGGTTTCCCGCTGTTAAACCAATGAGAAAATGACACTGATCCTCAGGAATTAACTAGTGGTGCTCATAGCAATCACTGGAAATATCTGTAAATGAAAATGTATTTCAAATGAACATTAATAGCAAACTTTGCACACATACAGTACAGACCAAACGTTTGGACACACCTTCTCATTCAAAGAGTTTTCTTTATTTTCATGACTATGAATATTGTAGTTTCACACTGAAGACATCAAAACTATGAATTAACACATGTGGAATTATATACTGAACAAAAAAGTGTGAAACAACTGAAAATATGTCTTATATTCTAGGTTCTTCAAAGTAGCCACCTTTTACTTTGATTACTGCTCCGCACACTCTTGGTATTCTGTTGATGAGCTTCAAGAGGTAGTCACCTGAAATGGTTTTCACTTCACAGGTGTGCCCTGTCAGGTTTAATAAGTGGGATTTCAAGCCTTATAAATGGGGTTGGGACCATCAGTTGTGTTGTGCAGGAGGTGGATACAGTACACAGCTGATAGTCCTACTGAATAGACTGTTAGAATTTGTATTATGGCAAGAAAAAAGCAGCTAAGTAAAGAAAAACAAGTGGCCATTATTACTTTAAGAAATGAAGGTCAGTCAGTCTGAACAGTTGGGAAAACTTTTAAAGTGTCCCCAAGTGCCGTCGCAAAAACCATCAAGCGCTACAAAGAAACATGAGGACCGCCCCAGGAAAGGAAGACCAAGAGTCACCTCTGCTGCGGGCGATAAGTTCATCTGAGTTACCAGCCTCAGAAATCGCAGGTTAACAGCAGCTCAGATTAGAGAACAGGTCAATGCCTCACAGAGTTCTAGCAGCAGACACATCTCTAGATCAACTGTTAAGAGGAGACTGTGTGAATCAGGCCTTCATGGTAAAATAGCTGCTAGGAAACCACTGCTGAGGACAGGCAACAAGCAGAAGAGACTTGTTTGGGCTAAAGAACACAAGGAATGGACATTAGACCAGTGGAAATCTGTGCTTTGGTCTGATGAGTCCAAGTTTGAGATCTTTGGTTCCAACCACCGTGTCTTTGTGCGGCGCAGAAGAGGTGAACGGATGGAGTCTACATGCCTGGTTCCCACCGTGAAGCATGGAGGAGGAGGTGTGATGGTGTGGGGGTGCTTTGCTGGTGACCCTGTTGGGGATTTATTCAAAATTGAAGGCCTACTGAACCAGCATGGCTACCACAGCATCTTGCAGTGGCATGCTATTCCATCCGGTTTGTGTTTAGTTGGACCATCATTTATTTTTCAACAGGACAATGACCCCAAACACACCTCCAGGCTGTGTAAGGGCTATTTGACCAAGAAGGAGAATGATGGGGTGCTGCGCCAGATGACCTTGCCTCCACAGTCACCGGACCTGAATCCAATTGAGATGATTTGGGGTGAGCTGGACCGCAGAGTGAAGGCAAAAGGGCCAACAAGTGCTAAGCATCTCTGGGAACTCCTTCAAGACTGTTGGAAAACCATTTCAGGTGACGACCTCTTGAAGCTCATCAACAGAATGCCAAGAGTGTGAGGAGCAGTAATCAAAGCAAAAGGTGGCTACTTTGAAGAACCTAGAATATAAGACATATTTTCATTTGTTTCACACTTTTTTGTTCAGTATATAATTCCACATGTGTTAATTCATAGTTTTGATGCCTTCAGTGTGAAGCTACAATATTCATAGTCATGAAAATAAAGAAAACTCTTTGAATGAGAAGGTGTGTCCAAACTTTTGGTCTGCACTGTAGAACGTTAGTTACAAGTTAAAGAAGCTACTTGAACTGTTTTCTCTGAGTAAAAGCACATGAACATTTTTTGACTAAAACTAATTTATTGTTTCATCTTCCTGATGGGAAAGGATATTATCTAATCTCATCAGAGCCATGCTCAGTCACAACTTAGACCAAACATGGGATGATCAAGGTAGACGGGTACAATCATGGTAAAAATTGTGTTAATGAGGCATTAGTTCGTTTTAAACAAAATTGTTCATTTTGGATTTATCGGGGACTGTTTGTGTTAAAGAAGCAATCATCGCTGTGGTGTGTATCTTCATACACCTCAAGGTTTGATTCGAACAACTTTTAAAAAGGACCATCTCACTCTGGAGCTGACAGAGAGAGTGGGCTTTCTTTTTACCAGGGCTACACCCAACTCAATGCATCAGAAGTGTTTGGCCTTTCTTACCCTGTTGCTTTAGTTGATCACTAAAGAAAATATTGTGCAAAATCGCCACAAAAACTGAAATTGTACAAGGCTGCTGCTGAATACATTTGCATGGACCAGATGCACTGTAAAAAATGTTCTGTATGCACCAGATCCATGTTGGTTTTCAAACACAAATTATTTTAGTATGGAATGATCCTTTATTTTGCCCTCAGTAGTAACATTTAATTGTGTTAACATCAAATTGACAGGAAAATGGAGGCATGCAGTGGCACAGGAAAAATAGGCAATTATAATAACATAAAATAAAATAATTACATGGCTGAATCAAAGGTAGACTGTTCCATAAAGGGTAGTAACACTTATACTAAATGTTATTTTGTTATCTGTAATCTTGTCTACTGTTTTGCCAAACAGATAAGTGACACTTTTAAATGATAGATTTTTCTAAACAAAGCCTAAAATGCCACCTATTTATTGTTTTTCCCTAATTAAGGAAATATTGTCTTATTGTAATAAAAAAAAAAAAAAACCTTGAGTATGGAGCATTTTTCTTAGTATCGGTGTCGAGTGAAATTTTAGTGGCAACCCCAGGGCTATGACATCATCGTTTTTTTTTAAATTGTTACACACAGGTTCTCCACAGAAAAAAATCGAACAAATTAGGAAACCTCACCAAATATAGATTAAAAGGATTTTTTTTCATGTACAAAATTTTGTGTTTACAAGACAGACATTTATTCAATTAATTTAGTTTAAATCATCACATAGACAGCCGGAACATCTTCAAGAAACAAGAAAAGAAGCCCAGCTGCCTTTTCCTCAAGCACTTAGGAAGGTATATTATGACTTACATTTAAAAGTTATGTTATCTGTTTGATTTGAGCATTTTTATGCTTATTTATCTCGATATTTCATTAGGCTCCTTAACTACCGTGGGAAATAAACTGATGGTTCTGGGTGCGAAATGGGAGTAGCCATTGGTGAAGCGATGAATTGAGCTGGAGTCTATTGGCAGCGGTATAAAACAGAGGAAAATGAAAATATTATTCAGATTATCATCATTTATGCATGAAAGCATATCTCACAAACCTTTATCTGATTTTTACTAATTTTCAAAGAAACGTGCATCAAACAAACATCCTGACTGTTGATGTGTTTATAGACTGAAAAAAAGTTTACAGTTTTGATGCTTTTAATGATCAGGGAATAAAAAGTCAGAGTTTGACCTGCTGATTAAGGAAACATTAGCCAACTAATTGATGCATCAATACATCTGATATGTCAGCACCGCCAGCACATTTTTATTAATATTTTAAGCATAGATCCACAATCTTTGGGCCATGTTGAGAGATTTTTTTAACATACCTATTACAAAAAGGGCTCCGGTGTATTTAATACAATTTTATGGTTGAGACTCTTATGGAAGCTATGTAACAGTTGTAGATTAAACGCAATTGGTCCAAGAGGACCCTTAAAAGTGTGCTTCACTTCCAGCTAGACTGCAAACAAGTGTATAATAATTACTGTAGGATATTCATTTAGACACCATTATGGTGCCGTGAATGACTGGAACACTGTGCGAACTTTGTTCTCTGATATAGACAGACAAATTAACTTCATGACTTAAAGCTAAAAGAGGTTTTTGGCTTGATGGTTTCTGAGGCAGAGTTAGTTCAAGTTAGAGCACCAATCTACTATTAAATCGGGGATAAAATGACAGCTCCCGCGTTTTTCTTGTCTACACATTTGGTGGGATTTAACATAAATATGTTACAAGGGGGTCGTTTTTGACAAATGTTACAACTATTACCAAAAACAAACATTTCAATTGACTAAATGGCTCATTTATAACATTAGTCTTGTAGCTTTTTAGCTAACTATCTCTTAACGTTTCTGACGGGTTTAAAGCCACGGAGGGAAATGCTTACTAATGACTACAGGTTTAACTACAGCGTCTCCATTTAAAGTATTCATTTATTTACCTTGAAGACTCCTCGGAGAAGCCGCCATCCAGCAGCCTGACTTTACAGAAAAGGACGCCGTTAACGACGGGGACCGACGACAGCTCATCCAGCTCAAAATCCACCCTGAACTTGAATTTCTTCTTCTTCATCATCATTAAATCCATACACAGTCTGTGGTTGCGAGGAGATGCTCTGATCCCAGGCGTCTTAACATTACAGCCCCATTGTGTGCGCTGCTTCGGGTTCACTGGTGTTGTTGTGTGAGGATGGTGAAGCTACGGATGACAACAGACCGTCGGTGGCACGAGCTCAAGGCCCAAACAGATGGGCTTCCGGCTGCCGCTTTCAAAATAAAAGCGTGTGAGAAAAATGTCCCAACCTTACCACCAGCACTTTCTGCTGACTTTTACACTTTCACTTGTCGAAATGAAGAATATGCGAATATGTTAGTTTTTCAAATGTATGTCTCTTTTAACTTTCTCTTCATCAAAAACTTCACAATGTAAAATGCTTGATTTTATCAAGACGGGCTCACATTTTACCTCATCACTTGATCTTAGAATGCAAAATCCGATTTTCACTTGTCACTATTAACATGGGGCTGCACACTATTAACATGGGGCTGCACGGTGGCGCAGTTGGTAGCACTGTTGCCTTGCAGCAAGAAGGTCCTGGGTTCAATTCCCGGCCGGGGGTCTTTCTGCATGGAGTTTGCATGTTCTCCCCGTGCATGTGTGGGTTCTCACCGGGTACTCCGGCTTCCTCCCACAGTCCAAAGACATGCCTGTTAGGTTAATTGGTAACTCTAAATTGCCCTTAGGTGTATGAATGAGTGTGTGTGTGGTTGTTTGTGTGTTGCCCTGCAATGGACTGGCGACCTGTCCAGGGTGTACCCGCCTCTCGCCCATAGACTGCTGGAGATAGGCACCAGCTCCCCACGACCCACTATGGAATAAGCGGTAGAAAATGACTGACTGACTATTAACATGTGGATTGATCACAGATGTTGAAACAAATTTTGTTGCTCTTCAGTACAACTTGGTAATTATAACTTGAATTTTTGCATACAAAATTCAATTTTTACACTTTTTTTCATAAATTACTCTATGATTTCCTTTCCTAATTACCACAACTGTATTATTACTTTGTTTAACCCTATCTATCCATCCATATATCCATCCATCCATCCCATAGTCCTCACTAGGCAATGTTTGCCCAAAATGACCCCACAGATTTTAATGTCAGATTCAGTTTTGGACACTGGCAAGGCCATTCCAAAAATACATTTTTTTCTCGTTTTAAGTCATTCTTTTGTTGATTTTGTAGAATGACTAAACAGTGATGCAGAAAAATAAAATCTCTTTTTATCTTTTTTTGTTTTCTTCTAACAAACAGCTATAAGTTTTGACCTAAAACTTTCAGCTCATTTTAGTGGTTACAAAATTAAGTTCTGCTTGAGAGATTTATACTACATATTATATTTGCACGGCTAAAAAAATATATAAAAAATATATTTTTAGGTTTCAATTACGTGTTTATTCCGAAACTATTTTCATAATTTATTCTAACCGTGTGTTCTTTGACTTTGAAGTACCGCTTAACTAAACGGAAACACAACGGTGACAACTTTAAACAAAATGAGTTTCAAAATAAAGCCCGCCTCTTAATGAACATCCCCTGGCGGTCAGCCGGAAAACAGCAGCACTCATGAGCCAAATATGAACAAAGCGAAACCGGCTCGCACGGTCTAGTACTTTGTCTCCACCTCGTGGTTCAAAGTAGGCACTACAATGCTCTCATATTTTCCATCCCATCAAATAAATACATAAATAAATACGTCGTTTTGAGTATGGATATTGTTAATAAGATATTTTATTAAGGCGAATGCAGGTTTTTCTAAAATAACTGCCGATTGGGCTTCATTGTCCACTCGAGTTACCGACACCTGCCGGATTCTTTTGGGTATAACACACTGATCTGAAGCGGATCGGTCTTATCAACTTTGTACTATAGAGCCGACTATCGGTGTCGGTGATATTGCACACATACCACAACAATGTGTGGCTGTTATGTTGGGTGTCAAATCAACTATAAAGTTTAAAATCAGAGCATGATTGAAGACGTTTTGAGTTTACCTGTAGAAATCATGCTGTAACAGCGGAGTTGCTGGTTTTCAGATGGGTGTGTCTCTGTCATATGTTCACGTAGTAAAAGAAGGAGGCCTTTCCAGTTAAGTGTTTCTCCACCCTTCTCCAGGCCAGCCTACCTCATCCGCTCACGTCTTTTTTTATATGAACATTTTAATTTGTCTTCTTTCTGGGTTTCCCACTCCAGCGTCCTGTGAAGATCTGCCGCGACGTCTTCTTCAGGTTGCACCGCGGACATCTTGTGGAAGTCAGACGGGAACTATATTTCTGCTTGAAACCAGAAGTGGAAACCACAGGAGTCGATTTGAGTTCGTTTCCTAATCGCTGTAACTGCTTAGTTTGAGTGTGTGGAGCTGTGCAGGCCTCATTGGTTTTTTTTTTTTTTTTTTTACTGTACGTTTAAACCATGTATTCAGCAGTGAGGAAGCTGTTTTTTACGGACTGTCAGTGCGCCAGGGAGCCATCAAAGACCTACGAGGAGCTGTTCGCCAAGCTGGACACCAACAAGGATGGGAAAGTGGATGTTTCCGAGCTCAGGGCAGGCCTGGCTGCAATGGGCATCCAAACCGGGAATGCGGCTGCTCAGGTAGAGCAGCAATGTGTACACCTCAGAATAATATCCTATGAAACGTTTCAGTGTACAATATTTTACGATAACATCAATATTAGATGTTTTTGTCTAATTCTTCTAACAATTTGTCATTTTAGTTATTCTAAAAGAAAAGAAAAAACTTATTTTTTCTTTATGAAAAATATTAAGAAACATAAAACATTAATGTATATTTTAAAGTATTTAGATGTTACCCTAATGAAAAAATTATATTACATGCACTTTTAGTTTGATCAGTTTTAATTAATTTACTTTTAAAACTACTACATCATTCTAGAGATGAACTGATAGGTCTTTTCCAGGCCGATACGGACTTCTGGTTTTCTTTTAGGTCTGACCTGCCGATTCCAATTTAGACAGATATATATATATATATATATATATATATATATATATATATATATATATATATATTAGAATGACTATACCACATAATAAAAGAAAAAGATGTTCTGCAGGCTGTTTGAGACAGGTAGTTATTTTTAGTCAAGCAACTATTTTTGCTCAAGAAACTGATCAGAATTTATAATGTCGGTTGATGCATATATAGACAAAACGATGGAAACTGTTAATGTAGGTCCTTTTACAGAATAGGAGCCAGAATCTCCCAGGCTTTTTTAATTTTTGATCCGATCAAGGGAAAATGCAATCCCTGATTGGTGCATCTCTACTATAAATAGTTTATTGCATTATGTTAGCATACTGGCAATACATTATGAACAATCTAAATGATTGTTCTAACTTTTAAAAGGAGTTTATCAATCTCTTTCGGGTCAAAGGAAATGGGTTTGTGGCCTAATTATTAGTTATAATTTATGTTAATCTGAGAAGGAAAAAAAAGGAAATGGAAGATAAATTCAAAGTCTCTGAATCACCTCGATCCATCAGTTTTTAACACCTGAAACACCCTAATCGAACAGGAAAAGAGCGCTTAACTGGATCAGATACTCACTTTTATGGAACCAACTTGTGTTTTTTCCTCAGGCAGTTGAGATTTACCATCTCTGTCCCTCTCAGCTATAGGGATAGCCAGCTTTTCTGCACCAACAGTGGTTCTGTTTTCTAAGGATCTCTGAGACGGGCAGGTATTTAGGAACAAATGCATGAAAGTGGTGGTGTGATTTAAAACAGAAGCATTCGATTTGACAAGATGTTCAAGCCAGGTTCACATCCGATCATGCAAGGGAAATTTTTTATACAACTAGTCATACAAAATGTTATTCTATTATTCTGTTTTCAGGAAAATTGAACAAACCGAGATTGAAAAAATTGCATTTAAAATAAAAATATAGCCAAATATTTTAAAACGGTGATGGTAAAATTTAAGTATCACATCAAAAGAAAAATGAAAAAAAATGTAGGGTTTCTTGATGGGTTCCTGAGACAGAGCTGGAACCTGGGTCAGTCTTACCAGGATCCAAAGTCAGGAACCCAGGAAAGGAACCTGAGTTTCTATGTTCGCAAACTAACATTATTTACATGAAGGTTTCTTCACCATATATTGTCAGGCTTGAGATTTTTGGCCACAGCCTGTGTGGAATAAAAGGTTATTTTTGGCTTGATGTAAAATCACAGCTAGAACATTTTGAAGTGACCTAGAAAAAGCAGATAATGTAGATGAAAGGTCTAATCTGAGGGGTGTGTGTGCACAACAGCCTTAAGCTAAGCAGAGTCTTCATCTAAAGCAAGCAAAGTGCAGAGTAAAATTAACAAACAGGAATGCATAGCTAACCATATCTGCAGTAAACATGAGGTATTTTCAGAACCTTTCAATCTGTTTTGCATTCTTGTACATTTATTATTGCTTTAAAAAAAACAAATCAGAAAAAACATGTTTATCTCAACAATCAGAACCATCTAGATATCGGGTCTCTCAGGTTTCTCTGCACAAAAAGCCACAGCTCCAGGCTGGTAAAAAGCACAGCAATGGACTGAAAAAAAGTCTTCAGGAAATCTGTCTTTACAGTTCAAGCTGCAGATAAAATCTCCCGAAGTGCTGTTGGCTGTGAGAGGAAGGATCCCTTTTTAGTCAGTCAGAAGTGAATTTTCAAGGTTTAAGTTAGGGAGAGGCCACTGTTGTGTGTGACTCAGCGCTGTAAAATAAACAAAATAGCTGTCAGTGATATGATAAGCAGTAATAAATTTCCACACTGGTTGCTTTCATATTGTCCCAGGACTTTAAGAAATTTCATTTAAAGGATTATTTCCTAAGATTTCTGAAAAGTATGTAGAAAATCAATGTTGATGTAAGAAAATAAGAAGTAGAAAATATTTAATTTAGGTAAAGCCACATGAAGTCAGCATGTTCCTGATCTACGAGTCCAAAGCACAGAGGAGTGCACAGAGGAACTGAGCTCAGAAACAGTCAGGAAGCTTATCTTTGCCTTATTCTGCCCCCAACTGGCAGAGTAGGGTAGCTGCTCCTTGTGTGAGCGATGGTAGCGTCACCTCAATTCTCTTCAGAGGTCAAAGCTCTCCCTTCACCCAGCAAGGAGGTCAGAAACCCAGCAAACACGTCCGGAAAGGCCTGTGAAGAATGTGGACTGGTCATATTCTGTGTTGTTTTTTTCCTATGTAGAAAATCGTTTCCTCCGGCGACAGGGACCATGATGATAGGCTGGACTTCAAGGAGTTCACCAAGTACCTGAAGGACCATGAGAAGAAGCTGCGTTTGACTTTCAAGAGCTTGGACAAAAACAAAGATGGTACAGAGAAAAGTCACAAAGTTGAGATTTTTAGCTTTGTTTGTTTATCTGCTTCACTGTGTTCATTTATTCGTACAGGTCAGATAGACTACATGGAGATAAAACAGTCCTTCACTGATCTGGGTCTGGACATCAGCAAGGAGGACGCAGAGAAGATCCTTCAGAGGTATTTCAGCTTGTACCTTTAATCTTGTGGTCTTGGTTGTTTAAGCGGATCTGTTACGGCCTTTTGGGAATTTCTAGATGCAAAAAAAGTTCAACTTGTAATGAAAGTTTAAAGAAAGCAGAAGACGTGGAAGGTGGGGACCAGTGTGAGGGGCTGATAACCAGGGAGTGGTGGTGGGATTGTCACATGATAAATAGCTGGTGAGAGGTTTGAGAAAGAAGACTGACATAAAAACACATTGTTGAGGGTAGTTATATAAACACATAGCTTTAGTGAATTATTAATGATGATGTCAGGTTTGATCAACTTTGTTAATGCCTAAAAACACAAAAAATATATAATAATGACTTGCATACAGATTTAAGTTGGATTTTAAAGCAATAAATGCATATAGAAGATTCATATTTGTGAAAAACAATTCTAGAGTAACATGAGCTGATTTCTGCTGACTTCTGTTTGCTTACCAGGTACAAAACAACTCGTGTTCTATCACTTTCTGTTTGGGCAACCAAATTTGCTGGTTGAGTCAGCAAATTTGGACAGTAGAGCTTTTCTAGTCATACCTCCCTCTTAAAATGCATTCAACCAGCCGCACTCACACACGCACACCTTTATTCACAGATTGGTGGTCAACTTGGGCTTCAGTGCCTTGCCCAGGGACACATTGACTCGTGGCAGAGGAGGAAGCTAGAATCAAAACAGACTTTTTTCCCATTTCAAGACAACTACTGGTACTCTCCCCACTGATCCATAATCTGTAGCACAATTACTTTCACATTTTGTCTTCCTATAACCACAACCACTTCAATGTATTTAGTTGTGATAATTAGTGCATTATTGTAAAGTGAAATAAATGCTATGTTGCTTTTTTTATACAAATATTTATTTAATAAAGATCTAAAATGTGGTATACTGTTGAGTTCAGGGCCCCTTTTACTCTGACACAGCTAAATAAAATACTGTGCAACCAGTTGTCTTCAGAAGTTAAGATAATAATAAACAGAGTCCATCTGTGTGTATTTTAATGTCAGTATAAATCCAGCTCTTCTGTGAAGGGCTCAGAGGTGCGTTAGAGAACATTGGTGAACAAACGGCATCATGGAGACCAGGGAATGCAGCAGAAAGGTCAGGGAGAAAGTGGAAGAGAGGTTTAAAGAAGGGTTAGGTTTTAAAACAATAAAGATTTTAACATCTCACAGAGCTCTGTTCAAGCCATCATCAGAACATATAGAGACATACAGAACATATACGGCACAACTGCAAACCTACCAAGATAAGGCTGTCCACATAAACCAACAGCCGGGTCAAGGAGAACACTAATTAAAGAAGCAGCCAAGAGGTCCATGGACCTCTGGAGGAGCAACAGAAATGTTAGGATTATGAATCTGAGAATATTATTTAATTTTAATATTTTATCAAATAATATTTCAGTCTGTTAAGGGTTGTCCTGTGAATACCAGCCCAGTAAGGTGATGGTATTTGGACAAAATCGAAAGGTGTGAGACGAGCTCTGACATTATTGAACAGCATGAACTCTGCACATATATGGAATGAATTCACACAATTTCTTAAAATACAAGAATTTATTAACAAAAATAAGTCAACTCAAAGTCAAACATATTTCAATCAACAAACTCTTTACTATGCTAAAACAATCCAACTAACTACCAAGCAGAATTAAAGAATAGGGAAGACTAATGGGCTATGTACAATATAAACAAGTTGATGAGAGATGATTGAAAATCATGACAAAAAGAGTGATGCAACATTACCATGTAATGTTTATGTCTGAGAACCAATGATTATCTTGAAGAATCTGGAAATGAAGTTAAGTTAGTCTTGGAACTAACTTAGGCAAAAATCAACATACCTTTAGACAACCATTCACAATGCAAGATCAGATAAAATATTATTTTAATAAAATAATGTTTTAAGAATGATCTGCTGAATAAAACCAACCTTCTGGATGAATTCTCAACGGTGTCTAATTAGCTGCCTTTATTTATTGAAATAATATTTGAAGAAATATTATTAAGGGAATATTTTGGAAAAGAGCCAAATCTTTCTGGAGAAATGGGGCTTAATGGTGTTTACTTAGTTATCAAATTTAGTAAAATGATGTTAGGGACACATTTACTGGATTGTAAACTAAACCTTTCTGGGTAAATATTATTTAGCAGCAAGCATGTGTCCTTAGCTGTTAGCAGTGAAGCTAACAAAGGAGCTGATAGCTTAGCACCAGATTCAAACACACACCTTAAAAATACCGTCAATAACAGGGTTAAAATGCATGAGTGCGGACGGCGCATTATGATCAATCGTCTGTTTAAAATCACCCTTTAATAAAGTTTGTCTTAACTTTAAAAACACAAAACTGAACATGTGTGCTGCAGATAGCCTGCTAGCACCAAGATAGCTGAGTTCAACACAAACAAAACCAAACTTCATCAAATGAAAAACGTTTAGATCATTTCAATCTAAATCACTTCTATATTATTCTGCTCTGCCCTAACCTAACCTCGTATGAACTGTGCTGAGGAAAAGCTGTCCGGGCGACGATGATGTTTGAAGAGAGCTCTGTGAACAAAGGGTTAGCTTCCAGCTAACCTCCGTAGCTCTGGCTGGAAGACGGCTCATTCTGTCCACTGACCACACTGCATGTTAACTGCCGTAATGCCGCCACTCGTTTGTCCTCCTCTCAGGCAAGGAAAACCGCTTCACTCGGCTTGAAGAGACAGCGTCTCAGCAGGGACTTCTCTGGGACACAGTTTTCTTCTGCAGGCCTCAGAGAGAAAGTCAAGCCAGGCGTGTACCTTAATTCACGTTTTTATGAATGAATACTGGGTACACAAACAGTTATTCACTCATACTTAACTTGTGTATATGATCGATGATCGTATGACATCCTTGGATCCAGTTGAAGAGTTTATGTCTGTTTGCCAGCAAAGAGACATCAGCGCGCTTGTCTTCCCTATCCAGTCCCTTTCGAAGGCCGTGTGGAAGAGATCGGCTTGTTGGAGAGGGGGTGCTCTTATTCAGACAGTGGCATCATGGGAAGTCTGCTGCTACCCCCCTTTCCTCAGTTGCTGGAAGTCAGTTAAATGCAATTTATTTTGAAAGTTTCAGAAAAGTGTGTACCGTAGTTTTAACGTTGAAATCCATGGCTGGGTCCCAACAGAAATCCCCTGCTCAGGTGTTGTAATCTGTTGATATGGCAACTATTAATCATGCACATCATAAATATGGAAGAGTAGCAGTAAGGAAGTTGTTGTTGAAAGAAAGCCTTAGGCCCTTTGCTGATGTGTCCCCTGTTGAGGTAGGAAAACTTTACTGGCCGTCAGTTAACTCTTACATTACTCCTCACCTCTCCCCAACTCTTTTATTTGGCACCCAAAGGACAATCCTCAGTCAGAGATCAGTTGTACGCTTCCACAAGTTTATAAAAAAACCAATCTGAATTCAGAGAGGGGACACACACTTACACTGGTACCTAGAAACGTCTGTGTGTTGTCCGTTTTGGAGGGGCCACAAATACCTTTATTTACCCCTCGCTGCTATGCAGTACACATACACAATCATTCTATCTGTGGATATCTCCCCAGCAACCATATAACATCATATCTTCTGGTTCTTCTCTTATAACAAACGTATCGTGTCTGGCCCAATTTATGACCTTGCCCTCTCTGTGCGCTGTTCTCCCCTGTCTTCTTCTCCCCCATCAGTGATTCCTTGTCCTTCACTAATTTATGACTTTGGACTCTCTACTTCCCTCCCCAAGGACCTTGCACTTTCTATGCTTCACTCCCTATGCTTGACCCCCCCTATGCTCTATGTACACATGCCATTTACACACAGAGATAGTTAATATTACACACATAAATAGTTTATATTCTACACCCCCTACAGATCATGTAGGAGGAACAGCAACCATGTGGAACAAGGTGCTGTGGTCAAATTTGGACTTTTTGGTTTCTTTTTTGCCTACATTCAAATTAATACATAGGCTTAATACACTGCAGGCCGCTCTAAACACATCCTCCTCATGGTTAGACATGGTAGTGGCAGGATCATTATTTGGGAATACTTTTATCAGCTGACACAGGAAAAGATGGTCACTCGGTGGAAAGAGGGATGGAGCCAAATACTGAGCGATCGTGAAGGAAAGCCCATTAAAGGCTGAAAAGACTTTAAAATAGGGTATAGGTTCATTTTTCAGCAGGAAAAGAAAACTAAATGTAAAGCAGCTGCAATAGAACAGTTTAGATCTGTGGTTCACAACCCTGGTCTTTAGGGCTTACGGTTCAGCATATTTCAGATGTTTCTCTGTTCCCACATACATGTTTTAAGTGAATGAATCATTAATGTCTTTATGCCGAGCTTTACTGAATGCTGAGGTCCTAAGCTTTTAACATCTCACAGAGCACTCGTGAAGGTGCACTGGAGCAGGGAAACATTACAATCATGCTCTACGGTGGACGGTTGGGAACGGTATTCACGTGTTTAAATGTCCCAGTTAAACTTCAAATCAGTTTCAACTCCAGATCAGTTGACACACCTTCTCATTTGGATTTAGGCTTGTGTCTTCAATCTTTTCCACAGGGTTGGGGACCTGTGCGGCATGGTTAGGATTGTTGTCTTCCACAGCCCTTTATTCAGCTTCATCTGTCTACCCTTTGACTGTGACCATCTAAAGAAAAGCTTTCGCACATCATGATGTTGCCACTCTTGCTTTGCATTGGTATGTTAAGAATGATGTACAGTGTTTAGTTGCATGTTGGCCATAAAGTTTAGTACTGGTTTCATTTGACCGAAGCTACTTCTCCCATATGTTTGCTGTTTCTTCTACATGGCTTGTGGCAAGCTTTAATGGTAACTCTGTATGGCTTTCATTCAACAATGGCTTTCTTCTTGCCATTCTTCTATAAAAGGCAAATTTGTGGATTTCATGACTAAGAGCCGTGGTGTTAAAAGTGTCTTCCACCTGAGCTGTGGATCATCTGCAGCTCCACCAGAGTTAACCTGGCACTCTTGGCGACTTCTCTGATTATTGCTCTTGGTGCTGGCCTTGTTGGCATCATTGCATTGTCACGTCTGGTAAGTGTGGAGCAATGCTTCATGCTGTCCATGTTCAGATGGTGGTCTCTGTGAGCTTTAAAGCTTGGGATATCTCTGGTATCAGGGGGGAAAGAGGAGGAATACAAATGCACACCACACTTTTCAGTTTAAAAAAAAATAACTTTTACCTTTCCTTTTCCTCCTCCATTATTGTTTCTTGGTCTATCTCAGAAGATCCCAGTAAAACACATTGAAGTTTGTGGTTTCAACATGAAAAAATGGTGAAAAGTGAATATTTTTATAAGACTCTGTAGTTACACAGAGAAAACATGAGGTGACAAGTAAAACAGGGTGTGTGTTGGTGTGAGTCAGACATGTTTGATTTGAAAACCATACCAATGGGGGGTTGTCAGTCAACTAGGCAGACACAAAGAAAGTAAAAAAAAAAAAAAAACAGGGGAGCTTGATTTTCTTTTACTTTCTTCTGTTTTGATAGAAGATGGTAAATCTCAGGTCTTCATGTTGTAGGATCACATATATTTACATGTTTAGCCACAGTACTCTGTTAATTAGATTTTATACAAGTAATGCACTTTTTTTCTCAAATCTAGAAACTGAACAGTATTTAAAAGTAATTGTTAGTGCTGTGGCTGATGCAGTAATTCATTAGTGTTACAGGAAAATCACCATGGCCTACTGCATTATTTCATAGTTTACTTGACAGTTAAACGTGAGTTGCTTGTTGAAGTTACTTTGACTTTTATTTATGTTACAAGTTTAAATGGAAGCTGAGTTGATGGGGACTGAGCTTAGCTGTAACATCTGTATTTCTGTTTTTTTTTTAAACAGTTTCTTGTACCTGATCTTTGATCGGATAGCCATAAGAGTCCCTGTCACAAGTATTGACAACCCTTGAACTTTTTCACATTTTATCATTTTATGACCACCAACTTCAGTGTATTTTTGGGGGGATTTTATGTCATGGACCAGCACATTGTAGCACATAATTGTCAAGTAGAAGGAAAATGATACACGGTTTTCACTAGTTTTTTCAAAATAAAAATCTGAAAAGTGTGGCAAACATTTTTATCAAGCCCGCTGAGTCAATACTTTGTAGAACCACCTGCCAGGTTTTTGCAGATGTAGAGACTAAAATGTTCAGTATTCTTTTTATGTGAAAAAGCTCAAGCTTAGCCAGATTGAATGGGGGGCGTCTGTGAACATTGTCTGTTCAGGGTGATCTGTTAATTTTTTGACACATAGTGAAAAACATGAAGGGAAAAAACATTAGTGTTGGTTTAATCTGACCAGAGCACCTTCTTCCACATGTGTGCTATGTCTCCCTGAGGCAAACCTTAAATGGGACGTCTTATGTCTTTCTTTTAACAATGACTTTCTTTTTGCCACTCCTTCAGGAATGCCAGAGTTGTTGAGTTCATGAATAATAGTTGTCCTGTCAAAGGCTTTTCACACGAATTGTTGATCTCTGCAGCTCCTCCTTGCACGTCTTGTCGGCTTCCCTGGTTAATGCTCTCCTTGCCTGACCTGCCAGTTATGGTGGGCAATCATGTCTTTGCAGGTTTGCAGTAGTGCCATATTCTTTCCATCATCAGTTTGTCCGAGCTACCGCATCCTGTTGGCGGTCAGACGCCTCGGAGCCCCTCCGGTCCTTTGGAACCCCGGAAACAGTCACCATTATATCTAAAGACTCTTAAAATGAACGAATCTCAACCAGTTTCTAACTTTTAGCTCTTTTAATCTAAATTAAGGCAGAGGAATGATTACAGAGATCAGCGCTGAGGCTCCCGTCTCGGACCGTCGCCGTCTGTTAGAGGATGATGAAGAGCCTCGATAGAAAGTCACATGTAGTTTTATATCTGGTTCTCTGATGCAATCAATAGGTGTGCACTCCCTCAGTGATTATCAGTAGACTATGTGTCACCATTGTGGTGTCTATCTGTTAGATTGTGTGCTGTGGCTTTCTAATCAAACCAGTTATACTGGCTGCTCCACCATCAAACCCAGTGCCCCAGCTTCAGGTAATTTATAAAAAACCTTGGGCCATTTATCCTTGTACTGTATGTCTATGAGCTTCTTATCCTATTGTAACAAAATGGAAACATTAGAACTTATACTTTACTTCACTATTGTATAAAAGGGAAAAACAGCTATAAGCATATTAATAAAGGTTATTCCTAACAAGTTGAATGATAGAACAGTGCCTTGTGTTGTCCTTCCACTACACAATTATCTTGGTCTATCACCTAAAATCCCAATGAAATACTTTAAAGATTTAATTTCTGAGGAAACTGATGTCTTTTTGAGTGCAGGTGTCGCCCCTGAAGATCCTTTTTGACTCCGTGGTAGCATCAGTCATCTTCTATAGTGTAGTATGTTGGAGCAGTTGGAGCAGCAGCTTATCTACAGCTGAGAGGAAACGGCTAGATAAGCTCAACAAAAGGCCAGCTCTGTTCTAGGATGCCTCCTCCACCCAGTGCAGTTAGTAGAAACTGTAGCAAAATTAACATAGCAGTTGGACAATGTTTCCCATCCCATGCATGAAGCTGTGGCAGAACTGGAGAGCTCCTTCAGTTACTTAACTGTTACATCATTGGTGCACAAAGCAGCATTATCACAGGTCCTTCTTCCCAGCAGCTGTTAGACTTTTTAACCATCACTACTCACAACAAACTTCATAAGTGTTTATATCCCTGCAGTTTTTCCATTTCTTGTAAACTGTCATTGAATTTAATAAGAAATATGGCACATAAATATGTTAATTACAGCCAATTATTAATTATTTATTAGAGATTCCACCTAAAGTATAAAGAAGCAATTTCATACTTGTGTAGTTTTTTGTCAAGGAGTCGGCACTGCATTCTTTGTTACACTCAAAGTTCTTTTTCTCACTAGAAATGAAGACTTTAAATGAAAATGTTTCTCTCTGTGCTCCAGTATTGATGTTGACGGCACCATGTCTGTGGACTGGAATGAATGGAGGGAACACTTCCTGTTTAACCCAGCAACCAGCCTGCAGGAGATCATTCGCTACTGGAAGCACAGCACGGTAAGAGGAGGAGCACCTGGTGGCAAATAAATTTCAGAGATCTAGTTAATAGATTCAAAACAATGAGCATTTTTAACCTTTTTTTTTAGTCAATAACGCAATTACGCATGAATAGAGCCAGTGAAATCTGCTGTTTTCATTTACATAAACTTTACATTAAAAAGCAGAGTATTTACAGGGCTGAAATAATGAAATGGATTCCTTTGCATAGAAATGTAAATAAAATAAAAGGGAAAACATATAAAACTGGATTTTTTTGACATCAAAAAACAAACTGAAAAAAAAATATATATATACAGGGGTTGGGCAATGAAACTGAAACACCTGGTTTTAGACCACAATAATTTATTAGTATGGTGTAGGGCCTCCTTTTGCGGCCAATACAGCATCAGTTCGTCTTGGGAATGACATATACAAGTCCTGCACAGTGGTCAGAGGGATTTTAAGCCATTCTTCTTGCAGGATAGTGGCCAGGTCACTACGTGATACTGGTGGAGGAAAACGTTTCCTGACTCGCTCCTCCAAAACACCCAAAGTGGCTCAATAATATTTAGATCTGGTGACTGTGCAGGCCATGGGAGATGTTCAACTTCACTTTCATGTTCATCAAACCAATCTTTCACCAGTCTTGCTGTGCGTATTGGTGCATTGTCATCCTGATACACGGCACCGCCTTCAGGATACAATGTTTGAACCATTGGATGCACATGGTCCTCAAGAATGGTTAGGTAGTCCTTGGCAGTGACGCGCCCATCTAGCACAAGTATTGGGCCAAGGGAATGCCATGATATGGCAGCCCAAACCATCACTGATCCACCCCCATGCTTCACTCTGGGCATGCAACAGTCTGGGTGGTACACTTCTTTGGGTCTTCTCCACACCGTAACTCTCCTGGATGTGGGGAAAACAGTACAGGTGGACTCATCAGAGAACAATACATGCTTCACATTGTCCACAGCCCAAGATTTGTGCTCCTTGCACCATTGAAACCAGCGTTTGGCATTGGCATGAGTGACCAAAGGTTTGGCTATAGCAGCCCGGCCGTGTATATTGACCCTGTGGAGCTCCCGACGGACAGTTCTGGTGGAAATAGGAGAGTTGAGGTGCACATTTAATTCTGCCGTGATTTGGGCTGCCGTGGTTTTATGTTTTTTGGATACAATCCGGGTTAGCACCTGAACATTCCTTTCAGACAGCTTCCACTTGCATCCACAGTTAATCCTGTTGGATGTGGTTCGTCCTTCTTGGTGGTATGCTGACATTACCCTGGATACCGTGGCTCTTGATACATCACAAAGACTTGCTGTCTTGGTCACAGATGCGCCAGCAAGACGTGCACCAACAATTTGTCCTCTTTTGAACTCTGGTATGTCACCCATAATGTTGTGTGCATTTCAATATTTTGAGCAAAACTGTGCTCTTACCCTGCTAATTGAACCTTCACACTCTGCTCTTACTGGTGCAATGTGCAATCAATGAAGACTGGCTACCAGGCTGGTCCAATTTAGCCATGAAACTTCCCACACTAAAATGACAGGTGATTCAGTTTCATTGTCCAACACCTGTATATTTTATGTTGGACATGAAGCTTCTAATGCAAGTTTGCAGATGTATAAACAACAAAATTTGTGTTTTTCTTGTCTAATTTTAAAGATTTTAGAGTAAAATCAAGATGCACATTGGGCATGCACCAGTGTGAGATTCTCACCGCATGATTACCATGACTACAAAATCCCACGGTATCGTAATGTAAACACACAAAAAAGTTTTAATTAGAATAGCAACAGTTATTCCTACTGCTGCTAAATAAGCACATGTTGATTATTATATTTAAAGCATCCTTGTAACATTTATTTGTAAAACAAATATCCAAAATTAGAATTAGTCCACAAATGCTTATTGCACAGAATATTATGTGTTATTCCATCCTGGTTGTCAATGAGTAACACTGGGAGTATGACAAGCTGATATTACCTGGTTAATTAGTCATCCGACCAGCTCAGGTGGTCAGCTCCCAGTCATCTGCTTAACAGACATGCTGCTCATTGATTGCCAAATCTAGACACAGAATAACTTCACTTCAAAAAATCTGTAATAACGTATTTAATAAGAGTGATGTGATGTGCGGCATTATTTTTCCACAAAATGACTGCCTGGGGGTTGCTTTTACTGTTATTATGTTGAAATGGCAACAATTTTTTTGTTGTTGCTCTTTTGTGTTGTGGTGTAAAATAGTTTGTCGGTTTTTTGGCGAGGTTTTTGTTATTCGCCTGGATAAAGAAAGATTCTATGAAAATGTACTTTCGTGTAAGAAAGAAAACAATATCTTAGCCTTCTTTCTGCCAGCTGACCAGCAGTGTGCAGGAACAGGTGAGGGAGGGGTACACTGTGTTAATTGATTTTGATTACAGACAGAGAAAATTCTGGCAATTCCAGCACTTTTTGTGGGATCTAATTTAACCCTATGATGGAAATATGTTAGCGATTTTGAAACTGACTTTTAAAAACTTGATTTATCGTGGTACCGATCCCTGCCCCCAGGCCTGATGTATTTTACATATTCCACTCCTGAATTTATTTTGCTTATATACAGGAATTGCTCTCTGGGTTCTAGAAGCAGTCCCAGGCTGTGGCTAATCTCTGACGTTTGCCTTCTCTGTTGGCTGGCTCAGCCTTTGTGGATAAATTACCTCCTGCTTTCTAAACCCAGCTGAGATGAGCTAATTTCAGTCTGACCTATTTGCAGATTAGCCCATCATGGGGATTTGGTTGAAAGGAAGAGTGTCTAGAGCAGCTCAGGGTGAGAAGCAGAGAGTTAGGTTAAGGCACTGGTGAGGACGCTGACAGCAACATTTATGGCACTTAGAAGTTTCCACCACCTCCAGTGTTCAAGGTGCTTGCAGCTGGGCGCTCTGGATACAGCATTTAGCTCTGCAAGACGTCAGCATAGGTTCTTGTGTGAAGAATCCTCCTCAGTTTGTGAAGTGGAGCCCCTGCAGCTGTGTTGAAGGCTTTGGATGGCCATGGCTCTAATGCAGCCTCAGCAGCAGCAACAGACTAACTGGTTTTTCCTCGAATTTGAAGACGGAGGAGGGGTCTATGAGGTGGATGTGGTAGGTTCTCACATGAAAATTGGTTAACAATCTTACATGAGATGATACAAAATGGCAATTTTGGTGGCAAATTAATATACATTTCCTAAAACATTTTCTTCAGAACATTTTGAAGATAAACATTATTATTATTGAACAAGCTTTAATATGCTTTTTTTCTCTTGGTTTGGGCTCAGTATATTAGGTCAGTTAGGATGCAAAACAAATTACAGCTGAAATACATGAAGTAATAGAAATGTATACTGTCTTGAAGATTGAAGTTTATTATATATGGTTTATGTAATATTACTCTTGTTTAAAGAAGTCTTTTTTTGTTTCATCAAATGACAAACATGTAATACTGACATGCAGCAACATGTGGTCCCTGCAGCCAAACACAACTGTTGCTGGAGGGACCACGTGTTGCTGAGACTAGGAGAAGCCATAAATTCCCCAGAAAACTTGCAACAAGTGACATTAAACTGCAGATGACGCAAAGTATTACTGACAAGAAAAAAACCTGTTTCCCTTTTGGAATAAGATCATTAGTGACCTGCTGTGATGTAACAAATGCTCCGGCATTACGCTGTAATTATGCAGGCTTTTGGATGGGGACATAATTCTCTTTTCCAGTTTCTTTAAGCTATTATTCGTGTCTTTCACATAAACTTTGACCCAGCATTTTCAAAATCTCTTTTATTTGACTGAAAATCTTGACTTACTCCTTATGACAGCAGGTGTAGGCTATATTCACCTTATCCACAAAGCATATGAGAAAAATGAATGAGCGAATATGTTGCCTCCAGGTTCTGGATATTGGGGACAGCTTGACCATCCCAGATGAGTTCACAGAGGAGGAGAAGACGACAGGTGTGTGGTGGAAGCAGCTGATGGCGGGGGCCATAGCGGGAGCTGTGTCCCGTACAGGAACCGCGCCGCTGGACAGACTGAAGGTCTTCATGCAGGTTGGTCAAAAGTTATTTTATGGTTGTGATCTTGGTGCACATAGTGTGCAGCTTCTGTTAGGGGATTCGCTGAATACTGCAATTTGTTTTTTCTGCAGGTGCATGGTTCGAAGAGCAACAAAATCAGCTTGGTGGGAGGCTTTAAGCAGATGTTAAAAGAAGGAGGGGTGACATCTCTGTGGAGAGGAAATGGTACTAACGTCCTTAAGATCGCTCCAGAGACGGCCATTAAGTTCATGGCGTATGAACAGGTATTTACTTTTAGAATTTGAAACAATCTTTCCTTTTGCATGTTTTAGATTAGTCTGAATACTTCCTGGGGTCATGTACATGTTTGACTGTCTCCTCAGTATAAGAAGCTGCTGGCCAGTGAACCAGGGAAAGTCCAGACCCACGAGAGGTTCATGGCGGGATCGATGGCCGGAGCCACGGCACAAACTGCCATCTATCCCATGGAGGTAGGCCAAGATGTAACTTTTCCAATATAGCGAAAACATGAAGAATCCGTTTGCCTGAAGGAGCACATTTCCAGCTCTTACATTACCAGTAAATAAAAAAGATCCACAATTTGACTCAATCTTTTCTTTTTATCACCGTTGCAAATTGTGTTGGTTTGCTGAAGTCATCTACAATCTACATTTCCATCTTTATTCTTTGGCTATATGTGAACAAGACTCATCAAGATATTTAAATGACAGCTGAGACAATGAATCAGCCCCCCCAACCATCACCCCTTATATCTCAGAGGTTCCCATCCCTGCCTTTTCACCTTAAGCTGCTGAACAACCAACGTAAAAGTAAACGGTTTCAGTGACTGAACGATGTCATCTACAATAATTCAATCTGATGATCGTTCAATCAGAAATCTGAAGACATACTTTTAAATTTGAACAGAAACTTTTATTTGTAACATTATTTGCTTTTTGAAATTGAATTATTGTCTTTTTTTCAAAGTTGCGTAGAAAACTTTGAAAAGTGTCCAAAAGGTAGACAAGTTTTATGTTCCTGGCCGTTAATATAGTAGAATACGTGGAAGTCCCATAGAAATTTGCAAAGACAAGATCACAGTCAAACACCTAACTTTGTTTTTTTGCCCACATTTTATTTATATATGAATAAATATTTATCCAAACAAGAGGTAATTATTCAGTTATTTAAAGCTACTTGCCTACCATTTTTTGTCAAATCAATCTAACTTACCTCAGATATAGTCTTTAAGTTCTTTTGTTTTAGACATGCATGTTTTTTGCCCCTAGTGACATACCTGACATGTTTCAACTGAGACTTCCATCTTCGTCAGAGGTGTCACTAGACGGTACGTGACATGTCAAAATCAGCTGTTGTTCCCTGAGGCAGTGTCAGTGTGTCATTATATTAACACGTATGTTAGGTATGTCCCTGGGTACAAAGAAGTCACATGTCTAATAACAAAAGAACCTAAAGACTATATTGTATACAAACACAATGAACTTTATTGGGATATCACCTCGGATATAGTTTGTCTCCTGTAGAACAAAATGTCATGGTCTGTTTTTGTTTTTGCTATTTTGCTGTAGCACTTTTTTATTCCTGATAAGATCTACCATCCAATAAACAAGCTTTCTTCTGCTGGCATCACTGAAGGAATAAATTAACTGATGTTGCTTTTTGAGTATCACAGTTTGTATTTTTGCTTGTTTTGGTTTTTTTTGTCTTTATTCATCTGTTTTTAATCGAAATCAAAAGGTGCTTACTTGTTGTATGTAAAGAAGCAAAAGGGTATAGGACTGGAATGCCTTTAATCATTACCAGAGATCTTCTGCCATTATTTGAAGACAAGTTGTTATGAAAACCCTGCGGCCGGGCTGATGCTTTCCGTTAATGTGATTTTCGAGTCAGAATAAATGTTTTCCAATCCAGAAAGACATTTTTTACCCTCCATCCTGCTACATAATGGCTGTCTAGAGCCGCAAACACTGCATGACTCTTGTGAAAAAAAGATAGATCATTGATTTCTATACAGACCGTTATGAAAAGAGAAGGAAAGCATTTTTTTGAATTCTATATTGACGCAAAATGAAAAATAACCAAAAAATATAGCAGCTTTTTCTTCATTGTGCATTTTGTGACATCCTGCAGGAGAGAAGGTGTTGAAAAAATAAATAAATTACACCACTGAATTGTCTCTTTAAATCTAAAATGAGAATTCATTCCATTTATCAGACACTGAAGCTTAAGAATTAAACTGAATTGGACGTCTCGTGTTTCAGCAGCTCGGATTGTTTACCCTAACTGCTGGCTGTGACAAAGGGGTTAAAAGAAGAGCTGCTTTGCTGATTGATTGCTTTGATCTGTATCTTCAGGTGATGAAAACCCGACTGACGCTGAGAAAAACGGGACAGTACTCAGGGATGTTCGACTGTGCCAAGAAAATCCTGAAGAGGGAGGGAGTTAAGGCATTTTACAAGGGCTACATTCCCAATATTCTGGGCATTATCCCCTACGCTGGGATAGATCTGGCAGTGTATGAGGTGTGTGGGGATAAGTTCTGCCTATCTGGCTAAATTCAAAGACATTAAATACTAGAGAGTGAATCAAAGCACAATCATAATCTACAAATAACAAACAGCTGTGATTTTTGCTCAAACACTCCTCACAGACTTTAAAGAACCTCTGGCTGTCGAAATACGCCAAGGACACAGCAAACCCAGGTGTTCTGGTGCTACTGGGGTGCGGTACCATCTCCAGCACCTGTGGTCAGTTGGCCAGTTACCCCCTGGCACTGATCCGCACCCGCATGCAGGCACAAGGTAAGGAACTTGTTCTGCTCTGTGTCTGTTTGTCACAGCATCTCTTTTTTGGGTAGAAAAACTTGTTGCAGAGAGGAAGATGTACTAAAACCAGACTAGGCACAACTAAGCAGTTGGTTTTTATTTTTGCAGAAGCATGCAAATTTATGAAAAATGAAACAGCAGCTGATGTTGGATTAAACTAGATCCTGATCGGAACTGAAAATGTATCTTTATCTTGCCAGAACATGTACACTAAACCTCTGAAGCGGAATCCACAACTTAATTTCAGTGGTTCAGTTGGAAATCTTCAGCCAGTTTAACATGTTAAAAGGATTAAAACCCCTTTTTTTTTATCACAAACTCTCACACCTTAATATAATCGCCGTAACAAAGCAAAAAAGTGCTTTATTTAAAATGCAATTTAAATTTAGCTAATTAAATTATTAGAAGCTACAAGTTAATAGATGTTAGCTGACATATGATGCTGGATATGCAGCCTTCTTGAAGAGGTTGTCTTTCCAGTAATTTGGATCTGTGAAAGCTTCTAGAAGATCAAAATGTTCTCACGATCCAAAAACTGTGCTTCAAATAAGGATTAGTGTCTTAGTGAAGTAACCTGAGCTTCAACTCGGGTTTTTTTTTAGTGTCATGGAACAGAGCTGGTTCTTAATGGGTTTTAATATCACGCCATGTTGTGCAACAAATCCAGTGCTGATAATAGGTTAATAAGTATCTCTTCTTCTTTTAGTTTCCTAAAATGAATTTAGAGTTTCTCATGGAGTTTTCTTATGCTTTTTTTTTTTAATCTTAAAATTGGAAACTAAGATTAAACAGTTTTATAAGGATGATGACTGAACAAAAATGTCCTACCCATTCCTAATTTGTACATGCAAACAGCAGAAATATATTGAGGTATGTTTTTGTATTATCCACCTCCATCTTGGAAAAATGAATAAACTAATAAGAATAATAAGAAATATAAATCATTTTTACTTTGCATTATCATTTTTTTCCATTGAGCAATTTAAACAGCACTACATTGGGCTAATTAACATCTACCTATATCTTAAAAATTTAGCACTGATATTATTTACTTTTTAAAATTTCTGCATTTACTGATGTATTTCGTTTTGTGTATATTTTTGATTGAAATGCTAAAAGAACATAAGTCTGAGAACCATAATCAGGAGTGCTTGATGTGGGATTATTTTACAAATGCTACTTTTTTATAAAGACCTCTGGATTTATAAAATATATTGGGTAAAATAACACATAGGAGGTATTTTTCTCTGTATTTTTAAAATCTTGTTGAGCTTGGTTCTCCATCATGACATGAACTCTCTCTTCTCAGCTTCTCTGGAGGGCTCTGAGCAACTACCAATGGGCCGCATGGTGAAGAAAATCCTGGAGAAGGACGGCTTCTTTGGACTTTACCGTGGCATCCTCCCCAATTTCATGAAGGTCATCCCGGCAGTGAGCATCAGCTACGTGGTGTACGAGAACATGCGCTCTGGCTTGGGTATCCAAAAGTAAGCTGAAGAACCCGCTACCTGCAGCAGTTTGAAGTTTTTAATTGAAATACACTTCCCTTTCTTTATTAAGTTGTTTACCTGGAGGTCACCATAGGCTGGATGTATGCAGATGAAACTATACAGGTTTTAAAGTGACAGCAGGACTTGGCTAGACCACTTTAAAATCCTGCAGCACTAACAGAGTTTCAACTTGCGGGTTGTTTACGATGTACCCACGACTCTACGTGCACTGACACACTTTGGGTCAAATGGCTTTAAATCACTCAAAGAATATTTTTGTTTTTAATTTAACTGTCGATTTCAATGGAAAACCCATAGTTTTATATGCAGCCCCATGGCATGTAACATACATGCATCAATCATTTCTTTCACGTTTAATCAAGAAGCACTTTTACCCGCCAGTTTCGACCCTTATCAGAAGTCCGAGCCATCACCTGCTGTGGTGAAAGACAGAAAAGTCACAATGCAAACACCCACACAGCTTTGCAAGGTGTCACTCAGAAATCTGAGAAATATTAACGTGAAAAACGTTGTCCTTTTAGGTGTGGATTTCATACTATT
Organism: Girardinichthys multiradiatus; assembly: GCF_021462225.1. Taxonomy (NCBI): domain Eukaryota; kingdom Metazoa; phylum Chordata; class Actinopteri; order Cyprinodontiformes; family Goodeidae; genus Girardinichthys; species Girardinichthys multiradiatus. The sequence goes on from NC_061802.1 coordinate 5,477,618, forward strand.
GTTTACTAAAGAGTTAAAATTCAGGATATTGCTGCACCTTTAGTAAAAGGAAACTAAATGTGCCTTATGTGTTTTTTTTTCTCAGATCTGTTGATTCTGTATCTTCTGTTTTTCTCTTGCCTTTATTCCCAACATTTGGTTCATAGATGTTAATGTTTACAATAAAACATCTGATTAACATAAAATAACTTGTGACTATGTTTTATTCTTAAAATAAATCCTGAAATACAGTGCCGTGCAAAACTTTGTGATTTATTGGGTTTGATGTGACAGACCAGTGCCAATTATTTCCTAATTGAAAAGTGGAAGCAAAAAGGTGCATTCTGTTTAAAATGTTTTACATTTAAAAATAAAATGTGTAGTGTTCATTTGTATTAAGTCCCCTTTATTCTGATACTACTAAATTAAAATCCAGTGCAACGGCCTGTCTTCAGAAATATCCTTATTAGAGTCCGTGTGTCATTTTATCTCAGTATGATTACAGCTGTTTTTGTGAAGGCTTTGGAGGTTCATTAGTGAAGAAACGGCATCATTAAGACCAAGGATTACAGCAGAAAGGTCAGGACTAAAATTAAAGTAGGCTTGGGTGATAAAACAATACCCCACACTTGGAAAATATCACAGGATTGTTTAAACAGTCATCCAAAAATAGAAAGGGTGACAGCTTCATCTATCAAGACACCATTGGGAGCAATAATCAGAGAAACAGCCCAGAGGGACCATTGTAACCTTGGAGGAGTTGCAGTGATCCACAGCTCAGGTGGGACAATCTGTCTCCACAAATCTGGGTTTTATAAAAGACCAGCAAGGGAAACGGGGATTAAAAGAAATCCATAGTGGTGACAGCATCATGCTGTGGGAATATTTTTTTTTTCCCAACAGGTACAGGGAAGCAGACCATGCAGGGTAATCCAGAAATAATTTATAATTTTTCTTCCACTTTACAGTGATGCACTAATTTGTGTTTGTCTAACACATAAAATGTTAATAAAATACAACAAGGTGTGTGGTTGTAATGTAAAATGTGAAAACGTACAAGGGGTGGAAATAATTTTGCAAGGCACTGTACAGGTCCTTCTCAAAATATTAGCATATTGTGATAAAGTTCATTATTTTCCATAATGTAATGATGAAAATTTAACATTCATATATTTTAGATTCATTGCACACTAACTGAAATATTTCAGGTCTTTTATTGTCTTAATACGGATGATTTTGGCATACAGCTCATGAAAACCCAAAATTCCTATCTCACAAAATTAGCATATTTCATCCGACCAATAAAAGAAAAGTGTTTTTAATACAAAAAACGTCAACCTTCAAATAATCATGTACAGTTATGCACTCAATACTTGGTCGGGAATCCTTTGGCAGAAATAACTGCTTCAATGCGGCGTGGCATGGAGGCAATCAGCCTGTGGCACTGCTGAGGTCTTATGGAGGCCCAGGATGCTTCGATAGCGGCCTTTAGCTCATCCAGAGTGTTGGGTCTTGAGTCTCTCAACGTTCTCTTCACAATATCCCACAGATTCTCTATGGGGTTCAGGTCAGGAGAGTTGGCAGGCCAATTGAGCACAGTGATACCATGGTCAGTAAACCATTTACCAGTGGTTTTGGCACTGTGAGCAGGTGCCAGGTCGTGCTGAAAAATGAAATCTTCATCTCCATAAAGCTTTTCAGCAGATGGAAGCATGAAGTCCTCCAAAATCTCCTGATAGCTAGCTGCATTGACCCTGCCCTTGATAAAACACAGTGGACCAACACCAGCAGCTGACACGGCAGCCCAGACCATCACTGACTGTGGGTACTTGACACTGGACTTCTGGCATTTTGGCATTTCCTTCTCCCCAGTCCTCCTCCAGACTCTGGCACCTTGATTTCCGAATGACATGCAGAATTTGCTTTCATCCGAAAAAGTACTTTGGACCACTGAGCAACAGTCCAGTGCTGCTTCTCTGTAGCCCAGGTCAGGCGCTTCTGCCGCTGTTTCTGGTTCAAAAGTGGCTTGACCTGAGGAATGCCCATTTCCTGCACACGCCTGTGCACGGTGGCTCTGGATGTTTCTACTCCAGACTCAGTCCACTGCTTCCGCAGGTCCCCCAAGGTCTGGAATCGGCCCTTCTCCACAATCTTCCTCAGGGTCCGGTCACCTCTTCTCGTTGTGCAGCGTTTTCTGCCACACTTTTTCCTTCCCACAGACTTCCCACTGAGGTGCCTTGATACAGCACTCTGGGAACAGCCTATTCGTTCAGAAATTTCTTTCTGTGTCTTACCCTCTTGCTTGAGGGTGTCAATAGTGGCCTTCTGGACAGCAGTCAGGTCGGCAGTCTTACCCATGATTGGGGTTTTGAGTGATGAACCAGGCTGGGAGTTTTAAAGGCCTCAGGAATCTTTTGCAGGTGTTTAGAGTTAACTCGTTGATTCAGATGATTAGGTTCATAGCTCGTTTAGAGGCCCTTTTAATGATATGCTAATTTTGTGAGATAGGAATTTTGGGTTTTCATGAGCTGTATGCCAAAATCATCCGTATTAAGACAATAAAAGACCTGAAATATTTCAGTTAGAGTGCAATGAATCTAAAATATATGAATGTTAAATTTTCATCATTACATTATGGAAAATAATGAACTTTATCACAATATGCTAATATTTTGAGAAGGACCTGTATACCATTCTCCAAGTTTATTTTTTAAGTAGGTTACCAAAGACTTTAATAGTCAGTGAACCACCTCATATTCTGCATTTAAAGCTCTGCGTGCCTGGTGATGATTTGTGTTTACACCCATGAGGCCCCAGAACAGATTAGTACAGTTTAGATGTCATGTAACTAACTTTGTCCCTGTGATGGAAGTCCGATTCCAGCTGCATAGGTAAACCGGATCAAAATAGATCTGCTGATACAGCGGTCAGCAACCTGAGACTCTGGGGCCACATCTAAATATCTGTATTGCTGACAAAAAAATAACAGGAACTCAGGTTTATTTTTAGATAGCAACAGAAAACACTAGTTTCATTGGTTGGTTTAATGTAATACATTGGTGTTTGTTTTGAACTTTGTTTAAATTTTTTTGTGACCATGATCATGACAAACCAGTTTTAGAAAACGTTTCCATCTTTAATGTAATATAAATCTTGTAAAGTTAAATCTCCAGAACAAACACATCTGTATCAGTGGTATCAAAAATAGAACAAGCTGCAATGTCTTGGTTTCCTAAGCAAATACAGCCCTCTCCAGGTGGCCTCACAGGTTTTCTGACTTCAGCTAGACCATTCCAAACCTTTGGTTTTCTTCTGCTGATGCCATGCTTATGGTGACAGATTCACAGTGATGCTGTAAAGAAAACCCCTCTTCATTTTCACCACCTGAAGGCTTGGGGTTAAAACTGATAATAAACTATTCATAATTTATTCTAGCTTGTCAAATACATCTGTTCCAACAAAAAACCAAAAAAATTAAACCCACACAATGATGCCACCACCACTGTGTTTTACTGCGGTTAAGTTTTTTTCATAATGTGCAGTGTTAGATTTGTACTCAGCTTACATTTTTAAACTGTGCACCAACAGTTTAGTTCTGGTAGACATTTTCAAGCCAGGGTGTTTTCTTTGGACGCCTTCTGCCTCGCAACTCTACCCATTAGTCCACAACAGTACAGGAGACTGTTGTCACATCAAGAAAGTGTTGTGCCAGTTCATCCTTAACAAGAACTGGATTTAAATTCAATTCAGCCAGGTTAAAATGAATGCCTACAGGGGTTAGACAATGAAACTGAAACACCTGGTTTTAGACCAGAATAATTTATTAGTATGGTGTAGGGCCTCCTTTTGCGGCCAATACATGTTTCACATTGTCCACAGCCCAAGATTTGAGCTCCTTGCTCCATTGAAACTGACGTTTGGCATTGGCATGAGTGACCAAAGGTTTGGTTATAGCAGCCCGGCCGTGTATATTGACCCTGTGGAGCTCCTGACAGACAGTTCTGGTGGAAACAGGAGAGTTGAGGTGCACATTTAACTCTGCCGTTGTTTTTTGGATACAATCCGGGTTAGCACCCGAACATCCCTTTCAGACAGCTTCCTCTTGCGTCCACAGTTAATCCTGTTGGATGTGGTTCGTCCTTCTTGGTGGTATGCTGATATTACCCTGGATAGCGTGGCTCTTGATACATCACAAAGACTTGCTGTCTTGGTCACAGATGCGCCAGCAAGACGTTCACCAACAATTTGTCCTCTTTTGAACTCTGGTATGTCACCCATAATGTTGTGTGCATTTCAATATTTTGAGCAAAACTGTGCTCTTACCCTGCTAATTGAACCTTCACACTCTGCTCTTACTGGTGCAATGTGGAATCAATGAAGACTGGCTACCAGGCTGGTCCAATTTAGCCATGAAACCTCCCACACTAAAATTACAGATGTTTCAGTTTCATTGTCCAACCCGTGTATCTTCACAACTCTGATAATTGATGAGGTATATGTTAATGAACGTTGTCCTTTAAGGTCTTCCTTACGCTATACCAGAGGTCTGGAACCTGTGGCTCTTTGGACCTTTCACAGTAGCTCCTAATAACTTTGGCTAAAATGATCCAATTAATGTTTTTTAAATTTAGATATAATAACAAATGCAGGTTTCAGCAGTTTTTGTGTTTTTTGTGTGGAATAATTGCTTTGAATTCTCACAACAGATTAACACTTAAAGTACCAGTAGTACTTTGTTTAGATCTGCTTTTGTCATTAGGTTGTGCTTTTAATTTTTACATTGTTTTGCACAAATATTAACATCACATAGAAGAAAATGTATCCATCCTCTTTTTACAAAAGTTTTATGTTTTTCTTTATTTTAAAACCTAGAAGTAGAAATAAAACTGACAACAGTTGTATGATTGTAGATAATTATCAAAATGTACAAGTTGTCTTTTTCCAAAAGGTCAGGTAACATCTAAGGTTTTAAACAAGTTTTATTTAACTGGACTAGGGGCAAAATGGCTCTTTGGACTGTAAAGGTTACAGACTGAATAAGCAAATAAAAGCATCTGTTTGCCTTTATTCAATGCTTACTAAGATCCATTAGAGTGGAATCAGAATGAAACTTTAGCATCTTCTGTGCCACCTAGTAGCAGGACCTAAAATGAATTACATTGGTTAGAATACATGTTAACACTTTCTTCTATTTAACAAAAATACTTGAAAATCTATTAACACAAATCAGACAAACCTACGTTTTTACTTTAACTAAAACGAACAAAATCTATCTCTGCATGAAATGATTCAGTTTTGTATTTTGCATCTGCAGAAATTAGGCCATTCGATTTAGAACACAAAACCCTTTATTAAGCAACCACTAAACTATGCGTAAAGTTGGATCACGTGAAACATTCAATAACCCTCAGAAAAAATCCTTATTTGGATAAAAACCATTCATTAAGAGTGTCCCAAGTAGAGAAAAGAATGCCACTATGGACAAGACGGTGCGCAGAGCCTTAAACCAGCTGGGATAGGTAGGAAGCAGAGACAGATCATAGTGCAGTGAAATTCCAAGCCCAATGATGACCATAGAGGCTGCAGGAACAATGCTGTCACTCATCAGCATGGCCATCCAAGCCAACAGCGAGGGAACCACACTGTTGGCCAGGTTTATCCAGTCAGGTTTAGCTGGGCTGCTTTCAGGAAGTGCAAATCCCCACCGGGCTCCGCCCAGGAAGGAGACGATGGAGGCAGCGTAGGCTACCTGGGCATAGGCCAGCTGTGGGTAATAGCTCTCAGTTACAGCCATGAGCAGAGTTGGGGAGATGAAGGGGATAAGACCAGCAAAGCCCAGATAAAGGGCTGGTTTGGGACCTTTCCACAAGTGCTTCATGTCATATCGCACCAGGTCTAGTTCTCGGGAAGGAGGTTGAGGCTGTGCTCGTTTCTTCAGCCTCACAGCAGAGGAGTGGAAATATTGGTTTCTTATTAGAGAGAAAGCATTGTAACTCTGGGTCTTCTGAAGGAGCGGACTGAAACTAAGTTTTGTTTGTCCAGAGTAATCCAGTAAGGAGCTGGAAGAGACTGACGCTCCTCTCAGGGCTGATGTCCAGCATCTTTGAGGAGGACGTGCCCAGAGGAAAACCTAAAGAAAATTAGGTTTCAAAATGATTAATCTAGTCATATTTGAGAAAATCAACTATGGGAAAGTATTTCTTACCTCCTGCAATGCAATGGTGCTTCTTAAAGCGACAGACAGCATCTGAGGAGACAAAGTGTTGAATCATTGTTCTGAGATCATGTACTGCACAGTATATGAACATACTTTCCAGTACACCTGCAATTTTGTACTAAACATATTAGTGTTACGTAATAGTCAAATTTTCTAAGATTATCTGAATTTTGAGTTTTCATTAGCTGCAAGACAAAGTAATTAAAAAAAAAAAAAAATCAGAAAAATGCGTGTTAATAACCTATAAATATTTTTTATTGCTGAAATAAACTTTTCAAAGATAATAACTGACTTTCTAAATGCTAGCAATAAGGGAACTACAAATAATCTTTAAATGTATTTATAATGCTAAAGTCCCTGTTATAAGTAACCGTCTTTATGTAATCAGTTGAATAATTCTCTTGAAAATTTAAAGCTCAATATAAAGAGGCTAAAAGATATACTAGTGAAAACAGCCAATAATGTCACTCCCCAAGACCACCTAGAAATAGCACAAAAACGAAAAACGAGACTCCTTGAAGGTAAAACAAATAATTCTGAAGTTTGTGCAAAAATAAAAGAAATTAAGGAAAAATGCATGAAATTATTATTTTTTTTATTTGTCGTTTAGAAGTGCTAACTCATATCCTTTTGGAAAAGGACTATTAAACTAATATCTTCTAGCAAAATGCAACACTGGGCTGCACTCCGAACAGTCTACATTAGAGTAGCACAAATGGAAACACCGCTAACCCGTCACAGCGAACAGCTGCCTCTAGATAACAAACCTCGTTTTTTTGTCCTATAAACTCAACTGTTGTTTTTGCCTCCGTTTCAGCTTCAAAACCTTTCACATTTTAAGCTGTTCTCCGGGGTCACTCGGCAGGATTTTCCCTTCAACCGGAAAATATTGGTACGTTGGTTATTCCTTCCGGGCGCATCAGCTTCCACGACTCAACAGTTCCACTTTATACTACTACTACTACAACCGCCACCAACTATGGTTCATGATGGTTTATTATCTCCAGTGTGTGTATGTATATACTATATAATGAAATTATTCATAAAATTAGTTTCTTTAAAGGAATAATATTTTTTATGTGTTTGCTCTTTAATATTTAATCTAATCTTTCAAATCTCTCCTCATATCTTTTTTCATGCTCATTCTGGCATTCCAATATAACACGTTCTGTCGTGTCATTCTCCACACAGTGGTCACATCTTCCTGTATTATGTTCTACTTACTTGGACTGATAGTATGAATATATACAGGGGAAGTCAAAGGGAATGACAACAACTAGGTATTAGTTATCAGCTAGGTATTAGTCATGTGTTACTTTCCGTGATACAAATAACCCAACAACTTGTCAGAGATCATTTATGATAAGAGGTTCACAGCAGAGACTATAGCCAGAATCATACAGTGGATTAAAGCTATGCTGTGTCTTGCTCTTTACAACCAGGTTTAGGGATTTTATCTGATGAGATGCCATTTATATTCACACAATTCTTTGTGAGATATACATGTAAATGCTGGGTGTTCCTTCAATACGACAAGGTGGCAGAAGTAATCCAGACAATTTATTGAATGAACTTAAGAAAGATAAACTTTAATAGCCCTTTTAACAAGTTCTAATTTCAGAAGACTTAACTTGTATACCTTGTATGTAGAAGAGATATGTAAAAGTACTCAAAATTTGTAATAAGCTAATAAAGTAAATACATGTACATTATGTTACTACAGCACATTCAGAATGAAAAAAACCTTTCTCTTTCATTAATTACTGGTAGAGCACAATAAAATCTTTGGTGAAGATGTAGTGTTTGAAGCCCACAAGGGGTCAGTCATGTTGCTTGATGAAGCATAGACTAAATTTATGTGAGACGGCAAAAATAAACTGGGAAGAAAAAAGCCATGAAGCGAAATAAATACATATAGCAGGTAGAAAATCAGTAAACGTAATATATACTGGATTAATCTATATAATAATAGTAATAATGATGCATAGCCATAATAATTTGCTAGAAAGTAAACTAAAAACCTATAAAGAGCTCTGTCATTTCTGCAATGTTTTCAGATCATACACTGTAATCAATGAGCTCCTGATCAGAAATGTATTTATGCAGCACTTAGATTAATCCATATAAGTCATCCTCAGGTAGAAGAATAAATATGGGAAAGCCATCTGTCTTCATCCACAGGAGGTGCTTATACGGCTCCATCGCTCTGAAAGACAAACATTATTATCATTTAGATTTTTTTGCTTCACATAACTTGCCCAAACAGTTACAGTTTGACTTTCTGCTAAAAAGACAGATAAAAATGAATAATTATTTAGAAATGTGGCTTGACTTCATGTTTTTTATCTGCATCATACGGGCGTAAATATCTTTACAGACTTGTTGGAAGTAAATTCAGCTCAGTGGATACTGACCCCTCCACAGCAGCCACAGCAGTCTCCACACAAAGCTCCCAGCAGGCCGTTTATCACTTGCACGGCACACAGTGCGATCTGGATTAAACCCATCACCAATAGCACACAGAACAGGGAAAGGTGCCAGGGCACCACATCCTTTGGCTCTATGCATTTACTCCAGAGACTTTTGTCACTCAGATAGTCCCTGAAGAGAAAATATGGAGTTGGTTTATTTATTTTAGTTTGTTTTTGTTGAGCAGAACATACATTTTCTTGCAAGCCACACTTTGTTGGACTGAAAGGACAACTGTAATTATATTTTTAAAAATTATTATTTTACTGTTGACTATGAGTACCCGAAATGATTCACATTGTTTTTGTGCAAATTCTATTAACTCACTGCTGGAAATCTACAGGTGTAGATGCAAGAACGAACTTTGTAACCATTTTATATCTGGATGTTTCAGGAGATGTTTCTTTCTTGTGCAAAAAACAACAACAACAAAAAACAAATCTTGCCCCAATTTTTATAGCTGTGGGAAGCTAGAAGCCTATCTTTTGTAGTCATACTAAAACATATAAATGTTTGATTAATTTATGATTTGCACAGCTCACCCATTTGAGAAGGGGTACATCCAGCCCGTTTCGTTTTGCCCAGTGCCTTTAACATGACACAATGGTCCCTGGTTTATGGCCACACAAGAGACTACAACTGAGTAACCTGCACCTAACACACCAACAGCTGCAAAGAGTATAGAGCTCAGCATCTACATGGAGAAAATGGAAGGAAAACACAAGATATATAGTGACTGAATACATTTAAAACTGACAGCTTAGGAAAATGTATTATAACTTGGAAAAATATCTAGCGTCCACTTGAGGTGAAATATAAATAAAGATATACAAAATTAACAACCTAAACTCTAACAACGCAAAGCACACATGCATTTTGGTTTGTCTAACAGAGTTCTGTTCGTTAATTCTTCCTCACACCTACACATTTCTGATTGATCAGTGTGTGTCAGTGTTTATTACTGGCAGCACAATGCTTGCTATGTGTGAGAAACTCATGTGAAACTTCAATCAGGGCAAACACCCTGCGACACTGATCCAATCCTCATTAATATGTGTGTTCAGTTCTATGCATTTCTCTGTGTGTTTTTACATTTATGGCGGTGTAAATCATCAAGGGTGTGTGTATACAGAGCCACTGTGTTTGTTTTCCATTACATTCTCAGTTGGCTTTATGGTTAATAGATGATATGCAGTAAAACATTGTGAATGTTAAAAAACCGAAAGAGTAATAAAAAAAACAACAAACTAAATTGTGGCTAAAATTTGAATGCAACAACTAACATTTATTTACAATTTTCAATCACATTTCCTACCTTTTTCTTTTCTGTTTCACACCAATAAGTTAGAGAAATCAAATAAAACATTTTGCAGTAAATTGTAGCTCGACATTTCTAATACTACTTTGACAAGTAAAAGTTCATTAAAGTTCAACAAAGGTTGACTGACCCAGTTGGGTTATAGGAAGTTTTTGCTCCAGGCCTTTGATTCCCTTCATCATATTTGCTTTAAAGCCTCTGATGTTTGGGGCTCAGTATCCCAGGGCAAGGTACAGAGTGGGACTTTGAAGCTTTCAAAATGTAGAAATGGCAAGAGAGATCTAAGAAGATTATGAGGATTTATGTTTCTCCTAAAACGGATATTGAAAATGTCATCAAATGTGAGCACCTGGCCCTCTAATTGCAAATCTAGATTTTATGGTAAGTTTTGAAATTGCAATTCCAGAGAAATAAGTTAAGACACATAGTCTAAATTTCCATATAGTACAAAGATGGGACAAAAACATATTTTAACTTTTACTTGTTTTGTACTTGGTTGTACCCAGCTCCAAATCAGCTCCTTCTAAGTTCACTAAGTTTGTTCAACCTGATGAAGATCGGTCCTATCATTGCACACATCGCTTATTAACAATGGTGACGTTTTCTTACCATTTTAATTTCAAATGTGAAGTGTTGAAAAAAAGTTAAATTAATATTATGGGTATACAATTATTTTTGTACAGAAAAAAAATATTTAAAAATGTTAAACAGCGAAACATCTCCTCACTGCAAATCTCCGCCCACAGCTTTCGTTTCCACAGCAACCGCAGCAGTCATTGTTCTTCAAACCCAGGAAGACCAGAGCTGGGAAGATCATCTGCCATCCAAACACACCCCAGGTTCATTCACACATACACACACGCAACAAAATGAACAAAATGTGCAGATGAGAATTCATTAATTTCCTTATTGTGTACAGGTTGTCTCACCAAGCACACATTTCTGCAAACGCACCATCATGTTAGAAGCAATCTATCTCAAAATATTAGTTATAAATGTCAACCTCTACCTGATAAGCAAAAAGCATTAGCCTTGGTTCTGAGAATACACGATAAACACATTTCCTATCATATTTTAAACTTTAGGCATATAATTTTTCTGAAACTTACCAGCACACCTGATCCCAGGATGCCTCCAAAGAACCAAACCTCCCTTGTGATTTTTTCACTGACCACAGAATTCCCACCGGGGAAGAAGAGCAGGATGTTGCACAGCACGCACACTATCGTCAGAGGCATCAGGCTGATGCCCAGACATTTAGCGAAGCCGCCCGAACACATTCTGAACCGTCTCAGATAGCAACAGCAGGTTCTTCACTTGATTTGTCTGAAATATTTTGTAAAGTTGAAATTGAAATAGGGTTCCAGACTTTGTCCACTTCAAAATAAATAAAGATACCTTTAAAGAGACCCCTCCTTACAACTTCTTGTTTTTAAAAAATCTCTGAATTCACCGATTGATGCTGTCTGCTTCACCTGTCTGTTCTGTGACGATTATCAATGCTTCATTTGATCCTATATAGTCCCCCCTCCTCTCTTCAGGCGTGATCTCATTGCTTCAGATTTACGTCACACACATGTAACACAGCAGGATCTCTCTCTCTCTCACACACACACACACACACACACACATACATGCACACCTCACACACGCACATCCACACAAAGTCCAAACACACATAACTTGTGGCTGCATGCAAAACTAACAGAGGGCTATTAATGTAGGAATACATATCTCTGTGTGCACTCAGACACACCGGTGAAGTTAGTGGTCAGAGTGGTTAATGTTCTACTATGTGTTTGGTTTACACGGAGACAGAGGAAGAAGTGACAGACAGTCGGTCGATATGGCAGGGCCCTCATGGTTGATTTGTGTCCGCCTAAAGTTTAGTGACTGACAAGAAAGATTCATGAATATTCAGGAATGTCCAACAAACATGCTGGAAAAGGGAACAAATCTATGTGTTTTTCTTTAAAAGCACAGTTCGAAAGAATGCAAGATTATTTGATCAGAGCCCTGCCATGTAATCGATGGAAAGCAGGTGTAACTAGTAGGCTTGTCAAGGTGAATCATAGCATTTTTCTAAACATTTTGTTGACTATTTTCTTATCTTAAATTGAGTAATTGGGTGTGGTGCTGGCGCAGGGGTCAAGCGCCTAATACAGGGAGGCCTTGTTCTGTCACATATTTGAGTCCCGGCCTGTTAATGTTCACACCCTCTCTCCACCCCATTTCCTGTCAGCTAACCTCAGAAAAAACGGAGACAAATAAGGCCACTAGTGCTTAAAAAAATGAATAATTAATCAATATTAATAATTATTAATGACTTCTTTTTAATATACAATGATGAGGCCTTACATTATGACCACTAACACGTAAAGGGATTAACAATGATAATTTCTTCATCATTTCCCTTAGTTGATAGAGGGATATATTAGATAGCAAGCGAACATTTTGTCCTTAGGGTTGATGTGTTAGAAGCATATTAGAAGCAGGAAAAATGAGCAATCCTAACGATCTGAATGAGTTTGACAAGGAATGGCTAGATGACTGCGTCAGAGTCTCCAATCTCCAAATCCACTGCTCTTGTGGGGTGATCCTGCTCTGCATGATGCTAATTGGACATGTAGTATACCTAGACCATGTACACTCTGTCATGGAAACTGTATTACCTGATAGTAGTGACTTCTGTCAGCAGGATGATATGCTCTGCCACAAATTGAAAGTGGTTCAGGAATGGTTTAAGGAGCACAAGAACGAGTTTGAAGTTTTGGTTTGGCCTCTAAATCCCTTAAATCTCAATCCAATCAAGCATCTGAGGGATGTGCTGCACAAATAATTCCAATTTATAGAGAGCCCACCTCCCAATCTACATGACTTAAATGATCAGCTGCTAACATATAGGTGGCAGATACCACAGCAGGCCTTCTTAGGGAGTGAATATATATCGAACTTCATGAGATCTGTGGGCTGTATTTTGGCGATGTATATTTTATTTGTCATAATAGTTTGAATGAATCCCACTTATTCAAACATGTTTTGTTATTTATAACAGTGTTAGCTCACAATTATAACTTGTTTTTTTTAAAAGATGGAGATACAGGAAAAAGCCCAACACCTAATCCCCAAACAGAGGAGTTTTGAATTAGTCGTTAACATATAGAAAGGTCATCCATGACCTCAAGGGCTTCAACTAAATTAGTTTCTAATAATTTTTCAAGGAAGTGCATTTATCATTCTTAAATAAACAATACTGTTGAAGCTCTTAGAGCTTATTGAAACAATGCTTCACTTTTTTTCTTGAAAAGTAATTTAGTTAAAAGCAACGGTCTAAATGTATATCGCTTTAGTATGTGAGTAAACAAAAATATAAAAAGATATTCTAGGACAGAATGGGCAGATTTACTCGTTCCTCTAAAGAGACTAGTAAATGCTTCCTTCATTGTCATGTTTTAAACTAAGTGTTTGGCCTTTATTAGTATCACAGGTGCCTTCAAAGTTTTCATTGTCAGCCAGTCAGCTTTTTTAAACGGAGCAAGCATGGGTGGTTCAACATTGTAGACACAGCACCACACATGAAGCAGAAAATGCAAAGATGTGAGCTGTCTGAACATAGAAAGAAGAATATAGATGTCCATGATCAGGGTAAAGGTTACAAGAGTACACCAGGCACCAGTTTTATTAAAAAGTATAAAGTTCATTGTATTGAAGCCATTGTCCCAGGATGTAGATGCAAGAGAATATAAAGCCTCAGGTTGGTCAGAAGGTGAGTCTGGATGGCAGAAAAGCAACCAAGGAAAGCAAGATGTTCTTCAATGTGTCCAGACAACAGCATCTAATGAGCTCCATGAAGGGAGATCCAAGAGGGCTCTACTACTTACAGAAAAAGATAAAAATGCCAGACTGCAATTAGTCCAAATGTATTTTGACAACCCATAAACTTTCTGCGAGAATCTTAGCAACAAGACAAAACTAAAGCTTTTGGGCATCAGTCCATGTTCACGCTTTGAAAAAAAGAAAAAACCTACTGTAAAACATCCCGGGAGCTTGGTTTTATTTTATGGATGCTTTCCTGCATCTGGCACAGGGAGCCTGGAATCTGTACAGGACTCAGTGACCCTAAAGAGTACTGGGACGTACTGGAGTGAGGCAGTGTTAGAGAGCTCAGCCTAAGGAAGAGTGGGCCAAACTGCTTGCTGGTAAAGCAGTCGTCTCGTGCTGAAGTTCAGAGGTCAGTTGAAGGAAAGACTTGTGTTAAATATGTGGTAACAATAAGCAGTGTCATTAAACCTTTGGTAGTTATTAAAGGGACAGTTATTACTTCTTTGTTTAACGATAACACTGAAATCTCAAAATCTTTATCCTCAGGCATTCAGGCATGATTCTGCTGTGAAATTCTCTGGTGGGTTGGGGAACACTTCTTAAAAAACATTATCCCTCATTATATTTATATTTCATTCATCCACAAATCTCAGATATCTATTTCAATATTAAACTCATTGATTCATTGATTCATTGATTCATCTCATACACAGCTTATTCCATAGTGGGTCATGGGGGAGCTATCTCCAGCAGTCTACAGGCGAGATTCAGGGTACACTCTGGACAGGTCGCCAATCCATCGCAGCCCCTATATCAATATTAAACTGTTTTTGTTAAATAATCTTTCACATTAAATACAAGCTTGTGAAACCATCAAACTTTATTCACATTTAAAAAAATCTGCATTTGTAATGCTCTGTTAGAGGGATATGAAAATTATATCTGTCATAGGAGCATCAGTGCAGGATAATTTATAGGTTTAGGAGCAACTTATTGTATTCTGACATTTACTTGTCCTTACCAAAGGGGCCGGGTTCATTTCTGTTTAGCTACCTACATCCTGACTCTTTTGTAAAGCGCTTGTGGGTCTTAAACTTGCATGCCAAAGGTTCAGACTTGGTTCTCACTACAACCCTAGCAAATTCAGAACAGCAAAAAACCTGTGGATGTTTAGAAGGAGGGATCTGAATGAAAACACAGACTAATCCATTTCCTAATGGCTGTTGCAAAATGACAAGAGAATGGAGATAAGAAGCTATAAAATAATTTGTTAATTATTTCTACATACCCATTATTCTCAAACTGTGGTAGGTGGTGATACTAGGGATGCCTTTAGTGATAGGCTACTTTAGGCATCAATTATTTGAAGGTAAATAAGAATAACTGTATGTGGAGCTACTAGGTATTAAATGCCAAAAAAGTTTAATTATTGTTGAAAATGCTTCTAACATAAACTACTTAATAGATAAGTCAAACAGACATGTTGTGAACTGCCATTATGAACTGAATTAAATGCATTTGACAGTGGAGCAAGGTTGCTGGTTCCATTTAGACCTACATCTTATGTGAGAACGAACCTGGGAATGACACCAAACCCAGCTTAACCCTGTTCCAGTTCCAAGTTAGAAAACCTGTGGGATTTGCTAATTGATTTACTCAGTGACCATGGACTGTTTTAGATAAATCGTTATTAGTGTTAAAAAACTGATTTTATTCCGGCTGTAAGATACGCAGAACATCCGGCGTGGATTTTAAGATGATTTCGGTATTCAGTCTTTTAGGCACCTTTCTGTTGATTTTTTTACCAATAAACGTGAAAATGTCAATTTAAAATGTTTTCTGATTAGGCTCGTTTGATAGATTAAAAGTAGCCTAAGTTTTGAAAAAAAAACAACAACATTTAAGCAGGCATTAAACATACTTTTCATTAGGTTCATAGTTTTTATTAGCATTATGTAATATTCTCATTTTAAACGTGTTTTGAGCAGACAATGTTGTCCGTTTTATTTCCCGGTAAATATAATATTTACCGGAAAATAAATCAGTTTGTATAGCGTGTTTCACCCGGTAAATTAAGCTGCTGTGTAATTAATGAACTTTTCTATAGTTTATTTTTCTGAATATCACTAAATATGTTTTTATGAATTTCAAAACAATCGATGTATTCCGCACTCTTCTATCCCAACTCTCCTCCAGCCAGCTCAATAACAGAATAATCAATCAGACGTTGAAAGTCCACTACGGTTTGATATTTTTCTGCATTTTCGCCTTGTTTTCTGGTTTTCTGCTGGAAGTTGCAGCGGGATGGGCACCGACCTTCCCTTTACCTCTCGCCGGTCTCCTGTGCTGTGTTTGCGCGGCTGCGTGGCGTCCAGTCAGCCGTTGGCTTCAGCCGTGGGTCTGGGTGAGTGGGTAGGTCAGTGGGTGGGTTGACAGGACGTGATTTTTTCCTCTTCGTGTGCTTCCCTTTTAATTGTATCTGTTTACCGGTGCTTCACATGGCCTACAGATGTTCATGCTTTATAATAATATATCGATGCAATTAAACACCAATCTTTTAACGTCCTTGTTAATTAAATGCACTTTCACTTTAGCCTTTTCTTTACTTTGAAACTGAGAACTTTAACACATAGAGTACCACGCAAAAGCATTCATACCCCTAGAACCTTTTGCTTTACAACCACACACTTTAATATGTATTTTCGCGATTAGTCTAGACGACCACAGAGTATTGCATAATTGTGAAGTGGAAGATCATGGTTTTAAAAAAAAACTGAAAAGTTTGGCTTACCTTTGTATTCAACAGACTTTACTGATACCCCTAAATAAAATAAAATTGCCTAAGTATTAATTAATCTGAGAGTAATTTAAGTATAAATGCACCTGTTCTGTGAAGGCATGAAAGATTTCTTAGAGAACATTAGTGAACAACAGCACCATGAGGACAAAGAAACAAAGCAAACAGATCAGAGATAAAATTGTGGAGAAGCTCAAAGCAGGTATAGAGAGCAATATTTTGACAACGACCCTAATCATGCGGTCAACACAACAAGGGAATTATTGGATCAAAGTGTATTCATGTGTTAGAATGGCTCAGTCAAAGCCCAACTGAGAATTTGCGGCAAGACTTGAAAATTGCTGCTCAGAGATACTCTACATCCAATCTAACTGACGTTTGATTGTAAGATAAAAAAGGGTCAAAAGGTTCATTCTCTAGATGTGTAAAACTGGTTGAGACACACCCAAAAGGTTTTGGCAAAACCTGGTTCTACAAAGTATTAACTCATGGGGGACTCAGGAAAGCAACTTAAACAGCAAACGTTAACCATGAAGGAGCAAGAGTATGTTGGCAAAGAGTAGGAATACCATAAACCATTTACTGTCAGGGCTCTGTGTTTGTGTCCAGATGTCCTTAAGCATGGCGGGAATGCTGCAGATGCAGCAGTTGCCATAGCAGCAGCTCTGGCAGCAACTGAGCCATGCAGCACTGGACTCGGGGGGTGATGCCTTCTGCTTGTTCTATAATGGAAACACTGGAGAAATCCGAGGGATTAATGGCAGGTTAAGACTCCACTGTTGCATTTATTCTTATTCCTCCAATGTTAAGTAATTATCTAAGCTACATCCTGTGTCCTCAGTGGTCGTTCACCTCAAGCTCTGACCCTGGACTTTCTGGAAGGACTTGGCTACTCAGCAGAGGCACCTCCTTCAGTGTTTGATGCCTTGAATGTTACTGTCCAAGGAGCTCCTGCTTGCTGGTGTGACACTGTCCAGCTGTTTGGAAGCCAAAAGGTTTGTCTGCTTCTCTTGTCATCTTCTTTAGATCAACGTGTATTGCTGTGTGTTTTGTGCAACAATCAGGTAGTCAAAAACCCATTAAGCAGGAATAAACAAGTAGGCCTAGAGGAGAAACTTCCATTACAATCTGTGGATATTTCCTTTATTTCATTTATTTCCCGATAACTTTTCTATCTAAGGTAGAGCTTATGCAGATCCTTAATCTCATGGGTACATTTTTAAAAAGGTTGCCATAGGTGAGTATTATTTTATCTCTGGTAGGTTAAGTTCTTAAATCAAGCCACCTCATAATTGAAAGAGCTTTCTTTTAATATTTTTTCAAATATACATGTATTTTGTGGAGAAGACAGTGATCACTGACACAAAGAGTTAAACAGGACAAACAAAAATAATTTTACAGTAAATGTTTTTCTCAAAAGATGACTATGATTTGAGTTTCTAAAATTGTGATCAAATCAAAAATTTTTAAATGAAAAAACAGAACGTGTTTGGAATAAAATTTGCTAAACTTTGGCTAAAACATGGATTTAAAAAAGTAGCAATAATATAGTGTTATAACACAGGAATCAAAAACGTTGTTGTTAGTTTGTTTAGGAAACTAAATCTTGTATATTTTTCTTGTGTTTAAAATGTTATTACACTAATACTTTTACATGAGCTGAGAATTATACATAAAAAAATGCAAAAGACTTTATCACAGAAAATATTAAATCTAGATTTTTTATTTATTTTGTAAAACCTTCTGAGCAAGTTGCTAAGAATGTCCGAATCATGACTGTTTGCCCCCCGATACTGATCATACTCATTTACAATAATTTACGTAGTGCAATACTTGGATTGTGTGAAGCACAGACTTAGTGCTAAATATCATAACTGCTATAAAGTTATAAAAACCAAAGCAATGTATATGACTGATATGTCAGCAGCTGTAGAGAAGTTTCCCTAGACCTCAACACTGTAAATCTCCACAGTGTTTCCCGTAGTGTGCATATGTTTCCTCTTCCTGTTGCTCTAGCTGTCTATGCAGGAGGTTTTGAGTGGGGCGGTGGAGCTGGCGGTGAAGGGATTTCCTATTGCGGAGGTAACAGCGTACCATTGGGCAAAGTGGGTGGCTGCTCTGAGAGATTCCGGGAAGGAACAAGGGGAAGACTTGCTGATCGGTGGTCATCCACCCAAACATGGACAAGTCTTCAAAAACATTGCAATGGCTCGCACCATCAAGGTAAATCCTTGAAATCAATAAAAACACACATTTCCAGCGTCATGTGTAATACTGTCCCTTGTTTTTTGCCATCTATGTGGAAAATCCTTGAATAAATCCACATTTCTACTGGACATTTACATCTACATAGAACAAATACAGCAGCTAGACAGAGGAAAGAATAGATGGTTTAAGAGGAAGCAATGATTTTAAGACACACAGGGATCATTTAATTGTTCATGCTCACATGAATCATCAATGGTATATGGGCAGCATAGATTAAAAAGATTGTGATATTGCTACTAAACAGTTTTTTACCCTAATAATTGTATAAAAAATATATATTTTTATTAATACTGTCATTCTTTAAACAACCTGCAAACAGTTTTACAAGTTTGTCTTGAATATTACTGAATCCAGCAGAATGTCATCTGAAAGGGACCTAATTTAAAATTTTCTTTTCAAAAAAGTATTCATTTCCTTTTGACCTCAGCTTTCTAGACAAAAACTGTGATTTTTCCCACTTTTCTTCCTAAATACATAACTTTCCTGTTTGTTGTACAAACTTAAAACCTTCATTGTGAACTTGTAATATTTATAAAACTTCCCTCATTTGGTAGTTTCCTGTCAGTGACACTTCAATAGAACTAAGGCTGAGGTCACTCTGAGTAAATGTGAGCATGTGTAGGCATTGGTCCTAAAAATCAGTTGTATGTAATGCAGTAAAACTCGCCATACACCCATAATAAAAACAGAATGTCACATTGCAAAGACAGAAGAGACAATAGCAATGACCTCACCCTCGATGATGGGGGCAGTCATTCCACGATGAAGCCAATGTGTCATTTCCTTACTCACTCACGCTTACACTCAGCCTTTGATTCATTCTATTGATGAAAATATACAAAGGCATGACTTCATAGTGACGATCATATTGTAATAGTTGTTAAATTACACAGGTAAAATGCAAAGACATAAAGCCTTTATAGGTCAAGTGAATAAACACTTGCTTTGTTAACTCTGTCTCATCTATAACATAAATGTACATATTACCAGGAGCTTGGTGAGCGAGGCAAACCAGCTTTCTACCAGGGCAGAGTGGCCCAAGCTATCGTTGATGTCATCAACCAGAATGGAGGGGTCATGACACCGGAGGACCTCAGCAGCCACGACAGCGAGGTCGTCAGCCCCATAAGCACAGAGTACAACCCGAAACGGTTAAATCTGTGCTTTTATACCACGGTCAGCAGAGTGACTGACTTTAGTTTGTGTTTAGGGTGTGCGCCTGTGGGAGTTTCCTCCCAACAGCCAGGGCCTGGTCGCCTTGCTGCTCCTCAACATCCTGGAGAACTTTTCTCAGCTCAAAGGTACATGACAGGGACTCAGAGGAGATACCCCTGAGATGAGATGCCTCTAAAACTTATAGAGGACATATTTATGGAGATATTTTACAATCTTATAGGTACCAGTGCTGTGTGTAATGAGGTGAATTAACTTTTCTTGAGAACTATGCTTTTAGAAGGTATAGATTTCCAGAAACAGCATCCTACCAGAACTTAGTCTTAAAATGACAAAATTTGGGCGCGGTGCTGGTGGTGAAGGGTTAAGCCCGCGACCATGTGCAAAGGCTATAGCCCTCGGTGTTGCTGTCCCGGGTTTGAGTCCCTGACACGTCCCCTATTTCCTGTCTACCTACAATCGAAAAAATGAAAAATAAAAAGGCCTCTAGTGCCGCAAAGAAATATATAAAAAACAATTTGCTCTCTGAATTTTTTCTGTAGGAAAAGCTTTTGAAAGCGGGGCAGGCTCATAGCATTTGATGTGCGCTCATTGCATTTTTTTTCAGCTGTAAGCCACAACAGCTCAGACTACATCCACGTATTTGTGGAGGCCGTGCGTTTGGCGCAAACAGATGTTTTTGGTTACCTGGGAGACTCCACCCATTTGACACTTCCTTTGGAAAGTTTACTGGCTAAGAGCTACAGCCAGCAGCGGGCGCGGCACATCAGCATGGACAGGTGTGTTTCTGCTTGTGTGTGTCTGCTGGTACCATGATGTACCAGTTGTTCTTTGTTGACTTTAGATAGGATTGTAGACTACTTCCCCTGTCCTTAATGTTCCTCTCTCTTTGTCTCATTCCCTGGGTGTGGGCTTGTATATTTTATGTATTTACTGACCAGTGTACTTTGAACTTTAAATCATTATCAGTTATAAGACAAATAGACTGACTATAAAATTATAAAAACATATTAATCCATCATCATGTATTCAGGTAGAGGTACACAAGCTCTGTGATATGTTCTGTGATATCACATTAGTATATACCTGAACCAGATTGTTCGTCTCTGTATTAAGCCTCAAACACAAATTGTTTCTACACTTCTTAATCATTTCTAAGTGGTGTATCAACCTGCTCCTATTGATGGGTCACATCCTTCATTCTCATATTAAACAAGGCAAGTGAAAATAATCAAGAAAAACAGGAAATTAATTTAATGTGTATATATCACCATTTGAAAACGTTTTTTGTTGTTATTGTGGTTGTAGCTCATGATAGTTATTTTGATTTTCATGTCCGAAAGCCAGAAATATGTAAAAAATGCATGATGGAAAAAAGTGAACTTGCTGTTATGTTAGAAATGTAAAAAAATCATTAATAATGAATAACACGTTGCTCACCCCAGAAGTGGTAAATGATAGCATATAGTACATTTCTGTACAGATCGTGTTTATTTTCTCAAGGCCAACCAACAAAGATAGGAAAAGGGGAAAAACAGTCAGCAAAACTTAAGGATCGTAAGAAAATTTGAATTCCCTTCTTGAGAAGAAGACTAAAATAGAACCAGAACCAAGCACAGAACAGCAACATTCTCCAGCAGTGTGAGGTATGAGAATATTGGAGTAATAGTGTAGTAGTCATGCAATGAGGAGGTTGCCACCCACTAAAATAGAACCTCAAGGCAGAAAAAATGTTTTTTTTAAATGTGTAAAATGGTTATTTATGCAAGACTTTGAACAGTATAACATGAGAGTCTGAGTATGACAAATTTCAGCTAAAGAAAACGGAGCAGCACTGTTGCTTTGTCGCAAGAAGGTTTCCTTCTGCATGAAATTTACATGTTCTCCCTTTGCATCAGTGTGTTCTTTCAGGTTACTCTGGCTTCCTTCCACAGTCTGAAAACATGAATATTAGGTTAATTGGTCTCTCTAATGTGACTGTAGGAGTGAGTCCGAACATGAATGGTTGCTGTCACGTGTTTCTTTGTGTTGCCCTGTGATACCTGTCCATCTCAGGGCAACACAGAGAGACAGGGTGTACTAAGAACACAGGTTTTGTGTTTTGTGAGCATTATTGTCTTTGACCTACTACATGGTCTGGGTTTTCTGAGTCATGATCTGAAAAAACTGGTCAGAAACTCACTCTTTTCCCACTCTTTGTTATTTCTTATGGCTGGCCTTATTAATAAAGCTGGAACAAGTAAATTGGTTAGATAATGTTAGGGTACTTTAATTATTTGATTATATTTTGCCTACTGTATGTGTCACAGTGTGCCAAGACTAAGAGAACAGGATAATCTAAGCATGAATAAAAAACGTTATTACTTTATAATCCTGTTTTGCATATTACCTTTATTATATTATTCACACCTCACGAGAGCAATAATGAATGGCTTGCTTGTGTTTTGTGTCAAATTTTATTCTGTGATAATACATCAGAGTTTGCAGTGAAAAAATAATATTAATATACCTAATGTTTTTTCCTCATTTAAACATAAATTAATTGGCTTGAACAACAAGGTCAAAATTCAGATTTCTTTTCTTACAGAACCGTGGTGCTAATTTTTCCCTGCAGCGCGGCCACAATAACTGTGTTGCTGGAAGGAAGCGGCCATATCACACAATAATACCTGCTCTCCTCACCGGCTCTTCGACTGACTCAGAAAAACCCCAACTCCTTGCAGCGCTGGGGGTGATGGGAGGTTTTATGCAACCTCAAGGACACATCCAGGTATTCAGTACTGGATTCATGATTTAAGATTGGCTCACAAAGCCTTTCAATTAAAGTTAGCCTAATTGATTTGATCATATGCTAGATTCAATTCCACTTGTGTTTACTATTTATGGTGTTGGTAACTGGTCTTGCTGATTTGTTAAGGTCTGGTTGAACATGGTCGAGTTTGGGATGAACCCTCAACAGGCTTTGATGTGCCGAGAGTCTTTGTGCAGTACGAAAACAAAAGTATATATCTTATAACATTTTTAAAAGCTCAAACATTGGAAAAATCATTGCAGTGTTTACGCCACAGTATAGCATATATCTCTAATAATTTATTTAAAGCCCTACTCGTTATTTTGTTACAGTACGCTTTAGCTTTAGCTTTTGGATCTGTCATAACTGAATTTTCTAGTGGAAAAATTAGTATACAACAGAAAATTGTGTTATTTGTATTAATTTCGATCATCAGAGTTGAGCTATTAGTCTCACATTTTACCCCATGTATGGATTACCAGCTAAATATGACATCTGCTGTAGTCATTGCTTTTTGACCTTTAAATATATGTGGATATATAATTAATTACTGCAAACTATGGTGGTCAGATTAGCTCTTTTCCATCATGTATTGTAGGATCATCAGTATAAATGTGATAGGTCTGCATAATATGAAGGTGTTAATATGAATTGGTGTTCTTGCCTTTCAGCTGATCAGTGGTTAATTAATTTGGAGGAGGGGATAGACCAGGAGGTGGCTGTGGAGCTGAGGAGAAGGGGCTACAGAGTCAACTGGCCAGTCACAGGTATGTTTTTCATGTTTACAAAAATATGTTTTTGTCTGCATTTAAAAAGTCATAAACATTATTTTTGTCCTACTTGAAACTGTTCTGCGGCAACATTTAGACAATAATTCACGACAGCCAGCTAAAGAAGGTTAATGTGTCACAATAAGTGTTTTATTGCTGTAGTGTATAGTAACATCCATAAACACATAGTGTTGCTGAAATAACATGTTGTCTTAATGTCATAAAACCGCAGTTTCCATAAAACCACTTGGTTCCTTTTGAAAACAGGATGTTTGTATTTGTTCCTCTTCTCCTTCTTAACTAAGATACAGAAATTAGATCACTTTCCTGAAAGGTGTGAACAAATTAGTTCGATAAGGAATCTCTTCTTGTGTAGAGCATCCATGTTTCAAACAGTAATTTTAACTGCCAAAGGATCTATCTTAACAGAAAAAAATCCAAGAATAAAACATGACAAAAAACAATTAAAGCTTAAATTATTTTAGGGGGTACCACACAGCCTGAAATAGTGTGCAAATTCACTTGAATACACATGTTTTCCAGATCTGGATATGCGTGGAAAATGTTTATATTTTCAAATGTTTATGTTCTGTCCATCCATCCATCCATCCATCCATCCATCCATCCATCCATCCATCCATCCATCCATCCATCCATCCATCCATCCATCCATCCATCCATCCATTGAGCAGTTTTGTAGATAATGTATTTTAAGCCTGACCTGTAGAAATATCTACAGTTTTGTTATTATAGATCAAAATACAGGTTTGAGATCAGAGCGCTTTTGACACGTAAGATGTTTGAGAACCCAGTTTTTAATCCAACTTTGTATTTACATACACAGGCCACGAGAGGGCTCACTTTGGGCGTGGACAAATAATCACAGTGGGGGACTGGTGGAATCTCTCAGTCACTCAGACCAACTCTCCATTCAGGGTGCTGTGGGCAGGATTAGACCCCAGAGCAGATGGATGTGCTCAGGGATACTAGGCACAGAAAGACCACAATAATTAGAACCCTTTCACAGCAAATTCATACAGATGAAACATGTGATGAAACATGTATTTGTATAAGTTGGTTTTGGATTAATTCTCTCTTTTTTAATGCCTCTGTTTTGTTCCCCCTTTAGTTTCATGGTTCAACCAAATGATTTTAATGTTGGTTAATATTTGACAAATAGCCAGGTTTATATCAGTGCGGCTCAGCGGTCACATGGCACCTTCATGAGGTGTTTTATTTCCTGATTACGGTAATCATTATTCTATTCTGCAAATGTTCAGAATTCACTTACAATTACTGGATGTAATCAGCAGAACTGATCTGCAGAGCAACAGCAGAATTTTCTCATTATTTTTCTGGGGGAAATCCTGGTGATTGGCCTATTAATGCTACAGATGGTTGGAATCAATCAACAAAGAAGACGATAACTCTATTGTTATACTTCGTACTCTGTACTCGAGTCCTTATGACTGTCAGTTGAGTTTTTAATGATTTTTTATTTTTAAATTACATGTTTTTCTTTTGAGTTGTAAAATCTACATTGAAGATTATCTGTCAACTGATTATTATTATTGATCTGTTCAAATGTACTGTACATTTGTTTAGAAATGCCAAATAAATTAAAATGTAACCTTGTTTAAATCCTCTGTTCCTATCTGAGGATACAGCTAAACTTTATGCAGCTTGTATCTTCGAAGATGGCACACTACAGTTAAAAATGATTTTATACTGCCTTTTGTAAAATGGGGTTCTGCTTTCCCAGCAGCAGAGAAATGTTAACTATTGTATTGAAAATTTGTCTTTTCAGAGTTAAATGTCCAATATGCCACGTTGTTCCGATTCAGAGAAACAAACAAACAAAAAAAAATCATTAATGCAGTCTTCGGATATATGAGGCACAGTTTAATTTGGAAAGCTCGCCGCAAGTAAACAGGAGAAAGTTTTTGGTTTTTAGAATGCAAAAGAGTTAATCAATAAGGAAGTACCCTGATTCCAGATGTAAACAGAATACATTCACTAGTTTAACTAATGTAAAAAACATCTGTGTTTTTAAGCAGCGTGTCAACCACATGTAAAATAAAAAAAAAGAGTGCCACGACTTGATAAAAAAAGATTGACATAGCTTTAATTAAAATAGAAAACAAATCTAGTTTATTACAACTTTAAACAACATGTTAAATGATTTTTATTTCATTCAGAAAATGTGTTTTGGTTTTTACATTTATTGAAATTAACTTGCTGTTTAGATTAGCTAATTAAAGTTGATGTCATAAGTTTATTTTATACACGGCTACCCATCAGAGTCAGTAGATGGGGATACAACTGCTCTTGTCAATATAATTGATCTGAAGTTAACTTGCTGTTTAGATTAGCTAATTAAAGTTGGTGTCATGAGTTGTGGTTGTTGAGGACTCAAACACAGACACGAGGCAGACAAGGCATTTTTTGCTGTGGAATTAGTAAACCAAAATTACAAACTGTGGGTGAAAATGAAGGCAAAACCTGCCTGCCATGCTGGTTTATTACTACACCATTATGTAATTGTTTTATTAGCACTGGATTGTTTCACACATTCTCTGCTTTAGCACAAAATCTCCCCATGTTGGACTTTGTTATAGTGGTAATCTCCTTACAGGTCCAATCCCAACATGGTACAATCCGTTTACTCTGCTAAAGACCCACCTAGACATAATCTAGGCGACATAATCTGCGTGAATGGAAACAGCTCGTTATTCAGTTCATGTTTAACCCATTAACTCTAGTCCTGACGTTTTGAAGATACCTTAAACCGAATAGCCATTACTATTTGTTCAAGTTCAAACACACCCAATCATGTAATCAAAATAATACATTCTGCCTTCTGTGACTATTTTAGGTCACATATCAAAGTTTTATGCAAACTGCCATTTCCAAAAAAAATAGTATATATAAAAATAGTAATTGTGTTGTTAAACATGTCGATTGTATGTTTTGATTCACTTGGAGGGAAATATTTTTTTCATCTTGTGGGAAACACATGTCCTTGTTTGATTTCCTTTCTTGTGGCAGATAATCTTTATTTGCACAGGTTTTTTCTTTTGAGCGTAAATGTGTTTCCTCACACTTGTTTTGTCATGTCAGAACCCCCCACGCCCACCCCCAACTCTGGGTCTTACACACAGTGACACAAACTGTTTCCTGTCTTTCAGCTGTTCCCCCACTTCCCTCCTTCCTTTGTCAGTCCCTCTTCAGCCCATTCCAGCTCCTTCGTCGTCTCCCTTTGGTTGTGATTTAGTTTTTTTGGTTGAGCGATGTGTTGTTCGGTGGGTTTTGCCCGGTCGTTGGGCCTGGCTCTGCTGCCGCTGGCACTCTGCTGTATCCTGGCTAACCTGCTGCTGTTGTTTCCAATGGGAGAAATCACTTACATCCAACAGGATCGTCTAGCCAGCTACATCTGGTACTTTGGTGGACTAGGAGGTGGAGGGCTATTGGTGAGTAAAAAGTTAGATTTATGATGGGAAAAACTTTTGTTTGATTTAATTGATTCAAAAATAAAAACATGAAAGATTTTTGCTTTTTCACATTTTCCCTAATATGGTCGGATTTAACAACAAATTTTTTTTTTTCATTTTTACGAAATCAATATCTTTTGACATTTCTTATAGTTGTATTTAAAAACAAAAAGCCTAAATGTGAGTATAAAGTATTTATCTTTAGGCGTTTTCTTTTGATATTTATGGCTTATGAACTAAAAAAATCTTCTCCCTTCCTGCCTTATTCATCAGAGACTCACATTGGTACAGCTGTTTGAAATGTGTCTAAAAATGTATTTCTTTGTGAATTTAACTGGTTTTTGCCCTGAAATATTAGAGTGTGAATTGTTCCCCTTTTACACCATTCAGTCTGAGTGAACTTGTAGAGTTCTCCAGTGAGAACAATGACATGTTTTGTACATCTACAGTTAATCTGTCTGCTTTGCATGCTGCTGATCTGATGGGTTTTTGCT
Source organism: Girardinichthys multiradiatus (assembly GCF_021462225.1). Taxonomy (NCBI): domain Eukaryota; kingdom Metazoa; phylum Chordata; class Actinopteri; order Cyprinodontiformes; family Goodeidae; genus Girardinichthys; species Girardinichthys multiradiatus. The sequence continues at coordinate 5,505,207 of NC_061802.1, forward strand.
CTGATTGAGCTGAAAGGAGCTGTTTTTTTAGCATGTGTGATTTTCTAGAGCAACAAAGGAAAGATTGTATCTGACAGCTAAAACTAAACTATCCTTCAGTCAACCTAAATCCTTGTCCAAAATGTTTAAATTGTGGTACTCTCTAAGATGTCTGTGATATTATTGGGGCAAGCAGATTTATTGGAATACAACAAACACAAAACAGAATACTGATGAAGTGTGATGGCAACCTTTTCTCTGCTGTTTGCATAACTTAATCGTTTATCTATAAAAATAAACAACAGAACTTAGGTGTGAGAGTATACTGTAGCACAATGTGGAACCAGTAATAAACCAGCTGTTTCAGAGTATGTTTCCTTCATAGAAGCCTTTTTATTAGGATCTGTCTAAACCTAATATGTGACAATGTCATTCACTATCTTTGATTTTGGTTCTTTTTAAGGTAGAGTAAATGTTAACATTTAGTCAAATATGTTCTTACTAAGTTGAAGGAGATTCCTTATTTCTTTCTACAGTGATATTATCATTTAAAAAATCTTAAGTTGTGTAAAATGTACAGAAGAAGACTTCTGTAATGGTATAAACGTTCAATATGGCTTTGACTCCAAGGTAAAGACAGCTATTAGTCCTAATTCACCTAAGTGTAATTAAGAATGTGCAAGTTGTGTTTTCTTCTATCCGTTAACGAACTGAAGCAGGTCACACCCAAGGTACAAGCAAACTTTTAGATGGCTTACAGCCCCCTGTAGGACGGGGTCCCTAAGAGCACTTGGATTTACACGGGAGAGGTTTAGAAGTGCACCATTTGTTATACTAAAAAACAAGCAAACAAAAAAAAAAAAACAAGATACATCAATCAATCGACAAGAGATAGAAATCAGCCAATTTTCCGATCATCTTGGACCGGTGATCTTTAGGTAAAATACTGACGTTTTTTTTCTATTCTTTAAATGCATCAGGCTGATATTTTAATTGTAATTTATGCATTTCGACTGCTTGTTCCTGAGCCAGGGTTGCATTTCATACATGTGACTGTTTAATACCAAAATAAAAACCTTAATTTAAATCTAATTATTCTATCAAATATTCTCTCCCACTGTTTATCATGCTAAAATATTGACTTATTGTTTGTGGAAATGACTTAAAGTTATTTGGTCAAAGAGAAAAATTAATCCCTCCGAGAACATCCATCTACAGCAGCTCCCCCAACTTCCTCTCCCACGTCCGTCCTCCCAACGTTTTTTCTTTTTTCCTATTCCCTGACTGTGCACTTCCCTCCTTGTTGTCAGACTCCCTTTTAATCTCTGCTTTATGTTGACATGCAGGATGTGTATCTTAACTAAACTGATGTTTGAGCAGCTTTGTGAGTGTGTAAAACATTGGGAGCTTCCTTTCCTTTTGTTAAAATGTGATTTAATGTCTCTGGGAGATGGACAGCAACACAGGAAAGAGGATTAGAGCCCCGCTCTGTTCCTCTCAGAAAGGGGAGAAAAAAAACAGTCAATCTCTGAAGCAAAAAGATGCATGAATCATGTATCTGTTTCTCAACGAGCTTTAAAGTGAAGATTTAGCACAGGTTTATAAGGTTAGTTCATGAGTGTCAATACACAAGTAAATTAATAACTGCTTCCATTTATGGTAAAGTTATGATAAAAAAGTTTAGATGTACTTAATAAATGTGAAATATATAAACTGAAGCTAATCCAACACTTTCTGGTTGCTAATTTATGTAACTGCTAACTCAATGTTAACCACTGTTTGTTTACTGTAAATGTTATCACCAATAAAAAAAATCAATTAATCAATCAATCAATTAGCATCCTATACATGTGTCTCCTAATGTTTCACAACAGTCAGGGGTGAAAATGTTGTTTTATTTTTGGGGGTACAATAAACAGGAACATTTCAGAGACTAATTCCTGGGGGGGCATGAAAGCAAAGATCTCTCTCTCTTTCCTGCTCCTTTGCACTTTTCCTTGTAGGGTTGAGCCCTCAGCATGTTAAATCATTTACAGTAATGATGGTTGTTATTGCTTTGTTCTTTATTATTCCGTATTTTACATGCTGCTCTAATTTCCAATAAAGTCCATCAAAGTAGCTTGACAAGGAATTGAAGTTCCAAAACTATAAAGAAGATACCTTCAAGAACAATCCAACAACACCAGACTACTCTTCAAAAGTATACATTTACCACATTGTCACCCACACACACACACACACACACACACACACACACACACACACACACACGCACACACACACACACGTATATATACACTAACGGTTTTAGATACACTTTCTCACTTAATGGATCTCCTTATTTTCATAACTATTTATATTGTAGATTCTCATCAAAGGCAACATAACTGAGAATGAACACACATGGAATTATGTAATAAACAATAAGTGTAAAATAACTGTAAACATGAACTGTGAACAATGAAACTGAAACAACTGTCATTTTAGTGCGGGAGGTTTCATGGCTAAATTGGACCAGCCTGGTAGCCAGTCTTCATTGATTGCACATTGCACCAGTAAGAGCAGAGTGTGAAGGTTCAATTACCAGGGTAAGAGCACAGTTTTGCTCAAAATATTGAAATGCACACAACATTATGGGTGACATACCAGAGTTCAAAAAAGGGCACATTGTTGGTGCACGTCTTGCTGGCGCATCTGTGACCAAGACAGCAAGTCTTTGTGATGTATCAAGAGCCACGGTATCCAGGGTAATGTCAGCATACCACCAAGAAGGACGAACCACATCCAACAGGATTAACTGTGGACGCAAGAGGAAGCTGTCTGAAAGGGATGTTCGGGTGCTAACCCGGATTGTATCCAAAAAACATAAAACCACGGCTGCCCAAATCACGGCAGAATTAAATGTGCACCTCAACTCTCCTGTTTCTACCAGAACTGTCCGTCGGGAGCTCCACAGGGTCAATATACACGGCCGGGCTGCTATAGCCAAACCTTTGGTCACTCATGCCAATGCCAAACATCGGTTTCAATGGTGCAATGTGAAACATGTATTGTTCTCTGATGAGTCCACCTTTACTGTTTTCCCCACATCCAGGAGCGTTACGGTGTGGAGAAGCCCCAAAGAAGCGTATCACCCAGACTGTTGCATGCCCAGAGTGAAGCATGAGGGTGGATCAGTGATAGTTTGGGCTGCCATATCATGGCATTCTCTTGGCCCAATACTTGTGCTAGATGGGCACGTCACTGCCAAGGACCACCGAACCATTCTTGAGGACCATGTGCATCCAATGGTTCAAACATTGCATCCTGAAGGCGGTGCCGTGTATCAGGATGACAATGCACCAATACACAGCAAGACTGGTGAAAGATTGGTTTGATGAACATGAAAGTGAAGTTGAACATCTCCCATGGCCCGCACAGTCACCAGATCTAAATATTATTGAGACACTTTGGGGTGTTTTGGAGGAGCGAGTCAGGAAACGTTTTCCTCCACCAGTATCACGTAGTGACCTGGCCACTATCCTGCAAGAAGAATGGCTTAAAATCCCTCTGACCACTGTGCAGGACTTGCATATGTCATTCCCAAGACGAATTGACGCTGTATTGGCCGCAAAAGGAGGCCCTACAGCATACTAATAAATTATTGTGGTCTAAAACCAGGTGTTTCAGTTTCATTGTCCAACCCCTGTATATATATATGTATATATAAAATTTATTCTTGCGTAAAACCTGTGTCAGTCTGCTTGTGATTTGTAACTGGGACGGAGGTTCATATACCAGCAGGACAATGAAGCAACACTTGAGTGGTTTAAGGAGAAACATTTAAATGTTTGGTCTAGTCAAAGTCCACACCTCAATCCAATTGAGAATCTGTGGTTAGACTTTAAGATTGCTGTTCACAAGTAAAAACCATCCAGCCTGAAGGAGTTGGAGCAGTTTTGCCTTGAGGAATAGGCAAAAATCCCAGTGGCAAAATGTGGCAAGTTCATAGAGACTTATCTAAAGCAACCTGCAGCTGTAATATTTGTTGTTTGCTTCACAATGAAAAAAACATACATCTTCAAAGTTGTAGGCATGTTCTGTAAATGAAAGGCTGCAAACTCTCAAAAAATCAATCTTTCTTACAGGTTGTGTGGCAGCAAAACATAAAAAAGGTGAAAGGGTGGTGGATACTTTTGCAAGTGACTGTATATATATATATATATCATACATGACTTCATCGTATATATATCAAAGCAGAACTTCTCAACAAGAAGGCTCCTCAGTATCCAGTGATAAGTATGTGAATTTTATTGACTTGACTAGATAGGTCATGTAGGAGCAACTACAAATCATTAGTTTCACTTACCGCTAATTTCTGATTCTTCTTAATGCCTCCAACATTTCTTTCTTCGTTATGGTTTCCTCTTTATTTACAAATATCTCATAATATGGCCAAGTGTGTATCAGCTTTGAGTCCTCTGAAAATAAAGAAAATACTGTACAAATATGTGTTTTATTAAATAAATTTAACATACCACAAGGCAAACCAAATAATAAAAAATAAAAAGTAAGCCGTAACAACACACACACACGCTCGCACGCACAAACAAACAATAAAAGACAGTCCAAAGACTGGTACAAAGATGTTAAGATGATACGTTTTTAAAAGAGATTACATTCATTAAAAGTTCTGGTTTACCTTACTCACAAGTGGAGTCCTTGGAACAACCAAAAAGCATTTGATCTTCTGCTCTCAGAGCTTTACAAGGACTCAGAAATGATAAGGAGGTAACAGATCATTTAAACATTTTAAAATCAATCTACAGGCAGCCAGTGAGGAGAACGCAGTATTAGGGTAATGTGCTTACATTGTCTTGTCCTCATTCATAGGCAGACAGCTGAATTTTGGACCACTTGTTCTTAATTTTTTAACTACACACTTTATGATTTAATATGTTATATAAATGTAACCTGACTTTATCTGTCTTACATGAAAAACTGGCCATTGGGAACCTTAAATCTACATGCTCAATCTTTTATTTACATTTTTGTATTAATGGATTATCTTACAAAATAATAAAAAAAATAAGATAAAGGAAAAAAAAAATGCGATTGCTCTGAAACTGTAACAAAAGATTTCATTTTCTGTCCTTTCAGATGCTCATTCCAGCTGTGGCCTTCATCACTCTAGGGAAATGCAGCTGCTGCTGGAATGAAAGCTTAATGGTAAGAGACTTTTTATGCTGGGATCAGTGCTCAGAATGTACGAAACTATTTATGAGATCTGATAAACATCTAGAACATTTTGTTTACCAAATAGGGCAACATTTCTATCTGTTTCTTATTTGTTCAATCAGTATAAATCCGTATATTTCCTGGCAATGCAGATTTTTTACTATACTACGATTTTTGTTATAATTATTATTATGCTATCACCACTTGCAGAGTAATGCACTAAAGTAGCCAATAGGCAAGCTAAAACTAGGTCCCTATAAGATAGGGCTGAAGTGCTAATGCTAAGTCTCCCATGATTATTCAACAAGGCTCCCATTGTTAAGAAGCATGCACCAAAGTAAGCTTGACTTGTACCATTCAAGTCACATACACAGCTGTGCCTATACTTGTGTGTGTGTGTGTGTGTGTGTAGCAGCTGTGTCTGCTTTTTAAAGACAACATGGATAAGTGAAACATGCAACATTCATTCGTTGACACAGAAAGTCACCAGAGTTCACACTCATAGACAAATCCAAACATTTCTTTGTGCTTTTAAAAAAAAAAACTGCTGGTGTGCTGCTGTGCCTTCACAGATGTGCGGTTCAGTTCTGGCAGCTATCATCGGCCTCCTGGGCTCTGGTTACTGTTTTGTCATATCAGGGCTTGCTTTGGTGCAGGGTCCCCACTGCTTCACCTCCCATGGGTGGTCATACCCCTTTGCAGATCAGCGCGGCAGGTAAGGACGCACAATAAAAAAGCATTTCAGATAAAAGAAAGAAACTATCATGAAGATAATCATTCTTACAGTAAGACATAAAAAAAAAAAAATGCTGTCTTAGTTTTATGTCCGATAAAATGGGATGCACACCTACTATAAGCTTCCTCTGTTGTATCATCAGTAAGCAGAACATTTCCCAAAGATTTGCAGATCATCAAGATGTTTTTAGGCAAACATGAGATGGACCTTTGTGTTGTTTTTAGTCAGCAGTGGTTGTCACCTTGAATTTTTGCAATTGTTGATTCTTGAACACTGATCTTCAATGAGGCAAGAGAGGCTGCTTTAAATATTCAGTTTTTTTTTTGGTGATCTCCTAGATAAGATGTTGATGCGCTCTTGGGGCCAATTGTTACACTGGCCACTTCTCAGAAGGTTCACCACTGTTCCAATGTTTTCTCTGTGTGTGGATAATGGCTCTCATTGTGGTGTTCCAAAGCCTTAGAAATGGCATTGCAGCCCTTATAGATGCCATTGACTTCGTTTCTAATCTTAAATTTTGTTTAGATTGGAGTTTGATGTGTTGCTGAGTAAGATCTTTTGGCCTTCTTCATGCTGTCAGATGGGTTCCATTTAAGTTACTTCAATTTACAGATCAGTTTTCAGGCTTGGGAGTGGTGAGTCAAATTAAGCCCAGCTTTGCAAAAAATGTGGTTGATAACATTTAATTCATGATTTCAGGAGTTTTCGTGTGGAGTTTCTCACATAGGGTCGGGTTATTTAGTTAGCTTTTCCCCATTCATATATGAAATCCTTTTGCTTTTTGGTATTTATTCAGGTTATATTTTGCTGATCTTTACATTTATTTTAAGAGAATACCTATAAGTGTTACAAAAAAACAAATCGTGAAGAAATCTCAGAGCAAAAGCTTTTTCACAGCATTGTCTTATAGTAAGTTTTATAATTAAAATTTAATAATAAAAGATTCCAGAGGAAAAGTTTGCCCTGGATTCTATTCCAGCAAGAACTGTCACTAGCTTAATGCTTATCTGTAACAGATTTCAGTTTTTTTTTTTTTTTTATTGATTCTCTGCTTTCTGCTGATAAGAACAAACCCAGCAACCAGAACAAAAACAAATATAAAATAACCTTGAACTCTTTCTTTTTTACCCTGTTATTTAGTCTTTGATAGTCACTTTCTCTTTTCTGTGTTTTGCAGGTATCTGTTGCAGCCCGAAATCTGGCCACGGTGCCTTCAGCCACTCAACATCGTAGAGTGGAACGTCACTCTACTGTTTGTGTTATTGGGCCTTGCAGTGCTGGAGTTCATTATCTGTCTTTTGCAGCTTGGAAATGGTTTGGTGAACGCCATCTGCCGGCCCTGCTGCTACAAGCAGGAGTACAGTCTCAACGCTTAGAGAGACACGTATTCTGCATGAACAACAAGCATTTCAGAAAAACACACACTTGAAAACAAACAGTACAATAACACACGCACACATATTCACGAGTCTGCACACATGACTGTATTAAATCACCACCTGCAATTAAGAAGTATCTAAGCTATTTCATACTGATGATCTAAAGTGTGATGGACAATGGGTTTCACAGAAGTGAGAGTAGAGTTACATACCATTGTCCTGAACATATTTTAAGAGTTTGTTGTCTAAATTAGTCACATCAATCTTACAAAATGACAAAGTCAGCCTGTTATCATTAAGATGTGTGTAAATGAGAATAGCTTCTTCTCATGGGGCTTGGTTTGAGACAATGCACATTCTCATGGTTTGTTTTGGTTTTCTTACTCTTTAGCATTATAAAATACCCTGAAGGTTTTTAGGTATTTTGTTTGTTTATGTTTGAACTTTGAATACCTGTTGTTGTAAACTGTTACCTTGATATCTACCTGTTGCTAGTCTATTATTACCTACAATTTTATGTGTTTTTAGTGACATTGTTTATAAAGTACTGTTTATTTGTGCTGCCTTGAATAAAGAAATAAGTTGAATTTAATATATATGCAGTTGGTTGATTTTTGCAATGTTTGCCATCCATTCAGAAACCATATAAAGCAAAGTGAGATAACCCCCACACTGATCACATCAGTGAAAAATTTACCAAAATTATTTTAAAGTCTAATAGAAAAGTTATATTTTTTTCACCACACTGTTTCCACAGAAATAATGTTTAAACTAGTTGAATACATACATGTTTATAGCATGTGCATGTGTGCAGTCATGTGAACAATTTAGGACACTCTATGTGTTTACATTTGGACATTTAAGGAATAAATTAGGACACCTCCACATTTATAACCTTTATTCCCACTTAAAATTACAAAACATACACACATGTGTATGCTAAAGAAGACACATTTTAAAATCCTAAAATGTCCTGTCAGAACCTGTTCCAGGCTGGAACATGAGCAAACAGGAAACCTAAAACAAACTGTCTGTTTAAAACTTGCCAAACATTACAGACAGGATCAGACATCTGGAATAATGTTCTTTGGATAGATGTGTCCAAAATTTTATTATTTCAAAATCAAAACAGAGGACATGTTTAGCTATCATACCAAATGTTCCAGGAAAAGAACCTGATGCCTTCTGTGAAGAATAGAACTGGGAGTGTACTGGTTTGTGGACGCTTTGCTGCAGCAGACCCTGGCCAGCTCACCATCATAGAATCCACTATATTTCTGTGAGAGTCAGATCTTTATCTCATTGATATGCTGAATATGCTTAAATAGGCTTTAAATGCAGCTGAAAATGAGGTGTGGGCAAATCAAAAACTGGTAGGTGGCTACAAGAAGCATCTTATTTCAGTCAAAGGGGATAAAACTATAAAGGGGTATGGTGTTCTAACTTTTCTTTAGTTAGAATACCAATTTTTGTTAAAACCTTTTGTTTAATGTGTAATAAGATGAATTTTTTGTTGCCCTGCAATTAAATCACTTTCTTTTCTAAAGATAAATCAAAACATAATAGACATCAATATGTGAGCATTTCATAATAAAAAACTTAATATTTTAATGCGGTGTGTCCTTTTATTTTTATATACTCCCATTTGCTAACTATGAGTATTTTTATAGCCAGTTTTTTTGGACCTTTTTTATTTATTAACACAGTATAGAGACTGAGACAAATATTTCTGCTCAGTGTGCAGAAATCTATTGCCAGACACGTTTTTCTTCTGGACTTTCCAGAATTACCAATTATTGATTGGTTTGGCCCAGGTTGAGTAAATGTTACCTTTAACTATGACAGACAAGATAGTCCTTAAAATAATTTAGAGATGAAAGTATTTTCCTTGCCCTTTTGGAAAATAACTGAATTATTTCTCCACTTTAAATAAAGACAAATCCATTGTTGAATTGTATGATAGTTTTTTATGGAATAATAATTGTGAACTGAATGACATTTGTAGTGAAAATAATTGCTGTGTTAGTCACTTGTTAGCAGTTAACCTATTTCCTAATGACACAGTATTGATTGGATCAAAGTCAAGTATTTTCCTCATTGGTTAAAGATTTGGACTAATGTCCATGATGGATATCTGTAAGTACATAAAATATAAAAACTTCAGGAAAAAAGGTTTTTTATTTCAACCAAAAAGCCAACTTAAAATCCTTTTTCTCAGAGCATAGTTGCTTTTTTTTTACTTGTTTCAGTATGATTTCTCCTCACCCAATCCCCATTTTCCTTCATCTTTTTACACAATCCTTTCTCACAAGACATGTTGCTGGATCTTAAAAAGCGATTAAACATTTTGAGTCCCATTTGACAAAGCAGTTTACTGGTTAATGTTTCGATGTTTTCCGACGTTATGCAAGGGCGACCAGCTGATCAAACAGTTGGCTGTCGTTTGCCTCACTGTCTGATGGTCAGTGACCCCTTCGTCTTTTTGCCTAATCTCAGCAGTCTGTGGAAGCAGTATAAAGACAAAGGGAAGAAAGAGCTTACAACAGTGGTCTGTGGTCTGTATCATCAGTATCCACTGCTGGGTTCCTGAGGGGGCAAAAAAAGACAAATAGTCCTTATCTTGGCAGCTTTTCTCTAATGTTGAATTGAGAGAACTCAAAATCTAAAGTTTGAAAATGAAACAGTTAGGGGTTGTGTTGCTGTTGGGTTGCACAGTGCTATGTGTTGCTGGGATGAGAAGAGAGTACTTTCTCAGGATAGAGGAGGTGTCTTGGAACTATGCTCCGAGTGGAAATAATATAATCCAGAACAGAACACTGCAGGAGGATACGTAAGTACACCCATTGAATAATTGTTCACGCTGTTATTTTATGAAGACAGTCAACTGACATATTATTAAGGCCCAGGCTGACTGTTTACATTCCTACACACTGACATTTTAAAAACATTGTTTACTGGCATACACTGGATTGTCTCAGTTACATTATGCTTTACAAACCTTAAATCATTAGTAATAATAATAAATAATAACAAGTGATCTGACCTACTTTAAAAAACACTGTAAAACCTTCATGTTTAAAACATCCCAGACAGAATGTTCTTTTGTATTGACTCATTACCTTTACAAATGTAAAGCTACCGAGTCCACACTGATCCTCTTGGTTCAAATAGGAGATTAGGCACATGAAAAAGTAACTTTATTTTAATATGTTATAAGAGCACTCAAGTAACTACTTTTCTTCTTGTGCAAATGTCTTTGCAGCGAAGCCTCTGTGTTTTTAATAAAACTTCCCCAGCGTATTGGCCCAGTCTACAAAAAGGCTGTTTACAAACAGTACAGCGATGCCACCTACAGGACAGAAGTGCAGAAGTTAGAATGGCTGGGTTACCTGGGTCCCTTGCTTATGGCAGAAGAGGGGGACACATTGATTATTCACCTAAAAAACTCAGCTTCCAGACCTTACAGCATCCACCCACATGGACTCAACTACAGCAAAGGGAATGAGGGTGAGTAACAAACAAACCCAACAAATACCTGAGAAGTAACTGTTTACTAAGAGGATGATGGATACATGATTCTGTCTGTATGTGCTTCCCTGCAGGAGCCTTGTACCCAGACGGCACAGGTCCAGAGCTGAAGAGGGATGACGCAGTGGCTCCTGGTGCAACAGTGACGTATGAGTGGACCCTCCCAGAATCCCACAGCCCAACTGCTGAGGACAGCAACTGCTTGACCAGGTTCTACCACTCTCATGTCCGCCCCCCAAAAGATATCAACTCAGGACTTTTAGGACCACTTCTCATCTGCAAGCGAGGTACGTTTTCAACCCAACCCAATAATAACCAGTAGAAAGTTACCAATACTTTTAAGTACTTTTTAAGTATTTTAGTGACTAAGTTTGCATTTCACGACAAAAGTCTTTTCAAGTATTTATAATGTATCAACAACTGAATCATAAGAATAATGAAAGAAAACACCAAAGAAAATAAAAAATCCCTCCCAAAAAATCATAAAGGTAATGGAAAGTGAAAAAAGACAACTTTTTATTTACATATCTACACACTACTTCTAAATGGCTTCATGCACAATATTAACAAAGGCAAATCTCATTCAGACATGTGATGTCATTCCCAGAAGACATGCTTTAAACAAACATACAATTAAATAACCAATGAATGTATCAAACAAAAGCTGCAAATGTAGCAGCAGAACATTGAAATCAAGAAAGGTATTCAAGTGATGCCTTTTCCAATTACTTTTTATTAGGATGAATAGACTGCTTATCTGAAAATCCCATTTTATCTGTTCTATAGGAACTCTGGATGTCCATGGTGACCGGGCAGCAGACTACACATATGCTCTGTTGTTCATGGTCTCAGATGAGAACCTTAGCTGGTATCTTGATGACAATATCAGGACCCATATCTCAAATCCCATCAGAAATTTAAAGGAGGATGAAGATTTTATTGAGAGCAACAAGATGCATGGTGAGGGGTGGTGGTGGGTTGGTGTTACTTTTAATCTTTGGATGCAAACTTCTGTGTTTGCTTAAAAATCTAAGTTTAACCTTTTGTTTATGTCATAGGGATAAATGGTTTTCTTTACGGTAACCTGCCTGGACTGACCATGTGTCAAGGAAACAAGATCCATTGGCATCTGATTGGCCTTGGCAATGAGGTAACAGCTTTTATTAACATGATATTACAAGTTCATTTACAGCATTTGTTGCCTGGCATATGTGACATTTTAGGGACATAACTAAACATGACCTCTTAGTTTTAGCTGTTTAGAAATGAAACATTGTTAAAAAGTTCAAGTTTTCTACAGCCATTGTTTGTGGTTTATGGTAAAAAATAAGCTACTTTTATATACAAATTATGATGTTCTAGTAATGTTTTATTTTTATTTAAAAATAGGAAACAATCTCAGTTTAAACATGAAGATTTGTTTCTTATAGTCAGATCCTATATTCATGAACTGTATATAGGGGCACAAAACATGTTTGTCCCAAAATATGACATTACTTTGGTCTAAAACCTTCCTGTTTAGATCAGTTAGGATTACCAAAATTATTTTTGTTGATGATGTGTCATAATAATGAGAGAGAACATTTTTATTGTACTCAAATTCCTATTTTACCAAGACGATGATGATGCCATTGCTTTGTAAGCTTCTAGCATGTTTCTTCACAATATTTGAGTTAACTACAGGTTAGTTACCTGTGAATGTATTATAAGGCAAACTTCCAACATGTTGCTTCCTTGTGTGACACAAAGGGGAAAATCAAAATAAATTTGACAATAAATCAGGAAAAGGATTTAGGGCCATCGTTGTGTACAATTTCCAGAGGTGGGAAGGTGCCATGTTCATCTATTTAAACAATTACACAGTATAAACACTGTAGGAATGCTCAGTGTCTGCACCATCTGGGAAAGAGACAGATTCTGTCGCAGAAAAATATGTATTTCAGTGCAAAATGTCTGTACCAAGCCCTGAAGAAGAGCAAAAGACCTTGTGAAGATGTTGTCTGAAGTTTGTTAGAGAACGTCATTACAGATGTGTCCCATACTAAAATGGACTCATTGGCCACTCAGCATAGAAGTCATTACTGCAAAAGAAACATAAAAGGCCATTACGGTTTGCAAATGCACCTAGGGATAAAGACCTTCATTTTTTTTAGACATGTCCTGTGTTCTCAAGAAAACTAACCACAAAATTGAAGTGTCATAATTACCAGTGTTACATTTGGAGAAAAACAGGGAAAGCTTGAAAACCTGAGAAGAAGATCCCAATTGTGATGTACAGGGGTGGCAGTGTCATGTTGTCTCTGCGTTTTGCTGCAAGATGCTCTGGTGCACTTTACAAAATAGATGGCATCACGAGAAAGGAACATTATATGGAAATATCAGTCAGGAATCTAAAGCTTTGCCACAAATAAGTTTTCCAAATAACAATAACCCCCAGCATACCACCAAATTAGTCCCAAAGGACTTAAGGTCCTCCAAGTCAGTGTGCTGCAGTGGCCAACATAAAGTCCTCTTCTTATTACCATAGAAAATGTGTGGACAGAGCTGAAAAGGTGTGCAAACAAGGTGGCCTACAAACCTGACTTGGTTATGTCAGGAGGAATGGGCCAAAATTCTGGCAAACTATTGTTAGAAGCTTCTGGAAGGATCACAAAAAGGTCTGACCGTAGACATACAGTTTAATATGCTACTCTACCAAATACTAAGGAAATGTTTCTTCACTCCTGAATTAAAAGAAAGGTAATATGTATGTGTGTAACATATATATATATGTTATATATATATATATATATATACATATATACATATATATATATACATATATATATATATAACATATATATATATATGTAACATATATATATATATAACATATATATATATGTTATACATATATATATATATATGTATATATATATATAACATATATATATATGTTATATATATATATGTTATATATATATATATATATATATATATATATATATATATATATATATATATATATATATATATACATATAACATATTTATAAGTTATACATGCATATATATATAACATATATATATATGTTATATACATATATAACATATATATGTATATAATATATATGTAACATATATATATAACATATATATATATATGTTATATATATATATATATATATATATATAGTCAGTCAGTCATTTTCTACCGCTTATTCCATAGTGGGTCACGGGGGAGCTGGTGCCTATCTCCAGCAGTCTATGGGCGAGAGGCAGGGTACACCCTGGACACATCGCCAGTCTATCGCAGGGCAACACACAAACAACCATGCACATACTCATTCATACACCTAAGGGCAATTTATATGTTATATATATATATGTAACATATATATATATAACATATGTATATATATATATATGTTATATATATATACATATAACACGGTGCACGGTGGCGCAGTTGGTAGCACTGTTGCCTTGCAGCAAGAAGGTCCTGGGTTCGATTCCCGACCAGGGGTCTTTCTGCATGGAGTTTGCATGTTCTCCCCGTGCATGTGTGGGTTCTCACCGGGTACTCCGGCTTCCTCCCACAGTCCAAAGACATGCCTGTTAGGTTAATTGGTCACTCTAAATTGCCCTTAGGTGTATGAATGAGTGTGGGCATGGTTGTTTGTGTGTTGCCCTGCGATGGACTGGCAACCTGTCCAGGGTGAACCCTGCCTCTCGCCCATAGACTGCTGGAGATAGGCACCAGCTTCCCCGCAACCCACTATGGAATAAGTGGTAGAAAATGACTGACTGTTATATATATATTGTCATATATAACATATATATATATATATATAACATGTATATATGTATATATAACATTTTGCCTCATCATTTTGGCATTTAGTAAATAAAATACAGTTTCTTTGTTAATTTTAGTGTAACCTGGTTAAATTTCAGGTCAGAAATGTTATGTGTCTTTTAATAATGTGTGCAAACACCTGGTTTCAGCTGTAACTACACGAGCCTGCCTGTGATTCTAATGCCACCTGTCTCACAGGTGGACATGCACTCAGTACATTTCCATGGCCAGATCTTGACCACCCTGAACCACCACACAGACATGGTCAGCCTTTTCCCTGCCTCTAGCACCACTGCTGAAATGGTGGCTGACAACCCTGGACATTGGTTGCTAACGTGCACCGTCAATGATCATTTGATGGGTGAGAAAATGTCCTCCAGTTTCCAAAGGAGACCAATAACTCTCATAACAAAATTGAATCAATTGCTTGTTCAAAGTCTTTGCTCAAGTTCAAGACATTTGTGTTTTTGCTTTCTATCTGGGTCCAGCTGGAATGCAGGCTTTGTTTGAAATCAAGAAGTGTTTCCCCAATGTTCATAAGGCCCGTCCTCATGGTGAGCTCAGGCAGTTCTTCATTGCTGCTGAAGAAGAGGTCTGGGATTATGCTCCCACACTGCCAAGTGAAAGGTTTGTCAATCCAGATACTTACAGACATTTACATAGAAATTATGCTTTGGCTTCTGCTGAGACCTTCTTCAACCACATTTTACACTTCTGTGTGCGCAGTGAAGCAGACACATTTGTAACGAGAGGTCCAAACCGCATTGGCAGCAGGTATAAGAAGGCTCGATATGTGGAATATACCGACAACACTTTCACAACAAAGATGCTACGCACCCCGGAGGAGCAACACCTTGGAATTCTGGGTAATCCAAGCAGGATATATGCATGTATATCTATATCTATCTATCTATCTATCTATCTATCTATCTATCTATCTATCTATCTATCTATCTATCTATCTATCTATCTATCTATCTAGTTTTTGACAGTTTTTCCCTGTAAAACACCATGTGTGTTTCTTATCATAGCCATTCATTTACTGTGTCTATGAAACTACATTTCCATAACTTTTATAGTTTTATGTGCTAGTTTGAATGTACACTTTTCTCTTGCTCTCGGTGGAAGACACATGCATTTTATCTCCCTCCCTCCATGCTGATCAATGCTTTTGCTATTGTCTGTATTTTTGTCAAGGCCTCGATTTGCATATCCTCCAAACTTGTAAATTACGGATTTGGTCAGCTGGACTCTCAACGTAATTGGTCAAATTTTTTTTTCCTACGGGAAGACAGGGTAAAGGAGACCCTCTGGTCCAAGTGGGACGTTCTTCTCTGGAAACACAATGGATTCTTGGCAGCAGTGGAAGATTGTGTGCCTGACTACAATGTCGGTCGCGGACGTAGAAAATGTGTACATATTTGGACTTTGATAGCAGGATTTCTGCTTTTTGGAGTTGGTGGTTACCTGGCTTATCGAGCGATTTGCAAAATGTGGGCTGTTGTTCAAAGCTTTCCAAAGCTTCCTGCGATGTTGGATGGAGTCTGTAGAGCGATCAACACTCTGGAATGTTAAGAGAGCAGAATCGCAAGCCGGACATGATTCTTGAACAGAATCGCAGCCTGGCAGCGGTTGGACTCAGAGGTTAAAGGATATAATCTTGGAGAAGTTGTACGCTCCAGATCTGCGGAAAATACTAGAAATTTGGCTATTTGGATTCGCAATTGAGACACACCTGTAAAACTCTTAAGGTAGTTGGAAATTTACAACTGCCTGAACCACAACATTTATTGTTTTTCTAAATCTGGCTCCCCAATGTGGCCTTGGCAACTTCTGCTTACAGGTTATCGACAAAATATCTCCTGGATGTTATATAAACACAACGTTCTTCCCCAGCACTCCCCTACCAGCTGTGTGCTGATAGGACTATGTGGCCGATTGATAAAACTTCCACCTCTCTTCTCAAGGACAATGGCGCTTCTATCAGTGTTGACAGTCTAATTCTTCAAACACACTCAGACTTACATTCACACCCTCAAGATTTCACCGTACCCTTGCTGAATCTTTACTTATGTGTGTGTTGCTTACACCTGCTGAGGTTTTTTTGTACTATTTCAGACTCTATTCTGCTAAGAATAGAGTCTGAAATATGATTTTTTTCCTCCTATCTTAGTTTACCTAAATGTGTGATTTCATTCCTTTTCATAGATTTTACCAGCGAAAACCAAACATTATTAGTAACTTGGACTTTAGCTGCTCTTACACCAATGACCCAGCTTTCTTAATTAGATTACTTAGTTCAACTTCAGCACCAGTAAAAGCAATATATTATTAGCACCTGAAAATGTGGATTAAAGCTGTTTTGTACCAGTGACTCAGCTTCACTAGTTAGAATTCAGTGGAATGATGAGACTTCTTAGCACAAGATGCTTTCCCCTACATAGAGGACTTAATGATATAATTACCTCTTTAGAAAGATTGGTTTAGAACCAGCTCTTACCAGTAAAACCCAAAGGATTATTAATGTTATCTGTATCATTGTAATATTGACCAGAGATTTTTAGATTTCTCAGAAGGATTCATAGATTTTTAGATTTCTTAGCATTTGATTTGTTTTTTTGTGTTCTTTGTGATTGTATTGTAATTGTATGTACAGCGCTTTGAGTGTCTCGTTACTGAAAAGCGCTATATAAATAAACTTACCTTACTTACCTTACCTTACTACTAACTGTCCACAGGTCCCGTCTTGCGAGCTGAAGAGAAAGACACAATCAAGGTGATTTTTAAGAACAAAGCCAGCCGGGCTTACACAATACAGCCACATGGAGTTCAGTACAGTATAGAACAGGATGGGACGCTTTACTATAATGAACTAGAAGGTAAATAACAAAATCTGCTATCAGTGTTTCTTATAATTACCTGGCCTTTATAAAATCTTTCTCCCTCATCTGAGCTTTAAACATTTCTTTTTTTTTCAGAGACACACACAGCAAAGAAAATACGGGAGCTCAAGAAACAGCCAAGTTAGTTCAGATATGTAATACAGAACCAAACATGTATTCCTAAATATTTCGTCTCTGATATTGTGGACAATAATATATTTTTTTCAAAATGCAATGATTGCAGGGGTGGTAACTCCCCCTCCAGCTGCTCTGGTCAGACCTGGGACAGTGTACACCTATGAGTGGACAGTCCCTGTGGGTGCAGGTCCAGTGCAAGGGGAGCCCGACTGTCTGAGCTATCTGTACTACTCTGCCGTGGACCCTGTTAAAGACACTAGCTCTGGGTTGGTTGGGCCTCTTCTTGTCTGTCGACCTAAATCACTGAAAAAAGGAGCACAGGTAAAAGAGGAGAATGATTAGGATTATTATTATGTCAAGTATTTTGGAAGTTCATTTAGGTTATTTTTATTTCAGATTGTAAACATTGCAAGCTGCTCAGGATTTCAAACCCACTGATTATCTATTACCTTTCATTGTGCAGTGTTGTCCCTGTGACAGTTAAAATTTTGGTAATGCTACAAAAGCCAATAGTTTACTAGAGCTTCCTGAAATTTACAGTGCCTTGCGAAAGTACTCGTCCCACTTGAACTGGTCAACCTCTTGCCACATTTCAAGCTTCAAACATAAAGATATAAAATTCAACTTTTTGTGAAGAATCAACAAGTGGGACACAACCGTGAAGTGGAATGAAATTTATTGGATGTGTCAAACTTTTTTAACAAATAAAAAACTGAAAAGTGGGGCGTGTAATATTATTTGGCCCCTTTCATTTCAGTGCAGCAAACTCACTCCAGAAATTCAATGAGGATCTCTGAATGATCCAATGTTGTCCCAAATGACTGATGATGATAAATAGAATCCACCTGTGTGTAATCAAGTCTCTGTATAAATGCACCTGCTCTGTGATAGTCTCAGGGTTCTGTTTAAGGCGCAGAGAGCATCATGAAGACCAAGGAACACACCAGGCAGGTCCGAGATACTGTTGTGGAGAAGTTTAAAGCCGGATTTGGATACAAAAAGATTTCCCAAGCTTTAAACATCTCAAGGAGCACTGTGCAAGCAATCATATTGAAATGGAAGGAGTATCAGACAACTGCAAATCTACCAAGACCCGGCCGTCCCTCTAAACTTTCATCTTGAACAAGGAGAAGACTTATCAGAGATGCAGCCAAGAGGCCCATGATCACTCTGGATGAACTGCAGAGATCTACAGCTGAGGTGGGAGAGTCTGTCCATAGGACAACAATCAGTCGTACATGGCACAAATCTGACCTTTATGAAAGAGTGGCAAGAAGAAAGCCATTTCTCAAAGATATCCATAAAAAGTCTCGTTTAAAATTTGCCACAAGCCACCTGGGAGACACCAAACATGTGGAAGAAGGTGCTCTGGTCAGATGAAACCAAAATCAAACTGTTTGTCCACAATGCAAAACGATATGTTTGGCCTAAAAGCAACACAGCTCATCACCCTGAACACACCATCCCCACTGTCAAACATGGTGGTGACAGCATCATGGTTTGGGCCTGCTTTTGGTCAGCAGGGACAGGGAAGATTGTCAAAATTGATGGGAAGATGGATGGGGCCAAATACAGGACCATTCTGGAAGAAAACCTGTTGGAGTCTGCAAGAGACCTGAGACTGGGACGGAGATTTATCTTCCAACAAGACAATGATCCAAAACATAAAGCCAAATCTATAATGGAATGATTCACAAATAAACGTATCCAGGTGTTGGAATGGCCAAGTCAAAGTCCAGACCTGAATCCAATCGAGAATCTGTGGAAAGAGCTGAAGACTGCTGTTCATGAACGCTCTCCATCCAACCTCACTGAGCTCGAGCTGTTTTGCAAGGAAGAATGGGCCAGAATTTCAGTCTCTCGATGTGCAAAACTGATAGAGACAAACTCCAAGCGACTTGCAGCTGTAATTGCAGCAAAGGGTGGCGCTACAATGTATTAACACAAGGGGGCCGAATAATATTGCATGCCCCACTTTTCAGTTTTTAACTTGTTAAAAACGTTTGACACATCCAATAAATTTCATTTCACTTCACGATTGTGTCCCACTTGTTGATTCTTCACAAAAAATTTGAATTTTATATCTTTATGTTTGAAGCCTGAAATGTGGCAAGAGGTTGACCAGTTCAAGGGGGCCGAGTACTTTCGCAAGGCACTGTAGATATTACTTTTTATAATGTACCAGTTTCTTTCCAGAAATTACCAGGTACTTTCCCGGAACCTACAAGAGACTTTCCAGAACTTTGAAGTTACTTGCTATAACTAACCACATATTTTGTGGAACTTACCTTGTGCTATGTTTTTGGAAAGTACCTGGTAAGTTCCAAGAAAGTAACCGGTAGGTTTTACAATAGTGCAAGGAAAGTACCTCCTATATGGTTTGGAAAGTAACCACTAAATTCCAAGAGCGTAACCCGTAAGTTCCACAAAAGTTCCAGGAAAATACCTACTAAGTCCCAAAAAGTATCTGGAAAGTTCCAGAAAGTAACTTCTATGTTCTATGGGAAAGTACCTGATTAATTCAGCGAGAGTACATAGTAAATTCAAGAATGTCATCTTATAGTAACTCTACACTCTGAGAAAGTCACAAGTGCGTTCCAGGAAAGTACCTGGTAAATTCCAGAAAGTACCTGCTAGGTTTAGGAAAGGTAATCCGTAGCTTCTGGGAAAGTAGCCTCAAAGTTCTAATAAAATAGGGACTATATAGATCTAAAATTCCCCTCATGTACAGAATTCATCCTACAGTCCAACAGGATTGTTAGAACAATTTGCTGCCATGTTAAAGTGAATGTTGCTTTGTTAATTTTCGAATATATGTACAAATTTTGCCCTGTATTATAACATGTTGCTTCTTCTCTGTCTCACATTTTATGCAGAAAAACTATAACAAGGAGTTTCACCTTATGGCCACTGTGTTTGATGAGAACCTCAGCTGGTATCTGGATGAAAACATCCAGACCTTCACCACAGCTCCTAAAACTGTGAACAAGGAGGATGAAGGCTTCTTGGAGAGCAACAAAATGCACGGTGAGTACAGCCTCGATTATGAATAACTTTCTGGATCAGGTATTTAGAAAAAAATATTAAACTAATGTTACATTTTTAGCCCCAAAAAAATATTTTTCTCTTCATCAGTCGATTATTTTCCTTTTCATGTTTGATAATTATTTGAAATCCAATATCTTGTTTGAAATAAACCCCATATCTCTGCCTCTCTTTTAGCAATCAATGGGTTTGTGTACAGGAATCTGCCAGGCCTGAGCATGTGTAAGGGAGATAAAACCACGTGGCACCTTTCTGGACTGGGTTCAGAAACTGATGTCATCAGCCTTTACTTCCAGGGAAACCGGTTCCTATATCGCCAGAACCGAAGGGACACCATCAGTGTTTTCCCCCATATCTCGCACACAGTTACTATGGAACCCGACAGCATGGGTACATTTGTTTTTCTCAGGCTCTGTTGCACTCGTAATCTCCTATTCCTGCAATCTTAAAAAAGTTGAAAAAGTTGTAAATTGAAGAATAAACTGAAATGGAGAGTTTTTGTGTTTCAGGTCAGTTTGAAGTTGTTTCTGCTACAGTGGACCATTACCGAGGTGGGATGCGAGCCAACTACACAGTAGAGAAGTGTGGCCTGTTTCAGCGTCAGGCTGAGATGATGCGCCATTCAAAGACATTCTACATCGCTGCCATGGAAATAGACTGGGAGTACTCTCCCAACCGCACCTGGGAGGTTGAGATGTTCAGAGGCCATGAAGACAAGTATGACAGAAAACTATGATTTTATTGTTAATTAACTTTTTGTTTTCATAAAAAAAATATTTGTGAAGCAAATTGTTTATTATATATAAAATTATTTTAATGCTGGTGGCACATTTTCAAGCCTTGTCCTAATGGTCTCACAAAATTTTAAAATATCTTGACTTTTGGTCTACATTATTTAGAGTTGATGCATCATTTTACTATCAATAATAATCAGAAAAGTAACATTAGGTGTACGTAACTGTTTCTTATCATAGCTGTTCATTTAATGTGTCTGTGAAACTAAATTTCCATAATCTACGTATTATGTGTATGTATTTCAAGGAAAGGTTACCGGTTAAGGTCACTTCAGTGATTCAGTTTTAAGATAAAACTAATAAAGAAAAAATCATATAAATTCATTACACATAGACTCATATATTCAAAGCATTTATTCATGCAAATTTTGATGATTATGGCCTACAGCTAATTAAATTAGCTGTCGGCCTAAAGTTTCATTTTTAGATAATTATTACATACTGTATATGAATATTATGAGCTTAACTGTAACAAACTCTATGTGCTCTCTTTCAGACTCTAACCTTGAAAACTGGCTCAGAGTTTATCTGTTCTTTCTTTCTAGATGAAACGATTAAAGGAACTACATCCATTAACATTTACTTTTCCTTCCCATAGAAAGTACTCCTGGATCAGTGCTTCTGTGTTCTTTTTGTGTCTCTGCTCTGTTCTCTCAAACCCCGAGTCGGTCGTGGCAGATGGCCACTCACCCTGAGCCTGGTTCTGGTTCTGCTGGAGGTTTCTTCTTGTTAAAAGGGAGTTTTTCCTCTCCACTGTCGCTACATGCATGCTCAGTATGAGGGATTGCTGCAAAGTCAACGCCAGTGACTGTCCACTGTCTCTACATGCTCATCCAGGAGGAGGGAATGCTGCAAGTCACTGACTGGATGCAATCTGCTGGGTTTCCTTAGACAGAAAAACTTGTTATCCAATTTGAATAATAAACTGAATCTGACTGCACTGTTCAATGGTTAGGATTAATTGGAATGTATGTACCTGACTGTTGTTAAGTGCCTTGAGACAACATGTGTTGTGAATTGGCGCTATATAATAAAACTGAATTGAATTGAATTATAAAATGAATTTTGTAATCTCAGAAATGATATGCTACTGCAGCATTATGGCCAAGATGTAGGAAACACTTAAAAAGTTATGCTTAAACTAATACTTAAAAGTTGTTTAGAAAACGGTCACTGGCACAATAGGACATGGGTAAAGAAGTTGGCTTTTCACAGTGTATCTAAACAGATTATTGGAAAGTTGAGTGGAAGGAAAAAGTGTAATACTGTCGCAAACATGTTCTTAATAAGTCAGATGTTTTCTCCTATTTGCTGTAAAACACATTGTTTTTTTCTGAAAGCTGGTATTTTTTTATAAAACATTTTCTCTCCTACTACAGCCCTGCCCCTGTCTTTTTGGAGAAGAGTGATGGGTTTATCGGCTCAACTTACAAGAAAGTTGTCTACCGGCAGTTTACTAATGACAAGTTCACCAAGGAAGTGGAAAGAACACCTGATATGGATCATCTCGGAATTATGGGTAAGAAAGCAGAAGCATATTTGTTTTGAATTCATCATTGCATTAAAACAATAGGCTACTTTGCACAAACATGTAAAAAGGCCCTTTAGTACGTCTGATCAAAAATCAAGCTAAGGAGATTTATGATTGTTTTGTTTTAATGCATGTTTAGGATTTTACATCTTTAATGTCGAACCTCTTTGGTTCCTTATTAAGGTGCATTATTGTAAATTTGGCATCCAGATTTACGTCATTTGCATAATGTTTTGCAGTATTGAGAACATTTCTCAATTTAATGATATTACTTTTATTCAGTATTGGAAAAAAACTTCAAAGTCACCTGTGCTAAACGTATTGGTACACATATTGATTCTTTTAAACTAAGTGCAACTGATTTTTTCAGTTTTCTATGTTAATGAGAGTGACAAGGAAAATATAACTAGCAATCCATGACTTTCTGTTTCTCTGGGAGACAAATATGAGGTACCAGAAGCCCATTTCTCTTGGTGAGTCTTTAAAATTGGAAAGAAAATAAAACCTATTCAAGTAAGGCAGATGTGAGTTGATCCTTATATAACTATCTGCTGTATTTGTATCTGCTTTAATAGAAATATATAAAGAATTTAAATCGGAACTGTTATCTATTTCCAACCTCAGGACCTTTGTTGCATGCCTTCCCCCCTTCTCTCTCATCCCATGTCCTGTCTGATTACAGTGACTAAAGGCCACTAGCTCTGCAAAAACATATTTAAAAATAGGTGAAAATTATTTAAAGTCTGCTTGCACATTTTTTGCCAGTAGTGCCAATAAATGTGGAGGGTGTTGGCTTTTTTACTTGTCATTTTCTCTCATTTGTATTTTGTTTATGTTTGAAGTCTATTACTATTTCAGTCTGGATTTATCTGACACAACTTGTGATGGAAATGTTTCTGTTTCATTCAGGTCCAATGCTTCATGCCTCAGTGGGTGACAAAGTTAAAGTGGTTTTTAAGAACATGGCATCCAGACCTTATTCCATCCATGCCCACGGAGTAAAGACAGAATCTCCTGATGTCTACCAAACCAAACCAGGTATAGGAGATGATAGAAGTATCAGATTTTTTATGAGCAAGGACATTAAAGTATGCAAATAATTGGGGCAAGCTTATTTATAATAATAATACTCTATAATATTATTAGACTTAAAAAAAAAAAAAAGACTTTCTAATGTATTTTCCAGGTGAAACTCACACTTACACCTGGTACATCAACAAGAACACAGGACCCACCACAGATCAAGAAGAGTGCTCAGTGTCAGCATATTACTCTACTGCTGATGTCACAAAGGTGAGTTGATAAAGCACACCACCGACCACATTACAGTAAAATGTTTTTATCCACTCTTACATGTTGTCTCCCTGCCTGCCAGGACCTGTACAGTGGACTGATTGGTCCATTAGTGATCTGCCGCCGTAGCTGGGCCAGGTGAAGATCATATCTTGACCAACATAATGAAACTAATACTTAGAAATTAATGCCTATTTGTAACATGTTTTTATCATGTAACAGCACGCGTGTAACAACATTATGTTACTTTCAGATCTCTTGGACTAAAGAAGGAAGTAGAAGAGTTTGCACTGCTTTTCCTGGTGTTTGATGAGAATGAAAGCTGGTAGGTAGCAAAATGTGGATTAGAAATTCCAAACCTAAGCATCGAAAAGATCATTGTTTAAAATAACCTGTTTCAAGCTGTAGAATATTTGAAACTGGTGTGGCAGTTCACAAGCAGAACAATGAGGCTAGAAGAACAGCCACAGCTACAATGGTTTGCATAAAAGAATATTCATGTGTCAGAAAGATCTAGTCAAAGTCCAGATAAAAATGAAATTGAAAGTCCACGGCAAACCTTGAAACTTTTTGTTTATGACTCTATCTATCTATCTATCTATCTATCTATCTATCTATCTATCTATCTATCTATCTATCTATCTATCTATCTATCTATCTATCTATCTATCTATCTATCTATCTATCTATCTATCTATCTATCTATCTATCTATCTATCTATCTATCTATCTATCTATCTATCTATCTATCTATCTATCTATCTATCTATCTATCTATCTGTCTATCTTTTTTAAACTACAAACGTAGTAGTTTTCTTATAGCTGCTCCAAAATGTGATGTACTTTATATTGCAGGTACTTGGATGAAAACATTAGAAGGCACATCAGGAACCCTCGACCAAACCTGAAGGATGATGAAGCCTTCATTGAGAGCAACAAAATGCATGGTGAAATAAATACACACAGAAAATCTGAGACTCACCTGATCCCAGTGGGCCTAAATATTACTGAAGGAAAAAAATGTGCAATTATACTTCAAAGAACTTCAGAATCAGAATCAGCTTTATTGCCAAGTTCGTACATACAAACAAGGAATTTGACTCCGGTACACTTTGCTCTCTGGTTTTAGTTTTTTGCATTAAAGAGTATACATATATACAATATACAAATATACACCTATATAAATAAAAATGTACATTTGCAACATCTGTATGCTGTTGTTTTGTACTCTATTAAATGTTAAACAGAGAAACATCCTGGGGGAAGAAACTGTCTCTGTAGCAACTGGTTTTAGTGAACAGTGCTCTGTAGCGGCGGCCTGAAGGTAAAACTCTGAACAGTTTATGTGCAGGGTGTGTTGGGTCTGCAGAGATTTTAGCAGCTCTTTTCCTGACCCTAGACCTGTATAAGTCCTGGATGGAGGGAAGGTCAGCTCTGATTATTCTCTCTGCAGTCCTGATTATTCGTTGCAGTCTGGACCTGCACTCATTAGTGATGAATGCGTGTAAATGGAAGTATAGTTGGTTCTTTTGGAAAGTATGTGAGTGTGCGAAAGTGTATGTGTGGTAGGTTTGTTTATTGTATAGGTGCAAGCGTGTGATAGAGAAAATATAAATCCATGGAAGTCTTTAATAACTGGTGTAACTGAGGGGCGAGGTCTGTTACGATTGTGTTGTATGATTAACATCAACCTGTCAAGGGACTACAGGTGGAAATTAGCATCTTTTGCTATAACCTGGCACCATGCATATTTCCTATTTTTAGGTCAATGTATTGTTGTGCACTGTCCCTGTACAAATAAAAAAACAATCAATCAAACAATCAATCAACCTGTCCTGTTTTGTGGATGAGCCAAACCAAAACTGAGATGGATGAAGACAGGACAGATTGAATGATGGCAGTGTAGAAGATGACCAGCAGCTCCTGTGGAAGGTTGAACTTCTTGAGTTGCCTCAGGAAGTACAGTCTCTGCTGGGCCTTCGTTCGAACAGTTCATAATGCTTACATGAAATACTAAATATTTCCAAATGCTTTTAGGTTTTGTTTTTAAATAATGTGTAATTTGGGCTCAGATTTGGATGCTGAAACTTTTAAACATGTCAGAAAGGAATGGTTAAACAGCTGTAAAAAAATAAAAACTGTTTATGTTAATTTGATGTTCAAAATTTCTAAACAAATTTTACTAAATGCATAGGGAACTAAATGCATTGACTGCAGTAACAGTTAGTGATTTTAGTCTATGGGTATGTATTTAATGGATCTTGAGGTTCAATCTGCAAGCTTGATGCCAGTTGAGTCAGTTAATAAATTCAGGAAATTTCCAAATTACACCTTATGGTAGTTTGCCTTGTTCCATCATCAGTGTTGAAATTCTGTTCCATGTCCTTGTTGCAAATATTTATTGTGGTTTATCAGTCAGGACACTGATCCTGGAATCAAACAAAATGTTCCATCATGTTTTCCACATTAACAACTTTTTGAAACATGAAAGCCAAAGTCAATTGGGATGAAATAATTAATTAGTTCAATAAAAGATCCTGTGACGATATTGATACTTAGAATGTGAACAAATGTGATCTTTTCTGTTTGCTTGGTTTCAGCTATTAATGGCTACGTGTATGCCAACCTGAATGGGTTGAACATGGAGGTGGGAGATAAGGTGTACTGGTACCTGATGGGGATGGGCAATGAAGTGGACATACACACTGTACACTGGCATGGTCACAGTGTGGAATATAAGGTACGTAACAATAATCTGACAAGTAAGGAAAGGGCTTTACACACACAGTCCAACTGTAGAGGGATAAGAATCCACAAGTAAATTCAGACACTAAGTTGTCTTGCAGCTGGGGGGAGGACCTCACCGTGTTGACTCGTATGAGTTGTTCCCAGCCATCTTTCAGGTAAAATCTTAAAACTTCTCAAACTGTTTTAAATGCTTTTTTTTTTTTTTTATCCTTTTTTGCATTTTGTATATAAAAACTAATACTTCATGTAGTTTCTGCTGAAAGTTGTTCTTATAAATAAAATTAAATAAAAAATCTAATGTTAAAGTTTCTCGACGAGACTCGTGACGCCTGAATTTTTCCTGTTCAGACAGTGAAGATGCGCCCTCAGTATCCCGGTACCTGGCTGGTCCACTGCCACGTTACTGACCACATTTCAGCTGGGATGGAGGCAATGTATACGGTTACTGAGAAAGGTAGCAAACTAAATAAGGCAGTGAGAAAACTTGAGACAGGGATAGATAACGGTGATTGTGGTTATTTGTCTGATATTCTTTATCTCTTCAACAGCAAAAAAGGGTGGACTCTTTGGCTGAGCTGCTGAATAACTTGGATCCAAACAGAATCTAACTAAACCAAGTTTAATGTTCCTTTTGATTCCCACTTCCTGATTGTTTGATAACAGACTTCCAATGTAAATAGTGACTGGTAGAAACTGGACACACAAGTAATCATTTTAAAATAAAAAGTAATTTTTTACACAGTACCTTTGGTATGTTTTAAATGTCTGCAACAATTGCTGCACTGTTATGAGGAAGAGCTAATACAATTTTAAACATAAACAGGTCTATCCAAATTTTTTTTCCTTAGCACGATAACATCTGCACATATGTAAAAGAACATTTGCAAAAACAGAGAAGAATAGTACAATAAAAACAATACGGATAAAAAAACACAAATTAAAATTAAAAAGTGGGTTTTTAAATGACTTTTTTTACATCCACAATCAGAGTTTCTGTGAGGGAAGAATGTGCCAGCTCAATTAAAGCCTTAAAAACAAACAATAAGATCTTCTAAAATAAACTGTGGGCCAGTGCAGAGAACCTAAAACAAATATATGTTCCTGTTTGCATGTGGTGAAGTGTTTTTGACCAGTTGCAGACCAGAGAGAAAAAAGCCAAGAACAAAACATGGACCATTAGACAATAGTCCATAGATCACAGGTGTCAAATTCCTGCAACTGATAGATAAGTCTCTGCGTCAACACACCTGTGTCCAAATGAGCCTGATAGGTTTCGTAGAAGAAGCGGAGTTTTGTGGTCCGAAGAGTATTTTGTTTAGTAGACTGTCACGATAGTCCGGGCAAAGAGGCTGAAGAAGGGCAGTAGGCAGATGTTGTCCAGTGTAGCAGGTAATTTATTTATAAAGAATTGTGACAAAAAAAAGGTATTTACAAAACTCCAAAAAATGGACACAGAATTTAACATTGCACAAATAACCTGAGCTGAACTTAAGTCAATCAAAATTAATGCCAAGTGCACTCAGCTCCACTGACCTGGTCCTCTTCTCCTGAACAGCTAAATTCTCCTGCTTAAAAAGTCTCAGGCAAGTCAAACAACAATGGTCTCCAATGGAATGTACCAGATACCAGGTATGACTACTCATCACCATTATTTACTTGTTAGTGCTTTTTCTTACTAGTGACAAACAAACACATTTTAGTGTAACCATTAAATCATACAACAACAAAACTTGTTAGAATTAATTTAAACCACGGTAAATCTGTAAAGATGCAAATCACACAAACATGGGATAGTAAATGTTTGCAGACTACAGGATGAGGTATGGCTAAATTAAAACAAACAAGAAAGTCAAATGAAAATACACTAAACTTTCAGGGCAAATGGTGTTCTCACCCACTTTGTCACATAGACAAAACACAGACTAGTGTTGGGTTTGCAGCATTTCTCTTGAGATGCAGATAGATGTGGGTAGAACGGCAGTGTTATGAGATTTGAATCTTTGATGTTTGTCCTTATCTTGACTTTTAACAAATATGTGCAGAATATTCAGAAAACAATTATTCCGTATATCTGCATTTAAGATTGTCACACAGATACAGAGAGGTAAAGGATCAGAGGTTCTAAAGTCCAGCAACTACTTTTCATTTTTTACAGAGACACTGAAGCAAGTCATCTGTGAACATTCCTGTTGTTTCATATCCTATTTTTTATCCTCAGAGGCATAATGAAAACTAATAGCTTTGGTAAATTTTTAAATTGGACCAACACAGCGTGCCAGATTAGGTTAGCAAAGTAGAAATCAGGTCAACCATCAGTTTCACACACATTCCAGGAAAAGGCATGCTGCCACTAACGCTAACAGACATTATACATCATGTATTTACTAGTTAATATTAATATTATGTTTTTTATTATTAAATATACACCAACAGCACAACTACTGTTTACTTAGTAATGCTATTGTGTTTCTGTAGTAGAAGATTTATACAAATACTGCATTAAAAATGGAGGATAAAAAGACAAGATAAACTTTGCTGTTGCCATGACAAACATAATGATTGCTTAGTTTGTTATTTATGCTCAAAGTCATCTAGAAACATAACATATGGGCTGAAGAGCTCAATATGGCTCCAAAATCACATGTTGCAGTCCTCTGGTAATACTTTGCATTCAGATTACCTATATAAAATAACATTTGAGCACAACCATTATGTCATAACGTTTTAGTAAAATTTTGGAAGAAAGCTTTTTTTTTCTTTATTCTAAGCCAGATCAACACTTTTTAAAAACAGTATTTTCTTTTCCAGGGGACAGAAAACAGGGAGATTTAAGGTGTAAGAGTCACTTCTCGTTCACTGTTGAATTTTATCAGTTCGAGCATGCATTAAATTCTATAATTAAATATAATTTCCCTGCTGAGGGGCAAATAACGGTCGATTCTATTATGTTCTATTCTAAAAAAGAAAAATTCAAGTCTAATAAGCTGTGATAAAATACATTACTTATACAGATTTACATCCAACGAAAGCTAATACAGAATACAGCAAACTGGTCTTACTCAGGCGGTAATTGCACTAAACGAACACAGGGGGGCAGAATTGTCACATAAATGTCGGCAGAAGGTTTAGTTGGTGTAAAAGTTTAAAACAGCTCATTTAACAGACATATACAAGGGTTAGACAATGAAACTGAAACATCTGGTTTTAGACCACAATAATTTATTAGTATGGTGTAGGGCCTCCTTTTGCGGCCAATACAGCATCAGTTCGTCTTGGGAATGACATATACAAGTCCTGCACAGTGGTCAGAAGGATTTTAAGCCATTCTTCTTGCAGGATAGTGGCCAGGTCACTACGTGATACTGGTGGAGGAAAGCGTTTCCTGACTTGCTCCTCCAAAACACCCCAAAGCTGCTCAATAATATTTAGATTTGGTGACTGTGCAGGCCATGGGAGATGTTCAACTTCACTTTCATGTTCATCAAACCAATCTTTCACCAGTCTTGCTGTGTGTATTGGTGCATTGTCATCCTGATACACGGCACCGCCTTCAGGATACAATGTTTGAACCATTGGATGCACATGGTCCTCAAGAATGGTTCGGTAGTCCTTGGCAGTGACGCGCCCATCTAGCACAAGTATTGGGCCAAGGGAATGCCATGATATGGCAGCCCAAACCATCACTGATCCACCCCCATGCTTCACTCTGGGCATGCAACAGTCTGGGTGGTACGCTTCTTTGGGGCTTCTCCACACCGTAACTCTCCCGGATGTGGGGAAAACAGTAAAGGTGGACTCATCAGAGAACAATACATGTTTCACATTGTCCACAGCCCAAGATTTGTGCTCCTTGCACCATTGAAACCGACGTTTGGCATTGGCATGAGTGACCAAAGGTTTGGCTATAGCAGCCCGGCCGTGTATATTGACCCTGTGGAGCTCCCGATGGACAGTTCTGGTGGAAACAGGAGAGTTGAGGTGCACATTTAATTCTGCCGTGATTTGGGCAGCCGTGGTTTTATGTTTTTTGGATACAATCCGGGTTAGCACCTGAACACCCCTTTCAGACAGCTTCCACTTGCGTCCACAGTTAATCCTGTTGGATGTGGTTCGTCCTTCTTGGTGGTATGCTGACATTACCCTGGATACCATGGCTCTTGATACATCACAAATACTTGCTGTCTTGGTCACAGATGCGCCAGCAAGACGTGCACCAACAATTTGTCCTCTTTTGAACTCTGGTATGTCACCCATAATGTTGTGTGCATTTCAATATTTTGAGCAAAACTGTTCTCTTACCCTGCTAATTGAACCTTCACACTCTGCTCTTACTGGTGCAATGTGCAATCAATGAAGACTGGCTACCAGGCTGGTCCAATTTAGCCATGAAACCTCCCAAACTGAAACACCTGTCACACAAAATGACAGGTGTTTCAGTTTCATTGTCCAACCCCTGTAAGTGTTTCATTAAATTCTGATATTTGAATAAAAACATACAGCGGCTCATTAATAAACATATTCAAAACCTAAGGCAAAGCAGCTGGTAGATTAATGCTTTGCAGAACTCAGTTTTTTCATCTAAAAACACCAGAAAGTAGTTAGATCTTTAGTTTTTTTAAGTGTCTTCCAATAACAACAATTTGATTTTAAGAGAGTTAGCTGTGAGCGTCCCAATGTGTTAAGTTCATTCAACTAATGGGCTTTTTGTAAATTTTGGATACGCTATTAACTGGGCAGAACCTTTTCATGTGGGGTGTTCGACAAATGTTATATACAAATGCTGCGGTAGGAAGCACCTGGGAGAATCCCTAGGAGTTCTGCATTTGAGTTTTTTATGAAGCATAAAATGTCCTGGCCAGAAATAATTTTGTTTTTGTTCTTGAGTAAAAAACAACTTTCTCTGTTCTTGTGGAGTATGTTTTGGCCTTTAGTCAAACAAAAAGACTTTTACTGTAACAAGAGTGAGTGAAGGCAGATTATTTAAAGTAAGTTTACATTAAAAGTGGATGATACATAAATTAAATGTTTACCTAATGAGATTAAGAGGCTTATGGAGTAACTCACAGTTACCCCAAAACCTCAAAACTAAATAGAAACAGAAGCCATACAACACTCCTTCATAAGAAAGCTGATAAAGGAGCAGCACCTGAATGAACTCCTGCTGAGCTATCACAGTTTGTTGTTGACACCACAGTGGTCGGACTCATCTAAACGGAGATGAGGCAGTTTACAGACAGGAAGTTCTGGTTCTAACAGCCTGGTGTTTGAACAACAATCTGGCTCTGAACACGTTGAAAACCAAAGAGCGAATCATGGATAAAACTGACTAAGCCCCCCTCTACATCAATGGCAAGTGTGTGGAGAAAGTCCAAACCTTCAGGTTTCTTGGTGTCTTCATCTCTGCCAATCTTTCAGGGACAGGGACATCAGGACAGCTCAGCAGCGGTTACACTTCCTGAGGATATTCTGGAAGAACAACCTGGACTTCAAACTACTGCTTACTTTCTACCACTTATCCATTGGGAGCCTGCTGACCTACTGTGGCATGGTAAGGCATGGCAGCTACACTAAGGAGGACAGGGAGAAGGCTTCAGAGGGTGTTCAAGAAGGCACAGAGGATCACTGGCTGGCCTTTCCCCTCCCTGACCTTCACCTCCTGTTGCCTCAGCAGAGCACACAACATCACCAAAGACAGCTCACACCTGGGCTTTGGACTGCTTGACCTTTTGCCCTCCAGGATGTGCTACAGGTGATTAAAATTAAACATCAGCAGGCTAAAGAACAGTTTCTTTCTAAAGGCAGTGATCCCACAGTACATAGCACCCCCTTCATATTATGATTTTCAATTTTTACTACAGTAAAAATTGAAAATCATGTAAAATAACAACACACGTGATAATTTTACCTTTTTTTACTTTAAACTCAGATATTTCTACGTTGCAAAACAACAAATTTTTATTTTGTTTTACATTTGTATAATGACAATAAAAGCATTCTATTCTATTCTATTCTATTCTGACCATAATGACCAAATACAGTAACATTCACTGACTGTTGAAGGCATTCATATTCATTCTTGGGCCGGGTCTAGCAAAGCCTGAAAAACTTTTTATTTAAGCAGCCTGCATGTGAATTAAGTTCAGAAAAGAAGTTATTTTGCAGAAATGCTCTTCTACCACCTACCACCACCTTTCCTCGTCCTTAAACACACAACAGCAACCAAAAACTCTAAGACACCCACACGCATGCATTCAAGGAACTCCATGATTGCACAACCTTTGACTACAGTAAACATTACAGACAGAATAATTAATCTTTTAATAATAAAGAATTCTGCTAACCTTATTTATTGTACAATTAATTATTTACATGTTTTTTTCCACATTTTGCAAATTACAATCTTCTACAGATCTTGTTAATTAGCGGCATCAAACTCAGTTGAAATGTGAATTTACAGCATTGTATTCCTTTCTTGGGAATAAAAATAAACACAATTTATTTGCTGCTAGAATAAAACAACCAGGAAACCTAACAGAGCCATTTTATTTGCTTATATTTTTAATGCTGTCACTAAGCTCGCACCCCATATCATTTCCTTGTTGTGAATGCAGGGCTTAGCGCGGTATGTAAACAATGCAACAGACAAATAAAAAAAGAGATTAACTAATCAATTTAGGCCAAGATTTAAATTTATTTTAAAGATAAATATGCACCTCACCAACATTCTGAAGGTTTTAGGATTCTGCCCATTTGAATATTCTTCATCATGATCCAATATACAATCACGCAGCATTTACCCAATTACACAGCTAGACACACGCATACACACACAGTTCGTGTCTCTCAAACACACACTGTGCAGAGTACAACTCAGTGTCTGAGCTCTGAGCAGCCACCTGCAGTCCTCCTTTAACTGGCAGATAAATTAAATTTCAAATATTTAGACCATGAAATGTGCCAAATAACGACCTTTCTGACCCAAACCTGATGGGAATCCTAATTATGTGCCATCATCTCTGTCCCGTTCAGTCTGCCACGTGACTCTGAACTTTGTGGTGGCTTTCCTGCAAAACTGTTGTGCATCTGTTTTTGCTTGCTGTGTTGACGTCAGCCGATCAAGGCGCAGCTGTCTAACCGATGGGGCTCATTTAATGCTGCTGGACAGACTTTTCAAGCACAAAATGAGAATAGGAGGAGTCCCTCTGGAGGTTTATGAAGCAGCTGTTTTTTTCTTTCAAATCTTGCTATTGTTAGAAAAATTGAAATGAACAAATAATACAGTAAAAAGCTGTTGACATAGAGATAATTTTAAATAGAGTTTACATCATCCTCTCAGTTTCTTCCAACAGCTCAAAAACAAACAGATTAACCAGCCAATCTAAATTGCTCTTAGATGTGAATGTGTGCGTGCACATGATTTTCGGTCTTGTTTGTCTCTGTGTTATGCTGTGATGAACTGGTGAACCCATCCAGAGGGTACATTGTCTCTCACCCATTGACCACAAGAGGTAGGCCCGAGCCCTGCATGGATGAAGTGGGTATGAATGGATGGATTTATGTGACCTGACCAATACAGAGTAGAATATAATTGTAAAATGAAAGTAATATGAAGCTTTCAATTTTTTTCAAAATAAAAAACTGAAAAGTGTGGCATGCATTTCTACTCAGCCCTCCTGGTCAATACTTTATAGAGCCATTTTTTTCAGCAATTAGGCCTATAAGTCCACTTTGGCTTTTTATTGTTGATTTTTGGGTTCATTATTGTTTTCTAGACCCTGTCATTTTTGTTAAGACTCACCGGCTACTTTAGGTACACCTTGCTAGTACCGGGTGGCATAGATTCAACAAGGTACTGGAAACATTCCTCAGAGAGTTTGGTCCATATTGACATGATAGCATCACACAGATGCTGCAGATTTGTCGGCTGCACATCCATGATGTGAATCTCCGGTTCCACCACGTCCCAAAGGTGCTCTATTGGATTGAGATTTGGTGACTGTGGAGACCATTTGAGTCCAGTGAACTCATTGTCATGTTCAAGAAACCATTTGAGATGATTCGTGCTTTATGACACGGCGCGTTATCCTGCTGGAAGTAACCATCAGAAGATGGGTACACTGTGGTCATAAAGGGATGGACATGGTCAGCAACAATACTCAGGTAGGTTGTGGCGTTGACACGATGCTCAATTGGTACTAAGGGGCCCAAAGTGTGCCAAGAAAATATCCCCCACACCATTACACCACCACAACCAGCCTGAACTGTTGATACAATGCAGGATGGATCCATGCTTTCATGTTGTTGACACCAAATTATGACCCTACCATCTGAATGTCGCAGCAGAAATCGAGACTCATCAGACCAGGCAACGTTTTTCCAATTTACTATTGTCCAATTTTAGTGAGCCTGTGTGGATTGTTGCCTCAATTTCTTGATCTTAGCTGACAGGAGCGGTACCCAGTGTGGTCTTCTGCTGCTGTAGCCCATCCACCTCAAGGTTCGACGTGTTGTGCGTTCAGAGATGCTCTTCTGCATGCCTTGGTTGTAACGAGTGGTTATTTAAGTTACTGTTGCCCTTCTATCAGCTCGAACCAGTCTGGCCATTCTCCTCTGACCTCTGGCATCAACAAGGTATTTGCGTCCACAGAACTGCCGCTCACTGGATATTTTCTCTTTTTTGGACCATTCTCTGTAAACCCTAGAGATGGTAGTGCGTGAAAATCCCAGTAGATCAGCAGTTTCTGAAATACTCAGACCTGCCCGTCTGGCACCAACAACCATGCCACGTTCAAAGTCACTTAAATCACCTTTCTTCCCCATTTTGATGCTCGGTTTGAACTGCAGCAGATCATCTTGACCATGTCTACATGCCTAAATGCATTGAGTTGCTGCCATGTGATTGGCTGATTAGAAATTTGCGTTAACGAGCAGCTGGACAGGTGTACCTCATAAAGTGGCCGGTGAGTAAATTTCTGAGGTTATTTTTGCGCATTTAGGTTATTCTCCTATATTAGTGTTAATCTTTATGATGAAAACTCAGCATCACATATTGTTTAAGGATTTAAAAGGGATCATTTAAGCTTCACAAGTGAACAGGACTAGCAGGAGGATGAAAAACAATATGGCTCCTTATTTCCTCTAAATCCATTTTATAGACTTTGCCTTTCTCAGGTTGAAATAACGGGAAGCAATCATTTCTTACAAGGAAGGCCTGAATATTAATGTTCACCTGAACCTACTTAATAGCATACATAGTGCTGTCTCTGGTGTTTTGCAGATGGCTGGTGAAAAAAAAAAAGCTTGTCTTAGCTCTGCACAGCCTGCCTGCCTTTTAGGACTGATCAGCTGTAAATTTAGCATGTTAGAAGCAGATGGCTAGTGGTACATGCAGTCAAATCCCTCCCATACCAGTCTCTGGGTAAATTCTACATAAGCTTAATTAAGGTTTTGATAACTGGAGAGGCATTCAGAGATGGGCACTAATTCCAAATTTAAGAGGATAAGCTTAATAGTAAAATCTTATGGTGGCTGTACTTACCGCATGCTTTAAATCATGTTCCCACTTTGTACTTGCCCCCATCATGCAAACCTCTGGCCCAGATTGAGCTCTACAGTGCCAGAGAAAGGCAAAGGTTTTAGAGCAAAGCACTGAACAAAGCAGATGTTTACTACAGGCGATGCTCCCTAGGGAACATCATATTACAAGTAGCAGATGCTTCTTTAATGTCAGAGGACTCTATGAGAAATGCAAATGAAGCTGTGATTATAGATCTCTATAGTATTCTTGGAGTTGTTAGCCCAAAAACACCACAGGGATTTCTGAGCATACTCAATGAGAAATCCCCCAGGGTGTCTTCACAGATCATTTATAAGGCAACCCTGCCAAAAATTCTAAAATCAAACTCAGGATTTCCACAAAAATTCTGACCTTACAGATTTTTGCGGTTTGGTTTTTGGCATTTTTGTGCAAAATGGCACATTACTGTGCATGCAAAATAACAGATTTGTAACTGTTGACATCAACATGTGATGCAAAGCTTTTGCTGTCAAGCAACGTTCCAAACAAAAAAAATAAATTACCATTTTGCCCAGCAGAAAAACAAGTTTTGTGTGCTCTGGGCAAACTGGAATGAAGGTTTGCATCTTACATGTTTCTGTGACAAAAATGTGATGACAGGTGGATAGCATATGAAATAAATGAATTCACATGGATCTTATTCAAACTTGATGAGAATTCTTAGCTCCAGCATGGGAAAAGCCAACACCCACCCATCTGCAAAATAAAACTGGTCCAAGATAAATGTACTTGCAGGAAAAAAAGTCCAACTGTCAGCAAGAAAAAGCACTCCAGCAATCTTAGGCATAATCATCCTGATCCCTTGTGTAACAGTTTGCAGGCTGGAAATTTTGGCATTTAGCCATTGCTTTGTGTCTGCACCTCTGCTGTTTTGCTTAAAGGAGAGCCGCCTGATGTCAGTTTAAATCTCTACTCAAACAAATCAAATAATCAACTGGACTTGAGGTTACCAGTGGAGCAGCAAAATATAAACTGGAGTTCTTGACAGGTGGCCCAGAGGAATGGTGCTTTTGCTTTTCTCAACAAAAAACTAAACCTGCAATATTTTTATCAATCAAAGTATTCTTATATTCTTTGAAAAGGAATCTGTGAATCATTGAAATTAATGGATGCACCAAAGTCTACCTTGGAGTAGAAGACACAATGTTTTTGGACCTATTTACTGTGAAATTTCAATGCAAGCAAAGAAAAAAACAAAAAACAAAAACAAAAACATGGTTAATAACAGACAAATACTGTTATGATAAGATTTAAAAGGCTTTGTATCAGTAAAGCAAAATTAAAAAGACTCCATATGAATCAACTGCCTGTTCTGGCAGGTCAAATTTCTACCATTAATGAATTTTGGACACAGGTCGTGCCAAAACATTTCTGATGGCCACAAATGGCCCCCAGGCCGCACTTTGGACACCCTAACCATAGAGAAAAAAAAGGGGGGCTCAAGGACACCTTTTTTTACACATCTGTAGTTTTAAATTTGCCTTTTTTTCTGATTGATTAAAACAACATAAATCTAAAGTGGCAAGATACAGATTCCTCTGTTGCCAAAAGTAAAAGGTCTTGCATTTTAATTTTTATTATTGAAGATTGACTTTTCAAATAACATGGAAATATACTCAGTGTAATTATAAAAACATTGAGCAATAACTTTTGTTTGTCTTTCAATTTTTGTTTTGTACTTCTACCCAGAAGCTAAAACTTGCCATTATAAATTTAATTGTCAGTGAATTATATATTTGTATGCCATCTTGTTCAGATGGCAGGCACTGAATGCAAGGTGCGATGAAAATAAATTGTCGCTTTGCTATTTTTCACTCCATAAAATATGTTGATAAAGGTAATGTGACTGTTAAAGCATAGTGGTGCACGCACACTCAAACTGGTGTAATTAACAGATTAAATCTTAGATAAGGAAAAGAGAAGCAGTTGTTTTCTCATGTTTGATCATTACCACTATCTTTGTAGCACATCCATATTGACTGAGTCACTTTTCCCTTTAGACTTGTGTTGTCCAGATTTGTAATTAGACATTTTATAGAACAAAGAAAGAAAAATTAAAACTGTGTTTGAGCACTTTAAATTCCATCTGAAATTTCAAAGACTGATGATCAACTTTCATATGGTCATCCTTTACAGAGAATCTATCAGTGGATTTATGTCTGTCCTCTGTGATCAAATCTCTTGATGAAAGACACCAACAACAACTTCACCTTTCTTGTGTTATTTCATGGGACATTCACATTTATTTATCTTATATTGATCCATTTAATTGTGTCCCTTTTGGCTCTCCATACTCCTAATCAGTGACGTCACAATGATTCTGAACATCATCTGGCAACCCCCCACTTGGTGTCTTGCTACCCCCACTTTGGGAACCCCTGTGTTAGATGACCTGGGGTTTGTTTGATGCTGTCAAACCTGAAAACCATGAGCTGGTGAGTTAAGAAACTTTGATTCTTTGGATCAATGTTGCATAGAGGACTGGGACACTACTGCAATATGAGAGACCCTATTGGTGGTCCTGGACTTTGGGAAAGGGGACTGGAAAGTATGTTCCAGTTCTTGAGATGTGTCAGCCTCCGTGGGAATCCTGCTACAGAGTGTTGGAAAAGAGGGTCCAACTGATTGTCGAACCTAGTGGAGTGGAGTGGAATTCTGTCAGTCAGTCAGTCATTTTCTATACTGGTTCTTCCATAGTGGGTTGTGGGGAAGCTGGTGCCTATCTCCAGCAATCTGTGGGCGGTACACCCTGGACGGGTCGTATTTAGAGCTCTGGGTAGGGTGAGGCATAGTTAATATGATTTGGAATCAGCAGTAGTTAATCCAAGGTATTGACTTGTTGCATGCAATACTGATTAAAGTGTTTTATGCTGAGCTGTTTGATTTGCTATGCGGACGAATCGCGGATGCGATTAGCAAGGTGCGTGTTCATGTTTTTGTCCAGCTGATCCCAAATCAGCCAGGAGTTAGAAGTTGGACATTTATACGTTTTCCATTCAAAGCAGCTGTGGTATGGGCCTCGTGGCCTGACCACCCCTTTGTCCCAGTTGTATTACTGGAGCTTTTCCACCGAGTTCCCGCCTCAGAGTTTTATGAACCTTTGTTCGAGATTTGAGGCAATCAGCTGTTAGTGGCTAAAGAGGCGTGGCCTCGCTGTTCTACCAGCTGATAGCCGCCATCGTGACGCATTAGCGCTCCTAGAAGGCTGCCCTGGAACTGGTTCTGCGTCACTTTCCAAGTATACCCAAATTGCACATTTTGTCCATAAAATTGCTGGTTTGATCTTCATAGAAACTCAATGCGCATATGTGTTCTTTAATTATAATTTTTAGATAGTCATTTTACTCCTTTGTGTAGAATAGTGCTTGTTAGTTTGGGGAAGGTTTTTGGACCAGCATAGTAATTATATCAGGGCTATATGGTTCAACAAATGTTCACATATATAAAGAGAAGCGTTTGTGTTTATTTTGTGCAAGAGTGATTTATCTGTTCCCCCACCGATCAGTGGAGCAAATGATTAAACAGTGACATTTAGCGTGGTTTTGGTGAATTATTATCAATTATTAATTATAATTAACTAATTGTAATTATTAAGTGATTCTAAGCCCATAATCACAACACAGTGCATCTCTGATTTCTATTTGTAAGCAATGATTTTGGGTTATTTTTCTAAATTTTTGATAAATATGAATTAATCAATCATAATCCTTACAATATTAAGTGACAATTTGGATGTTATACTTCTTTAGAAAGATAGCAGTAACTGACAAAAACCGAAAATTAATAATGTTTCCTGTCTGATCTGTCCAAGCTATAATAAGTAAACATGTACTGTTATTTAATGTCAGACACAATAAAGGTATTTGGAGCATCTACTATTTTCAGAGGTGATACTTTTATCAGCTATTATTTAACAAAAATTAAATATTTTACAGTAGATGTAGAAGGATCGACTCTTATCTAACCATTAATCAAAGTTATTCTGTATGGTCAATTTAGTTTTAGCTCACAGTCTTTAAACAAAACTAAAAAGTAATTATAAATTCATTGTTGCAAACTGTATAAAGTCACAGATCTCTTCTGTCTGACTAAGCTCGCTGAATCTTCATAGGAGGTATTCACTGTGGAGGATTTTGTCTATTAAATCTACTAATTAATCTGGTTCTTATTTTAAATAGGATTAAAACCTAAGTTTGGAGAAAGGATTGTGGAGAGGATTTGGTCAGATTTCAGTGGACTTTATCACATTAACAGTCTCATAACTGATTTTTATCCTTTTACTTTAGTGGCCGTGCTTCAGCTGGGTGCCTGCTTATGGTTTTCAGGAAGACAGGGTTCCAACTGTATCACTGGTCAAACAGTACTGGACTTCTAATTCTATTTTAGTACCAATTAAAATGCTGACTTCATGTTTTGATACAATCATAAACACAATAGCAAAAAGCCTTGTCGGAAATTTACAATCATTTGCTACTTTGTTTTATCTATTAGAAGGATTTTTCCAAAAGTTGTGGACCAGTTGATTAAGTTGAACTTTGATAAACTAGGTGAATTTGCACAATTACAATAAAAGTGAGCAGCAGGTGTGTCAAGCAGGCATTTTAGCAGGGTACGGTTAGGTGTACAGAAAGTTTGGCAACGCTAAATAATACAGTCCATGCTTTCCCAGAACCTAGAGGTTATACTTTTACTTTAGAGACCAAATACTTTACAGTCCTGCAAATAATGCAGGCATTAAAGCCAAGCATTAGAATTTTGTGCAAGTATAATTGGTTCTCCTCGGTTACCGCAAACATTGCACTGAAACAAAATACACTGCTCAAAAAAATAAAGGGAACACTTAAACAACACAATATAACTCCAAGTAAATCAAACTTCTGTGAAATCAAACTGTCCACTTAGGAAGCAACACTGATTGACAATCAATTTCACATGTTGTTGTTCAAATGGAAAAGACAACAGGGGGAAATCTTTGGTGATTAGCAAGACACACTCAACAAAGGAGTGGTTCTGCAGGTGGGGACCACAGACCACTTCTCAGTACCTATACTTTCTGGCTGATGTTTTGGTCACTTTTGAATATTGGTGGTGCTTTCACACTCGTGGTAGCATGAGACGGACTCTACAACCCACACAAGTGGCTCAGGTAGTGCAGCTCATCCAGGATGGCACATCAATGTGAGCTGTGGCAAAAAGGTTTGCTGTGTCTGTCAGCGTAGTGTCCAGAGCCTGGAGGCGCTACCAGGAGACAGGCCAGTACACCAGGAGACGTGGAGGAGGCAACAACCCAGCAGCAGGACCACTACCTGCGCCTTTGTGCAAGGAGGAACAGGAGAGGCACTGCCAGAGCCCTGCAAAATGACCTCCAGCAGGCCACAAATGTGCATGTGTCTGCACAAACGGTTAGAAACCGACTCCATGAGGATGGTACGAGAGCCCGACATCCACAAATGGGGGTTGTGCTCACAGCCCAACACCGTGCAGGACGCTTGGCATTTGCTAGAGAACACCAGGATTGGCAAATTTGCCACTGGCGCCCTGTGGTCTTCACAGATGAAAGCAGGTTCACACTGAGCACATGTGACAGACGTGACAGAGTCTGGAGACACCGTGGAGAGCGATCTGCTGCCTGGAACATCCTTTAGCATGACCGGTTTGGTAGTGGGTCAGTAATGGTGTGGGGTGGCATTTCTTTGGAGGGCCGCACGGCCCTACATGTCGATCACGGCCATCTCCTCTGGAGATCATTGTGGAAAGACGGATTCTTCATAAAATGAAGAACATTATGGAGAACCCTGAGCATCCTCTTCATGAGACTGTCCTACAACAACAGAGTGTCTTCAGTGAGAGGCTTCTTCAGATCTGCTGTAAGACTACAGGAGATCCTTCCTGCCCACAGCCATCAGCATCTACAGGTCCTTCTCAAAATATTAGCATATTGTGATAAAGTTCATTATTTTCCATAATGTAATGATGAAAATTTAACATTCATATATTTTAGATTCATTGCACACTAACTGAAATATTTCAAGTCTTTTATTGTCTTAATACGGATGATTGTGGCATACAGCTCATGAAAACCCAAAATTCCTATCTCACAAAATTAGCATATTTCAACCGACCAATAAAAGAAAAGTG
The DNA here is from genome assembly GCF_021462225.1 of Girardinichthys multiradiatus. NCBI lineage: Eukaryota > Metazoa > Chordata > Actinopteri > Cyprinodontiformes > Goodeidae > Girardinichthys > Girardinichthys multiradiatus. The sequence continues at coordinate 5,548,029 of NC_061802.1, forward strand.
TTTTTAATACAAAAAACGTCAACCTTCAAATAATCATGTACAGTTATGCACTCAATACTTGGTCGGGAATCCTTTGGCAGAAATGACTGCTTCAATGCGGCGTGGCATGGAGGCAATCAGCCTGTGGCACTGCTGAGGTCTTATGGAGGCCCAGGATGCTTCGATAGCAGCCTTTAGTTCATCCAGAGTGTTGGGTCTTGAGTCTCTCAACGTTCTCTTCACAATATCCCACAGATTATCTATGGGGTTCAGGTCAGGAGAGTTGGCAGGCCAATTGAGCACAGTGATACCATGGTCAGTAAACCATTTACCAGTGGTTTTGGCACTGTGTGCAGGTGCCAGGTCGTGCTGAAAAATGAAATCTTCATCTCCAAAAAAAAGCTTTTCAGCAGATGGAAGCATGAAGTGCTCCAAAATCTCCTGATAGCTAGCTGCATTGACCCTGCCCTTGATAAAACACAGTGGACCAACACCAGCAGCTGACACGGCACCCCAGACCATCACTGACTGTGGGTACTTGACACTGGACTTCTGGCATTTTGGCATTTCCTTCTCCCCAGTCTTCCTCCAGACTCTGGCACCTTGATTTCCGAATGACATGCAGAATTTGCTTTCATCCGAAAAAAGTACTTTGGACCACTGAGCAACAGTCCAGTGCTGCTTCTCTGTAGCCCAGGTCAGGCGCTTCTGCCGCTGTTTCTGGTTCAAAAGTGGCTTGACCTGGGGAATGCAGCACCTGTAGCCCATTTCCTGCACACGCCTGTGCACGGTGGCTCTGGATGTTTCTACTCCAGACTCAGTCCACTGCTTCCGCAGGTCCACCAAGGTCTGGAATCGGCCCTTCTCCACAATCTTCCTCAGGGTCCGGTCACCTCTTCTCGTTGTGCAGCGTTTTCTGCCACACTTTTTCCTTCCCACAGACTTCCCACTGAGGTGCCTTGATACAGCACTCTGGGAACAGCCTATTCGTTCAGAAATGTCTTTCTGTGTCTTACCCTCTTGCTTGAGGGTGTCAATAGTGGCCTTCTGGACAGCAGTCAGGTCGGCAGTCTTACCCATGATTGGGGTTTTGAGTGATGAACCAGGCTGGGAGTTTTAAAGGCCTCAGGAATCTTTTGCAGGTGTTTAGAGTTAACTCGTTGATTCAGATGATTAGGTTCATAGCTCGTTTAGAGACCCTTTTAATGATATGCTAATTTTGTGAGATAGGAATTTTGGGTTTTTATGAGCTGTATGCCAAAATCATCCGTATTAAGACAATAAAAGACCTGAAATATTTCAGTTAGTGTGCAATGAATCTAAAATATATGAATGTTAAATTTTCATCATGACATAATGGAAAATAATGAACTTTATCACAATATGCTAATATTTTGAGAAGGACCTGTACAACGGCTCTTTGATGAAACCCTCATAATGAGCTACAACAACATTTAATTTCCCTTTGGGATTAATAAAGTATTTTTGAATTGAATTGAATTGAATGTGCTCGCCAGAGGTAGCCTGACTGCAATTAGGTACCGAGATGAGATCCTCAGACCCCTTGTGAGACCATATGCTGATACGGTTGGCTCTGGGTTCCTCCTAATGCAGGACAATGCTAGACCTCATGTGGATGGAGTGTGTCAGCAGTTCATGCAAGATGAAGACATTGAAGCTATGGACTGGCTCACCCGTTCCCCAGACCTGAATCCGATTGAGCACATCTGGGACATCATGTCTCGCTCCATCCACCAACGTCACGTTGCACCACAGACTGTCCAGGAGTTGGCGGATGCTTTAGTCCAGGTCTGGGAGGAGATCCCTCAGGAGACCATCCACCGTCTCATCAGGAGCATCTCCAGGCGTTGTAGGGAGGTCATACAGGCACGTGGAGGCCACACACAATACTGAGCCTCATTTTGACTTGTTTTAAGGACGTTACGTTAAAGTTGGATCAGTCTGTAGTGTGTTTTTCCACTTTCATTTTGTGTGTGACTCCAAATCCAGGCCTCCATTGGTTAATAAATTTGATTTCCATTGATGATTTTTGTGTGATTTTGTTGTCAGCACATTCAACTTTGTACAGAACAAAGTATTTAATGAGAATATTTCATTCATTCAGATCTAGGATGTGTTATTTGAGTGTTGTTTTTTTGAGCAGTGTAGAATGAGATAATTGATAAATTGCCAAGTTCTAGTTTGGGCAGATAAAATTGCAATTTATATATGGGTTCCTGGAAATGTATGGGTCTTTAAAGAAAGTAAAAAAGTTTGAAAAATAAAACATGAACACACTTATATGTTTACTATTACTGACTAAAAGAGCAGCCAAGTGTTTTTGAGATCCAACTGTGGAAAGTATGATAAACTCGATGTTATGTTTTAATTGATTTACAGAGAAGAATCTTTCAGGTTGAGCATGTCTGCAGGGACTGATAATCCCACCCTGGTGATAACCAAGGGGGTTATCACCAGTAAACTGGAGCCAAGTCTTCACTTGAACAGTGGAAGCAAATTTGTACAGGTTACAATGTTCATGAGCACAGAGTAAGGAATAATTAACCTGATTCATACGTTATGTTAGATTTCAAAACATAACAGAAAATAAACAATGGAAACTTCTCTCTAAATATTAACTGGCATTAAATTGATGTTTATAATAATAAGCTGCCTTTTAGTATACACAATCTAGTTTATATAAAATAGGTAGGAAGATATCATATGCATGTTTTTCTATGCAGACAAAACCTCTTCAATCCTGAATACTCAAATTATGCTAAAAATAAAACAAAATCAGCACTTGAATACACATGCACACAAACATACACAAAATACACAGAGCTGAATTATAATTTGCATAAAATAAAACAAAAACTTTAGAACTTGCATTTGAGCCTAATAATAAACACAATGGCTGCAGTCCTTTCTACCAAATAGCCAATAAAACGTTTGTTCATCTCAGTCTTTTCAGACGCCTTTCATATTGATTTTATATATAAAAAAATAGCACTCAGCTGGAACAGAAGTTCTCATAGACGGCCGTACACACCTTATCAACGCATTATTATAATAAAAAGAAACTGTAGTGAAAGCAGAAGCCTTTTAAACACATTTCTTCCTGCAGGCTATGCTTCAGACGATTCAATATGAAATAAAATAATGATGTTAAAGTGCAAAGTCTCAACTTTGAAGTGGGTGAGCAGGATCTTTTCTATTTCAACTTAGATGCTGCAGCACTACTAAAATATGAGGTACAGAAGCAGGGTTATCATGGAACACAGTATATTTATAGTTAATCATACCAGACAATTTTTCAGTAAAAAAAACAAGTTTAAACTGCAATATTCTTCAGACGTTATTCTTACACATGGACTTCTGCTTGCCATTTATACTACAGTATTTTTAAACAGAAAAGAGATTTTGAATGTAGAAGAGACTACTGTTGCAAATACAAAGAGCTCTGTGGAAGCAGAAAACATATGGGGACAAAAACCCCCTGCATTAAGAACTAATAGTTTTCACAAAATCACTGGTGCCATAAATATTGACATCCCTAACGATTCCTATAACGTAAGTGTAAGTAAATTATTTTCTATGTATGCTTGTCAACTAATTGTTGTTCAAAGTGTTGAGAAGTAATTAATGTTTCCTGTTTCACTGGGAACTAAATACAGTGTGATACAATGGCTCAATTTAAAAGGGAAAGACAAGACAACATGCTAAAACAGATGTGCGCTAATCTTAATAAATAGCAACAGGAAAGAGATACTTGCCCAGACTTGGCCATATCTGCAATCAGAGCTGTTAATAAAACTTTTTAATAGAACTAGAAATGTGACAAATAAACCTGGATGAGGACCCAAGTCTTTATCACCACCATGCAAGAAAAAAACATCTCTAAAGCTTGATGTTGGAGAACTACAGAAAGAGTGAATACATGCGTTTGCCAGGTCTTCATACCGACAATTTGTTTTAAGACTATGAACACACCTTTACCAGGGGTAAAGCATCATCTTCCAATGAAGTTTTTGTTCAATGCATAACTGTGGAATAGCAACATTTTCATCAATTGCTTTGCATTTTCTTTCAAGCCTTGCTACTAAGACAGATAATAATTAATGGATCGAATGTAATGCTTTTTCTTGTTCATTATATTGTAGCAGTTTCACAGAAAAAGCTTTTACTTTGCCTAATACTGAGTTGCAGAGATGCAGAGATGCATCCTTCTCCATGTCTTTGTTTGTGACGCATGTTAAACCTGACATTTACATTTTGCATGAAAAATGTGTCCCAAACAATGTCTTATATTACCAACAAGACTTCAAAAGAATACGGGAAATGGGATTACGTCAAGAGTTGAACTTGCACTTTTTTGTACTTATTTCAGTTTTCTTGGTTGTGAGTCCCCACTTTTCTACTCTACCGCTTAGTTTTGACACACAAAGTTTAAAAACCTTGTGAAAAATAATAATAAATCATTGCACATTATTAGTACAAGATTAGCAGTATGTAGCCTTACTACTAATCTTGTACTAATTACATTCGATCTGTGAATCATTATCTGCTTAGCAGTATTCTGAGACAAGTTTGCACATTCTCAATATAAATACTGAAAAATGACAGCTCTGACAAAATTTAGCTGCTTGTTGGGACCCACAGCCATGGATTTCAACATTAAACTCCGGTACGGACTTTTCTGGAACTTTCAAAATAAAGTGCATTAACCTTCTTCCGGCACAGCCAGGAAACAGGATAACTGCGGACTTCCTGTGACGCCACTACCCAAATAAAAGCACAGCTGTTGCTACATCCGCCCTCTTTCACACGGCCTTGCAGAGGGACCGGATAGGGGAGACAAAGTGCGCTGATGTCTCTTTGCTGGCAACCGGACATAAACTCTTCAAACTGGATCCAAGAGTGTCATACGATCATTGATCATATGCACAAGATAAGTATGAGTGGAGCACTGTTTGTGTACCCGGTGATTTCATTCATGAACGGGGAAATTAAGGTGTAAGAGTTGCTTACCATTTCTCTCCGAAGCCCCCGCGGAAGCAAAACTGTTGCAGAGAAATCCCCAGTAGAGAAGCTGTTTCTATAAGCCAAGTCTGAAGGAAGGACAACTGCTTGCACTGCCGTGTTTACGGTATGCACAGCTGGTTGATGGACAGAACAAGCCGCCCAGCTACAGCTCCGGAGCTAACCCTTTTGTTCACAGAGCAAACGCACCTTCAACCCCCGAGGTTAGCTGAAAGCTCACCGCTTGTTGACTGTGGACGTTTCTTCAAGCTTCACCCCTTGGACAACGTTTCCTCACCATGGGTCATGAGGTTAGGTGTTTTGGACAGAGACAGATTTAGAATGAAATGATCTAAACGATTTTCATTTTATGAAGTTTGTGTGAAACTTGGCTATCTTAGTGCTAGCAGGCTATCTGCAGCACACGTGCCGGTTTGTGTTCTCTGTATGTTTTAAGGTTAAGATAAACTTTATTTAAAGGGTGATTTTAAACAGAACATTGCTCATAACGTGCCGTCCGCGCTTATGCATTTTAACCCTTTTATTAACCCTGGTATTTTAGATGTATGTGTTGATTCTGGTGCTAAGCTATCAGCTTCTTTGTTAGCTTAACTGCTAACCGGTAAGAACACGTGCTTGTTACTAAAGAGTATTCAATAGGAAGGTTGTTGGTTTTCAAGCTAGTGAATAATAGTTCCTAAACATAATTTACTAAATTTGATAATCAAGTAAACACCACTAAGCCCATTTCTCCAAAAAGATTTGGCTCTTTTCCAAAATACTCCCTTAATAATATTTCAATAACTAAAGGCAGCTAATTAGACACCGTTGAGAAATGGTCATCCAGATGGTTGGTTTTATTCAGCGGATCATTATTTAAAACATTATTTTATTAAAATAAATAAAGATAAAATAATATTTTATCTGATCTTGCATTTTGAATGGTTGTCTAAACGTTGCTGATTATTGCCTAAGTTGGTTCCAAGACTAACTTAACTTCACTTCCAGATTCTTCAAGATAATCCTTGGTTCTCAGACATAAACATTGTATGGTAATGTTGCATCAATCTTTTGGTCATAATTTCCAATCGTCTTTAATCAACTTGTTTATATTGTACATAGTCCATTAGTCTTCATTATTCTTTAATTCTGCTTGGTAGTTAGTTGGATTGTTTTAGCATGGTAGTTTGTTGATTGAAATATGTTTGACTTTGAGTTGACTTATTTTTGTTAATAAATTCTTGTATTTTAAGAAATTGTGTGAATTCATTCCATATATGTGCAGAGTTTTGCTGTTCAATAATGTCAGAGCTCGTCTCACACCTTTCTATTTTGACCTAATACAATCGCCTTACTGGGCTGGTATTCACAGGACAACCCTTAACAGACCGAAATATTATTTGATAAAATATTAATATTAAATAATATTCTCAGATTCATAATTACAACATGCTTGTGTTTTCATTTTTCTTTATTTAGTTTGTGTTTTTTGTGTAACAGCAGAAGTCCTGCTTTGACTAGCCCTCAGCTTGCCTGTGTCATCTGCAACTTCCTTCTCTTCATCCAAGCAATGGATGTTGAAGACGTTGACAGCTACAGAAGTTAACTATCTTAATCATTTGAACTGTTAAAGCTGAATGTAGACAAATGTTTATATTCAGCTTGTCATGCCCATGCTTCCTGGATTCCCATTACACTCGGAGACCTTTTCCCTAAATGTAGGGAGAATACAAAATGCTGCAATACTGTGTTTTTTTAAACAAACCTACAAAGATTTAGTGCTCATCCAGCTCAGGTTCTTTAAAGACAGAACTGAGGTGGAACATTTTAGGCATCACATATTTCTTTAACGTAATCATGTATACACCTATGATTGGACCTCTGTGAAGTCGAATGGTTGTTTAAGGAATATCTCTGGAAGCACCTAAATATGTTTGACATTTCACATTGAAAGCCAGTATAAATGTTACACACAGGAACCAAACAGGGTGCACAAAATGGAGTTTATACGTACATTTCACTTGGAAGACTCACCTCTACTTCCGGCTCCGTCTGAATACTCCACTACGTTCTCCACACCAACCAATCAGCTTCTGGTCCACATTCCTCTTCAGCCAATCATCCCTCCAGGCTTCGCTTTAAAAGACGTTCATACACAGAATCTGCTGCTCTTCAGCTGAGCTTCAACCCTCCTCCGCCTCATCTCCACCATCAAGTTTCAAGCTCCTTCCGACTCCCTTATCTCCTCAGGCCTCCTCTCCACCACCAGTATCAGGATCCCGGGGGGAAGACTTCTCTAATTCTAACCCTAAGATGTTTATTCAAGCTCAAGTCATTATCAGCATCCATGTCTTCCACCAGTGTCCGAGCGCCAAAAGAAAACAAACATCAGCTAGTAAACTTCTCTAACTGCCATCTCTGTGTTTCTGTCATTTGTGAGTCCTTTCAGGTTGAAATGCATTTTTTCCCTCACTGAGCTATACTGAATATATAATGATTCTTAAGTCTCAAGAATCGTTGTTACCATATATATATTAGGAACACCTATTAGGCCATACGTGTGCCTGTAGAATCTAGCACAAATTATGCACTGGTGGAAAGAAAGTAATTAAAAGTTTTCCAAACATTTTACAAATAAAAATCTGAAGTATGGTAAACATTTGTATTTAGCCTCCTTTACTCTAATAACCTTAAGTAGAAAGTAGTAAATCAAATAATTAGTAAAGAAGGTCTGTGTGTAATTAATTTTCTGTAGTAATCCATATATTCTCTGAAGGCCTTAGAGGTTTGTTAGAGAACATTAGTAAACAAACATCATCATAAAGACCAAGGAACACAACATACAGGTCAGGGTGGAATTTTAAAGCAGAGATCAGAATAAGTTTCCAAACAATATCCCAGGCTTTTCAGAGAACCCAATTCAATCCATCAGCCTAAAATCAAACAGTATGGCACAACTACAAACCAAAATGCAGCCAGTTTTCTACACCCACAGTCCAAACTAGTTGACTGTTTATCAAAGCAGCATCCAATGGGCCTGTCATAATTCTTGTGGAGCTACAGAGATTCACAGCTCAGGTAGGGTAATGGTGCTCTACAAGTCTGATCTTTATAGATGAGTGGAAATAATAAAGCTATTGTTGGAAGAAAACCAATAAACAAAAATCTGTGTTAAAAACCAGAGATATTTCCTCTTTGCCATTCATTAGTACACACCCTTAGATAAATAGTTTTTATGTCCAGTGTTTCATAGATTAACCCTCTTCAAAAGTGACATTTAAAGTTTGCAGCACAGCAAGCGTGTGTAACAAGATGCTCTGATCAGATTAGACCAAAATACCAAAATCAAAGACCAAACACTATGTGTGGCAGAGGATCAACACAGTGCATCATCCTGAGCTCCCCATTTCCAAAGTGAAAGATGGTGGTGGCAGAAAAACACTATGGGCATCCTTTCTTGAGCAAAGTCAGGGTCTGAGTCAAGTTAGGGACATAGATGGAGTTAAGTCCTTGTTAAGTCCTTGGAGCCCCCAGTCCTTCGTGTTTTAGAAATGTCTCTGCTCCAGCAAAACTAATTAAAATGATTGCATTACTTCCTTAGCTTGCCTTCAAGTGCTGCAGAAGTCTGTTAATCACCCATTCATTTGAGTCAGGTGTGTAGCTGCAGGGAAACACCTAAAACATGCAGGAGAGGGCCATGAGGGCCAGGGTTAAGAAACGCTGTGTTAGAGGCTGGAAAGAAGTTCAGACTGTAGCAGAGGCCAGCTTGAATATGACTCTAAACTTCAACCCAGAGTTACAACGTAACAGTTTAGATCAAAGGATATTAATGTGTTAGAATGGTCCAGTCAAAGTCAAGACCTAAATATATCAATATAATTTTCAGGTTTTTCTTTGGGGAAAAAAAAACGTTCCCACTTCACATTAAGCGCTACTTTGTGCTTTTCTATCACATAAAGTACAGATAAAATACTTTTAGTTTGTGGTTGTGAAATAATAAAAATTAAAGCGTTTAAGGAATAAAAACACCTTTGCAAGGCACAGTACCAACTGGCATTGACAGTGTTAACTTACTTCCCATCATAGCTATGCTGGAACATAAAGTAAAACTGATATTAAACATAGCAAAATTAAAGCTGCAAGCAGCCTTGAAGGCCCTCGCACCTCAGCGCAACTCGGCCTGTGCAGCGACCGCAGGAGCCTGGCATCACCGCCTATGCATGAGCAACGAGGCTGCCATTCAGTTCCACACATCGCCACTAGGAGGGACTGTGAGCGACATGTCATATTATGTTCGGACATGTAGAGTTGTCATCTGGCAAAAAGCATTTAAAATTTGGAGTAAATCGGACCTTCCAAATGGAAGCTGCACTCACGTTTTTGTTTGTGGGCGGAGCTATAATTATGTCATTAGTTGACTGTGTCAACATGTCCATCATTAACTCTTGATCATGTATACTACATTTCAAGTGGATCTGATTATGTATGAGGGAGATATAGCCCTTGAAGTGTCCTAGGGGGCGCTGTTGATCCAAATTCCAATGTAATCCAATAGAGGTCTTTGGGGACTGAGAAAGATCAAGCATATTTATTTTGGAGTGAATCAGATCATCCATGTGTAATTTAGAGCCAAACGTATGGCTGTGGCGTGACATCAGAATTCGCCACTCCCTCATGGCCACACTCTCCAGCTAAAGCAGTCAGTACTGGCGACTGTCTAAGACCATCATGTTATCTGTTACTTGGGACAGATAAGGTGAAGAACATCAAACACTGACTGTCTAAAGAAAAACGGGACACTTCCTGTTCTCAGGGGGCGGGGCTTCGATGATGTCAGCATCTCATATCAGTGAATATTGTTCAGGCCTAGAGGCAGATCAATCCCAGAAGGTTTGATGTGTCTGTGACTTTCCTTGTAGGAGCTATGTCAATTTAGTGTTTTATGGCGAGAAGTCATTTTTTGTGGCGTGGCCACCCCCAACACGCTTTCATGTATCAAAAAACTTTTGATAACTTTTGATCCTCAATCGCTTAAGAGTATACTGAGTGATTTTCAAGTCTCTAAGTCAAAAGCTGTAGGAGGAGTTCGCTCAGATATGCGGGTTAGAAATGGCCAAAATAGGGTCAAAATGGCAACTTCAATCCAAAATGGGCGACTTCCTGTTGGGTTTGGACCAATGCTCCAAGAGGCTTTTTTGTAGGTCCTGCCAAGTTAGATATGTGTGCCGAATTTCAGATTCCTTGGTGAAAGCATGGCTTGGGGCTGATTTTTTAAAATTTTCTAGGGGGCGCTGTGGAAGAATTAGGCCACGTCCACCAAATATGTCATCAGATCTCTGTTGGGGACTGGACAAGGATCAATCATATTGAATTTGGTGCAGCTCAGATGATGTATGGGAAAATTAAAGGTAAACGTATGGCCATGGCGTGACGTCTGACTTCGCCACGCCACCATGGCCACGCGCTTTTATAAAAAGTTACTGTGCCCCTCCTTGAACCATCACCTTAACGTGGTGGAGGGGTTTGAGTGCTCAAATGATAATAGAGGCTATGTTGTCTGGGGCCTAAATGCCCCTGGTAGGGTCTCCCATGGCAAACAGGTTCTAGGTGATGGGTCAGACAAAGAATGGTTCAAGAACCCCTCATGAAGAACACAATATCGAGGCACGTGACGTCGCCCGGTACGGCGGAGCCGGGGTCCCACCCTGGAGCCAGGCCTGGGGTCGGGACTCGTCGGAGAGCGCCTGGTGGCCGGGTTGCTCCTCGCGGGACCCGGCCGGGCCAAGCCCGAACGAGAGACGCGAGGCTATCCTCCAGTGGGCCCACCACCTGCAGGGGGAACCGTGAGGGACCGGTGCAAAGAGGATTGGGTGGCGGACGAAGGTGGAGACCTCAACGGCCCGATCCCCGGATGCTTAGGCTGGCTCTAGGGACGTGGAATGTCACCTCGCTGGGGGGGAAGGAGTCTGAGCTTGTGCGGGAGGTCGAGAGATATCGACTAGAAATAGTCGGGCTCGCCTCCACGCACAGCGTGGGCTCTGGAACCCATCTCCTTGAGAGGGGTTGGACTCTCTTCTACTCTGGAGTGGCCCACGGGGAGAGGCGGCGGGCTGGTGTGGGTTTGCTTGTTGCCCCCCAGCTCAGCCGTCTCGTGTTGGGGTTTACCCCAGTGGATGAGAGGGTTGTATCCCTGCGCCTTCGGGTTGGGGAGAGGTCTCTGACTATCATTTCAGCCTACGGGCCGAGTGGTAGTGCGGAGTACCCTGCCTTCTTGGCGTCCCTGTCGGGGGTGCTGGATAGGGCCCCTCCCGGGGACTCCATTATTCTGCTGGGGGACTTCAACGCCCACGTGGGGAACGACAGTGACACCTGGAGAGGCGTGATCGGGAGGAATGGCCTCCCCGATCTGAATCCGAGTGGTGTTTTGTTATTGGACTTCTGCGCTAGTCACGGATTGTCCATAACGAACACCATGTTCAAACATAAGGGTGTCCATCAGTGCACTTGGCACCAGGACACCCTAGGCAGGAGGTCGATGATCGACTTTGTTGTCGTATCATCAGACCTTCGGCCGCATGTTTTGGACACTCGGGTGAAGAGAGGGGCTGAGCTGTCCACTGATCATCACCTGGTGGTGAGTTGGATCCGCTGGAGGAGGAGAAAGCCGGACAGACTCGGCAGGCCCAAGCGCATAGTGAGGGTCTGCTGGGAACGCCTGGCGGAGCCCTCGGCCAGGGATGTATTCAACTCCCACCTCCGGGAGAGCTTCGACCAGATCCCGGGGGATGTTGGAGACATAGACTCAGAGTGGACCATGTTCTCTGCATCTATTGTCGATGCTGCTGCCCATAGCTGCGGCCGTAAGGTCTGCGGTGCCTGTCGTGGCGGCAATCCCAGAACCCGGTGGTGGACACCGGCAGTAAGGGATGCTGTTAAGCTGAAGAAGGAGTCCTATCGGCTGTGGTTGGCTTGTGGGACTCCTGAGGCGGCTGACGGGTACCGTGAGGCCAAGCGTGCTGCGGCCCGGGCTGTGGCAGAGGCAAAAACTCGGGCCTGGGAAGAGTTCGGTGAGGCCATGGAGAAGGACTACCGGTTGGCCTCGAAGCGATTCTGGCAAACCGTCCGACGCCTCAGGAGGGGGAAGCAGTGCTCTGCCAACACTGTTTATAGTGGGGGCGGGAGACTGCTGACCTCGACTGAGGACATTATCGGGCGGTGGAAGGAGTACTTCGAGGATCTCCTCAATCCTGCCATCACGCATTCCGTGGTGGAAACAGAGGCTGGGGACTCGGGGTTGGACTCTTTCATCACCCAGGCTGAAGTCACCGAGGTGGTTAAAAAGCTCCGCGGTGGCAAGGCTTCGGGGGTGGATGAGATCCGCCCTGAGTACCTCAAGTCTCTGGATGTTGTAGGGCTGTCATGGTTGACACGCCTCTTCAACATTGCGTGGCGGTCGGGGACAGTGCCTCTGGACTGGCAGACTGGGGTGGTGGTCCCCCTTTATAAGAAGGGGGACCGGAGGGTGTGTTCCAACTACAGGGGGATCACACTCCTCAGCCTCCCTGGTAAGGCCTACGCCAGGGTATTGGAGAGGAGAGTCCGACCGATAGTCGAACCTCGGGTTCAGGAGGAACAGTGTGGTTTTCGTCCCAGCCGTGGAACACTGGACCAGCTCTATACCCTCTACAGGGTGCTCGAGGGTTCATGGGAGTTTGCCCAACCGGTTCACATGTGTTTTGTGGACCTGGAGAAGGCATTCGACTGTGTCCCTCGTGATGCCCTGTGGGGGGTGCTCCAGGAGAATGGAATCGGGGGCCCTTTATTAGGGGCCATCCGGTCCCTGTACGAGCGGAGCAGGAGTTTGGTCCGCATTGCCGGCACTAAGTCGGACCTGTTCCCAGTGCATGTTGGACTCCGGCAGGGCTGCCCTTTGTCGCCGGTCCTGTTCATAACTTTTATGGACAGGATTTCTAGACGCAGCCAAGGGCCGGAGGGGGTCTGGTTTGGGGACCAGTGGATTTCGTCTCTTCTTTTTGCGGATGACGTGGTCCTGCTGGCCCCCTCTAGCCAAGACCTACAGCATGCGCTGTGGCGGTTCGCAGCCGAGTGTGAAGCGGCTGGGATGAGGATCAGCTCCTCCAAGTCCGAGGCCATGGTACTCGACCGGAAAAGGGTGGCTTGTCCTCTTCAGGTTGGAGGGGAGTTCCTGCCTCAAGTGGAGGAGTTTAAGTATCTCGGGGTCTTGTTCACGAGTGAGGGAAGAATGGAGCGGGAGATCGACAGACGGATCGGTGCAGCTGCCACAGTAATGGGGGCGCTGTGCCGGTCCATTGTGGTGAAGAGAGAGCTGAGCCGAAAAGCAAAGCTCTCAATTTACTGGTCGGTCTACGTTCCTACCCTCACCTATGGCCATGAACTTTGGGTCATGACCGAAAGAACGAGATCACGGATACAAGTGGCTGAAATGAGCTTCCTCCGTAGGGTGGCCGGGCACTCCCTTAGAGATAGGGTGAGGAGCTCGGCCATCCGGGAGGGGCTCGGAGTAGAGCCGCTGCTCCTCCACATCGAGAGGAGCCAGTTGAGGTGGCTCGGGCATCTATACCGGATGCCTCCTGGACGCCTTCCTCGGGAGGTGTTCCAGGCACGTCCCACCGGGAGGAGGCCCAGGGGACGGCCCAGGACACGCTGGAGGGACTATGTCTCTCGGCTGGCCTGGGAACGCCTTGGGCTCCCCCTGGAGGAACTGGAGGAGGTGTCAGGAGAGAGGGACGTCTGGGCGTCTCTGCTGAGTCTGCTGCCCCCGCGACCCGGTCCTGGATAAGCGGAAGACGACGAACGAACGAACGAACTGTGCTTCAAACGAAGTTAGACCAACAAGTTATCTGTCTTCTGACACACTTTCAAGTTGATTGGGTCAAGAGGGTCAGGGAGGCACCTTTCCAAGTGCAAAAAGTGACTTCCTGTTCTGAGGGGGCGTGGCTTTGATGATGTAAGCATATGACCCCATAGGATTGTCGGGAACTGAAAGGTCCTCCTTCATGCCAACTTTGGTTTGATTTGTCATTTCTTTGGGAAAGTTATTGCATTTTTTCACTTTGAGCGCGAAGACCAAGTTTGTGTCCCGGCCACGCCCCCTAAACATGGCCGAAAACTCAGGATTTTGATAACTTTTAATCCCCCATGCCTTATCTGCATATAGGCCAAATATGAAGGCAATAGCTCAAAATCCCTAGGAGGAGTTCGTTAAAGTTCGAGGTGAGTAAAAGTGATAAACGGGCAAAAATTGGCATTTGACCCAAAATGGCCGACTTCCTGTGCATTTAAGAGCATACCCCCAAGAGACATTTTTTCTTGGTTTGAGGAGCTCTAGCATTGTGCCAAATTTCAGTTCTGTACGACTTACGGTTCGGCCTATCTCACGTTTGGGCGCGTGGCTAAGTGGTTTGGCCACGCCCACTGACGACGACATTAAGGATCAAGAATTTCACGCGGGGGACAATTTTGGGTAAAATCTTGAGTGTTTTGGTGAATTGCAAAGTCCCCATATTGCCCCGCAAAGTGGCAACGGAATAATAAGAATTCTTACGATTACAATAGGCCCTTGCAGTTTTCCTGCTCGGGCCTAATAAAATATATATTTTCTGCTCACCCACTATGAATGAATAAATAATGAACGGCCTCATCTTCGAAATGAATAAAAACAGTCCTCTGATGTTTTCTTTAAGACTGTAACTCATAGCTGACATGGACTACTGGCCTTTCTGTTCTGTGCTTGTCATCTTAGTGTATTAAACCCTTCGTTGGATTTATTTGCATGTCAACACATTCAACCCATATGGCTGTTTGGATTCCCACCAAAATAACGCAGGAGGGTGAGGAAAGCACAAATCCTTTCAGACAATGTTGTCATCTTGTAACACTGATGTCAGAAGCCAGAGCCGAGCACATCAGACTTCCTTTGAGAGGCTACAGATAAAACACAATCTCACATACACCCCTGGACAAGACTATCTACATTATGGCACCGCTGGGGCACTCTGAACAGTGCCCCATGATAGAAACATGTGTCTGTCTGTGGGAATTCACTGGTGTGGGAAATGTAGTTTATATGTATATATTTCATATTACATAGGGGCACATTTTATTAAGTAAAACTGAGTTTATTGATAAATAAAGATGAGTATCGTCAGCATAATAGTGAAATTTTATCCCATGATGCCTGATAAATGTAACCTATTGGAAGGATATATATATATATATATATATATATATATATATATATATATATATATATAATTTGTAAACATTTATTTTACATTTCCCCCTCTTTTATCAGGGAGGGCGGCGCCCCAGCGCCCCCTATGGGCTGGCCTATTTGCTCACACAGTTGTGAACCTCGCCCAATCCATGATTGTGCACTGAGCCTTTCGGGGATGCTCCTTTTATACCCAATCATGATACACACCTGTTTCCAATTAACGTGCTCACCTGTGGAATCTTCCAAACAGGTGTTTTTTAGACATTCCTCAACTTTCCTTATCAGTTCGAGCTGCTAGCTTGCTACGGGGGCGTGTGTCAAAGTGAGATGGTTTTATACCCGAATGCGGGGTCTGTGATGTAAGCATGTACCAAGCTGTACTGTTTGAAGCAATAGGAAAATTCAACTGCAGTAGCCACCGTTCAACCCAAAGAGTGCAGCACTAAAAAGGTTTCAGGTCAAATGTTGCAGAATTAAACAAGTTTGTATGTAATTAAAAAAATAGCTCAGTACCATGAAGATAGCACACTTAAGGCCCAGTTTACACAGTTTATCTGCAAAAAAAAGTTGATTTGGGGTCTCATTCCTCTTTAATTCAAGCCATCTAAATGTAAAAAACCTGACAAGGGTAGAAATGAAATATTTTTGATTTTACCTGAATTATTTCTAATAAAGTTTGTGTATTCTAGTCCACATAAGTTCTTTATTTGAAACTTTTGATACTTTTCTTTCTACAAACAGACATCTAATTCATCAAAATATGTTACCTTCAGCACAAAAGTACAGCGCGAGCAACAAACTGTCAGCATCATCCAGAAACTGTCTGCATGTCACTGTCTTTTTGATAAATGAGCCAATTTGACTGTGTGCTTGCACTGTTTCTTTTGTGGCTGCTTTAGGCCTTACAAGCTTGAAAAGATGCAGACCTTTCCTGTCCTGTTTTGTAACTCTTGTCTTTTCTGTTAGACTGTTTCGGTGGATTTCTGAACATCAGTTTCACTTGATTTACCCAGGAATCATATTCCCTATCGAAAGACATCCCTTGGTACAGAGGTAAGCAAAGATTTAGACAGCCCTGCTGCCAAGATCTGTTGCCAACTTTTCACATCAGTAGAACTAGGTCCATTCTATCAAAGCAACATTTTCACCTTGTATCAGTCTTGTATAACAAACAAATGAACAATTCAAAAAGCAACTAAAGGCTAAACACAGATAACAATTGCAGTCAACAACTTTTTCTTGTTGATTTAAAAATGTAGGTAGAGACACACCCTGACATTAATGTGAGAAGATAAGGTGGATAATGAGAACTCCTTGTTCTGCTTATCTTATTTTTTTATTATGAAGGACTGCTTTTTCTGCATTTATTGAATATTTCTGAGGGTTTCCTATCTCTAAAACTTTCCAACAGAAGATAGTTGGAGTATTGACCTTTACCAGGAATGCCTTAGTATTTATTAAGAATGTATTGTAGTTGTAACTTTTATTCACTGTCATGTTGGAAAAATTAAAATGGATGGGCACACCTCAAGCTGAGGCAGGGTTAATAATGAGATATATTGCAGTATTAATGGTGATTTGAGGTTAACTACATGGTGGCGCAGTTGCCTTGCAGAAATAATGTTCTGGGTTTGAATCTTGGTGAGGACCTTTCTGCATGGAGTTTGCATGTTCTCCCCATGAATACTTGGGTTCTTTCCAAGTACTCTGGCTTTGTCCGCAGGGCAAAAACAGGCATGTTCAGGCACTAGGCACTCCAAGTTGCCTTTAGGTATGAATGTGAATGTGCTTAGTTGTCTGTCCTCAGTGTCTCTGTGTTGTCCTGCGATAGACTGGCCAACTGTCCAGGGGGGTACCCCAGCTTTTTGCCCATTGACCACTCGAGCTTGGCACCAGCTCTGTGACCCTGCAGGAGGTGAAATAAACTGGAATAAACAATGGATGGATGGATGTCTCTAATCTAATCCCGTAGTTCAGGCAATGTTTTGCTGAACTACTATAAGTACTATTGCTGCCAGGGGGGCTCAGCCAATCACTCGACAGGTAAGTCTGTGAATGAGTAATCAATTAAGTTGGCTGGTGAACTATGAGAGGTGGAGTTAAAGTGCAGAACCACTGGTGAGCTCCTGAGGGAGATGTGTTCCCGGGTGAGTATTTCAGTGGTGGTCAGAACCAGGATGCAGCTGGAAGGTCAGAGGATTGCTCTAATGGAGGCTTATAGTAAGTTCCTGGTATTTGTTTCTAGGGCACAAGAAAACAGCAGGTGATCTGCAGGTACATCTATGCTTCCCCAATCTCCTGCTTAAAGGCACTGTCCCAAAACCCCTGAGTGGAGAGCAGCTGCTTTGTTTTGGCTTTGGAGGGCTGGGTTTTGCTGATTTAAATGCTACTCTAGATTTAGACATAATTACATAATAATATGCCTTGGAAGACAAAAATCAAGTTCATATTCCTTGATCACGCTGAATAAAAACGTCTGCTGATTTCAGGAATCTCTAATGTACGAGATACATTTCCTATTCAGGAAGCTAGTTGTGTTTTTTGCCAGTGCTTGTGAAACGTTTATGCAATCAGCCTCTCTAATCTTCAAAGTAAATTGATAATGGAAAATCATCATTTAAATATAATTTACGGTAAATACATTGCAGCCAATCTTGCACCGGTAAACATCATGTTGTACTACCGTGAATTAAAATATGGTATCACAGCTTAATTCCTTCTGCTGCATTGTGTCTCCAACACTGACATAAACCTGTGTATGCCATCTGTGAGCAGACGTGGGCTCTGAGTGCGGCACTCACTTCCTAAAATGAAACTGACAACGCAATCATTTTTCCTTCATGCATATTATTAATAAATGTGAGCGATTAAGTGTATAAGAGAAAGGAAGTGTGATTTGATGATAATATAAGAGCATTCTTTACAGTTTTGAGAGACACCTCCCACTTTTAGTCATGATTTTTAGTTACATTACCTAACACTACACTACATAACACTGATTCTTAAAACTTAATAGAAAACTGTTTCAAGCTTTTTACCAAAAACTAGACTCAGCTTCATGCTAGACTTTCCACATCTCATATCCCAAGTTGTTTTTCAAAGGGGGATTATTACATTAAAATGCAAAGGTCTGGTTTTCATGTGAATTTCCAGCACCACCAAACTGTGAGAACTGGATGAACTTTGAAGTTGCAAATCCATATTTAAAAGCAGCAAGTATATAATCACAAATGTAACTTCATTCTCTAAATATGCACTCCTGCTTTGCATGCACAAAAAGAGCATATTGTATGCTCTATATTCTGTTAATGTATCCTCATCATATAACAGGTTAGGATTACAGTCAGAGGTGGTCTCAGAAGGATCAATTACACACCCGCTACCCAAACAATTGAAAGACAAACTGTCAATCTGTCTGATCTTTGATGCTTGTATTCTCTCCTTGTTAAGGCAACACACTAAAGGGCAGATTTTTTTGTTTAATTATTTGGGTTAGGCTGCCCTTTAATGAAACATATTTACATGTATTGAGGCATGAGAATGCATGCTTTCGTAAGAACTGGAGCCAAGTGAGATATCTTGGAGAGGTCACTGATGCATTAGTCATTCTGTAGAGTTTAATATTCTGCACATTGCAAATACATAACCTGCTAACATACCTAACTTTATTTAAATTAAACTTCTACTTCCCTGCAGCATTTTAGGGCATCATAAGTGCTTACGGGGACTCAGTTTCTGTAGTTTTCCTGGCATTCAACCGAGGCATGTTAAAATAGAACGGGGAAGCACTTGGAAAAGAAATTGGTGCTGGAAATGGAAAGAAGTGGTGTAGAAAGGGTACAGATCCACACAACAAGAGGGGCTGAGTTTGACTGCCAAGAGATGCTCTCTGCAACTTTGAATGAATTTCCCCTTTGTATTACACACACATTTATGGAAAAAAGAAGCATTACTACATCCATATGATTTGAAAGGAAAAGTAGCGGTCAGGGTCAACTTTTTTTAGATGGTACCTTAAGAATGACTGCCAGTCATGGTATCTCCTTGAACGTTTGTGCCTTTTTATTTTTCTTTCATCGCTCAACATCCTGTTTAATGCCAGTACCAAAGAATGCTACCACATTTGGCCTCATTAACTTCTGATGGGTTGGCCTGACGTCACATATTATGAATGTCCTGGAGAAACTGATTCTGACTTGACTTGGCCCACAGGTGAGAACTGTCCCAGACCCTCTTCAGTTTGTTTACCAGGCCCATGCGGAGCTGGATGATGCAGCCAGCTACTTGCTGCAGCCTCCTCACATTCAAAAGGATGTTAGTGGGGGTGCTGTGAGAGTTATGTTATTTGATTTGGTCCAGCCATCTCTGCTGAGAAATTAACTGCTCAGAATGGGTCTGTGCTTCCAATCTCTTGTGTGTTGCTGATTAGCTGTCAGACTAGCTTCAGTGGCAATGGTTAGGGAGTATCCTGCCTGATATGATGATCAGTAACACAGAAGCCCCCTGTCTCTGTTTCTGTTGGCCTTGTACACCTCAGACTTTAAATACAACTCTGAGTCATGCTACATGCAGAGGTTTCCAGATGACTGCAGTGGTTGAGTGTATTAAGGATGGACAGTGTTTGGTCTAAGAGGATCACCTGACACCTGAGCGTCTTTATGGTCAGACCATAAAATGCTCAGATAAGAAAAACATCAAGAGCTACATCTCAGATTCTACTAGTCCCACTTGGCGTGTTCCAAGGTAATGTTTATGACAGTATGATTAGAAAAAGGGCAGAAAAAGTCTGTGTGGAATGGTTTCCACGGTAAAATACCCAAGAAATGTTTAAACACAGCATTGGTTTGCAAAATTGCATTTCAAGGAACCACAAGAAAAAAACACATTCTGGAACAATGTGTTTTGGACATATAAAAACAAAGTAGGGATGTTTGTCCATAATGCAAACTGATACCTTTCACAAAAAGCACAGCATATTGGTACAAACTCCTCTTATTGGTGTTGCATGGTGATGATTTAGGTTTGCTCCACAGCTATGGGTTTTTCTTTTGTTCTGATGTAATATTCTAATCTAAAATGTCATGTTTTCATTAGCTGTAAGCAGAAAATCATCATAATTAGCAGAAACGAAGGCTTGAAAACATCAGTTTGTGTGCAGTTAACCTATACAATGTGTTTCACTTAGTGAGCTAAGTTACTGAAATAAATGAACTTTTTCTAATTTATTGAATGGGTCTGCAAATGTGAGGATATCTACCCAACAGCTAAAAATTGGCCTAAAACCTTGTCATCAAGAGGAAAATGCTCCTTATGGTGTTCAATGGTTTGACGTCCAACAATTAACTCAATTGAAGTACTGATACTGACATCAATAGAACAGGACATAAATAAATTATCTCAAGCAATGCTGTAAAAAAGACTGGCACAAAATTTCTTCAAAATGATGAGAGAGACCTATAAAGACATACAGAAAATGACGACTATGTGTTATTGCTGCTAAAGGTTCTATAACTACTGCACCATGGGGTGTACTTTGTTTTTCCAATGACATTGTGTCTGGTTTTTAAGTATTAATTTATAAGCATAGGCTAAGTAATGTTTCAAACATCAATACGTTATTTTGCTTTCTGTAAATGTTTATGCACAGTATGTACATACCTTCTTTAAATGGACTGAATCACTCAGGATTCCTGAATAATTCTAATTCTTTCTCCACCCTCTAGGACCTTCTGAGGTAAACTGGAGATTTGTTACAGAAGGAGTTGTGATTTTGAGCATTTAGGTTTATATGAAAGCATAGTAGTGTGTTAATCAGCAGCAAGCAAAAAGTGCAATCTGCTGCTACTGTGTAGGAGTGTGTGATAAGGAGTAGTGCTAGCTTCAAGGTGCTCCAGGCCAACCTCTAATTACATCCTTAGAGAGTAAAACCAAACTCCTTTGTATCTGCTGGATTAAGTGAGAGCCTGTGAAGAAGGAAGTCAGATGTCTTTCTCCCTTAACACTAAGATTTGTTAACTTTCCAAAATATGCTGACAACGTACCATATAGGTGGGTCTTTCTTAGATTATGGTGGCTTGACAGCAAGACGAAAATGATGAAATAAATTGTGCAACACTGCAGGTTTTACTGGTTATATCACGGTAATTGTTCATCACTCCTGCTCCAACAAATGGCCTTCACAGAGGAGAAAATAAGTGCTGCATAAACAAATACTAGAAATGTAGGTATGTGCTAAAAAGTTAAAATAATCTTTACCACTGTTAATAAATTTTTTTTTTATCTGATCAAAGTTGAGCAATGTATCATATTAGTAATGCTGAAATAATCAAACCAAATATAAATATGTGTTCATTGCTTTACTCATTATTATTGTTCAGACTTTTTCTTAATTATAGACCTATTAAAATAAACCATAACTGATTTCAGAGGCATTTACTTACACTTTACTAGTTATCAGGGGGTTATTATTCTTTAATAGCATAATCTTTAGAGATTGCTAATGGGCGTGTTGAGGAAGGTAACAATGATGTTTGATTTTATATACTTATACACACCTTGGTGATCTGAAACCACATGTTAAAGCAAAAGGTTACAAATCTTGGTGTAACCCTGGATTTAAGTTTAAGAAACAGGTCAGCAGTGTTTTGCGGAAAAGTTTCATTCAGTTGTCATCTTTCCATCGGCTGCCTGTGTGATTAATTGATTTTAAAATCATTCTCTTGGCATTAAATATATTAATGGACTTGCTCCTTCATACCTCTCTGACTTGCTTTAGCCTTATGTTTCACCAAGGGCCCTTAGATAAGCTGATCAGCTTCTGTTGGTTGAAGAAATCAGGTCTTTTCAGTTAGTCATTAAATTTTAGAGAGACCTCTTCTCCTGTTTTTAAGTATCTCTTTAAATCACACTAACTTTCAGATGCTTTTGACAGCATGTCAGTTGGTTTGTTGTTGTTTTTGTTTTCATTTTTTTACAGTCGTAACTCTATCATAAATGATCATTTCCCTGTAAAACCCAGGCCCCTGATGGGAGATAGTTGTAAAATCTCTGTGCTTATACATGACAGAAAGAACAAAGCTAAAAGGATAAGAGACAGTAATAAACAATCACACTTAAAAACCATAAACTGTCAGGTACAACCAGACACAGAGTTAATATCAGCAACTAAGTCTTATAAACTGGCTTTACTGAACATTAGATCTCTGTCAGGAAAATCATTTTTAATCAATGACTTCATTACTGACCACGATCTTGATGTTCTGTTTTTAACAGAAACATGGTTACATGAATTTAATGAGGCTCCCATTCTGATAGAGTCGACGCTTCCGAGCTACAATTTTCTTTATAAGAGCAGACAGCAAAGAAAAGGTGGTGGTGGGGGGGCACTTTGTTTAAAGATTCACTAAAGTGTAAAAAGGTATCATACTCGTACTCGTCGTCTTCCGCTTTATCCGGGACCGGGTCGCAGGGGCAGCAGACTCAGCAGAGACGCCCAGACGTCCCTCTCTCCAGACACCTCCTCCAGCTCCTCCGGGGGGAGCCCAAGGCGTTCCCAGGCCAACCGAGAGACATAGTCCCTCCAGCGTGTCCTGGGCCGTCCCCTGGGCCTCCTCCCGGTGGGACGTGCCTGGAACACCTCCCGAGGAGGGTGTCCGGGAGGCATTCGGTATAGATGCCCAAGCCACCTCAACTGGCTCCGCTCGATGTGGAGGAGCAGCGGCTCTACTCCGAGCCCCTCCCGGATGGCCGAGCTCCTCACCCTATCTCTAAGGGAGTACCCGGCCACCCTACGGAAGAAGCTCAGTTCAGCCGCTTGTATCCGGGATCTCGTTCTTTCGGTCATGACCCAAAGGTCATGACCATAGGTGAGGGTAAGAATGTAGACTGACCGGTAAATCAAGAGCTTCGCTTTTCGGCTCAGCTCTCTCTTCAACCACAACGGACCGGCACAGCGCCCCCATTACTGCGGCAGCTGCACCGATCTGTCTGCCGATGTCCTGCTCCATTCTTCCCCTACTCGTGAACGAGACCCGAGATACTTAAACTCCTCCACTTGAGGCAGGAACTCCCCTCCAACCTCGGATTTGGAGGAGCTGATCCTCATTCCAGCCGCTTCACACTCGGCTGCGAACCGCCCCAGTGCATGCTGTAGGTCTTGGCTAGAGAGGGGCCAGCAGGACCATGTCATATGCAAAAAGAAGAGATGAAATCCACTGGTTTCCAAACCAGACCCCCTCTGGTCCTTGGCTGCGCCTAGAAATCCTGTCCATGAAAGTTATAAACAGGACCGGTGACCAAGGGCCGCCCTGCCGGAGTCCAACATGCACCGGGAACAGGTCCGACTTAGTGCAATGCGAATCAAACTCCTGCTCCGCTTGTACAGAGACCGGATGGCCCCTAGTAAAGGGGCCCCGATTCCATACTCCTGGAGCACCAATCACAGGGCATCACGAGGGACACAGTCAAATGCTTTCTCCAGGTCCACAAAACACATGTGGACCGGTTGAGCAAACTCCCATGAACCCTCGAGTACAAACAGGGACATATTTTGGACTTGATCGTCACTAAGGGTCTAAACATTTCCAAGGTGTCTGTAACTGATATTGCCCTATCCGACCACTTTTCTTATTTTTGAAAGGATCATCTCCAATGACTCAGTTTGCCAAAGAGACATTATAAGAAAACGCATCTTTAAGGACGATGCTGCTGTAACCCTTAACCAGATTTACTCTTCTACCTCCACTTTGCCCTGTAACACTGTAGATGAGCTGGTAGACAACTGTCCTTCTAAAATCTCGGACATCATTGGTTCAGTTGCTCCAATTGACAGGTCATTTCTGGGAAGAAAAAGTCTTCATGGACAAGTGCTCCACCAGTCAGAAGTGAAAAAAAGGAGTCGAAAAGCTGAACGGAGGTGGCAATAGACTAAACTCCAGGTTCACTATAACATCTATAAAAAGAGACTCCAAAGATATAACTCATAACTGAAAAATGCTACAGAATCTTTATTCCCTGAGATCATCAGCTAAAACATTAATAATGCTCGTGCATTATTTACCACGGTCGACAGGTTAACAAACCCTCCTGTAACTATAGCATCTGAACTCCACTCTACCAGGGCCTGCAATGAATTTGCCCACTTCTTCACTGAAAAAACCCAAAAGATCAGAGGGGCAATCAGCACATCCACATCAACTCCAAAGTTGTCTCCAACTAGAACTGATTTTGACAAAATTTCTCAATTTCAGAATCAGAATCAGAATCAGCTTTATTGCCAAGTTCGTACATACAAACAAGGAATTTGACTCCGGAACACTTTGCTCTCTGGTTTTTGTTTTTTGCATTAAAGAGTATACATATATACAATATACAAATATACACATATATAAATAAAAAGGTGCATTTGCAACATCTGTATGCTGTTGTTTAGTACTCTATTAAATACTCAACAGAGAAACAGCCTGGGGGAAGAAACTGTCTCTGTGACGGCTGGTTTTAGTAAACAGTGCTCTGTAGCGGCAGCCTGAAGGTAAAACTCTAAACAGTTTATGTGCAGGGTGTGTGGGGTCTGCAGAGATTTTTGCAGCTCTTTTTCTGACCCTAGACCTGTATAAGTCCTGGATGGAGGGAAGGTCAGCCCTGATTATTCTCTCTGCAGTCCTGATTATTCATTGCAGTCTGGACCTGTCCTGTTTTGTGGGTGAGCCAAACCACACTGAGATGGATGAAGACAGGACAGACTGTATGATGGCAGTGTAGAAGATGACCAGCAGCTCCTGTGGAAGGTTGTACTTCTTGAGTTGCCTCAGGATGTACAGTCTCTGCTGGGCCTTCTTTCGAACAGTGTCTATGTGTGAAGACCATCTCAGGTCCTTAGAGATGGTGGTTCCTAAGAACCTGAAGTGGTCCACAGCCAACACGGTGTTGTTGAGGATGGTGAGGGGGATGTATATGGTAGGTGTTTTCCGAAGGTCCACCCCTATTTCCACAGTCTTGAGTGGGTTGAGTTCCAGGTAGTTCTGACTACACCAGTGTATCAGCTGATCCACCTCCTGTCTGTATACCCACCCATTACCCTATTAAGACAGTGTCTCGCCCACGGCCAAAATTGAATAGGTTAAAAAATTATCTAAAAGGAAGAAATCAGGAAAATCTCATAAAAACAAACACAACTCAGACCGAAAAGAAAATAAAACTATTAAATGTGGCCTACTGAACATAAGATCTCTCTCTTGAAAGACATTGCTTGTTAGTGACCTGATTTGTGACAATCAGATTGATGTATTTTGCCTCACAGAAACCTGGCTGCAGCAAGAGGATTATGTTACTATAAATGAGTCAAGTCCTACTAATTATTTAAATTTTCACATTCCTCGAAATACTGGGCGAGGAGGAGTAGTAGTAACCATCTTTCAGTCTGATTTATTGATTAGTCCCAAACCAATCAATAGCTACAACTCTTTTGAATATTTAATCCTTAGTTTTCCTCATCCAAATTGCAAAGCACTAAAACCACTTCTGTTTGTTGTTTTGTACCGTCCACCAGGCCCTTACTCTCAATTTTTAGATCAGTTTTCAGACCTTTTATCTGATTTAGTGTTAAATACAGATAAAGAAATTATAGTGGGGGATTTTAACATTCATGTTGATGCTGAAAGTGATAGCCTAAATATAGCGTTTAATGCTATCTTAGACTCAATTGTCTTTGCTCAAAACTTTAACAAACCTACCCACCTTTGTCTTCATTCTCTGGACCTTGTGCTGACATATGGCAATGAGTGTAAAGAAAAAAAGTTTTTTCATAACCCCGTCCTGTCTGACCATTTCTTAATAACCTTTGAGTTTAATTTAACCGAGTACTCCACACCGGAAAGAAAATTTCATTATAGTAGATCATTATCAGGCAATGCTGTAACAACCTTTAAAGAATCTGTCCCACTTTTAATTTCCTCATTATCACTGAAAAGCACAGTGGAGGGCAATAATTCTGTTTCTGCCCCTTCACAAATTGACTCTTCTGTCGATAGTGTTTCTTCATCATTGCGTGATGCATTAGACAATGCAGCCCCCTTGAAAAAACAAAAAGGTAATCATTCATAGGAGGCTAGCTCCTTGGTTTAATTCAGAGCTGCATACTTTAAAGCACAATGTTAGAAAATTGGAGAGAAAATGGCGCTCTACACACCTAGAGGATTCTTACTTAATCTTGAATAATAGCCTACTGTTGTATAAAAAGACACTTCGCCAAGCCAGAACAGCTTATTTCTCATCATTAATAGAAGAGAACAAGAATAATCCTAGGTTTCTCTTTAGTACAGTTGCTAAACTTACACAGAGTCATAGCTCTGTTGAGCCATCCATTCCCTTAGCTCTTAGCAGTCATGACTTTATGGGATTCTTCTTAAATAAAATAGATTCTATTAAAAAAAAAAATCTTTGACATACTTCCAAAGATGATTACTTCATCCTCACCAAGTGAGACAACATTGGAAAAAACTGCAGAACCTGATTTGTGTTTCGACTGTTTTGATCCTGTGAAGCTTCCTGAGTTATCAGAAATATTAGCTTCATCTAAACCTTCAACTTGTATGTTAGACCTAATCCTGACCAAATTATTTAAGGAAGTGTTCCCACTGATTACCATCCCCATTTTAGATATGATTAATCTATCTTTAGTAAATGGATATGTACCACAGGCTTTTAAGTTAGCTGTAATTAAACCTTTACTTAAGAAACCTTCGCTTGATCGAGATGACTTGAAAAATTAGAGACCTATATCCAATCTTCCATTCTTATCTAAAATTCTTGAGAAAATAGTTGCTAATCAAATGTGTGAGCATTTACACAGCAATGACCTGTTGGAAGAGTTTCAGTCAGGCTTCAGAGCTCATCATAGCACTGAAACAGCTCTGCTGAAAGTCACTAATGATATTCTCCTAGCCTCAGATAATGGATTTGTGTCTGTACTGGTTCTGTTAGATCTCAGTGCTGCATTTGATACAGTCGACCATAATATTCTCTTAAAAAGGCTGGAATATGCTGTAGGGATCAGGGGAACAGCGCTAGGCTGGTTTAAATTTTATCTGTCTGACAGACTCCACTTTGTTCATGTAAATGATAAATCATCTTTAAACTCCAGGGTTAATTGTGGAGTACCACAGGGTTCAATACTTGGGCCAATTCTCTTTACTATATATATGCTTCCAATAGGTCAAATTACCAGGCAGCATAGGATACATTTTCACTGTTACGCTGATGATACTCAGCTTTACTTATCCATAAATCCTGATGAACCCAACCAGTTAGATAGACTACAAGCATGTCTTGAAGATATAAAAACTTGGATGACTTTAAATTTTTTGCTTCTAAATTCAGACAAGACAGAAGTTGTCGTCTTTGGACCGGAATCTTTAAAAAAGAAACTGCTTACTCAATCACTTAACCTGGATGGCATTAAATTGACCTCCGGTAATAAAGTAAAAAATAGTGGTGTTATTTTTGACCAGGACTAGTCCATGCATTTGTTACTTCAAGGTTGGACTATTGTAATTCTTTACTATCAGGATGTCCACAAAAAGCAATTAAAAGCCTTCAGCTGATTCAGAATGCTGCAGCAAGAATTCTGATGAAAATTAAAAAGAGATCATATTTCTCCTATTTTAGCTTCCCTTCATTGGTTCCCTGTTAAATCCAGAACAGAATTTAAAATTCTCCTCCTCACATATAAAGCCCTTAATGATCTAGCTCCATCATTCATCAGAGATCTGATTGTTCCATATGTTCCTAACAGGGCACTTTGTTCTCAGACTGCAGGTTTACTGGTGGTTCCTAGAGTATCTAGAAGTAGAATGGGAGGCAGATCCTTTGGTTATCAGGCTCCTCTCCTGTGGAACCAGCTCCCAGTTTTAGTCTGTGAGGCAGACACCCTGTCTACATTTAAGGCTAGGCTTAAAACTTTCCTTTTTGATAAAGCTTATAGTTAGAGTGGCTTAGTTTATCAGGGAGGGAGCCTTCCTCCCTCCCTGTTGGTTGGAGTAAGGGGGAGTCAGGTTTAGCCTAAACCGGCTCAGTTATGGTTGAGGTGCAAATACACCCTCCATTTCTGCTACCTGTATGACCCCTTCTCTTTTCCAATGGTTATAATCAGTCTGACAGAGGGAGGTATCCCAATCCTTGTGGTTTTTTGTATAACAATGACCATCAGTGGGACTCTTTGTGGGGTGCCTTGAGACGACATTGTTGTAAATAAGCGCAGTTTAACTAAATAATCTGAACTGAAACTATCTGTGTAGTTATGCTGCTATAGGCTTAGGCTGCTGGAGGACATAATGACCACTTTCACCCTCTTCGCTACATTCTCACACTACTCTCCAATTTTGCATTATTTACTGTTATTTCAGCTTTTAAACTTGTTCTCTCTTTTCTCTTCCTAGAAGCTACACCTGGCCTGGCTCTGTGTCTACCTGTGACACCTTTCTGAAGAGGGGAATCGTCCGAGCTTCTGCAGGCAACAAGTTAATGCTCACCCTCTACCGATGATCTACATAGCCCTGTCTTTTAGTGTTTAACCCTTTCTCTCTCCTAGACATGGGGATTGACTGAGCTTAACTGTAACTAACTGTATGTTCTCTCTTTCAGACTCTAACCTTGAAAACTGGCTCAGAGTTTATCTGTTCTTTCTTTCCAGGTGAAACGACTAAAGGAGCTACATCCATTACATTTACTTTTCCTTCCCATAGAAAGTACTCTTGGATCAGTGCTTCTTTGTTCTCTTCGTGTCTCTGCTCTGTTCTCTCAAACCCCCAGTCGGTCGTGCCAGATGGCCGCTCACACTGAGCCTGGTTCTGCTGGAGGTTTCTTCCTGTTAAAAGGGAGTTTTTCCTCTCCACTGTCGCTACATGCATGCTCAGTATGAGGGATTGCTGCAAAGTTAACGCCAGTGACTGTCCACTGTCTCTACATGCTCATCCAGGAGGAGTGAATGCTGCAAGTCACTGACTGGATGCAATCTGGTGGGTTTCCTTAGACAGAAAAACTTTTTATCCAATTTGAATAAATAACTGAATCTGACTGCAATGTTCAATGATTAGGATTAATTGGAATGTATGTACCTGACTGTTATGAAGTGCCTTGAGACAACATGTGTTGTGAATTGGCGCTATATAAATAAAACTGAATTGAATTGAATTGTATGCAGACTCATCACCATCCTGGATCAGGCCAATTACAGTGGTGTCATCTGCAAACTTCAGACGAGTTTCACAGACGAGTCCGCTGAGGTACAGTCATTTGTGTACAGGGAGAAGAGGAGTGGGAATAGAACACGCCCCTGGGGGGCACCAGTACATATTGATCTGGTTCGGGAGAGGATGCTCCCCAGTCTCACCTATTGCTGTCGGTCCGTCAGGAAGCTGTTGATCCACTGACGGGTAGAGGCTGGGACATTGAGCTGGGTGAGCTTCTGGTGGAGGATGTCTGGTATGATGGTGTTGAAGGCCGAGCTGAAGTCTACAAACAGGATCCTGTACGTCCCTGGATGGTCGAGGTGTTGCAGAATGAAGTGTACACCTAAGTTAACAGCATCATCTGCCAATCTGATTGCTCGGTAAGCAAACTGCAAGAGGTCCAGCCTGTAATGTCTTTCAGGTGCTTCAACACCAGCCACTCAAAGGATTTCATGACCACAGACGTCAGGGCTTCAGGCCTGTAGTCATTTAATCCTAGGATGGTGGGTTTGGGGACCTGGATGATGGTGGATTGTTTGAGGCAGAAGGGACCTCACACGTCTCCAGTGACTTGTTGAAAATCCGGGTGAAGATTGGGGCGAGTTGATTTGCGCAGGCTCTCAGGCATGATGGGGAGCTTTCTTTGTTTTCATGCGCTGAAAGAGCCTGTTTACATCTTCCTCGGAGGTCTTTAGTGCAGGCAGAGGGTCTGAAGGTAGGGGGTTGGTTGTTTTACGGGTCGAATTTGTTCCTGAATGGGATGTAGAGGAGATGATTTTAGGCATGAATGGCTTCCTGTCATGTCTGCAGTCGAAGCCATTCAGACGCTTGGCCAGGTGAGGACTCTGTTCCAGGATGGGTGGGGGGGGGGCTCCTGTAGGCAGTCAGGTTTCTCAGACCAGTCCATACAGCCGAAGCATCACCAGTAGAAAGGCTGTTCTTCAGCTTCGCACTGTAGCTTCTCTTGGCTGCTTTGATCTCCTTTGTTAGTGTGTTCCTGGCCTGCCCAATCTCCACTGTTGTGAGCTTCTTCCTTGTCTTTATGCAGATTCCTGAGGTGTGGAGTAAACCATGGCTTGTTGTTCCCAAAGGTGCAGAAGGTTTTGGTGTGCACACACATGTCCTCACAGAAACTGATGTATGATGTCACCACATCAGTTAGTTGGTTTAAGTCAGTGGCCGAAGTTTCAAAAACAGTCCAGTCTGTGCATTCAAAGCAGGCCTGCAGCATCTGCTTTGATTCGTCAGTCCACTTCTTAACAGTGTGAACCGTAGGTTTGGAAGCTCTTAGTCTCTGTCTGTAGGTTGGGATGAGATGGAAAAGACAATGATCCGAAAAACCCAGAGCAGCCCTGGTAACAGCATGATATGAGTCCTTTAAAGTTGTGTAACAATAGTCCAGTGTGTTTTGGTCTCTGGTGGGACACTGTCGGACCACTTGTTTGCTGAATATTGGACCATTTGCACGTTGCTGGATGCTACCAGGCCTTCCGGCGTTTTTGGCCATTTTGTATCCCAGGACAGTCCATTACTACAAATCCCAGCGGCCACTGCGGCTGATAGGACGAGGGCGTCGCAGCTCTGAGGCCACCACCAACTATATAACAGAGTATGAGTCGGCCCACCATTTGCTTCACGTTGGAGACCGGACCAACATCTGAAGCATCTCATTCTGGAGAAGAGGTCCCACATGGATTTAATTTATTCTCCTCGTTGGCCAACGGAAAAGAAAAATTCATGAAAGAAGTTTCTGGAATAAGAATGCCAGAAATTTCACTTTGCCGTGGTTTAAAGAAGTCCTCACAATTTGATAGATTAAAAACATTTTTGCAAAGTAGGGGGGACCAATATTGTGGTATACTGATAGACTCCTACCAAAAAAGACTGAAGGCTCAAAATAAATCAAGAATAAGTCAGTCAGAATAAGTCAGTAGTTTTGAGAATTTGCAATTACTTAAAAGTAACTGCCTAATTTATATAATGTTTTACGGGCAAGGCCCCACCACCCCTAGGGGATTTTATTCAAAAACAAAATGTCCACATAGAACTAGGTCAGCCTCTAGGGGGGAATGTGAGGTTCAATTCAGGACGTCTACAGATGGAAATTAGCATTTTGCTAAATCCGTTATATTTACGAAAACATTGTACATTCATTAATATAAATCGTCCCATTTAAATAAAACAAATCTAAAAAGAGTTGCCTTACCATAGTGTTAGCATAAGGGTTACCCGGTTGTTGCATGTTTTTAATCTTTAATCTTTTATTTGTTTCTTCATAACAGGGTTGTTTGCTTTTCATCTGAGTTATAAACGTCACAGAAAATGTTTCCAAAATGTTTTTTCATTGTCTAATTTATGTCAAAGTAATCTGTACTTTACCAGGGTGTTTAGACTTTTGAGAGCCACTGTTCTCAACAGGAGCAAAATTAAAGACACACATATTTTACATATATTTCAGAGGCAACAGAATATCAAGTTTGACAAATTCTCCTTGCTGTGTGGCACACATTTTTCAATACGCCAGCATGGCAGGATAAAATAAAACTATGATTTCAACTTAAAGCCAAAATCATGTTAGTCTTACACTCGATGGCTGAGATTGAATAGAATTTAGACAGACGTTCAGAGGAACCAGACTGGAACAGGCCAAACTTTATCTTTCTGTGCTTCTATCTGGGTCCTGGGTTATTCTGGCAGTTGTAGATGCGGAATGGGGAATCAAAATCTCAACTGTCTTTAAACGATTAAACCAACTAAGAACCAATTCTTCATTGCCCATTTCAAAGCACTTAATGTGAGTTTCCTTGTTACTTTGCAGTTCCTAAACTCCTGTGTTGTCTTGCTTATCAGAACGTCCAGCAGAAGTCAATAATTAATCTACCAATTTACAACATGTTTATCTCTGTTTTGGGTTGTTTGCTTGTACTATAGTGCTCTTATGTGCAAGGACATACTGAGAACTGGTGGACAAACTGATAAGTCTGGTATTGATGAAACACAAACACCAGCCAAAAAATAGCTTTTGTTGTGGGTTTGATACTGACCAGTTCTGCATCACATTCCCCAGTGATTTCTATGTCTGACTGATATAGTGTATTTTCTTTGTATTTAGAACATTTTGGCTTTTTTTTTTTTTTTTACCAAGAAAGTCTGATATAAAGAAAACCCATGTTGTTGTCTTTGTTCATTACACGTAACTTTTTATTATTTAAGCATAGACTCTAATGTATAAACCAACAACAAACTAGTCTAGTTAAAGTAATAATGAAGTTTACTGAGAAATATGAGTCATATATAAATGACGAGTATGGGCACATCATGCATGTTTAGTCAGCAACTGAGGAAATTCTAAAGGAGAGGAGAGGTCAGGCTGATTACAGGAGTCTAAGTAAAACTGTGGTGAGTGCAGTGCCTTTCAAAAGTATTTATACCCCTTAAACTTTCCCCATTTTGTCACTTTATAACCATAAGCTTTCCTGTACCTACTACTGTTTTTAAATTACTTAAAAATCAAAACTTGAAAAGTAAAAAAAACACAGCCAGGGCTACAATGGAGTGGTTTAGATCAAAGCATATTCATCTGTTCAGTGGTGCAATCAAAGTCATGACCTTAATTTTTACCTACTTTTTTGTTAAGTGCTTTTGTTATGAATTTGCAATATAGAAATGAACTGAATTGAAATTTGATTATGTGGTACATTATGTTAGTCTATCACTTAAAATCCTTATAAAAATACATTTGTGGGTGTAATATTACCAAATGTGAAAGAGTTCAATAGGTAATATTTGAAAGGAAGCCAGAGCTCAGCAGATGTCTAGTCAGTACCAGTGTCTTTGCTGTGAAAGCTATTCCAGTCTTTCTCAGATATGCATGCCTGAAAAATTGAAAAAGTGGACTGACTCCCATTGTTTGACCCTAATAAATTAGATCAGGTCCTGCACTTTTCAATGTCTCTTTTATACCCCATTTAGACTATAATGCAACAAATAAAAAATAGAGGTAATTACTTCGTTCCAACCTCCATCACCTCTGAATTAGTTCGATAAAACACATCCTGTGGGCCACTGTTTTATTTGGAGATAAAAATCAAACAGATTTATTCAGTCAGAAAGTTTAGAACCATAGATAGCAAAGGCGAAATCAACATAATCAGCTTTTTGGGTGTGATAACAGTGATGCATCTCTTTCACTCACCATAATTGAGGTAGAATACAGTATACAACTTTTTCACTGCATTGCAGGTGTGGGCTAAAGGCAGCTCAGACCAGGGCCCATTTTGCAACAGAGTCACATGCAGCAGTAACATGCAAACACAGGCAGGTGTCTGTTGCTCCCCAACAGGATCCCAGGAGCTATTTTTGAACGAAATGTAACAGTAATCATACTAATCACATAACCAACACAGCAACAAAGAAGTTTTTATTGAAGTTCAGGTATTGTTTTTGTGGGGTCATGGGTCCCCATTTTAAAACATAATCAGTCACCCATTGTCATCCTTATCTCCAAGCGGTGTTGACATGAGGATAGCTAGACAGTCAAGCGGTTGTAAATTAGTTCATATTAGAAAAGCTAGATTAAGGCAACCATAGACAGAAAATCTGGCTACAGTTGAAAGTCCTACTGATCTTCTTATGTTGTGACTTGCCTAGCTGATAGATTGCATATATGTGGAAGCAGGAGATGAGGCAATACAAACACACAGTCCACCCGTGCCTGGATCATGTCAATTCAAACAAGATGAAACTCAATTGATGTTCTGCCTTTTCTAAGTTACTATGGAGGTAAATTTGTCTCAATATTAATCAATCAAACAAAAAACTAATCTCAATCATAAAATATTAAGTTGTGATCAAAACTTTCAGAGTTGTAACAATTTTATTTTTTTAAATGGAATATTTTATTTTGGGGAGAAACAAATTGTTTGAAAAAACTTTTTGATCAAAATGACTCATTTTTTCTCATGAAGAGAAAAAAGTTATTTGCAAAACATAAACTTTTATTTGCGGATGTCAAAAATCTTTGGTTACAACTCTCGCTCTTTTGGTTGTGACGCTCTCTGTTTTTAGTTGAACTCAAAGAATTTTGAGTGCTGGAAACATGAACATCCTGGGCGGGGCCTAAAGACGAACGCTGTAAGACGTTTCCCTATTGGTTAGCACTGACTAAAGCGGCCGCTCGAACTGCAGGGCCTGCAGCGTCGCTTCAGTGAGGAGACATCAACTGTACAGAAGAAAACTGCGGTTAAGGGAGCCGACAGTCAGAAATACGCGGTCACGCCAGCCAACACTAGTTCTTTCTCAAAGATTAGCGTCGCGCATACAAGGCGCAGGGTCATATATATTATAACCAGAATTAATATTTCATAATTTTACTGTAAAGGTTTGGAGAAATACACAACTACCCCAAGTGTAGTATAAAACAGAATCCATGTCGATCAGACGGCACCCATAATCCTGTGTGTTGTCCTCACAACCCGTGATACTTCTTTCCTCTCCTGTGCAGTTCCCACACCACACTGTCATGGTGAGACACAGAGTGCTTTCCACCGTGGCCCTGTAGACATCTGTCAGCAGCTGAGGAGAGAGAACAGTCTGTTTTCATGTCCTGATGAAGAAGAGCTGTTGTTGTACCTTCTTCAACAGGCGAGGGGCGTTTCTGGTCCAGGAGAGGTCAGAGGAGATCTGGATGCTCTTGCACTTTAAGTTGTCCAGACTAGAGGGTGACACGGGTGTGGATTTTCTCTCCTGTCCCATCCCGCTCCCACAGAAAAATGTCTTGTCCCATCCCAATCCCAGGCCAGCATAACAAAACATGTACATAGTTGTATTTTACTCATTTATTAAGTGATTTCCTTTGAACAATGACATTACTTTTATGTGTCAAGTTGCTGAAACAAAAGAAAAATGCACCTAGCAAGAGAACTGTACTTGGTGAACAAAAGTGCAAAAAGGCATTACCTTCACAATTTAGAAACTGTACCTCAATGGTTCACAGCCCTGGTCCTCAGGGACCCCTTCCCTGCAAGACTTTGAATCCAGAACACCTGATTCAAATTCTGACATGACCTCCTATACAGGCATCAAGAATGGAGGGTCAAACTGGACAAATTTAATACAAAAAAATCACAATTAAATAAATGAATGTTGTGAATGTCCCATAAGTGAAGTAAATGTAACATGAAAGAAATGTAACATTAAATGTGCCATTAAATTAAAGGTACCATTTTTTTATTTAATACATCATTAGAAACAATAAATGTACCATTATATCATGAAATGGACTATTATGCAATTAAATGTGCCACTGAATAATTAAGTATAATTTTAAAGACGACATGACGTAATTAGTGGTACACTTAATATTTAATGATGTATTAAATAAATTGTACATTTAATGGTACATTAAATTTTTTTCTATTTCACAGCATATTTATGTAATATCTTCCCTTGATGAAGCGAGGGGACAAGGGGGGATTTTTTTCTTTTTTGCGTTCCCACGCAATACTTTTGCATTCGTTCACAATACTTTTTGCGTTCTCACGCAATAGTCTTTGCGTTATCTCGCAATACTTTGTGGGATAGTTTCCAAACCAGATAACTGCAAAAATGAAACAAACACTACACCCGTTTTGAGATTTATTGGGTTTTATTTTGAAATCTGTCTTAAATAAATTGATCTTCAATCAGACTAAAAGACAGTTTTTATCCACAAGCTGTCAGACTACTGAACTCTGGACAATAATACTGCACGAAACCACATCTGTGACACTTTGTTTGCTTATTACTGCTGCATGATGTGTACTTTTTTTTTTGCACGCCATTAGTGTTTTTGTTTTTATCGTGATTTGAACGGTTCTTCTTCTCCTAAGCATTTCATCGCATTGTTTACTGCGTGTTAACCTGCATATGACAAATAAACCATATCAATGACATCTCAGTGCTGTTTGTTTTATGAGCAGTTTGTCATCTGTGATGCTGTTCCAAAATGCCGAACGCAAAAGTATTGCGTGGGGACGCAAAAAAAAAAAAAAAAAAATCCTCCATGTCCCCTCTCGGGCTCCGTACCTTTCCCCTCTACTGTGGCAAACGCTCTTAAATCTTTTGTGCACATGGAGCAGTTTTGTTGGTCAGATGAGACTTGACACATAATGGTACTTTTGGTTTGATAAATGAAGAGATGCAGGGCTGATTCAATCCAGAATTTGCCTCGGTAATATTTGCGACTTTCCTGTCAGCTCTATGAGATAAGACCTTACTTCATCCAGTTCTCCACCTGCGTTTGCTCCCTCCATTCTGAACGCAGGTGGAAAACATCGAGCAGAAGCACTTTGGCTTATGGGTCGTGTAGTTCGTTTGACTCGCATTATAGTATAGGCTTCTTGGAAAAAAACTACACAATGGCAGCGTCGATCCAAGTTTTTTTTTTTTCTTAAAGTTTATAACAAAGTCTCAGTTTTACATTTCCAAGGACAATTGATCCTAGTTTATTTTCCCTCCTATTGGTTAGCTCCCGCTCCCGTCTGCTCCCGTTCATTTTTTATCCTGTACCGTCCCAATCACGTGATCTTTACTGATGCTGTCTCCCGTCCCGCGGGATTCCCGTGGGAATTCCGTGACCCGTGGGACTCCCGAAAAAATGTCAGCCTCTAGTCCAGACCACTTCCCACAGGACCTCATCGACCTCACCAAAAAGAAGCGTTTGTGGTACTTTGTTGGGGTAGTTGTGTATTTCTCCAGAAATCTACAGTGAAATTATGAAATACTAATTCTGGTTATAGCGTAGATGACCCTCTAATAAAATCTGAAGAGATTGTGTTGTCGCCTCTCATGGTTTTGGAGAAATACATTACTGAAAGTGGGACAAATGCATATAATGGTTGAGCATTTTGAGGTATTTTGACAAGATATTTCTCCAAAACTGTACAGTAAAATATTAAATATTTATTCTTTTACATAAAACATGAATGTGAAAGTTGTAAAAATGTAATTAATATAAATTTTCTGTAGGTTACCTTTCTGTTTTCCTCATTTTCTCAACCGTTGCCAGGATCGGCGTCCTTTCTGCTCCATTACCGTAATGCACCTTGTATGCACGACGCTAATCTTTAAGAGAGAGCTGGTGTCAGCTG
Source organism: Girardinichthys multiradiatus (assembly GCF_021462225.1). Lineage (NCBI taxonomy): Eukaryota > Metazoa > Chordata > Actinopteri > Cyprinodontiformes > Goodeidae > Girardinichthys > Girardinichthys multiradiatus. Next base: position 5,585,642 of record NC_061802.1, read on the forward strand.
GCGGAACTGCGTATTTCTGACTGTCGGCTCCCTTGACTGCAGTTTTCTTATGTACAGCTGATGTCTCCTCACTGAAGCGACGCTGCAGGCCCTGCAGTTCGAGCGGCCGCTTTAGTCAGTGCTAACCAATAGGGAAACGTCTTACAGCGTTCGTCTTTAGGCCCCGCCCAGGATGTTCATGTTTCCAGCACTCAAAATTCTTTGAGTTCAACTAAAAACAGAGAGCGTCACAACCAAAAGAGCGAGAGTCGTAGATTTTTGACATCCGCAAATAAACGTTTCTGCTTTGCAAATAACTTTTTTCTCTTCGTGAGAAAAAATGAGTTATTTTGATTAAAAAAAAAATTTTCAAACAATTTTTTTTTCTCCAAAAAAAAATATATTCCATAAAAAAAAAAAAAATGTTACAACTCTGAAAGTTTTGATCACAATTTAATATTTTTTGATTGAGATTAGTTTTTTTTTTATTGAATAATATTGAGACAAATTTACCTCCATAAGTTACACTATATAAGAAGGTTTTGTAAAGCACCCTAGAACTCCCTCTGGTGGTTGTTTGTGATATTGTTGGTTATTCTGGGAAAAAGAAAATACGTAGCAGACAGAACCAAGATGGCGGAACGTAATGTCGGAGAGTCGATAAAGAAAGCTGCTATCAACCTTAATACGTTGTTGTTTTGGACGAGATTTGTATTGGTTAATGTCGAACATAGTAATTATCATTGTTTGTGTAACAGTGGTGTGGTAATTTGTACATTTAAGTTATTTGTGAAAACGTTTATTTTAGCTTGCAGTAACCAGCTAATTTGCAATGTTAGTTAGCTGATGCCATGTTTCGTATATTTCAATTTTACGATGATCAGAGAAGGCAATTGTTAGAGGCCATTCTTAAATAAATCAGCAAAAAGAAAGAGACGTCTGTTTATTGGAGCATCGTTATCTTGCTGTCTAGCTGGTGAAAATGAGAGAACTCGGGGCGAGGACAGCATAATTGACAAATGACTGATACGTTGTTCACACACTCAGCTTTGGCTGTTATGGTATTTAGCTTTGTTTAAACCTTTATTTTGAAAAACAGAGTAGGTTAAGGGCTAAACATTAAAAACATGCTGAGAAATACAGTACCTAAACCTTTTAACTATGCAGTTAAATTTAAACAATACTCCTTTTACACAGCAGACTCTTATAAATACAGTTTCCAGAAGCACAAGTGGTTGATTGATTGATCTCCAGATGGCCCAAATGGTTGACACTAACTTTACCTGATGCAACGCAATAATACCTAAAAGGAAAGTCCTTCTACTTCAGCAGCTGTCAATAAATTCACAGATTAATTTCCACATGGCCCACAATGTTGCCTTGAAGCTTTCATTCCAAAACATTAACCAAGAGGGGATTCTTTGTCACTGTAAATTACTCCTTTACTGCAGTGTCTGTTCCATAGGCTCTGCTTTTAACACATCGAGTACATTAGTAAACAATGTTCAGACCTCCCCTCAGTGCTCCGCTCATCCTATAAGGCAGTGGACCATTAGATCCAGAAATACTTTATACTGGCTTGAGTAGAAGAGAACATTAACTCTGCACATTGATTTGGAGAGCAAAAGGAGGAGCATGCAGAGTTATGCATGAGTGTAAAAAATAAAATAACTAATAGCCACACATTTTTACAGTAGTGTGTTCTGAAATCTGACACAGAAACACATCTTGAAACGGATTTATTTGCTCGTTAATCATTTTATTTCAATAAATGACTTATGTTATTTATTAAAAACCAATGTGAGCTTTTCAATTGAGCGGCCTTGTTTTTGTAGCATAATAGCAGGTCCATTTATGTGCCATGTAAGGAGAAATAACCAGAGACTTCACGTGATATAGAATTAATTCCCTAAAATGGAAAATATGTTTGAGTGAAGATTAAATGTTATGAAACCCTTTTCCAAGTGGTTTTATGAGTTTAATTTGGTAAAATGAATGAATTTGGGCTGTAGAATGCAGGATTACAAAATGGCAATGTGGACATCAGCAACAAACTAAGACTAAACAAGCAAAAGAAAACTTCAACAGAGAGAAAACACAACATGTAAAAAGTTGCTCAGCATATTTTGATAATGCCGCTTAGATGTGAGACGACCTTATGAATACTGCATGAGATCTTATGACTCCATTAAGTGTGATATATGCAACTTTGAGTCAGCCAGCATGAAATCATACAGTTTAATGTGACTTAAAGGAGTATTTATCATGTTCACATCAGGCAGTGCAACTATAGGGTGGAGCTGTCAGAAGAGAGGCAACAGCTAAAAAGACTTCTCCTAAAGACTTCTCAATCATATGGCCTCAGCTGAAAGTTTATTATAGAAAATAACTCACATAACTATTATAGAAAATAGTTATGTGAGTTCAGTTTAAACATCTGAAGCCAACACAAACATGTGAAGCATTTCTGTAGATCTGTAAAATAGAGAGAGGCAATTAATCCATATTGCAATTAATTAATAAAATATACATTCCTGTCCCACATGAGACAAACATGGACATCTGAAATTTAACAAAACATTTAAACAAACCCAGAGACAATAATTATAATTAGTTTAGATGTTCAAATACCCAACAGACTAATCAATCAGCAAGCCATCCCTGGCCTTGATGCTAAAGTGCAGAGTGCTGCCTGCTCCTGTGAGCAGATCATAGGCTGCCATTCACTGATAATAACACCACAGGTGAGAGTGATGGAGCAGTGAATGCTGTCGCCAACCTTTTCTCGTCCAGTAGATACCTGCTTGAAAAGCCTTACATAGGGAGATAACCATCTAAATAAACCATGTCCACCTGTCTTGCAGAAGCTATTTGCCAAATGCTGCCACATAAATAACACCCAACATTCCAACCATCACAGACAGATTTGTCTAATCACAAGCTTACAAACAATGCAAGTGTAGCATTAGTATGTGGTAAAATCATGATGGTGTCATTAAATATAATGTTATTTTTCAAATCTTTAAAATTAGTTTGAAAGGTACATTTTCCTTGTCAGGGAACCCAAATTCCACTTTTATTAGGGAATGAGAAGAATATATCATAAAAAATATATATGTATTCTCAGAATCACCATGCTATCACTTTAACTGTAAATTGAATAATTGTGTGAAATCTAGTGAGTTTAAACTGAGTAACCATAGATAAACACTATGGTTTTAGACTTCAGGACTGAGACGGTTTGTGGAGTAATTGTTTAAAAAAGAGGTTCTGTTTTCTCCCACTGCAAAATAATTTTAAAGAAAGCGCACAAGAATCATGAACTGTGCGGCACACCAGGAATACTGTTTTGATCTAGCATCACCTGCGGACTGAAGCACACAGCACAGATGAAGACTTGAGTTATATCTCAACAGGGAGCACTGCTGGTAGATTAGATGGCAGATACCTGCTGTGGACCATGTGTTTTATTATGTTTCTTAGACTGAGTTTCTCACTGTCATTAAAAAGGCCATCTATGAGGAAACTGTGTTTCTGGCCTTATTTTGTTTCACTTCAACTTTGGCTCTCTCTGCTACCATAATTTTGTAGCAAATAACCTTATCCTGTTTTTATCAGTGAAAGCATGATCCAGTTTAAGTTTTTTTGTGTGGACACCAGGTATTGAAACCATCACTATTTTTCTCATTGAACATATTTCATATAATAGGCCCATAAACAATTAAATATAAAATTCACCCTCAAAAACTCAAGTAATCATGCCCAGAATAAAATCAAAATAAATAATTAAGTTTGTTGCACAAGAGTTAAATAAAACAGAATAAGCAAAACATGTTTACTGAAATGTATTTATTGCTTTGTAGAAAAGCTTTTTTTTGGCAATGACAACATCAATGCATCTCCAAAGTGGAGAAACTAGTAAAATGCATTACTCAGCTGTGATTTTCACCCATCCACACAAACTGACTTTAAATCTTGTAGGTTGCAGGGGAATTTTCTGTGCACCCTGATCTTGATTTCTTTCATTAGATTTTTTGTTAGATTCATTTTGGGTGGCTGCCTGGGCCACCGTAGGAGCTTCGTTTTCTTTCACTGAAACCATTGCAGATTTTTTCTGGCTGTGTGTTTGGGATAGGGGAGACTGGGTATGGTTATAAAACGTTTTGTTTCATCCCCTGTAACTCATTGATTTTTTTTTGTGTTAAACAATGTTTAGTGTTGGTCAAAAAATGACTTTCCACCTCAAAATCTGTTTTCTTTCCATACAGTTTGCGCATGCCTTGATACCCACCCTGTGAGATTAAACAGGAAGTAGGTGAAAACTGAAATGACAGTAGTGTTTTTCCACTGAAGGAACTCTCGTTCGTGAACCGGTTCAGTACGCGTGTATATAATAAAAATATTATGGCAGAAATGATCAAAAAACAAACACAAAAGACCAAAACATAAACACTAGTTGACCATGACAAGGTTGGAACTGAGCTGAAAACATGGCTTTTTTTTGTTGATAAACTAGAACTTACTGTTAATTTTTAAGACATATTCATGCTCACAGCTACACTTGGGGTTCCTGCACATTTTTCTTTTTTTCTCAGTGTGTTTGTTTGTTTTACTGGCTACAAACCTCCTATGAAATCAAAACCAGGGATTTCTGATTATCCCTCCAAAACGTCTTTGTTCACGTTACGCCACTGTATAACTACTTTTGTTGGATACCTATGATCATCGCTCTGTGAAAAGTCGAGTTCTACCAAATCTTCAACTTCCTGGCTGATGTCTTGGGATATTGCTTCAATATTTTCATATAATGTTATTTCCTCATGATACACCTATTTTTTCAGCGGCTGGGATGAGGATCAGCTCCTCCAAGTCAGAGGCCATGGTTCTCGACCGGAAAAGGGTGGCTTGTCTTTTTCAGGTTGGAGGGGAGTTCCTGCTTCAAGTGGAGGAGTTCAAGTATCTCGGGGTCTTGTTCACGAGTGAGGGAAGAATGGAGCGGGAGATCGACAGATGGATCGGTGCAGCTGCTGCAGTAATGGGGACGCTGTGCCGGTCCGTTGTGGTGAAGAGAGAGATGAGCCGAAAAGCGAAGCTCTCGATTTACCGGTCGGTCTACGTTCCTACCCTCACCTATGGCCATGAACTTTGGGTCATGACCGAAAGAACGAGATCCCGGATACAAGCAGCTGAAATGAGCTTCCTCCATAGGGTGGCTGGGCACTCCCTTAGAGATAGGGTGAGGAGCTCGGCCATCCGGGAGGGGCTCGGAGTAGAGCCACTGCTCCTCCACATCGAGCGGAACCAGTTGAGGTGGCTCGGGCATCTATACCGAATGCCTCCTGGACACCTTCCTCGGGAGGTGTTCCAGGCACGTCCCACTGGGAGGAGGTCCAGGGGACGGCCCAGGACACGCTGGAGGGACCATGTCTCTCGGCTGGCCTGGGAACGCCTTGGGCCTCCCCCAGAGGAGCTGGAAGAGGTGTCTGGGGAGAGGGACGTCTGGGCATCTCTGCTGAGTCTGCTGCCCCCGCGACCCGGTCCCGGATAAAGCGGAAGACGACAAGTACTAGTACGAGCATCTATTTTTACGAAGTGGGGCTGATCTGCACATCTCACAACAAAACACTATCATCTCTGGGACAGAAAGAGAACCTGTCTATATCCTGAACAGTGTTATTGCTGGACATTCCTATAGTATTTATATTTACATATGGAGTTCAAACGAAAATTCAGAATGAAAGACTCACCCTCGACATCTCCACCTTCCAATGACTTACTTGTGCGTCTCCCGGCCTTCCAATCAGCATCCTGTCCGCCTGATTCATCATCCAATCACCTTCCGATGCCTTGTTTTTAAAGGACCTTCGGCTGTGTTCCTCCTCGCTTGACAGCTGAGCTCATCCCTCCTCCACCCCACCTCCAACATCTTCCTCCACATCTATTCTGGCTTTCTCGCTCCCTGGCCACCAATCCACCACCAGTGTCGGATCAGGGGGAAGACATCTCTAAATCTAAACCTTACAAATGATCATCTTAGCTCATATCATTCACAGCATTCATGTCTTCTTCCCAGGTCCGAGCGCCAAAGATATAATAATGTGATTTCACATCATTAAAACTTTTCTAATTTCCAACCCTCTCTTTGTGAGTCTTTTCAGATTGAAATGATTGTTTAATAGATGAGAGCTGCAAGTAGAGACATCTGGAAATTATACCCAAGGAGAGAGAGAAAAAAACTATCTTATATGTTTCAGCTATAGGCAACAACATTCAGTTTTTTTTTACAAAAATATAATTTTGTATGGCCTTTTTAATAAACATAATAATAAAATTCCACACAAACAGAAGGGCCAACTAGTCACTTCCTCAAGCTGGTTTTTTATAAAGTTTGTGCCGAAATCCTGAAATCTTTATCAAGAAGGCCAAATGAACAGTGTGTGTCAGGAGGAGGATGAGCAGTGTGTGCAAGTGTCTGTGTGGGTCATTATTCTTGAAGGCAGCTGGTATAGCAGCCGTATCAGTAGCTGTGACTGGAGCGAACATCTTTTAAAGGTACATGTCTCTGTACATTTGCCTATAAGTGCGTGTGTGTATGTTTTGTGGGTGCGTGTAAGTATATGCACATGCATGGAACATGCAACTTGAACTTGTGCATTTGTTACCTGTCTACACACCTGCTTTTGTGTTTGTATGTTTGCAATCAATCACCTGAAAATGCCACCTCTCCAGTTTTATATCAGGCTCAGTATTTGACAGAAGAATGTATAATAAATCTGGTCCAACTGGGTTTTGTATTTTAATCTGTCTAAGAGAATAATCGACTGTATGGAGCCAGATTCTAATATCTGCTGACAAAAAAGTTAACTCTTGCTTTGTCGTGTACTGTTTTCCATCAGCACTGGGAGCATGTCTTGTGTTACCTCAGAAAACAGCATTCTGGTTTGTTTAGAGCGGCTATAAATGTTCAACAAATCTGTGCTAAGTAGACTGTAATTTTTAAGTTTCTGGAACCAGAGGCTTTACAGCCTTTATCCTGAGTATTACATAATACAGGGTACCAGGGTTTGCCTCATTTGGCAACTTTATACACCACTTTATTTATGAGTTTATTTTATTAGGTGTGTGATTCTTTATTATGAACCAAATATATATCCCACAATGAAATAATAATAAAAAAGATTTTATTATGCTAATCTATGTGGTCTGTTAGTTGGTCAGTGGAAGACAGATTCTAGTTTCGACACTGACACCATCATTTAAAACAGCTCTTGCAAAAGTATTAATACTACTTAAACCTCCATATTTTATGTTGCATAAACTTATTAGATATATTTAATTTTCATATTATGAGATAGAAAAACTCAAAGTACTGAATCATTTTCAAATAAAAGGAAAATGATACATGCTCTTTAAAGTTTTTCACTTATATTAAGAAAAGTGTGCAATGGATTTGTATTTAGCTCTCTTTACTTAAAGTGCAACAACAGACTTAGGTTATAAAACAAAATCCCAAGCTCTGGAAATCAGAAGGAGTCATCAGAAGTTCAATACATCCTCTGAAAGTGAAACAGGTGTTTTTCAACCACAAACCAACCAACACATGGTCATCCTAAACTGACAAGCCAGACAAACAGAGCATTAATCAGAGAAACAGCCTGTGGTAGCTCTGGAGGAGCAGCAGAGATCCACAGCCCAGGCGAGAGAATCTGTTGACAATACAGGTATTAGTTGTGCACTCAACAAATCTCTTTTTGATGGAAGATTTGGAGAAAAATGTCATATGAGACCAAAATTATACTCTCAGCCTACATGTAAAACACTATGTGCGACAGAAAACTAACACTCTGGACACACTATCTCCACTGTCAAACATGGTGGTGGCAGCATCATACTGTGGGGATGCATTTTATCTGCAAGCACAGGTAAATTGAGGTTGATGGTAAAACTGATTTAGCTGAATACAGAATAGACTTAGAAGAAAACCTGTTAGAGGCTACAAAACACTGGGGCAATCTCATTTTCCAGCAGGACAACAACCCTGAACAAACAGCCAGATCAAAGCATATTCATGTATTGGAATGGCCTAGTCAAAGGCCAGATCTAAATCCACTTGAGATACTTTAAAAACTGATATTCACAAAACAAATGCACAAAATCTCAGTCCTTAAATATGCAAAGCTGGTAAAAACATACACCCCAAAGATTTTCAGACTTAATTTCAGGAAAGGATGTATCTACAAAGATTTAAAGGGACTTAAAACAAAGGCATAGTACAGTTTTTAGATTATTAGTTATAAAAAAATACAATTGCTATGTATGATTTTTCTTCAACTACACAATTATGTGCTACTTTGTGTTGGTCTATCAATTGATTTTATTGATGTTTGTGCCGGTAATATAAACAAATGTAGAAATGTTTATTGGATATGAATAAGGAGACCATTTTAGCAGTTTCCCGCATTTATTAAAAAGTGCAAACCACTATTTGGAGTTATATGTTTAGTATAATTCTCAGTTGCAAATTTCAAACTTAACTGTTCAAGCAATGCCATTTACACATGAACTGTGTTTAACTTAAAATCCGCTACTTTGGTTGAGTAATATAACTATATTAGTATTAACTTTTTTTAATTACCGGTAACTGTTTAATGAACTTTTTGTTAAATACACCGGATAATTTATTAATCTGCAAAATAATGCAAGCTAGTTAAAGCATAGCAAAATAAAGTGACCAATATTAACAAATGTAGTTATTGGTCATCTACAGGAAGGTTAAAGATAAGATTTTGTTAGTTTGTAGATTTTCTAATATGCCTGTCTTTGTCATTCATATAATTTGCTTTTAATTGATTCCTTTTATAATAGAATGCACCAACAAAAAACAGTAAGAAATATTAAAATACATCATTTAAGGACAATTAAACATACAAAATCAGTTTTCATGTTAATATACTAACAACATTAATGCTTTGCATATGCACATCTTGAAAAGGTCTGTTATAGAAAACATAGGTAAAATATGACATATAATATGACATAGGTCAAATGCTACACATGTAGGCATCCTAACAGCCCTTACAGCTCATTTCAAGCCTTGCTCCAGAGCACACAAATGCCATCTCAAGCTCCTGGGCTGAAGCCAGCATCAATTCTCTGTCCCCACAAGCTTTTACTCTAAACTTTTGCCCTTCACTCCTCAGACTGAGGCAACCAATCACTCCTTTATTCTATTCAGACTACTTCCACAGGTATATTGTTTTTCTCCCCAAGCCCCAGTTTCATCTTGAGCATGAGAACTCACCTCCAGCCACACCATAGACTGCACAACGGGGCTCGTCAGAATTTCTCTCTTTTATTTTGTTCTGTCACTGCTCACTAAACATTTTTCCATAGACCCTTGTCATTTCAGGTCAGGTACAACAGAAAAGGGACAAGAACATTTTTTCTTTTGTTCTGGCTTTTTGTTGAGCTGATGCTGATCTAAAAAATTGTCTTTTTAAATCTTTCCTTCAAAATTGTGCCTAATATTCTTTTTCTTTTATTGTCTAGTGAGCCACATCATGTTCTAATGTTGGGTGAATTTGTATTCCTATCCTTAAGGGACAATTGTCTAATCTCCATTATCTTTGCATCCAAACTAGCAGCACTTTCTCTGGTTTATAAAGTTAATCAAAACCCGTTCAAACCTATCTGAACATGAGACATAAAGTACCTTGCAAAAGTATTCCCTGACCTAAAAGATTTTACTAGATTGTCACATTACCACAACACACATAAATGTAACATACATCAGATGACTGTGAAGAGGAAGCAAAAGCAAACAGCTTTCAAGTATAAGTTACACTCAATTTGTGTTTAGCCACTCAATATGATTTCTCTAAATAAAAGCCAGTGCAACCAACTGCTTTTAGAGGTTGGCTAATTAGCCACTTGTGTGGAATTTAAACTAAGTGTAAATGTAACCCTGAAGGCCACAGAGGTGTGTAAGAGGAATTTAAACAGTATGATGGACACTTTAAGGAACACAAAGCCAGGTTGGAGACAAATAAGCAATCTTAAGTTATGAAACATCATCCCAAGAGTTAAAGATCTCACAAAGCACTGTGCAATGCAAATGGGTAGACAATGGCACATCTACAAACCTACCAACATCTGTTGACATTGACCTAAATTGACAGGCCGGCCAAGAAGAGCAATAATCAAAGAAGCCAAAGAATCACAGCTCAATGTGTTTATAGGCTTTGTGAAAGAGTCGTCGTCGTCGTCATCTTCAGCTTCATCCGGGACTGGGTTGCGGGGGCAGCAGACACAGTAGAGACACCCAGACTTCCCTCTCTCCAGACAGCTCCTCCGGGGGGGAGCCCAAGGCATTCCCAGGCCAACCGAGAGGCATAGTTCCTCCAGCGTGGTTTCGGTGGGACGTGCCTGAAACACCTCCCGAGGAAGGCATCCAGGAGGCATCCAGTATAGATGCCCGAGCCACCTCAACTGGCTCCTCTCATTGTGGAGGAGCAACGGCTCTACTCCGAGCTCCTCACGGATGGTTGAGCTCCTCACCTTATCTCTAAGGGAGTGTAGCCGCTTGTATCCGGGATCTCGCTCTTCTGGTCATGGCCCAAAGTTTATGGCCATAGGTGAGAGTAGGAACGTAGACCAACCGGTAAATCGAGAGCTTCGCTTTTCGGCACAGCTCTTTCTTCACCACAATGGACCGGCACAGTGTCCCTATTACTGCAGCAGCTGTCTGTCGATCTCCCGCTCCATTCTCCCCTCACTCGAGATACTTGAACTCCTCCACTCGAGGCAGGAACTCCCCTCCAACCTGAAGAGGGCAAGCCAAGCTTTTCCGGTCAAGAACCATGGCCTCGGACTTGGAGGAGTTGATCTTCATCCCAACCGCTTCACACTCGGCTGCAAACCGCCCCAGTGCAGGCTGTTGGTCTTCGCAAGAGGGGGCCAGCAGGACCATTTCAAATGCAAAAAGAAGACACAAAATCCCCAAACCAGACCCCCTTTGGATCTTGGCTGCTCCTAGAAATCCTGTCCATAAAAGTTATTAACAGGACTGGTGACAAAGGGCAGCCCTGCCGGAGTCCAACATGCACCCGGAACAGGTTCAACTTAGTGCCAGCAATGCGGACAAAACTCCTGCTCCGTTTGTACAGAGACCGGATGGCCCTTAAAAAAGGACTCTGTACTCCTGGAGCATCCCCCAAAATGCACCAAGAGGGACACAGTCAAATGCCTTTTCCAGGTCCACAAAACACTTGTGGACTGGTTGGGCAAACTCCAATTAACCCTCGAGTACCCTGCAGGGGGTGTAGTGCTGGTCCAATGTTCCACGGCCGGGACAAAAACCACACTGTTCCTCCTAAAGCCGAGGTTCAACTATCGGCTGGACTATCCTCTCCAATACCCTGGCGTAGGCCTTACCAGGGATGCTGAGGAGTGTGATTCCCCTATAGTTGGAACACACCCTCTGGTCGCCCTTCTTATGAAGAGGGACCACCACCCCGGTCTGCCAGTCCAGAGGCACTGTCCCCGACCGTCACACAATGTTGAAGAGGTTTCTGTCATGGTTGTCATTGCAACCATGACAACCCCACAACATCCAGAGACTTGAGGTACTCAGGGTGGATCTCATCCAACCCTGAAGCCCTGTCACTGTGGAGCTTTTTAACCACCTCGGTGACTTGAGCCTGGGTGATGAAAGAGTCTAACCCCGAGTCCCCAGCCTCTGCTTCCACCAGACAATGCATGACGGCAGGATTGAGGAGATCCTCGAAGTGCTTCTTCCACTGCCCGAAGCACTGCTTCCCCCTCCTGAGGGGCCTGATGGTTTGCCAGAATCGCTTCGAGGTAGTCCTTCTCCATGACCTTACCGAACTCCTCCCAGGCCCGAGTTTTTGCCTCTGCCAAAGCCCGGGCTGCGACAAGCCTGACCTCATGGTACCTATCTGCCACCCCAGGAGTCCCACAAGCCAAGCACAGCCGACAGGACTCCTTCAGCTTGACAGCATCCCTCACTGCCAGGTTCCACCACTGGATTTGGGGACTGCAGCCGTGACAAGCACCACAGACCTTACGGCCACAGCTACGGGCGGCAGCATTGACAATAGATGCGGAGAACATGGAACACTTGGACTCTATGATTTCAACCTCCCCCGGAATCTCGTCAAAGCTCTCCCGGAGGAGGGAGTTGAATACATCCCTGGCTGAGGGCTCCACCAGATGTTCCCAGCAGATCCTCAATATACACTTGGGCCTGCCAAGTCTTTCCGGCTTTTGTGAAAGTGTTGAGAAGAAAACTACTGCTGAACAAAAGCCATAAGAGGTTCGCCTTAAAGTGTGTCACATCCCATGTAGAGACACAGTAAGCATGGAAAAAAGGTGGTCTGCTCAGATGGGATTAAAACTCTTTGGTCTGCATGGAAAATGTTATGTCTGAAGAAAGACAGACACTGCTGAACACAGTACCCCGAGCAAAATTTCTAATTTAAATTTACAAAGCCGGTAACACATACACAAGAATTGGAGCTGAATACAACAGTGTAACACACTTCTCAAAAATGTATTTGTAAAAAAAATAGAAACAAAAAACACAAATCTTTTTGCTTTCAATTCACAATTATGTCAAAATTCTAATAAAATACATTGACGTTTCTGCTTGTAAAGTGAAAGAAGCTATAAAAATTCAAGGTGTTTGAATACCTTTGCAAGGCACTGTTGGCACACAAACATCAAAGTAAACCTTGTGCATCTCTGTGTCCAAGGATCTGTTTCGGCGTCTTTTGAGTGAAGGCACCGACTGGCTGAAATATATTGATTTATTTCAGGTAGGCAGGCATCACAAGCAGGCTGTTCTAAGGTCAGTTGTGAATGTTCTTTTCTTTTAGCAAAGGCATTTCTGAATTCCTGAAAGGAATTGCCACTTTACGTATTTCTACATGAGGTCTATTTTATCCTATTAATTCCTTTAAACCCCATCTTCCATTTTGTCTATACATCTTTACACCCCCTCCCCACACACATTGTATTGTCTTTTACACCTACGCTGCTCCACATTAAGTAGAAATGTGCAGCTATGGTACATTGAGATGGTAAGTTTTTCATGAAAATAAACACAACTCATTGAGATCTGCTGGTGTTATGGTTTTTCACTGCTTCTTTAATTGGTGGAATGTTAAAACCCTCACAGCTGTGACAGAAATTTTGCTAGGTCCAAAGCAATAAAAACATGTACAGAGAAACTGATTAATTGAACTAGTATAATCTAGTTGAAAATTTGATAGTTGTTTTTAAATACATTAACTTAAGACAAATCAGTTTTTAACAAAATTAACAGAGGTGCAATTATTATTTTCCCTAAATCGAAGCATTTTTATATATACACTTTATTTTTTAAGTTGATCAGAGTTTATAGCACCTTAAAATTAATAATCATTCACTGTCTGTTTCTCTGGTGTGTAAATATGACACAACACAGAGGCCACTATTTTTTTTTTGCCACTGACCTAGGCTCTACGATGACCTATATTTATCTTGCTCCATGTACAGTGGGAAGTGTGACAGAGGGCACTGTAAGCTTTATTGATGGAAAATTGTGTGCAACAAAACCTTACCAATATATTGAAATGCTGATTGCTTTGAAATCATTCCACTTCAGACTTAGTAGATTGGGTAAAATGAGGAGATCTGAATAATAAAAATCTGTATAATGAGGCTTAATTGAGTACGTTGAAGCAAAATGCCTCCTGTGACTTTTCTCCCCTGAAATCTGAAAGTGGAAAGCTACTAGCGATTAGAGACGCTTCGCCTGCAGGTGCACAAAAAGATGGGAGAAGTTAGTTACAGGTGAAAAAACAGCTCTAGCTCTGGTCAGAATACTACAAGTGGTTAAATTACTTAATTTTGGGGGGAAATGAAAAAAATACTGACAAACCTATCTCAGGGTAAGGTTCTTTAGACACAAGCTTATAGAGTGCAGAATATTCTCTTGTGCCTTTTATTGGTCCTTTAAATATGTAAAGCCTGAACACTTTGTCACTCCGTATCAATGAAAACCTCAAACAACTGATCTGGGTTGTGGAGCTCTGCTGAAGCTCTCTAACAAAATACATGATACATTCCAAAAAATTCAAGGTCCATTTTTGTTGTGAAAAATGGTCCCAACAGATGAGAGATATGATTCTAAGCAAAATATATCTGTTTTTTCAGAAAGGAACAAATGTGCTTCCAACACAAAATGAAATACATAGAAAGTTGCCACAGGCACATCTAGACATTTTGACAAAGCATTTACCAGATTCTTTAATGACAAAAAGTACATCTAATGAAGGGTGCCACTGGACTTCAGTGGTGAAACGTTGTTGTAGGTTGGTCTGTTTTACTTTGACAGTTTTTAATAGTTTTTCTACTTTCACTTTCTGGAAGGAGGTTTGTTGGATTTTACAATTTCCAATTTAAGAAACAGGCCTTTCTCACAGCAGTTAAATTATCACATTAACTGCAGCTGCAAATTCAAACAAACTTTGATAGTGTCATTAGTGGCCTATTCTGTCTACTGTTTTATCAAATGACTTTGTGTAATTCATTGAGCAAAGCCAATTAAGTCTAAAAAAATGGATCTTATCACCGTATTACTGCTGTGGCAGTTGTAACAAGCACTGATTAAAGTGATCCATTCTTTAGGTCAGAATGTTTGCTGCTAGGCAGGTGAACATGCTGTGGCAGAATACTTTTAAAACTGGTTTAGGGGCCACTTAATGAATCCATCCTCATATTAAACATATCCTCCTGGTAAAGTTTGATAACAGTTAAACACAAATCAAAACTTTGCCACATTATAAACCAAGCCAGTAAAATTATTAGTTAAGTTTGAAGCTCACTGTCTGAGCTGCCCGTCTGTGGTAAGGAAAGCCCCCAGGTCACAGTGAACCCTTAACATTCCCCTCACCTCTTCTTTCAGCTTCTTACCTCTTGGAGGCGCTACAAAGCTCCCCTTGCCAAGAAAAATAAAATACAAACTCATGTCCCTTCTGCAATAACCCTTTTAAACAAGTCAGCGTAGTCACACTGCCTTTATTTGGTTTTCATTTGAATTCAATTATTATTTATATTTTTCTCATTGTATTTTCATTGGGATCCATCCATCCATCCATCCATCCATTGATTCATCCATTTAACCATCCAACCAAACCTGAGTGTAAAGAAGACGTTTCTGCTTACTTTAAAGGGTTATTAGGACTTAGGCATCTTGGGTCGTCGTAGAATACAAAAGTGCAACGCGAGGGACAATAGTCTCTACATGCAGGTGATAATTTATTGAAAATAAAAATTAAAAATGCAGATGAATAACGGGGGAAACTGGAAATAAATGCAACCAGGCTAGGCAGCAGAAGGACAGAAAAGCATGCATAGTAGAAAATGAATAACTTAGTTCTGGAAACAGTCTGACATTACATTATTGACATGAGAACCAGGTGAGTACAATCAAGATAATTTGTTGTGGCTGGGTGAGGACCTTAATTAATGATCTAAGGTACAATGACAAAATAACACAGAAGCAAACACACAGAGATATATTGAACCAAAGACTAACACTGAATTAAGACTTCAAACCAATTCGCAAAGAACAGAATACAAGAAAGAACTAAGAAACTCAACACAAAACAATTAATTGTGTGTGAAATACTGTGAGCGACAGAAAATTCAAAAGAAAAATCATAACCCCAAAATGATCTACATTTAAAACTAAAGGGATAAACAACCCTTAATGTGCAAAATATGCAAATCAACCCCAGACCATGGGATCATGACATTAGCTGACTTTTAACCTTCTTGTAAAGCTAACTGAGCAGTCTGAAAAAGTGGTAAACTAATATGCTGTTTCGGCACAGTTTCATTTCTCATTGGATGATAAGGGAACACAATCTCTTTGGAGTTGCACATGAGTTTCTCTCAGGAAGGCTTGCTGAGAAAAAAAAGTTTTCATAAGTGCAGCAGGCAGACATTCACAGGCATTACCTTCATTAAAGCAGAGCTTCAGATGTCTCCTTGTTCTGGTTCTTTTGGATGTTCTGACATGTTGAGGTGTTGTGCTTTTAAAGTCTTTCTCACTTCCCGGGACTTCCTGTAACCTCCTACATTTTTTTGCTCCACTGAAGAGGAGACAAGCTGGAAGATGTATCTGTAAAATAGACATTCACTATGGGCATCAGCACCTTGGAGTGAAAACCCACAACTTAAATTTATGAAGGACAAAGATATTTCCAGGAAAATCCTCCAAGGTCATTAAACACACCAGAATACCTCACACATAAGAATTATCATTATCACATCAATATTGAAAGATATTCTTAGAATGGGAGTCTTGACGATGCAAGGGCAACATATAAATTTAAAAGTGCGGCACAAGTAGTAAAAAGTAGTAATAAAAATCAGAGCTTTAAAATAATGGGAGAAAATGATTCAAAGTCTGGAATTCTCTAAAGTGAATTGCATGTGTGCACACCAGAAATATCCCATGGCCCACTGATTATCTTAGGACGTTAGGTGTGTGCCTCAAGCTGGAGTCAGAACTGACAGTCTACATGAAGTGGAGAGACAACGAGATGCTTAAAAATGTGAAATATGAAGGCAGCTACATCTGATTGCATTTATTGGTTGAAATGGAGTTTAAACGAAAATTCAACATGGAAGACTCACCACCCCGTCTCGTCCAATCACTCCTCACTGGCTGCTCAAATCAATGGCAGGTCCGCACTCCTCCTCGGCCAATCATCTCCCAGGGCATCACTTTTAAAGACCATTTGCATGGAAGACGCCGCTCTTCTGCTGAACTTTGACTGTCCTCCACCCCTTCTCCACCATGGGCTCCCAACTCCTTCCATACCAAGGCCTACACCACCACCAGTATCGGATCCCAAGGGGGAAGACGTACCTAATCATAATCATAAGATGTTTATTCAAACTCATTTCATCCTCAGCGTTCACATCTTCTTCAGGGGTCCGAGCGCCAAAGAAATAATCTTTCATTAATAAACTCTTTAACCGTCTTCTTGTTGTTTCTCCATTATGTGAGTCTTTCCAGGTTGAATTCTGTTTTATACAGAAATGTAAGGTTGTACAGTAATTCATATTCACATCCAGCTCTGCATCCTGCCTTTGAACATGACCATGACCATGGTATAAACACAATAAAAGTCTCAGGTCTCATGTTCCATCTACAATCATTTGTTGTACTGTAACCGGAAAACAGGTTCAGGTTTCAAGACTAATTCTGCATGATGCATTTGTGTTTTTCTCGCATTTAAATGTAACAAAATATAGGTCTACATTTAAACATGGTGTTCAGATTTATTCCAAAATGTTCTTCTTTTCCGAGAAGAAGGATGGCTATTTTAAAAGAGGAAACAAAAGTACCATCACAAACAGGATTATAAAAACAACAGGAAATATCAACAATTTAAACAATAAAGGGTTTATCCACAAGATTAACTATGTTTTAAAATGTAATGAGGGGATGACGCTCACCTGTGGGGGTGTGGCCCATGTGGGGAGGGTATTCATGGGGTTTGTGTTCAGAGGCATGTGTTCGATATCTGTGTCCTGGTTGGTGATTGCCCTGTGAGGAAATTCATGTTGAAACCCATGGGGGATGGGGGGCTCATGGAGTTGAGATCAGAATTCATTGGGGGTTGGGACTGTTTCATCCTCTGGTTGGCGGGCTCGTTTGGACCAGGTCAACCCCTCTTTTGTTCATGGCTCCCTCTCCGGTTGGGGATGTGGGTCATTGGGGACATCATTGGGGAGGGGACATCCGGGCTGGGGTCGCTCGGGTTTGGATAGTGCCAGCACTAGTCTGGGCTGATGTTAGGGCGGTCTGCCTGTCTCCACCCTAACCGGTGTCAGGATAGGTCTTGGGTTGCTCCCTTTCCTGGATCAGTTTAGGCCCCCCATCAAATGTGGGGCCTATTTCCTCCCCGCCACACTACCTGCCGGGGCCTGGGTCAATGGGCTCTGTCGGGCCTCTGCTTGGGGAGTGATGTGTCCCGGGGTCTCGGGTCTCTGGGTCTATGGCTGAATCTGCTCTGGCATAGACAGGGGCCTGTGGGCTCGTCGCTGCAGTTCCCTGGGGCTTCTGCACTGTGGCTGCTGGGTGGTTCCCCTGAGACTCTCCCCTGCTCTTCTGTGGTGGTGGTGGTGGTGGTGGTGGGTGGGTTGGCGGTTCTCCTGGGGTTCCTGTGCTCTGGGTGGCCTGTGGATGTCTATGGCTTGAATTTCCTTTGTGTCTGTCTCAGGTCCAGGTGGGCAGGTCTGTGGCTCCTCACACTCACTATTGCATATTTTTAAGGAGAAACCTTTTATACACAAGCACGCTCACACTCAGACCCGCAGGTGTTCAGATTCAGTGGTTAACAAATGCTCTATATTGAGCCGCATTTACCACTAAATACATCAGAATAAGAATCAGCTTTATTGCCAAGTTTGTACATACAAACAAGGAATTTGACTCCGGTACACTCTTTGGTTTTTGTTTATGCATTATAGAATATATATATTTACAATGTACAAATATACACATATATATATATATAAATAAAATACGAAGGTGCATTTGCAACATCTGTATGCTGTTGTTTTGTATTCTATTGAATGTTCAACAGAGAAACAGCCTGGGGGAAGACACTGTCTCTGTGGCGGCTAGTTTTTGTGAACAATGCTCTGTAGCAACGGCCTGAAGGTAAAACTCTAAACAGTTTATGTGCAGGGTGTGTGGGGTCTGCCGAGATTTTAGCAGCTCTTCTCCTGACCCTAGACCTGTATAGGTCCTGGATGGAGGGAAGGTCAGCCCTGATGATAAATACATCTTGCATTCATAAGTAAAGTGCACTTTTTGGTAATAATACTGTTATTATATATGTTTCTGCAGGTGTAGAAGCAAGCAGCGTGTTATCTTGTAATCTCTTCATCCTTCTTTCTCTCCTCCATTCTTTTCTCCTTCTCTCCCTATTCGGTTTTGCCCCACCTCTCTCTCTTTGGTGCTTCTCATTTTTTCCTTTTCGTTTCTGTCTCCGTAACAATTGAAATAATCCGAAAGCAGTTTCTAGTACAGTTTCTTTTACAAATATCAAGCGGAGTATTAAAGCGTTAGCCATAATGCTCCACTTGTGAAAGTAAATCTGTTGGGCTTCTTTTTGGCACTCAGACAACAATTCTGGGCGCTAAATAATAAATAAATTTTTTAATCAAATGCCAAATAATGCTAAACAGTAATAAGTAGTTTTCATTAAGACTGACTGTTCACATAAACAAAAGTCATTGGAGTGGAATTAAATTTTTGTGGAAACTGTTAACATGACCATGCCTTTTTCATTGTTTCTTGCATACAGCTCTGTGGTAGGAAAAACAACAGTTCCTGCTCGGATAGAGTTTCCTGACAGCTATCCAAGATCCTCTCTAGCTTTCACTCCTGCCGTTCCAAACTTCACCTCCTTCTCCTTTTTTAATGTTGGGAGTTTATCATGACAAATAACAAAGTACATATATGTATCATTACACCTCTATTCCGTATGAAAAGTCATTCCTTTAAACACTAAACATCTGTCAGACTGAGGAAAAAAAATCTGAGGGAACAGAAGTAGCTAATAGTGGGGATTATAATGCTAACCTGGGAACACATATTCATACAGATAAACAAAAAGCAATTGGAAAACAACTACTAAAACAGTACCAGCAGATCTAGGAACAACTAGTCATAGGCCATAATAAATATATACTAGAGCTACATGGTATAACAATAATAACACAACAATTTAAAACAGAATGTAAGACATAATCCAATTACTTTTATTTAAAACAGAAAAACTCCAATTACTCTTAATGCTGCTAAACTAATATAACAACCATTATTCTGTGTTATCTATGACATTGATTTATCATTTTCATTCTGCTATTCATAGAGTAACACAAGTACACCAAGGTGATTTCAGCTAGTTAATTAGCCAGGTTATCTACCACTGCATAACTCTGCTCCATTTCCATATAGCCTGAGAAAACTTCAATCAATCCACCCTTTTTTTTTTCTGGCAGCTTATTAACCCCATGTCTATTGTCGTGAACTCACCTCAAACTGCTCTTGGTGTTAACAGAGCCAAAGTGGTTAATAGGACACTGGTGGCTGGCTGAGACATATTCCAAACATTTCAAGGATCATATTGGTAGCATTCTGTGCCATCTAGAGGTCAAGCTATGTCCAATTGTGCCCAATTTATGGTGGGTACTTTTCACATTTGAACAGATTCGGTACCTGGTACCTGTGAATCGATACAGGTACTCAATGGTACCAGTTTTCAGTACTTTTGTGAGTATTTATGTGGCAACAAATATTAATTTGTTTAACAATAATATCTGAACATTTTTCAATCTGACATATTTATTTCTCAATATAAAAACTTTAATGAATATGTAAAAAAACATCCGGATGTTTGTACTGTATTTCACACAAAAATGAATAATTCTTCATGAACAGAAGGAAGAGAGTAACAGAAAAGAAAGTTGAATTGTATCTAGGTACAGTTTTAGATCCTGTACAAAGAGGTCAAAAAGCATTTGGCTCTTTGTTGTTTTACTGTTATGCATCTGAAACTTTGCATTTTTTCGATAGTGTACACAGCCACTTCTGGTGTTAAATGAAGCACTTCTTCTTTGAATGCAGGAGTTGTAGCTGTACATCTGAGGCCGATAAAATTGCGCACTCTTCAGCCTTGAGGAAAATCTTGTGCTTAACCAGGTGCTTCCTCAGATTAGAAGTATTTCCCCCATTGGTCTTGCACTTTGTGTCACAAATATTGCAGTGAGCGTAATCTGCACCACATTTTGAAAAGTGGAGCCGAACTTTCAGGTGCTTTCCATGAGACATGCTTTGTTTACTGTACCAGCGGCTACTAAGGTCATTACGTTCTCGTGCGTGCAATGCTGTGTTCATGTCCAGCATCGAAAATTGCCCATTCAGTGTCACAATGATGCGTTTAGGTACTGAAACATGGTACCGTTTCATTTTACGTGAATCGGTACTCAGTAATACCGACAGAATTCGGTCGGTACCTATAGAAGTACCGAACTGTACCAAATGACCCCCGCTATCGAGATGCATCAGCGGACCAAAGGAGGCTTCCCCGATTATTAATTTTGTTCTATTTTCCAAGTAAATCCAAATTGTTGTTTTATTCCCACTCTTGTCCCTAATCTGCTGGTTTGATTTTAATAGACACTCAGCACGCATCTTTTGTTTTTGGTGAGTCATTTACCCACTTTTGTTGAATAGTGCATCCTTCATTAGGTGGAAATGGTGGACCAGGATAGTGGTTTTTAATAGTGGACGGTTTAATACATTTTCACATAGATAAAGAGACAGCGTTTGTGTTTATTTTGTGTAAGAGACACAGTGACATTTAACGTGGTTTCGGTTAATAATTATAAATTATTAATGACAATTTGCTAATTGTATTTATTAAGTGCTCATTAAGCACTTTTATTAAGAGCCCAATAATCACACCACTAGAGTGTATCTCTAATTTCTGTTTGTAAGAAATGATTTTTGGTTAGAATATACTACTTCTGAATTATTATTTTTAATTATAATGTTTGATAAATATCTATAATCAATAATCATAAATCCTTATATAGAAAATAAGCAACATCTTCCCAAATAAAATAAAGCAATGTTAAAGGAGTATCATCAGAATTTTGATTATTGGCATTACAACTTTTTACACCCTTTTTGTAATTGGTGAGCAGCTTTTTGCATGTTTCCTGGTATTTTGAAAATTGATTTTTGGTGATGGGCTCTCTCTTGCCATCAACCTAAAAAGTGACATTACTTTCTAGAAACACAGAAAGCAGTTTCCTCTTTTGCTAGCAAGGTCATTATAAACCTGGATGAGAAATTAACTGTGTAAAATCTGGCACTATTTTACAAAACGGAGACGTTCGGTTGAATTTACACATAAATAGAATTTTCAATGAGAAAAACAGATTTAAGAAAACCGCTGTATACGTGTGGACTTGGTATCCAAGCATTGTTAGAAAGGTGACACATTCATACACCAATACGCAGATCGGTAGGCAACTTGAGGTTAAGTGCCTTGCCCAGGGGCACATTGACATATGGCAGGAGGAAGCTGGAATCAAACCCACAACGTTCTGATTGCAAGACAACTACTCTTCCTACTGAGCCACAGTTAATGGCTTGAGAGAAAATTGTATCAAACAAGGACTACAACTGCCTTGGCTGAGTTGAAACCCTAGCACTGCTTTTGAAGTATGGTGTGGTTATTGTTAACATTATCGCCATCTGCAGGCGCAGCAAAAGCTTTATAGTATATTTGAATAGAATCCCAGATGCTGTGAAGACAGATATTCTTTCAAAAACAGAAGAACAGTTTGTAGTTTTAAAAAAGATCAGGTGTAGTTTAGCAGAGACCTCAAGGTAAAAACCCATGAAGATGCTACAGCACATCTAATTAAATATGATAAAGTGAACGTACAAAGCTGGATGTTGAAGGAGCAAGAAACATCATGTTCATTTTTTATGTAAATTCAACTGAATATTGAATAAGAAGCTCAAACCCACCTTTAAAGTTTAAGGTGGCAAGAAGATTTCTTTTAGTGAGGTGCATTTTAGTCATTCTGTGAATTATTTAAATATCCTAAATCAACACTAATGAACCCCAAGATTAAAATATTTTTGATATCAGCTTAGTAATTGAAAAGACTAACTCTTTTATTGCTCTGTAAAACTTGCTGAACATTAACTTTTATCAACTCAAGTTCAAAAGCAAAACCTAATTTGAAAGATTTCAAATAAGAGATGTGGATAAATGAACCCCTTTGTTTATGAATAGCATTCAGATACGAGCTTAACATTCAGGCACATAAACTATTTTCTCTGTAAAAGTATTTGTTAAACTCATCACCGTTTCAAGGACCTCAAAGCCCAATTAACTGTCTATCACAGACTTGGCCCTACTCTGCAGACCTTGGCCACTATACAGCAACCAAAAGAAGAAGAGCAGAATGAATTCAGTTTGGTTCATCTATACTGCAACAATTCACAACATATGTCATAACAAATGCATAAAATATATATTGCTGCCTATATAGCTTCTTTATAATTGAGAATAGTATAAAGAATGTGCCTATTTCAGAATCAGAATCAGAATCAGAATCAGCTTTATTGCCAAGTTCGTACATACAAACAAGGAATTTGCCTCCGGTACACTTTGCTCTTTTGTTCTGTTTTTGCATTACAGGATATACAAATTTACAATTTACAATGTACAATGTACAAATATCTAATAAAAAAGGTGCATTTGCAACATCTGGATGCTGTTGTTTTGTACTCTATTAAATATTCATCAGAGAAATAGCCTGGGGGAAGAAACTGTCTGAGGCGGCTGGTTTTAGTGAACAGTTCTCTGTAGCGGCGGCCTGAAGATAAAACTCTAAACATTTTATGTGCAGGGTGTGTGGGGTCTGCAGAGAATTTTGCAGCTCTTTTTCTGACCCTAGACCTGTATAAGTCCTGGATGGAGGGAAGGTCAGCTCTGATTATTCTCTCTGCAGTCCTGATTATTCGTTGCAGTCTGGACCTGTCCTGTTTTGTGGATGAGCCAAACCACACTGAGATGGATGAAGACAGGACAGACTGAATGATGGCAGTGTAGAAGATGACCAACAGCTCCTGTGGAAGGTTGAACTTCTTGAGTTGCCTCAGGAAGTACAGTCTCTGCTGGGCCTTCTTTCAAACAGTGTCTATGTGTGAGGACCATCTCAGAGATGGTGGTTCCTAAGAACCTGAAGTGGTCCACGGCCGAAACAGTGTTGTTGAGGATGGTGAGGGGGGTGTATGGGGGTGGTGTTCTCCGAACGTCCACCACCATTTCCACAGTCTGGAGTGGGGATAGAACACACCCCTGGGGGGCACCAGTACTTATTGATCTGGATTGGGAGAAGATGCTCCCCAGTCTCACCTGCTGCTGTCGGTCTGTCAGGAAGCTGTTGATCCACTGACAGGTGGAGGCTGGGACGTTGAGCTGGGTGAGCTTCTGGTGGAGGATGTCTGGTATGATGCTTCAACACCAGCCGCTCAAAGGATTTCATGACCACAGACGTCAGGGCTACAGGCCTGTAGTCCTTTAATCCTAGGATGGTGGGTTTCTTGGGAACCGGGATGATGGTGGATCGTTTGAGGCAGGAGGGGACCTCACATTTCTCCAGTGACTTGTTGAAGATCCTTGTGAAGATCGGAGCGAGTTGATGTGCGCAAGCTTTCAGACATGATGGGGAGACGTTATGAGGTCCTCCAGCTTTCTTTGTTTTCATGCGCTGAAAGAGCCTGTTTACCTCTTCCTTGGAGATCTTTAGTGCAGGCAGAGGATCTGATGGTGGGGGGTTGGTTGCTTTATGGGAGGAATTTGTTCCTGAATGGGATGTAGAGGGGATGATTTGAGGTGTGAATGGCTTCTTGTCATGTCTGCAGTAGAAGCCATTCAGACGGTTGGCCAGGAGACGACTCTGTTCAGGATGGGTGGAGGGGCTCTTGTAGGCAGTCAGGTTTCTCAGACCGGTCCATACAGCTGAAGTGTCACCAGTAGAAAGGCTGTTAAGCTTCTCACTGTAGCTTCTCTTAGCTGCTTTGATCTCTTTTGTTAGTCTGTTCCTGGCCTGCCTGTACCGCGCCCAATCTCCACTGCTGTGAGCTTCTTCCTTTTCCCTGCGCAGATTCCTGAGGTGGGGAGTAAATCATGGCTTATTGTTCCCAAAGGTGCAGAAGGTCTTGGTCTGCACACACATGTCCTCACAGAAACTGATGTATGATGTCACCACATCAGTTAGTTGGTTTAAGTCAGTGGCTGAAGTTTAAAAAACAGTCCAGTCTGTGCATTCAAAGCAGGCCTGTAGCATCTGCTTTGATTCCTCAGTCCACTTCTTAATAGTGTGAACCGTGGGTTTGGAAGCTCTTAGTCTCTGTCTGTAGGTTGGGATGAGGTGGATAAGAGAATGATCTGAAAAACCCAGAGCAGCCCTGGTAACAGCATGATATGAGTCCTTTAAAGCTGTGTAACAATGGTCCAGTGTGTTTTGGTCTCTGGTGGGACACTTAATATGCTGTCTGTATTTGGGGAGTTCATGGGAGAGGTTTGCTCTGTTAAAATCTCCCAGTATTATGATGAAAGAGTCAGTGTATTTTTTCTCCAGGTCTGTTGTCCAGGAAAACACCAAGATATGCAGACTTTTTCACCACCTCCACGTCTGACCCCATGATGGAAAGAGTGTTTGACATATTCCTGCATCTCCTGAACTCCAAAATCGTCTTTGTTTTGTTTACATTTAAGGTCAAATGATTGTTGTCATCCTATGTAACAAAGCAGTCGATGTGTACTCAGTCTTATGTCTTGTCCAGCACTAATGCAGAGTCACTACACAGTCCTCTGAGTATGTCTGCAAAGGACTCTGACTTGTACTGGACATTTGAGGTGACCAGAGTGAAGAAAAATGGTAAGAGTACAGTCCCCTGGGGTGCTCCTGTGCAGCCAAACCTTCTGCCTCATAAAATACAGTCTGTGTGTTTCAGGTAGCTATTGTGTCTTCACATCCATCTGTGTCTTATGGAGATTGGTGAGTAGTACAGGAGACATCATAGAACATGGTCCTTTTTTGGCAATTTTTTGACAGATAAACAGCTTAAATGTGACAGTAATATAACCTGTTTTTGTGTTACATGTTCATTTTCTAATGTCACAAGCCATTAAAGTTGCAGGTTGAAACACTGCAACGAGAAACATTTTGATGAGGCATGGATAAAAAAGGCTCATTTGTAAAAACAAACAAATGCAAGACTTTGTTTTGCAGATTTTAAAGCACCTTAAATTTACTGTCTCCTACTAATGCTGCAGCACTTAAATTAGTAGACATTACTGTTGCTTTAAAAAGTGCCTGTCGGAGCATTTCTATTTTTAAATTCAAAATCAAAATAAAGCTCATAAACTCCAGCTTACTTTTTCCAGATTTTTACTACATTAAAAACTATTTAAAAATCCTACAACGTTTTGGGGGGATGGCAGTTATT
This sequence comes from Girardinichthys multiradiatus, assembly GCF_021462225.1. Taxonomy (NCBI): domain Eukaryota; kingdom Metazoa; phylum Chordata; class Actinopteri; order Cyprinodontiformes; family Goodeidae; genus Girardinichthys; species Girardinichthys multiradiatus. The sequence continues at coordinate 5,611,755 of NC_061802.1, forward strand.
CACATTGATCTATAGAGCTATAGCCTTCGGGATCACTGAACTGTGGCAAATAAGGTTAAAATCCTTGAGACTGGATGTGAGAGCAACAAATCTCATCCCTGCAAGGCCATAGTCAGCTTTCTCAATTTAAAACCAATTTAGTTTTCTAAACTTAGGCTGCAAATTATGATTTGTCTTTTCAACAATTATTTAAAAACAGACTCCAATTTTGAAGGTTTTATGGGTAAAGCTGAGGTCATACACAAACTCATGTTATTGTGTTGCTTGAAACCTTGTTTTATCTCACTAAAAAGATATTTTTCTTTTAAGTTATGTAAGAAGCACCTACAGATTTAATACTTATCTGCATGACCACAAACTTTCCTGCTGAGTGACTGTTTTTGTTTTTCCTGGAGAATGTGCTGTTTTATCACAAGCTAAAGAACAACAGCTTGTTGCCTTTCACTCATGCAGTGCATGTTGCTACAGCCAATCCAGCTTCTATTATTTGTCAAAACAAGTTGAGATTGAAGAGGTGAAACTGAGGTCCTGGTGACATTCTGAGAGATGAGCTGAGGTGGTGAGCGGTCTGAGGGCTGAACACCATTGGCGTGCAGAATATCAATAAAACATGAGGGGTTTAGAGATATGTGTCCACCAAATGACTTGTATTTATGGAGCTTCTTCAGCATTATGCATCTGAAGATATAATCAGTGGAGCTATGATCAATGTCTAGATTCCTATTGGATGATGGAGGTGGCAGAGCACAGACAAAATAGATCAGTGCTCATCATTTTTTGAAGACATTGTGTTTGTGTTGCCATTTACATGTCTCAAGAGACAAAGTTTATAATGAAAATGTTGAAATGAAACTTTCTCTTAAACTTCGAAAACTGTCAACACGTATGCACCAGAAAATTATGATATTCTCACTAAGAAACAGGCTATGAAAATGGGCAATCATAAACCTCTCTTCTACCTTCAAATATCCTCACGGTGTCATTTAGCATTGGTATAATCAATATACTTTATGTTGATCATATAATATAAAGCATTGCATTTCCTATAAAATGTCATGAAATATAAACTCTGATGACATGTCTACAATATTCTGTGAACCAAGGTTATAATGTTCTCTCACAGATAAAACTATCCACAGTTGTTTGACCTTCCATGGGCAAATGACCATTACCTATCACATCATTGCTTTTAATGTCATTTAATATACTTGCAAGAAACAAAAAAAGCAAAAAGAAAATAGCAGGTAATATAGCAGAAGAGAAATTTGAAGCATTTGTTGTGTGAATGTATGGGTATCAGGATGATGGAACAATTTTGGCAATCCCCTCATGTTTTATAACCCACTAGCAAAATGAAAAGAGTCATCTGCAAAGAAAACCCTCTCCACGTATGTTTTTCTTGTTTTATTTCTGATGTTGCTGAGTTGAAGATGGTTTTGCCTGTTGCCTTAAAGCAGTGTGTGTGAAAATGCTAACAAATAAGAGTGTAAGGACTGTTAAAATGTAGGTGTCAGTTTCAATTATTATTACTATTATTATTTCATTTTTGAAGCTCAGTGCTGATGTCTTTCCTGTTTAGTATTATATTATCCAACAGCAAACAGCCAACATCCCTGCTTTTATAGAGCAGCTCACACTTGCTGATGAACAGTTAATGGTGCCCTTGATAAGTAGCCTTGGCTTTCACTTTCCCCTCAGAAATCTATTGGAAGTAGCAAGGGTGCACTTAGTTTTTATACACATCTTTTTTCCTCCCGTTGGCAAAAATTAAACAGCATTTACTCCTTATTACATTATAAATAAGCGTGCAGCCTGATCTATCTGTGTCTAATCCATTTATCTAGTGAACTGAACTGAGTTTGATATGATAAAATGTGCTGTGCAGAGGTGATTTACTCTGATACTAATTACTAGGCAAGGGACACTTATTAAACCAATGTCTCTCTACAACACATCAAGTTTCCCTCGTCAATCAAAACACTTGAATTAGGAGGTGAAACCAACCTTTTGGTATCACCAAAGAAGAGCTGAGGACTGATGTGGTTGGAGGATTAAATTCCTTCTGTTTGCATGCAGGGTGTTAATAAAACATGAGGCTGTTTTGAGGCTATGCATGCACCTGATCACTGATGTGCAGTTCAGTATGCATGATACAGCTGAAGATATAATCAGCAGAGCTGATTAGCTTTTCTGTTAACAAGAAAATTATAGAATTTCCCATGTCTTGAATAAACAGGTCAGAGGAGTATGTACCCTGCCAGGCAGCAGGGGTTTTGCATAATAATTATTGGGAGACAATAATTCTTGGCAGGTTTCAGGCTCTGCAACTGTGTCAAAGGTAAAAAAAAATTCAGTACCCTAAAATGTCAGCCCACAAGCAGCTTTTAGGTGAGGACAGTGAGTGGCAGTTTTTAAAGACAATAGTATAAACATTTGTTTTGAGTTATCAAAATGGACTCACGTTTCTTATGAAAATTTTCGTTGTCTGATGAGCTAACCCCTGCCTTCTACTTCCTTTTTTCTAAGAGGATTGCTCAATCCAGCTCTCCATCCCACAGGTCCGGACATCCCTAAACCTGAAAGGTCTCACTAAGCAGGTTAACTGAAAGATCTGTTTAAGCTGGTGTTGGGAAATGACATGCCTAACCTCTAACACCCTACATCCAGAAGCCTCACTCTTTTTAAACTGATGGTTTGTACAACTAAGTAGCCCACAGCAGTCATCCAACTCTTAACAGCCACTTCTGTTAATATTGCTCTGTATTTAACTCCATCCATTTTTCTCTAAATTATAAAGCTTTCCTGTCTTTGCTGAAAAAAGGAAAACAGGGTCCCCACAGGATCTCTCACCTTGGTGATTGTGTGTTCAGGGTTAGACTTTGGCCACACATATTTTGCTTCTTATGGCTATTTTCAATAAATGGTTCCTACCACTCTTCCATAAAGGCCAAAGTTGTGGAGTGCACAACTAATCATTCTACTGTTGACAAATTCTCCACCTAAGCTGTGGATGCCTGCAGCTCCCTGAGAGTTACCCTTGGCCTCACTGATACTTCTCTAATTAATGCTTTACTTACTCTGTCTTTTTGCTTAATAATGTTCCTGTCAGGGTTCTGGGTTTTTGTGTGTGTGTGTTTGTGTTCACTTTGTTTTTAGCTTTCAGATGGTTCCAGAGTTTCTCAGGTGCACGGGGTGACAGGTGCGACTGATCTGCTGATTGCCTTGAGGAGTATTTAAGCAGGAGGCTGCCAGCACTTCGATGCCAGAGTGTTTGCCTTCAGTGGTAACAAACCTAGCCACTACCCAAGCTATGCTTTGTTCCATGACTCTTTGCTGACATTATGTTTGATTTTTCTCAGGCTGAAACTTGAACCTTGTTTATCTTCGTTGAGCTTTGTCTTTGGCTCCAGTGATTTCCTGGATGCTCAAGTTTACCTACGTTTTGTGGATTACGTTCTGGATTTTGTGTTTTGGATTAAGCTGGCAGCTTCCTGGAAATTCCCGACTCCTGAACCAAGGCAGAGGCGTACCCTGACCACCCTCCAACGCAAGTACCTGAACATTGAACTCTCATGAACTCACCAGTATTCACTCCCCAGCTCGTACTGAAGCATCTGGACAACATAGCTTCGCACACCCAGGTTCTGACTCCCTCTACCCCTGGTGACCTGACAGCATTTACTTAGTAAGACACTTTCTTGTTTACAAGTTTCGTTTTCGTTAACACCGTTCCCTGTTTCACCAGTTTTCTTCCCCTCTCTTTCAGTTGCCGAATTTATCCATTCATGTCCATGTGTTCACGTACTGTAAATAAACACCGTTACACTTTCAGCTTGTTTCCTCTGAGTGTTCTCTGTATGTGGGTCAGTGCTATAGATCCCTCACAAACCCCTAAAGGCTTTCACAGAATGCTGGATTTATACTGAGCTAAAATGACATACAGGTGGACTTTCTTTAGTAATATCATTACAATACACTAACGTTTGTGAAAAAAAAGTTCAAGAGTTTGAATACTTGAATACACTGTGAACTTCAACCAGCCAAATATTGTTTAACGTGTTAATTTCATTTTGGCAAACCTTTGTTTAGTCTATGTTAGATTAGTGCACAGCAATGTTACTGTGTATATTGTGTTTGTATTTGGTTTCATATTGTTATGGTAACAAAATGAGAAATTTAGCTGAAAACAAATCTGTTTCCCGTTTGTCTGGGTTGTAAACATTCCTATTTTGTGACCACTGACCAAAGGAGCCAAAGTTCTATTCCAGGCTAATTTTCCATTACAGTTATGATGGATAGAATCTGACAACAGAGGCCTTCAGTGCCATTTGTAATCGGGCAGTGGTGTCATTTCTGCCTGCAGTACTGTAGTCTCATCAGACCACTAATCAGCAGAGGGTTTCTCATAATTATCTGGCCCACCTTCTCTGTGCAGCAGGAAAGCACAGCACACTCTTCACCCGCCTCTTCTTTTATCACTTATTGCTGCTGTTTCATTTGCATGAATAGACATTAATCAGCTCGATTTGCACAAGACGCAGAACGTTTCGAACATTTATTCAGAACACTTGACACCAACCTTAAGTGGGCATTAATTTACTTATCATTCCAGTGAGCTGTGCTACGCACTTGCCCATATGTTACATTATGCAGTGGATGAATAAATTATACTGAAGTGCTTTTTAATTTAATGCTCTATTATTGATGTGAAATTGTTAAAACATGGTGGTGGTTGATGATGATTGATTGCGAGATATGATTAAAAAGCTAAAATTTCAGATATTTTGTGTCAAAAACAAAACATAAAAAAATGATGACAAATGAGACACATTGAAAAAAAAAACAATACCCATTTTCAACTGAAAGCAAGGTGGTTTAAGTTAATATTGACTTGAGAAACCAAAATGTATGCCACATAAAATGTTTTCATATTTCACATGTTTTTATTGTTAGAATTTAATGTATTCATGTTGAACATATTGTACAGCCAAGACTTTCCTAATAAAATTCTAAAATGACCTAAATTAATGAATAAAATCCTATAAATTAAGTAAATTCAAAGTTACTTATAATATCATTCCTCTGTACCTTTTTAAGGAGTTGTCCTTTTAAAATTTGTATTAAAAAAAAGGTTTTTATGACCAAAAGATACAGTTGGTTAACGATTTTTACTTAAATCAGAACCAGAATCAGAATCAGCTTTATTGCCAAGTTCGTACATACAACAAACAAGGAATTTTACTCCAGTACACTTTGCTTTCTGGGTTTCTTTTTTGTGTTATAAGATAAATTCTGCATATATCCTTATGTCCTTAAATACATATATACAATATACACATATACCAAGGTGGATTTGTAACTTCAGTATGAGGTTGTTCTGTACTCTATTAAATGTTCATCAGAGAAACACCTGGAGGAAGAAACTGTCTCTGTGGCGGCTGGTCAAAGTTTTGTCAAATTTGTTTAGCTTAATAGTTGTATTTTGCATAAGATTTAATTGAAACAAAAGCAAATCTCAAAGTCATGACTCTGATCCGGTTTTGATCCACAGTTAAGTACATCTGAACCCAATCCAAACCTTACATCTTTTGGGCACTCTCATCTAGAGCTCTACTGACAAGCATGTGGAAGAGATGTGAACACTGCAGCATGATACTATAAGATCAAGTGCATATTTTATGACACAGGAAAATAAGAATTTTTTTAAGTTTTTCTGCACAACTGAGAAACTTATGCACCAGGTATCTACAAGTCACATCTCAACAGACGTTAGAACCCTCAGTAAGCGTTTCTCAATGAAAAATCCTCAGCAGAGTGCATGTTTTCTGAAGTCCTTTTGTAGCTGCAAGCAATCCTTTAAAATTAAATTGTCAAATTTAGCTGGTTTCAGGGGTTGTTAGAACATTAAACCAGCTTTCTAAAACCCAATTAACCCCATAATGGAAAAGTGGAGAATGTCCGCAAACTATGAGGGGACAAAATGTTGGTCTCTGTCCAGGAAAAAAAATAAAAACAATAAAACAGTTGTTTTTTTTTTAGAAAAATACAAAGAAGTAAATCTCTAAAAGTTACAGAAAATTATTAAATGTGTGTTATCTGTCCACTGAACTGTTGAAATACTATGTATCAACCATAGAAATAAATACATTTTCAAGTTAATGTGTTTAGTTTGAAAATATTATAACTTAGAAAATAAATATAGAAAATATGGAAAACCTTAGGGCTGCATGGTGGTGCAGTTGGTAGCACAGTTGTCTTGCAGAGAGAAAGTCCTGGGTTCTAATCCCATCTGGGGTCTTTCTGCATGGAGTTTGCATGTTCTACCCATGCATGTGTGGGTTTTCTCTGGGTACTCCAGCTTCCTCCCATAGTCCAAAGACATGACTGTTAGGATACTTGGTCTCTCTAAAAGGCCCTTAGGTGTGAATGAGTGTGTGCATGTTTGTCCTGTGTTGCCCTGTGATGAACTGGTGACCTGTCCAGTGTACCCCGCGTCTCGCCCATAGACTGCTGGAGACAACTTCCCTGCAACCCTGCATGGAAGAAGCTGGTATAGCAAATGGATGGGAAAAACAAGTGGATAATATAAAAATACAAGTAGAACAAATTTCATACAGGGTGAGTTTAGGTCATTATCATAACTATTTCTGACTATAATTAATTCTTTTGATTTGATGAAAAATAATTTAGTTGGTAAAGTTTATGTCAAAAATTCTTACAAAATTTGAGCCTTATTATGCTTTACTTTCAAACAACTTGTCAAGCCTAGGGTTACAAATTAATATAAGCAGGTATAAACTGCTGTTTCATTTTCTTGTAAGTTGCAATATAATTTAACAATTTTAATGATTTTTAATGATTTTGATCTCTACTAGTTTTTCCAGACATTTAACCTTATTTATAAAATATATGTTTTGACCTTTTAAAATTAAGTTTGAATCTAGGATTTAAGTCAAGTCTGTCAGGTGCCTGGTGTTATATTCAAACAACAGTAACAAACACAGCTGGAATATAACAAAAATGATTAATGTAATATACAGTACATTTAAAGAAAACCTTTCAAATATATTAATGTTCAGTGATCTGGTATAGTTATAGCTACAATGCCGTACAAATAGTTTCAAAATCTTTGATCTTGTTGTTCCTGCAGTGGTAGCATGCAAGAATTTTCCAAAGGATATGTAGCTTTTTTGTTTGCCTCCCAAAGAGCCACCGGTGAGGAGCTTGAATTACTCCCACTGGGTAAATAAAGTACTTGGAGATCCTCTGATCCCAGCATTCCACTGCATCTGATGAGGTCTAGAGGAAGAACTGCAGCTGTGCATACGAATCACAAGATATGGTGTTTCTGAACCACAGTTCAACAGGCTGCTCATTCCTAAGCCTTTAGAGTCCAACAAACGAACCCAAGAGTTTTGATGCCAGTAAGAAATGTGGCTCCTCGGAGCTGGTGCCAATCTCCAGTGGTCAGAGACAGAGACACACAGGACTAACAATCATGCATGGGCACCTAAGGAAAATGTTTAATAGATGAATCACCCTAAAAGCCATGTTTATGGGACTAAGGGAGGAAACAGGAGTACCCGGAGGACATGCAAATTTCCTGTAGAAAGACTTCCGGTCCTTCTCGCTGTAAGGCAATAGTGCTACTGACTGCTCCACCATGCAATTCTAAAATTGGTTATTTAATATAATGCAGTCAAAATGACACACTGAAGTTTCAAATACTTGTTGTAAATAGCACATAATTTAATTACAATAAAGTGTTTCCCATTACATATCCCCACCACCCTTGCTTGTTTAGCCCAGCAATTCATCTGTTGTGTTGACCTTTAAAACAAGGGGAATTGGAAGTGGTCAAGTATTGAAAGATTGCAGGGAACACTTCACAACCGCACCCTTTATTAAGGGGTTGCCACAGGAAATCAGTACAACTTGCAGAGGTTTTATACCTGGGTTCAGAATCGAACCCGGGTATCCCATATCAAAGATGTGGACTTACCCTGCTACTTCACGAAGTGACTGTAAGTGTTGAAATGTTTTAAAACATTTTGTCTTAGGTGTGAAGACAGTTTTGGGCTAATAGGTAGCTTTATTTACTGATGCAACATATTTAAATGCGCCAGTAAAACGTCTGACCTTTACAAAAACACAATTAAATAACATTTCCTCCATTAAGAGGCCAAATGTTTATAGGGGAAATCTTTAGCTGTTCTCAAGAACTAAATACACAGTATCCATAAATTGTTTTTGCTGAGGAAGGTATCCATTTCTATGATGATAGTTTGTATCATTGGCTGGTCTAAATATTCTTGCATTTGGCAGGTAAATCTTTCTTTATCTTTGAAAACCATCTTAGTTTTAAATAAATAAAATTTGGAGATTATGCTGAGGCTTTAACATTTTTAGATATTTGTTTCACATGTCCATGCGGTAAACCAAAGACAACATTCTGCAGGATTTCCATTTATCCTTAACGTTGTCCTTGACAACACAATGAATGAATATGGATCTGATTCCTCTGCACAATAATCCTGTAGCATTGAAAAAAGAGCATCATAAAGTTTGCAACACCACATTTGTGTTGCTGATGGAAGGACTATGCAAATAATTTTCCCAGTTGAGTCAGAGTCCTCTCAGAGAGCTCCTCTCTTAGCCTAAACATTCTTGGCAAGGACTCCTAGCTTAAGAGTGACTCTGAAGTAGGAGAGGACAGAAAGTCCTATCTTAGTGAGGAGGTGTAGTTGACCCCATTGCTAGGTGTGACAATGTCTTCTAAGAACTGTGATTGGTTGTTAAGACAAAAAAAATGCACTCCTAGTAATCAATGGAGATAAATCAACCAATGATAGAATTTAGACTGGATTCTGAAATTTGTAAATCATGATGATAAAACTTAGCAAAATTAAATTAATTGTCTGGGATCACGGGGATTGTTATATAAGTTTATTTTTTCATTTACGCGACTATTAAGGAGGTTGATCCCTGGGCAGTTGAGCTGGTAGCGTTTTATTAATTCGCTGTTATTCATTGTTTGGAGAATTTCTCTCCTTTCTCTCTGTCTTTCCTCCATCTTCTCTCTCAAGACTCTTTTATGCTCACTAAATGTCCTCCTCACTACTCTTAACATTTGTTAACATTTGTTTAGGAGCTCTCTTAAGGCCTAAGATGCTTCATGAATAACTTTGATCTTATCAAGGGAAAATTCTAAGAAAAATCTTAGTATTCAAGAAATTCCGAGATTTTTCTCAGAATGACGTCACTAGGAGCTACTTTTAGTCTTAGGATACTTTGTAAATACAGGCCCAGATTTTTGCAGTTGAAAAGGTGAGCCATTGTTCCATATACATCATCATCTGTGGGCTACTTCGTTTTAAAAGAGTATAAAGGATGAAGAGGAAAAAAAATCCTTCTTTACCTCATTTCATAAAAATCTTTTCTGCAATTGACAGTTTTGCAGAAAATTGACTATGAAATGTATCTGGAGTGTTTCAAAATCTCCATTAGGAAAGACAGATAAGTATGCCAGCAAAAACCATAAAGTTTCTACAATACAAAAATGGTGACAGAGCTGGTGTTTTATGGTCCGTGCTACTTCAAGCTGCTTCTGAGAGCGGTCTGATGTTGGCTGCTCTGCTCGCTGCAGGTGGTATATTGAAACCATTAGCTTTAAAAAGAAAATCGTAGCCCAACTTTATGGTTTTTCTTCACAAAGTAGAAAAAAGGGAAAGAGAGTAGCACAAACGTTTTCCAAGAAACTCTACGACAAAGTCTTAGAGTGACTTTAATTTGGTTTTTATATATACAACACAATTTGGAATAATTTTTACATTTAACAGATGGATTTAATTTGATTCTGAGAATGTGCTTTGGCTGGGCTGTTTCATAGAAGCCTTGAATTTCCATAGGTTCATATCCTGTTTTTTTTTTCTTTTTTGGCTCTGGCTTCTCAAATTTAAGAGGTTTTTAAAAGTCCGCCTTAGAAAACTTCTTATAAATGTCCCACAGCTCAAACGTTTTCACAGCAATATCACATGTGTTCATCATTCTCTTTCTATCAGACAAAATCCTTTCAAAATGGAACTGAATTAGTCGTAATCACACAAATCACTACAAATTGTACATGTTCAAATGTTTAACACTTTAAAGTGAGTCCAACACCTCTGACAGTTTTTCAAATAAAGTCTGTTATATTTACAAAAAAAAAGAGGGGGGGGATGGGTAAAGCACTGTTTGGTAATTTATCCCGCTCAGCGCGCTGGGATTATCATGGGCCAGTGCTAAATGAAAAACTCCTTCTGGTTTTCACTTTGAATGCTCAGAGAGTCTGCCTGGCTGCTGAACGGGAACTCGCGGCTGTCCTGAGGCTGCGATGCTCTTACTTCTTGGTTTCGATATGTCTCTTTCCTGATGCAAAGGAATCGAGCCACGATCGCTGCAGCACACACGATGATAAAAATGACCACTGCAATCACACCTGAGAACCACAAAATAAAAAAGTGTGTGGAGGCTGTGAAATGTTATTACATATTATCTGGTCTCCTATAAATACAAATGTTTTCATGCTTTAAACATAAAAAATGCACATTTAGATTTTAGAACAAAACTTCAAAATGAAACTCAAAAATATATAAATTAATCATACCATTCATATTTTAAATGTTTATTTCTGTCTGGTGTTACAGCTTGCAGCTAATGGAAACCCAAGCTTCAGATTGTCAGAAAATGAGAATATAAACAAAACAACTAGAGAATAATAAGGAAATATCAGCTTATTAAAACATAGGTCTATCTACTGAACAGTTTTTACACTCACTACTTAGTTCAAAAATGCATTGTGGCATTGAAGAGAACATTCTGTGGTTCTGAGAAGGTGTTAAGGAAGCCCAGGGTGCTTTAGTAGCAGCTTTCAGCTCGTCGGCATTATTAGGTCTGGTGTTTCATCTTCTTGGCAATTCTCCACAGATCCTCTATAGAGCTAAGCTCAGGTAAGTTTGTTGACCAGTTGAACACTGTGATACCATGGTCATTAAAGCAGGGATTGGTAGTTTGGGTGGGGTACCAAGTTCTGCCAGAAAATAAAATCAGCTTCTTCAAAAAGCTTGTCAGCAGAGGGAAGCATGAAGTGCCCAACATTTCTTTGTGATCATCAGCGAACCAACAGATGATGACATGTCTCTCTGAATCATCACTGACTGTAAAATAATAATTTCCAAATGAAATCCCCAGAGTCTTTCTATCACATTTTTTCCTTCTACTGAACTTTCCATTAATACATTTGGCTGCAGCACATGACTGTCTCCTGGAAAATTGTCAAACCTTCATTGTTTCCCACTATTATGTAGACCATAACATTTCTGTTATGTTAAAACCTGTTTTTATTTAGTCTTATTAAATATTTAAATCACTAATTTTGAGTTTTCATTAGTTGTAAACCATTGTCATCAAAAGTACCCAGTGAATCTATAACATAGACCTTCTCTCTTTGAATTTAATTACTGAAATAAATTAAGTTCTCAACTATATTCTAATTTAAAAACAAAACCAAGTGGGGTTGTGCACCAAGTTGAAGGTTACTCTCTCCAGCAAGCAAATGTCTCAGCATCACATTAATGGTTGACATAATTGCAGTGCAAGATTGGAGAAATTTGATTTCCCTAGGTAGATGTGGATGACGTTGACTTTTCTGACATGTCATTAGGTTTCCAATCGATGTTTTTTTAGGTAAGCTCAAGCATGACAAACACCTTTCAGACTGGGGCAATGAAAAAACACATGTTTTAGGTGTGCTAAACATATTATGAAATATTTGAGTTTAACTTTTGCCATGTCAACTGAGATGATTGGCCTTACCTCCAATTAGTGCTGAATCACTCCTAATGGCATTGACTAAAGGCTGACCTGGATCCACAGATTGAGGCTGGTCTGCAGACAGATACAAATCAGGGAATATGAAGGAGCCAACAAAAGAAGAAAAATTAGTTTCACAGATCAAAATAATTGGAAATAGAGTTTTAATACAAAGCAGTTTTAGAACAGAAGGAGTGAAACTAGTTTTTCTTTTCAAAGATCTTTTCAAAAACCTCAGCAAAGCCTCAAAGGACTTGCCCAGAGCTGTTTGATGACTCTCATCTGTCGTTTTGCCATCTCTTTTCCTGCTTACTGAGAAGAATGCTTAATGAGCCATTACAAATGTCTAATGAAGCTCCATAAGTATCATTTTAAAAATACACCAGACAGAGACCCAGAGCAGTAACAGCTGGGATGCCTACCCAGTGATGTGAAGTAAATGACCGACTTTAAAATATAAGCATGCTCCTTTTACCTGATAATGAATGTGTAGTTTCTGCTGCGTATGAGTCAGCTTGAGATGACGAAGCACAGCTCGATGGTACCAGGGGGCTGGTGACAGTAACACGACTGTCACGATGGAGCAGAGCAGCTTTCAGAGGACAGATGGAGTCAAATCGAACACCTGACAGGCAGCCAGTGAACCCAATAGAGGCCAACCCGGCGAGTTCTGCGTCCAGTCCTTCAGACTCTAAACAAACACAGATGAGTGAAGAGAAACCCTTCTTATCAGTGCAATCCAATTACAGCTTCAAAATACAGCTCACAGTTTGTTTCAATGAGTCGATTGCTGAGGGGACAAGTGGCTTCAACGATGGCATTAATTACACATGTAGTGCCAGATGGTGCAAAAAAAAAAAAACTCTGTGAAAATAAACAACCGCATTTCGAATTAAAACAAAACATTTTTTTAGTGTTGAAAGTTCGGCAACAATAAAATTATGCCATTACCACCAATGTAACAGGATAATCAAATAAAAAGTCAAGCACCACAATGATGGGGATGTTGAGTATAATAGAAGAGGTGTTTGGTGCATCAACAGCAAACCTTTAACAAGAAGATGTGAGCACAGAATTATGTTCTTAGCCATTGTTATCTTTTGGCTGGTTCGTTCAGGTTTAAACAATCATACGAGAGTATTAACGTGAACAGGTCCAGTTCCAATCCAGTTTAATTCAAATAGTGAAAATAAATCCAGCTACTGTCCAAGAGTTAATGGAAAATGGTATAGAAAAGAATCAGGATGACATTCAGACAAGACATCACCATCTTTAATTTCTGTATGTTCAAATTAATGTAAAGCATTGCACGACCCTGATTTCTGGACTCTACACACACAAATAATTGCAGAATCTGTAACTACAGGGGTTGGACAATGAAACTGAAACATCTGTCATTTTAGTGTGGGAGGTTTCATGGCTAAATTGGACCAGCCTGGTAGCCAGTCTTCATTGATTGCACATTGCACCAGTAAGAGCAGAGTGTGAAGGTTCAATTAGCAGGGTAAGAGCACAGATTTGCTCAAAATATTGAAATGCACACAACATTATGGGTGACATACCAGAGTTCAAAAGAGGACAAATTGTTGGTGCACGTCTTGCTGGCGCATCTGTGACCAAGACAGCAAGTCTTTGTGATGTATCAAGAGCCACGGTATCCAGGGTAATGTCAGCATACCACCAAGAAGGACAAACCACATCCAACAGGATTAACTGTGGACGCAAGAGGAAGCTGTCTGAAAGGGATGTTCGGGTGCTAACCCGGATTGTATCCAAAAAACATAAAATCATGGCTGCCCAAATCATGGCAGAATTAAATGTGCACCTCAACTCTCCTGTTTCTACCAGAACTGTCTGTCGGGAGCTCCACAAGGTCAATATACACGGCCGGGCTGCTATAGCCAAACCTTTGGTCACTCATGCCAATGCCAAACATCGGTTTCAATGGTGCAAGGAGCGCAAATCTTGGGCTGTGGACAATGTGAAACATGTATTGTTCTCTGATGAGTTCACCTTTACTGTTTTCCCCACATCCGGGAGAGTTACAGTGTGGAGAAGCCCCAAAGAAACGTACCACCCAGACTGTTGCATGCCCAGAGTGAAGCATGGGGGTGGATCAGTGATGGTTTGGGCTGCCATATCATGGCATTCCCTTGGCCCAATACTTGTGCTAGATGGGCGCGTCACTGCCAAGGACTACCGAACCATTCTTGAGGACCATGTGCATCCAGTGGTTCAAACATTGTATCCTGAAGGCGGTGCCGTGTATCAGGATGACAATGCACCAATACACACAGCAAGACTGGTGAAAGATTGGTTTGATGAACATGAAAGTGAAGTTGAAAATCTCCCATGGCCTGCACAGTCACCAAATCTAAATATTATTGAGACACTTTGGGGTGTTTTGGAGGAGCAAGTCAGGAAACGTTTTCCTCCACCAGTATCACGTAGTGACCTGGCCACTATCCTGCAAGAAGAATGGCTTAATATCCCTCTGACCACTGTGCAGGACTTGTATATGTCATTCCCAAGACGAATTGATGCTGTATTGGCCGCAAAAGGAGGCCCTACACCATACTAATAAATTATTGTGGTCTAGAACCAGGTGTTTCATTTTCATTGTCCAACCCCTGTATGTACAAATTCATGGGGGTAATAAATGTGGAATTTTAGCAATTAGTCACCACACTTCAGCTGAGAAAGCTGACAAAAAACAAATTTACTAATATATTAAGATTGACTAATATTTAGATTACAGATGACAAATGGAAACAATAAAAAAGGTAAATAGGATAAATAAAATCTAGTCACAGAGACGGACCTATTAATTGTTTGACTGATCTGCAGAAAGTTGCAAAACTGCTTTGATTATGTAAACGGTGTGGTCATTATTCAATGAGCTAAATAGTATGAGAGAGGTCATCCTTTAGTGCAGAGTCCCTCACCCATAAAGGTGACAACTTGCCTTATCCATATAGTTAACAGTTTAAGGAACACAAACGAAACAATGAAATCATAATGATGAACTAAGCATGGAGCATTAATCAACAGAAGAACATAGATTCTCATATTTTTCCCTATTGTGAACCTTGGGAAAAAAGGGGCAGTTTGTAGCTTAAAGGGCTGCAGAGAAAATGTCACCAAGGCTTTAGAACTGAAGCTAATGAACAAAGCCTTTTTTGTGAAAGAAATGTAGTAAACAGATTAAAAAGTTAAAACCTCTAGTAGGTATATGATAAAGGACATTTTTGTGGTGACTTTAAAAATGACGGATTTTGAATAAGAATAGCTCCTAAAGAACCAACTAAGCAAGTTAGAAGTAATGCCTCCACGGGTTTTACCAACAGGTTCTAAACAAAATCTTAAGCAGCTTCTGCAGATGTATAAATGTCAGAAGGAACCACACCTTTTCTGCTGAGTAATTTGATTACGCAGCACAACACTGCCAATAAGCTAACTTGTAACCTAGGGGAACATATATTCCATACATAAATATGACACTGCAGCATAACCTGGCTGGAGCAAGCACTTTATCAGCTGCACACGTAATCAGGGTTAGAGTTTTAAATTGCAGATAGTTCTTTGAGTGGCAGAACATAATTTTACCCCTGATCCATAAGGCTTATCGCTTATAGCAACTCTTGCAGTGCTGATTTACCAGGTTGTGCATTATAAAATCATTTTTCTTTCTGTATTACTTTCCATACTTCTTGTTTATTTGTTGTTTAAACTTTGGAATTCTGTGTTACATAAAAGCTCAAGTAAGAATATCTTCAATTCTTTTTGTCCAGTTTTAATGGTCAGAAATGCTTCCCTTAGTATGCATGCACACAAGCCTAACCTGCTCTAAAATGAACAGATTATCTATCCTTTTTTCTAACGGAAGTGTATAAGATACAACCAAAGCAAATGCAAACTATCTTTGGCTAAATATTAAAAAAATATATACCCAAACAATTCAGAAATGAGCAAAATATCTTTAAATAAAAGTTTAAGAAGAATGATTTAAGTTTTCAAAGTGATGCTGGCACTAAATCTACATCCTATCATTCTGGCCGTGTCTGTCTCTCTGAGGGTCTCAGTTTGTCCATCGTCTTCCTTGTCCATTAGCAGGGCTGATGGATGATACAGCTTTCAAAGTCTGACAGTACATCAACTCTTTGGCAGCCTATCTGATTCAGATATGACCCAATATTCAGCAGGATGATGACAGGGCCAAATGCTTACATGACCCCATTCAGATTGAGACAGAAAAAGAAACAACGAACAGCTGAACTTAGAAATAACTAATAAACATGGTTCATGCAAAAAAATTTAAGACAAACATTGTTTTTAATACTAAACCAAATGTTGTCCTGGTTTCAAAATGAATTCAGTTTTCGCAGTGGATACGTTTGCTGGCAATGTAATGAAAAAAACTTTTTTCATTACATTGATTTGGATCTTTTATCATCAGTGGTTTGCTATATTATAACTGCTGCACATGTTGCAGCATGCAATATGTTAACAAATATCTACTCCTCCATCCCTCTGAAGGATTAGGAACAATTTCTTAGTAAGAATATATTTAGGTTTTATACCCTTTGCCCTCAGAGGCTCAGGGTAGATGTTTAGGTTTGTCTCAGATTATTAGTTTTAATGATGACCTACTGGAAAAGGGGGCCATCCCAGGTGTTACAAAACATTTATTTGCCAGTCACACTATGGCAGAAATGCTGAAACTGGATTGTTCTTTCATGCAGGAAGAGGACAAACTGTCTGGTTCACTTTGACCCCAACCACTGCAGCTAAGATTGACTGGTTTATTTTCTGAACTGTGTTGACTCCAATCTTCCAAACATTTTCTGCTTTTTATTTTTTCTCATTAGCATAAAACGTGAAGAACCTTCTGCTGAAGTCAAAGTAACTATCTCAGGTTCCACTCAGACAGATGTTAAGACTAAATTTCTTACTGCTTTGGTGGAACAGAAAAACATGAGGAATACATAAAGTGTAGTTTTAGAACTTTCTTTTAACCAAAAACTGCATAAATATATAATTCACTTGTATGTATCTAAAATGTATATTATTCAACAGAGCAGCAGCATAAGTAGTTTTCTCTTTTTTCAGTAATTTTCCAGATTTGCATTTGTTGAAGGGACACGTGAATGTCAGCAAATGTTTAAATATGAAAGCAAAATTAATATCTCCTCTAGTGATCAGCCCACCTGGGTCACCCATCATAATGAACAGAAAACAACAGAAGCCCTGAGAACAATGTTTTGTTGCATGGCACTGAAAGAGAGCCTCACCTACCTGGCACTCTTCCCAGAATAATCGATTTAATGTTGTTAAACTCCACATCAGATGTCAAGTTGAAGTCCTCTCTGGCATTCTGGTCAATCTGAAAGATAATTGATATAAAACAAAGTGTAAGAGGAATAATAATCTGTTTAGGAAGGGTTCTTTGTGCTTAAACAGGGACTTCTGAAAGAAACAAATCCAGCGTAGGACCATAAAGAAGCCATCAAACATAGACTTTGTAAGAGGTTAAAGCGGTTTGCAAAGGTATTTATACGCCTTGATCGTTTTTTACATTTCGTCATACTCACCCACAAACCTAAATGTATTTTATTGGGATTTTAGGTAAAATATCACAATGTAGTGCATACTCGTGAAGGTGGAGGGAAAGTGAAATAGAATTTTCAAAATTTGTTACAAAAAACATCTGAAAAGTGTGCTTCGCATTTGTTCTTTGCAATAATATGGATGAATCCCGTAATGTAAATACTTGATGCTCTCCTGTGTTAGAAAACCTGAAAATAAAAATAGTGATTAATTTAACAATAAAATGAACAAATATTATGGGTTATGTACCCAGAAAAGTTGATTACATAAATGTCTCCTTATATTGTAAAGGTTGTCAATCCTGTCTTCAAGAACTGCCCTGTACTTAACTCACTTCATCCTCTCTCTGACCAGCTTCCCTGTCCTTGCTGAAAATAATCCCCACACCATGATGGTGGCACCACAAGTTTTTTACCTTTGGAGATATATTGTCAGTGTGATGTATAGTGTTCATTTTCCACCACACATATAAACCAAAAAGTCACAGCTGAGATGAGCACCTATTCTTTTATCAGTCTAACAGTCTTACCTACAGCTGCTACAGAGTCACATTTGGTCGGCATCCATCACTTACATTATGTTGACTTTAAATCCTCCTTTAAGGAATTTATAGAATAGAATAGAATAGAGACTGTTCAGTAAAGGCAAATTTACAACATAAGAAAAGTTACTGTCCAAAGAGGAATACAGAGAAATGTCCAACTGAATAGGATCATTTCAAAATGTACATTATCCTACTCCGTTACACATGACTTGTTGTTTCACGTTATTCTGTTGGACCCATTGTTACAACATTATTAACAATAGTGATTATTCTTCTGCTAAGTTTTTTCTCAGGCGACCCTACCTAAGATACATCTCTGCAAACGACTGTACATTTTTTTTTATTAAGGCAGTATAATCTTATATTAGTTATGTTGTTTAAAGATAAAAAAAAAAAAAAAAGCTGGGTGTAGGTCAGTTCATGAGAACTGGTTCTCCAATATTTTACCTGGTAAAATAAAGGTTCAATACTACTACTACTATAATAACAACAACAACAATAATAATAATAATAATAATAATAATAATAATAATAATAATAATAATAACAGTAAGTTAGAAATAATTGTAAAGTTACATAATGTGTCTTGATAATAACAGATTCAGTAGAAAAGCTAAGACAAATGGTATTTTTTAAAATACTGTTACTACTAATAGCAACTTTACTGCAGATTGACAAATGGCTTGAACTCCAAGGGCTGAAGTCCAGCCTGTGGCAATTTTTTGCCAGCACAGATTAAAAAAGTATATAACACCTATTTGTAAGTGCTGTCAGTTTCATTCTATAAAATGAAAGGTAACGTCTGAAAGCTTTGTGTGCATTTAATGTTTGCAATATGGAGTTTGGGTGTTTTTTAAATTCTGACACTAAATGCAAAATAAGCCTAAAATGAGGCTAATGAGGAAATGGCACCTCTACCACAATTTGCCCACCATTTAATGTAGGTGAGAAGTAAGGATTTAGGGGAAAGCTTACCTAATGTATATTTATCTAAAATACGAAACAGAGCAAATTTCTTTGTACATTAAAGGACAGTATTTACAGTGCCTTGCAAAAGTATTCGGCCCCCTTGAACTTTTCAACCTCTTTCCACATTTCAGGCTTCAAACATAAAGATATAAAATTCAAATGTTTTGTGAAGAATCAACAACAAGTTGGACACAATCGTGAAGTGGAATGAAATTTATTGGATGTGTCAAACTTGTTTAACAAATAAAAAACTGAAAAGTGGGGCATGCAATATTATTCGGCCCCTTTACTTTCAGTGCAGCAAACTCACTCCAGAAGTTCAGTGAGGATCTCTGAATGATCCAATGTTGTCCCAAATGACTGATGATGATAAATAGAACCACCTGTGTGTAATCAAGTTTCCGTATAAATGCACCTGCTCTGTGATAGTCTCAGGGTTCTGTTCAAAGCGTAGAGAGCATCATGAAGACCAAGGAACACACCAGGCAGGTCCGAGATACTGTTGTGGAGAGGTTTAAAGCCGGATTTGGATACCAAAAGATTTCCCAAGCTTTAAACATCTCAAGGAGCACTGTGTAAGCAATCATATTGAAATGAAAGGAGTAGCAGACCACTGCAAATCTACCAAGACCCGGCCGTCCCTCTAAACTTTCATCTTGAACAAGGAGAAGACTGATCAGAGATGCAGCCAAGAGGCCCATGATCACTCTGGATGAACTGCAGAGATCTACAGCTGAGGTGGGAGAGTCTGTCCAAAGGACAACAATCAGTCATACACTGCACAAATCTGGCCTTTATGGAAGAGTGGCAAGAAGAAAGCCATTTCTCAAAGATATCCATAAAAAGCCTCGTTTAAAGTTTGCCACAAGCCACCAGGGAGACACACCAAACATGTGGAAGAAGGTGCTCTGGTCAGATGAAACCAAAATCAAACTGTTTGGCCACAATGCAAAACGATATGTTTGGCGTAAAAGCAACACAGCTCATCACCCTGAACACACCATCCCCACTGTCAAACATGGTAGTGGCAGCATCATGGTTTGGGCCTGCTTTTCGTCAGCAGGGACAGGGAAGATGGTCAAAATTAATGGGAAGATGGATGGGTCCAAATACAGGACCATTCTGGAAGAAAACCTGTTGGAGTCTGCAAGAGACCTGAGACTGGGACAGAGATTTATCTTCCAACAAGACAATGATCCAAAACATAAAGCCAAATCTACAATGGAATGGTTAACAGATAAACGTATCCAGGTGTTGGAATGGCCAAGTCAAAGTCCAGACCTGAATCCAATCGAGAATCTGTGGAAAGAGCTGAAGACTGCTGTTCACTAACGCTCTCCATCCAACCTCACTGAGCTCCAGCTCTTTTGCAAGGAAGAATGGGCAAGAATTTCAGTCTTTTGATGTGCAAAACTGATAGAGACAAACCCCAAGCGACTTGCAGCTGTAATTGCAGCAAAGGGTGGCGCTACAAAGTATTAACGCAAGGGGGCCGAATAATATTGCACGTCCCACTTTTCAGTTTTTCATTTGTTAAAAAAGTTTGACACATCCAATAAATTTCATTCCACTTCACGATTATGTCCCACTTGTTGTTAATTCTTCACAAAAAAATGAGAATTTTATATCTTTATGTTTGAAGCCTGAAATGTGGCAAGAGGTTGAAAAGTTCAAGGAGGCAGAGTACTTTCGCAAGGCACTGTACATCCAGCAGTGTGCATGAAAAATACCACCCTGCTGAAAGCTGTTGGTAATTTTAATGCAGGATAAGACAAATAGAACTGACTCGATATGCTGGCTTTACCTTTTTTTCATTTTTTCAGGATATTGACCTTATTATTGCGGAATGTTCCCACAGATAGTGGTTCACATGCTAGATCAATTACCATGAATCAAATAAATTATCAAAAAAGCTACATCCTCATTACACAACATGGATGAGGCACATTTGGAGATCTCAGACCTGATGGTACTGGTTTGAATGGATCCACGGGGAGGAAGGAAGAGGTGGCCGGTGAGCGCACAGCCAACAACCAATGGATAGAAACCTAATTTTCGTTTTTAATTTAGAAAGTGAAAATAAAACATTGTAATCCCAATCACAGGTGTTTAATTTCTACTCCAGTCAAAGCTTTTTAGCTTTGAATGAATTGCTTAAAGGTATAGAAGTGTTTATCTTCTTTAACAGTCTGCAGCATAACTCATTTTGTGATTCCACCCTGTGCCTCGATCCTGTGGACAAACATTTTTCTCTAGCTCTCTTATCACAGCATAAGTGCTTTGTTTGTGGCTGAAAAAAGCACAGCTGCAGCCAGATGCACAGAGAGGTGCAAATTACTCCATCTGCTGGACTTAATTGACGTGTTTTCATTTGCATCTATTCAGTGCAATCTGTGTTGTGAATCCAGTGCAGAAATAAAACAATGCAAGGAAAAGGAGTAGACGCCATTGATTTAGTTATTCCTTCCTTAATTTTAAGTGCCAGCACACTGAAAATTTTAAGAATATTAATTATTAATATTAATTATACAATTCCATTTTCCTTTTACAGTTTGACCACCACTGCAGAAAGTACAAAGTTTAATCCATGATTAATATTAGCAATACCGTACAATCCTCAAAACCATGACTAGACAGTAAATACATGAATTAGTAGATAGTGAAAATTACTTTAAAGACAGATACTTGTCAAGCATTATGTCACCCTGTAGAGTGAGCTATTACAGTAAAACAGCCTCTAATGTATCACAGGGATATATTTATCACAGACGCATAGTAATGCACTTTGCATGCACAGCAAAATCCTTCACTAAAGTGCACAGTTTTCCTTTCACTGACACTACTTTGTACAGTGGTAACGTTTTACTTTCAAGGTTTGTAATACTAATTAAACCATAGATGGCATCCTTAAAAACAGATTGTTCACCGATGAACCATTTACTTTTGTTGATAAGGTTAACTGTCATGCAGCAGAAAGCATCTTGAATACAAAATGGGAAAATAGCAATTACTTTCAATGTTGTCACCATTAAGATTTCTAAAATTCACCGTCTTGAGACCCCAGTCAAGAATGATATTGCTTCATTAAATTAGTTTAAAAAAAATTATAATTTAATGACTGTGTTCAGCCATTAGGTGAATTGTTTCTGTGTTTTGTATGTCCTGTGGAGATATATTATGTGTGTGCATTATTACTATGATTCAAAACAGTGTGGGAAATAAAATGTGTAACATGTGTTAGTATAAGACATTGTGTGGCCTGCAGAAGTATTTCTCACAGGGGTATGGTGAAGTGGAAAATTACTGAGAACTGCATGTGTGTGAAAATTAGAGATAGTACAACTGACTGAGTTACTCCCTGCTTATATCAGTAGATACGGGATGCAGCTGTGGGACAATACCTGTCTAAATATGGTAAGCCGGAAAAGTGTGTACGTGACTATGTGTAGAAAATATTGTAAACAAGGGCGCTGCCCATTTTCGTGTGTGTTTTAATAAAAGAAATGAACCCAGTGAGGGAGGGCCAGAAGAAGTCTCGGTGTATCCTACCTACATGAGCTTCTCTCCCTGGGCCCAGGTATTTAAATTGAATACAACGGTGTCTGAGTGTGATTTATTCTAATGTGTTGTGAATTCCTCTAGGTTACGGTGAATAAACGAACGTGCAGAAGACCCCGTTAAAGGGGTACTTCAACAGTCCGCAGTTTATTCTTAACAGTAATTGATTCTGAAGAGCTATTAAAACATCAAAACATCTGGTTGTAAAAGCTTACATCTCTAAATGAATAGACTGGCAATAGCTTAATATTAATTTTTTACCTGTAATTTCTCATTTGCAATATATTAGAACATGACAACCTATGCATTTTTTAAATTTCTGCAGGGCATTAAACCACTTTTCAGAGTAAGCAACAATTGGTAATATCATCAAAGATGTGATGGCAAGTTTCAATAAACAATATTTTTTTATGTACAGTAGCTGCCTCTATGCAGGTTACTTTAACATCAATTGCAAAATGTGGACATTAATACACAGTACATGGATTTTGAAGTATGATGAGAAAGTCTTTGGCATCTCTCTAGCTAGTGGCAACACCTCAGCTTGCCAACATATCTGAAAACAGCTCTGACCTGTCAGATAGATTGGGAGGTGTGTGTATGTGTGTGTGTTTACCTGCACAGACACTGTGTCTGCCTGTCGCCTGATGGTCACAGTATGCAGATGCCCGTCAGCTAAGTTCATGACTCGGCTACTCAGCACCTCCACATCTCTGCTGCTATGCAACTTGTACCTCACTTCTAGCTCATCTTTAAAAAAAACAAAACAACAATGGACTCTTGGAGGCAAACATACAGAAAATCAAAATACAACACAAATGTCTGAATAACGGACATCATTATTAAACATAAACATTCTTTCCTGAAAATGTTCTTTAACTGTACAGATACATAAAAAAGTTCACTATTTTTGTCACTCGTTTCAGAAAAAGAAACTCATATATTATAATATTCGTTGTAAATAGAGTGAATTCAGGCCTTTATTTCTCGTAATTGTAATGCTTTATAATGAGGATAGGCTACAAAAGATCATTGCCAAATAAGCTGTTGTTCACAGATTGCTGTATCCAAGGATATTCATGCAAAATTAAGTGGAAGGAAAAAGTGTGGTGGAAATCAGCAACAAGCAAAACCACAGCCTTAGCACACTGCCTAAGGTATGAAAAGGTGGTTCATTGAAAATGGTGTTACTGTGCTTGATTGGCCAGTAAACTGGCCTGACCTGAACCACATAGATAATCTGTGGGGTATTGTCAAGAGGAAGATGAGACACCAGACCAAACAATGCAGATGACCTGAGGGTAGCTATCAAAGCAACCTGGGCTTCCATTACACCTCAGCAGCACCACAGGCTGATCACCTCCATGCCACGCCACATTGAAGGAGTAATTCGTGTAAATGGGCATTTAAGTGCATTGAAATGAAAATACTTTTCAGAAGCCTGACATTTCTATTTAAAGTATCCTACTGTTGTTGATCTTTTGTGATATTCTAATTTTTGGAGACACTGAATTTTAAATTTTTTTTAAATTACCTGTAAGCCATAAGACATAAATACTTGAAATATTTCACTCTGTGTGAATATGATATAAGTTTCACTTTCTGAAATAGGTGACATAAACACTGAACCTTTTTACCTATTTATACCTATTTACTATCAGATTTTCATAATTATAATATTGATGTACTATCTCTATGGTCCAACTTTAAATTAGCAACCAGAAGATTTTTAGACATTAAATTTTATTTGATTTTGCACGATGCATTTGCTGTTTAACCAAAACCCTTTATCTAATAGAAGGATAATCTGAGGGAGCACCGCTGTATGTAAATATTATTGTGACATGTCAGTATTGAAAGTCCAAACCTGTTATGGTCTATACCCAGTAACGCCCTCTCCACTGCTCACTGCACTGAGCTACTGTGGGTCTCATTTGGCCTGATAATTCAGTGTGTGCAAAACAATTTGTAATGTCAAAGTGCTTTCTATTCATTCTTCCTTTGTGCATTATTTCCCCCCCCTGTGTGCTTAAACACCCTCTCTTATTCTAAAACATCGGGTTTTGATGGTTTTTAGGCGTGTCGCATTTAAGCTAATGAGGCCTACGTTGCAGTATTTGTTGTCTTTTATTACCGTTGATACCAGTTCTTGCTGTGATTCGATTATAGAAACAATAAGCTAAACATATTTCAGAATTCATTATTAATTAAGAATGAATTGAGGGTTCACCGACTAACTGGCATTCTCACTACATTTGTCTGATTTCATAATGGATCGTTTTTTTTAACAGAAGACACACAGTTTCATTTACATCAAATATATAGACCTAAAAGGGCACCAGTATAAATTTTCAATCAAATTTACCAAAATCTACCAAAATCTAAAAATCTACCAAAAGCTAAATAATTTATTGTAACATCATAACAAGCTCTCTTAACTTCGCCAAAATTGGTTACAAAGTAATATCTCAGAATTTGAGTAGTACATATAGACATTATGGCCCATACTCAGTCCCCAACTACTGCTCAGAGATGCATTTCACAGTATGAGATTTTTTTCTAGAGATTTGCTTTTGCAGCATAAAAAAGACCAATACACACTCACCAATAAAAGGTGCACCAGAGATTCTAACACTAAATGAAAAACCTGTAAATCATTACTTCCTTTAAGATGCCAAATTACAGATGTCTCCTTAACAAATCTGCTTTTGTTTTAATTTTAACACATGTATCTGATAGCAAATAATATAAAACAGACACGTTTACTGGAAAATGCACACCAGTTCTTGCAGAAATGTATTTGTAAGAGAGGTTACTGTGCTTACACATTGTCACAACTGCGGGGCTTTCAGAAAGTATATTAGGGGACTGTGTGAAAACAATAAACTAAAAAAACGTTGGAGTGATTGCTATTGATATTTCAGTTTTCCTGTTCCAGCCCCTAAACATTTCTTAAACCTTTCAGAACTGCAGTGTGTTGAAGTGACTTTAGACTAGCTGAATTGGAAAGGCAACAAAGGATGACAGAGCAAATCCAGAAAATAAGAATAAGTAACTGAAGGAACAAAATGGTTATAGGTTTAAAGAATAAAAAATCTTTGTCTAACAAAAGTCCTCACCATGTTTATTGATGAGCAGGATCCAGTATCCTCTGTAAAAAGAGCTGACGTAGAGCAGCAGAGCAGGGCTTTGACTGGTCCTGAAGCTCAGGGAGATGTCTTCTCCTCTCAGTGTGATATCAGAGTAGATGGATGAGTGCAAAGAGCTGCTGTTCCTGCTCAGCTCATACAGCTCCTTTACAATATAGGTGATGGATGTTGTCGACTCAAAGCTGCTTGAAACTTCTGAAAGATAAAGTCGGAGGCAGTTATCAGTGGGGAAGCTGACTGGAATCCTGCTAAAACTGTGGCCACAAACTCTCGTGATGGATCTCCAAGTGGGTTTGGATTAGCAATTTATTCATCACAGTGAGAACACATAACATAAATACAAAATACAGTGTTCACATGACACTGCAACAATCTAGCTCTTGACTTTTAATGGATTTTTCTTTTGCAAATAATTGGTTTGATTGCACCACCATCATAAACATGCCAGTAACCATATAATTGTTATCAGGTCTGTATGTGGAAAAACGATATTTACTTTTTTTCACTGTTTAATGCTAAATCACACTAAACTTTATTCTGTTTTGGGTCCAATAGGATTTCTAAGTCATTTTGAATTGTTAACTGCCAGAATAACAAAGCAGACAGTTTTAAAGAGATTCTTTTTTTACTTTCTTAAAACTCAAAAGTTTATATATTCTACTGCATTTAAACAATTTGGGGACGCTGAGATGAAATCATGGCTATCTAGGCTAATTAATCTCACACACAATTTATACACACCATGGAAATGTGTTCTGGTGTCAATCCCAGAATAAATTCAAGAGATCGTGTAAATATGCTGTCTGAAGGCAGGACAGTGTCATTATTCTTTACCAACACAGGCTGAAGGCCACTCAGAGAATAAGAATTCATGAGTCCAAAACTCATAAATCATAAATACCAAATTACAGTTTGCACATGCACTCAAGGAAAAATACCTTAATATTAGGCAACATCTACTGTTGTCTGAGGAAAGAAGAAATTAAGATGGCATCATGAGGAAAGAGGATTATATGGAAATATTGAAGCAACATCTTAAGACAGACAAGCTGATCCTCTAAAGGGTCAAGTGTGCTAATTATGCAGCCAAATTAGCTACAAAGTGGGTTAAGGCCAACAAAGTCAATCTTTGCATAGATAGAAAACTTTTTTAACCAATTTGAATACTAAACGGAATAACTAGGATCAGTTTGGAATGCAGGTAATTGACTTAGAAATTGTCTGTATGATTGGATTGACTTTTTCTTCTAAAGGCCCTATAGATATACACTGAGCTGAAACTGAACCGGATTAAATGTTTTAGGGTTGTCCCCACAAAGCCCTGATTTCAGTCACATAGAAAATAAGGGTGTGTGTGAGCAAGGTGGCCTACAATCCTGCCTAAGTTATACAATTCTGCCCGGAGGAATGGGCCAAAATACAAGTAAACCATTTTGAGAAGCTTGTAGAAAGATACCCATACAGTTTGACATTAGTCTTATAGTTGAGGGGCAATTCTATTAAATACTGGGAAATTAACGTAATGTCTGTATTAGAAGAAAGCTGCAAAGAAATTCTTATTCTGGCATTTAGCAAATAGAAAAAACAACAAAAAATCCTATTTGACCTAAAACCAGAAAAGGTTTAGTCTAATTTATTGCAGATGTAGTATATTTGTGTATTCTAGCAATATATCACAAATACTGTTTAAGTATAAGGCTAGTTAATCAGAAGAGCAGGATGCGACCCTCAGAAGGAGTGGGCAGAGATTGAAGATGTTGCATTTTCTGGTAGTGCCATATATTCAAAGTGCAAAAAGACAAGAAAAATATTTACATTTCGACAACTGAATAAAATTTCTTTCAAATGGCCATTCAAAACATTTGTGCGCATAAGCTCAAAACAAGGAAAAAAAAAAACAATTAATGAAGAACAGTTTATTTTATGACACTACTGGCAATCTCTTGATTCTAGTCCAACAGCAAGATTTTCCCAGCAGTAGTCCACCAGCAAGGTGTCCCCACTGACTTTCAGTTCATTAAACCCATGCTCGGGTTATAAGTTCAGTCCAGAGAGCCTGAAAGTGTCACTTCCAGTTCTGGTTACCTGGTGTGGTGAAATAAGTTGGGAAATAAAAAGTTTATAGGCTGCAAGGAGACCGCCAACCAGCCTAGCAGGAAATGTAGCAGTCCTTACAGTCCTTGCAGAGTCAGCGGCAGCACACGTAGCCATGTGAATATTAACGTGATTGGCCATAATAGTTCAGGTAAGTTATAGAGCGAGAAATTCCAACTCAATTGGGAATATTATGAGACTTAACAAACAGGCATAACACAGACGAAGAGTAACAAAGGACAGGCGCGGGATTTAACACCTAGGTTACAACAAGTAAAAAGAAGGGTTTTGTGTGGTTATGTGTCTTTCTTTCAGAGGTAAACATCTTATTTCAACAGTTTTGTGAAAAAAAAGTATTGCACACCAAAGTTCAGAGAGGGATGATTAAAAGAGGAAACAGATTTATGTAGTAAAAATACTTCACAAACAAGTAACTTTCTTTGAGTTTAGCGGATAGTTTATTATTTGAATTTTTCCAGATGTAATTTTAAAACTGATTTCTCGTACTCAGACTCATCATCTTCCGCTTCATACGGGACCAGGTCGCGGGGGCAGCAGACTCAGTAGAGACACCCAGACTTCCCTCTCCCCAGACACCTCCTCCAGCTCCTCCGGGGGGAGCCCAAAGCGTTCCCCGACCAGCCGAGAGACATAGTCCCTCCAGCGTGTCCTGGGCCATCCCCTTGGGCTCCTCCCGGTGGGACGTGCCTGGAACACCTCCCGAGGGAGGCGTCCGAGAGGCACCCGGTATAGATGCCTGTGCCATCTCAACTGGCTCCTCTTGATGTGGAGGAACAGCGGCTTTTCTCCGAGCTCCTCCCCAAGCTCCTCACCCTATCTCTAAGGGAGTGTCTGGCCACCCTGTGGAAAAAGCTCATTTCAGCCACTTGTATCCGGGATCTCGCTCTTTCGGTCATGACCCAAAGTTCATGGCCATAGGTGAGGGTAGGAACCGACCAGTAAATCAGGAGCTTCGCTTTTCGGCTCAGGTCTCTCTTCACCACAACGGACTGGCACAGCGACCCCATTACTACGGCAACCGCACCGATCCGTCTGTCGATCTCCTGCCCCATTCTGCCCTCACTCGTGAACAAGACCCCAAGATACTTGAACTCCTCCACTGGAGGCAGGAACTCCCTTCTAACCTAAAGAGGACAAGCCACCCTTTTCCGGTCGAGAACAATGGCCTTGGACTTGGAGGGGCTGATCTTATTCTCAGCTGCTTCACACTCGGCTGCGAACCGCCCCAGTGCATGGTGTAGGTCTTGGCTAGAGGGGGCCAGCAGGACCACGTCATCTTCAAAAAGAAGAGATGAAATCCACTGGTCCCCAACTCAGACCCCCTCCTACCCTTGGCTGCAACTAGAAATCTTGTCCATAAAAGTTATGAACAGGACTGGTGACAAAGGACCAGATGGCCTCCAATTAAGGGTCCCGACTCTGTACTCCTGGAGCATCCCCCACAGGGCACCACAAGGGACACAGTCGAATGCCTTCTCCAGGTCCACAAAACACATGCCTGGGGTGTCCTGGTATCACACTCCCGGGAATCCCCGGGAGGGGCACTATGCAGCACCCCCGACAGGGACGCCAAGAAGGCCGGGTACTCTGCACTACCGCTCGTCCCGCAGGCCGACACAACAATCAGAGACCTGTCCCTAACCCGAAGGCACAGGGATGGGACCCTGTCATGCACTTGGGTAAACCCCAGCACGAGACAGCTGAGCTGGGGTGCAACAAGCAAACAACAAGAGAGTCCAGCCTCTCATGAGGAACTGGATTCCAGAGCCCATGCTGTGCGTGGAGGTGAGCCAGTCAATTTCTATTCGATATCTCACATCTCAGCCCCCCTCCCCCCTAGCGAGGTGACATTCCACGTCTTAAGCATCCACAGATCGGGTTCTCGAGGTCTCCACCTTTGTCCGCTGCCAGATCCACCGCACCCGTCCCTCATGGTTCCCCCAGCAGGTGGTGGACCTACTGGGGGATGGCCTCGCATCTCTCGTTCATGCTTAGCCCGGCCGGGTCCCGCAAGAGAGCAACCTTGTCACCGGGAGCTCTCTGACGAATCCCGACCCCAGGCCTGGATCCTGGGTGGTACCCCGGCTCCGCCGTACCGGGCGACGTCACATGTCTCGATTTTGTGGTCCTCATGAAGGTGTCTTAAACCACTTTTTGTCTGACCCATCACCCAGAGCCTGTTTGCCATGGGAAACCCTTCCAGGGCCATTTAAGCTCCAGACAACATAGCCTCTAGGATAGAGGAGCACTCAAACCCTCCACCACGTTAAGGTGGCGGTTCAAGGAGGGGTGATCTGATAGTTTTATTCACTTATGTTTTCTGTACAGGCTATGTACTTAATTTTCTACCTAAAATTACCTCTGTTTCTGTGTTTTATAAAGATAGTCAGTAATATCCAGCTAGCCCTTTTGTTACAGAGTGCCTTTATTCTGAAATGACTTCCCAAACACCTTCATTAATCTTTACTCTGGAGTCCCTATGCATTTTTTCTTTATTGGCATGCCAAACAACATGAGGATTAAAATCTTTTCTGTCCAATTGTTCACGTCTGAGCCTGACCTATGTTGGCTTTTGACAAATGTGTCTTAATGCCATTAATTTTCTGTGTGGCAGAAGAGTACATAAATATAATTTCAATTCTTGACCTCCACTAAAGAAAAGATTTATTGCAATCCTCTCAAAGCAACACGACGGAGAGATTCTGATAATAAGCAATACTCTATTGCCAGCTATCTGATATTGAAAAACTCAGAGGAGACAGGTGATTTTAAAGGAAGTTCTTTTCTTTGTTGGGGTGCGACATTTTGGACTTTGTTTGTGGCTTTGTGTTTGTTTACCTTTTGCTTAGATGTTTCTATTTTGGTTTTTGTATCATGTTTGTTTAGTTCTCTTGCTCCCTTTACCGCCTCCTAGTGTTTTGTCTCCTTTAGAAGTTGCTTTTCTATTATTTATTATGGTTTTCTTATGATTATGATTATTATATTTGTTGTTATTCTAGTTCTCTTGTCCTCGTATTATTCTCTAGTTTAATTTCTCATTTAGTATCTTTGTGTTTATTTATGGTTTGGTATTTGTTCACTTTGCACTCTTGTTTACTATTTTATTTTCTCTGTTACTCCTCGTCTTGGTTCCCTTTCTGTGTTTTATTCTATTCTGTGTTAGTTAATTTATTCTGTTCTTTCTAGCTTAGTTCCCTATGTTTAGTTTGTGTAGTTCTAGTTCTCCCTCCTGTTAGGTCAGCTTTAGTTATTGTTTACATCTTAGTTTGTATCTATTTCAGTCCTCTCTTCCTCTGCTTCATTCCCTGTTTGGTTCAGTCAGTGTTTAGTTTTGTTTACATTTGTACTTAGGGTTTCTTTATGGTTTCTTTGGATAGATCTTAGGTTATGTTGTACTTTTGTTCCCTCTAGTTTTTCTGTTTACTTTAGTTAATCATTATTCTAGGTTCTTATGTTTCTTTGGTTCTTTATCTTTGTCCTTAGCTTCCTTTAGTTCTGTTCCCTGATTTTGTTTATGCAGTGCTTACTTATAGTTTAGTTTTTATAGTCAGTTCCTTTTAGGTTATGTCTTAGTCCAGTTCCTCTCATGTCCCCTTTGTTTTCTAGTTAGGTCTCCTTAGCAACTATCCATACTCCCTCAGTTCTCTGCAGCCTGGTTCACACCTGTTTTCTATTCTTCTCTGATTTCCTGCCTCTGTGTCTCATTGGTTCATACCTCACTCCCCTCTGCTTATAAGCTCTCTAGTTCTCTTTGTTCTTTGCTGGTTCCTTCCGTCTTCTCACCCTCATTCTTGTCCGTTCCATCCACTATTATGCCTATGCCTACGTTTTGTGCTACATTCCTGCAGTAACTTCATGTAAGTTTTGGCTCAGCTCCTGTTTATCCCTGCAGTGATTATTGCTACGTTTTTGCTATGTTTTTGGAAACCTTTAGAATGTGGACTATGCAACGTTTTGCTACGTTTTGAGAAGAAGCCTTTGAATAAAAACTTTAGACTTTTACAACATGCTGCTACCCAGCTCTTGTCTGCGCTTTGGTCCGCCAGAAAACTCAACCGTGACATTCTTTGCTCCTTCTAGGATGATTTGTTTGTATTGGGTCAATTTGAAAAAGAGGAATACTTGCTTCATTGGTTTTAGTTACAAGGAATATCAATAAAATTTGCTTAAGGGCCAGAATTCTTTCTAGAGGGCATAGTTTTGGATTAACTTCATTTCTGGTCATTATTATGTTTTCTTTAGTTTATTTCAATTTATACTGTCAACAGCAAAATATCAGTGTGAACTTCACAATTACAGCAAGCCAAGGCTGGCAACAAAATAAGCACGATCTGATACTTGACTCGCTACCAGATTGCTCATATTTTAGCATTCCTCACATCCAGCTGAGATAAACAACTAATTAGAGGCAGGGATGGGTTTTTTGAGCTACTGTGGGTCTTAGTTGGGCCTGATAATACTGCATGTGCAAAACAATTTGTATTGACCAATTGCTGTGGATTTACTCTTCCTTTATGCATAATTTGTCATTTTTGCTTCAATTAATTTTGTTCTCTCACTGTTATGGCTTTCCGCAGAAGGTACTTCTGGCCAGTGCCAGAGCCACTGCCAACAGTATTGCTGGAATTAATTTTGTGTTTTCTTTTTTATTTTCCTTCAACTCAGTGCTTCTGTGTTCAGAAATGTTTTGTTTTCTGGATAAAGCCATTGATCGAGCTATTGCTGCCATCAGCTTTGTACTCTTATCTGTCTCTTTCCTGCCCTTTAAATCCAGGCCCATTCTGAGTCTGTTGAATGATCAACTAAATTTGCATTTAAATTTGGGTTGAATCAGACTGTATGTAATTGGATCTGAATCTAATTTTATGACTTGGATTAATTAATAACAATCTGGAACATAAATCAAAGACATAAATCAGACCTGTTTTTGTAAAGTGTCTAGAGATGCCATTGTTTGGAACTGCACAATTATTTGGAATATAGAGAATATAATATTTCCCAAAACAATATAATCACAAGATGTCAATGTCCCATACTACTTTTACAACAGTGCAGGTTAATAGAGGTGGTCCTGTCATGTTCAACTGAATATATGGGATGAAAAGTCATTTAAAGGTCACCTATAAGAAATAGAATCACCACACACATGGTCACTGTGTTTCCTGTTGAAATACTAAAATATTAAAAGTTGTCACTAAGTGAAGATTAAAGCTTGGACTAACAATATTTCTTGCTAACCACACTATATTTTAAGATTGCCTTTTAAAGGTTAGAGTTAATACGGCTCCATTCACAGTAACTATAAAAAACTGTTAAGATTTAAAATGTTTAGCCGTTATCATTAATAATGTAAAACACCAAATGTGTCAGTTAAAATAAGAAATCTGTAAATTAGCTCAGCTCATCATCTATGTCATACAAACTTTGAAAGAAGTAAAACAAAAAAGCAGATGAATCATTTGTTTGTGCCAGGACCTTTACGTTCCAAAAGAATAAAGTGGTTGTCACATTCCTCTGAGAAGCTGGCTTATGTCGCTGCCTGTCACCACCATATGAAACCGGCAAACAATAAATATTATTTTGGAGAGCCTCTGGATAACATGTACGGACTGAGCTGTCAAGATAAAATGCAATAAATGCAGCAACATAGGCTGCTGCTCAAATACAGACTCATATCCAGCTGATATGAGAAGAGTAAAGTCACTTCTGTAAATGAAAACAAGCTGGTGTAATAACAAAAGATGTAGAAAACAGGAGGAACAAACTTCTCAGGTATGAAGGCAATCTTGTGGAAACTGGCAATGTATAGAGAAGTGCTCAGACTTTCCTCTCAACATGTTAAATATTTGTGGCTTTATCTGTTGCTATAACTTTTATGAGTTTTTGAAGTCTTAATTTCATAGCAATGTTAAGGGTGTTTTATTAATATTTAAACTGTAACTATTTAAAATCACATTTTCCCTCTCATTAATGCTAATCTTATAAACACAAATATGTATTGAACTACATGATGAAAATATGACTTATCTCATAGATCCAACCAAACTGCCAATGCAGCTGTAGAATTTAAAAACCTTACTAACCCAATTTGAACTCTCAGTGAAGATTTTCTTTTCATTTCCTCATGATATTAGACCATGTTTCCCCAAAGCTTTTCTTTGCTGCAGTTTGTAATTTGTCAATTAATATTCTGCCAATCTGATGGATCTAGGGATATCTAGTCGACATAAATCTTCAGATATGCAAAAAGCCCTTTCTCAATCAAAAGTTTTTGAAGCCTTGGGGGCCTTTTCACGCTTTTGCCTCTGTATTTTCTGGTAGAAAGTTATCAGTGAGTCTGTACCTTTGTGACAGAAGGCTCCAGTGTGGGCAGACTGGCTGCAGTCACAGGAGAACCCGTTGGCCTTTTCCACACAACGCCCCTGGTTTTGGCAGAATGCGGCATAGCTGCTGCAATGCCCCGGGCATCCAGGTCTGACGCCAGGTGTGATCCTTGCCCTCTCTTCCAGGTTCAGTGTAATACCGTTCAGCTGCAGAGAGCGGATACAGCCCAGAAAGCCTTTCAGTCTTGACGCGGTGCCTCCTGCCAAGGAAAAAGGACCAACACTGTAGTTACAATAGCTCTTTTTTTTCCACTGTATCTGGCATTCAGTGTTGTCAGACCTGACTGGAAGAAGCAAAAACAGGATTTTTTATACCACCCAATCTAATCCAAACTTTGACTGTCCTCCTTTTATACTGACATGCTTGCGTGCATTTTTACTGCAGTATGTCATGTAGTAATTGGTTAACTATTTAACTGATGGGCAATCTGGTGTGTGATGATAATTTTACACACTGACAGGTGACAGGAAACCTGACTCTCCTTCCACCTGACAATTAACATCTATGTGCCAAACAAACACAGAGGATACACTTGGCAGAACTACATTCCTCCTCAAGGTCGACCCTGTCCACCCTAATTTGTGCATCACAGTTGTGTTCAGACTTGAATTAACTTCCTGTTTGAATTTGAAAAAACTTTAAATGCTCAGTCCAAACCTTCCTACACCCTTTACTATAAAAAATGACCTATTCAGTAAACAGTGAAAGACAATCTTAATCTATGGCACATACATCCAAATTTTTGCTGTAAACATTTGAAAGAAATAACTGTGCCTAGGAAAAAAGAAGTTTCCTAAGGCTGCAAATAAATAACTTCATGAAAGAAAGTGACTGAAGCTGCCTGAGCGACAGAAATCCTGTGAGAGTCAGAACCAAAATCCTGCGTGACAGCGATAATTTTAGCCATTTAAGCAGTTTGACTTTCCTACTACACAGTGTTGGAACACAAACCACCTAAAGGTCCTATTCTGACAATACAACCGCAACAAAAAGTACTTGAAAAGATGGAGGCAGGGGAACAATTTGCCAAGTACTTCAGTATGCACACTTAACTTTAAAATAAAAACAACACATTTTTAAGGCAAGATAGCTGAAACTGCACACAGTGAAAACAGATTTCCAAGTGACTGGAGCATGCACATGAAAAATGAAGGTGTATATACCAACAAAGTTTCATTCAAATAATGTCAAGCTTGGAAACAGAATATTCAAACCTTTAAACTAGGTGACCTCTGTGCCAGGTCATAACATCTGGAAGCCGGTCATCACATATAGTAACAACTGCTTTTCAGTCAAATTTCAGAATTATTTTGTTTTCTGACAACAAAAGCGTTGAAATATGTGAATGTCAGCAGGTGCTTCGGGAATTCATCCAAATAAAACAGAGTTTGTGTGAACAACGTGAACTCAGGCTTAAAATGCTACATGGTGACAATTTATGTTAATGTTGGAGCTGTGAACTTAGAATGTTTAGGGAGTAAATTATGAAATTTATTTATTTTAACTTGTGTAAAGTGAAACTAGAAGTAGTTCTTGTGACCTGACACAACACTGCTACAATGTAGAAAAGCTAAATTCAAATTCAGCCCACACTTTCCAGATATTTATTTGCAAAACATAAAAAATATATATATTCTTTTTCTTATCTTTCATGATTATTTACTATTTTGTGATTGGCAATTACATAAAGCCCAAATAAAATACATTGAAGGTGGTGACTGTAAACTGAAAAAGACTGTTCTTGCCCTCGACAACAGTTTGAAATGAGACATGGAAAATAACAGTATGCAGAAAAATACATATCTACACAGCAAAGTATGTAAAAGAAACGTATTGCTCCCAGTCCGGCATAGCAAATGGCAAATTGTTCTATATTAACATACGTAAATGTTTGGATAAGATATCCAACCTAAACTACACTGCTTAAAAACATTAAAGACACACTTTTTAATAAGATTATAATTTCAAGTCAGTTAAACTTTTACAATACTGGAGAAGCTGTGGTGAACATTTTGCTCCCTGCAACATTGTTCAGCATGATCAGTCTAGTGGTGGGTCAGTGTTGTTCTGGGGAGGCATTTCCATGAAGGGATGTACCGACCTGTACAGCCACCATTGTCTGGCCTCCACGCTCCCCTGACCAAAACCCAATAGAACATCTCTTTGACATCAAGTTTAGGTCCATCTAATGCCACCAAGATGCACTTCAGACTGTCCAGGAGCTCACTGATGGCCTGGTCAGGATCTGAGAGGAGATATGCCAGGACACCATCCAAGACACCATCCGATGTCCCAATGTTAGCAGTCACACATACAAGTACTTGGGGGCCATACAAACTACTGAGTACCTTTTGTGTTGCTGCAATGACATTTCAGCAAATTGGACTAGACTGCTTTATCAGTTTTTCAGTTTAAATTTCTCTCTGACTTTGTATTAAGCCCTCTGTGGGTTGATGATTTTTCATTTTCATCAAATGATGTGGCATCATATTGTTTCTAATACATTACTCATTGCATGTCAGTATGGATATGCAGCTTGACATTTTTCCAATTGAGAACTGATGTGTGTTTAAAGTGTTTATTTTACTTTTTGAGCCGTGTAATAAAACATTATGAGAAGATAATTAAGCATCGCTCTAACAGGAATGGGTGTCAGAGTGTGTGAACAAAACTAATTCGAACCTGTGGCAACAAAATTACATTAAACCAAAATGAATAAACATTGCACAAAATTTTAGAAATTTTTGTTTGGTTAATTATTCCTTTGTTCTAAAAGTGCTTATTAGTTATACATGTTTTACACATGGAAGCCTGTTAATTTCTGTTTAAATGGTGATACATTTTTAAGGAAACCAGATCTGTGAGCAGCAGAGTTGAGTATGTGAGCTGTACCCATGAAAAACCTCACTAATTCTGTGCATAATACTAAACAGCTTCTTCTAATATTAACTATTGAGTGGTGTTTTTGTTTTAATGGATAATTAAAGTTTGAAAAAACAATACATATTAATGTTAGTATGAATCAAATTTTAAAGCATTGCTACAACAAAGGAATAAAAGTGACACAAAACTAATTTTCTTACTTAAGTTTAAGTGTCACAATTTTACCTAAAGTACAACTTAAAAAACAAATATATTGCATATCTAAGATTCCCACTGCAATGTTTTACCATTGCAGAAAACTATTTATTGCAGCAAAAATAGTTTTGCTGTCTTGTAAGTG
This sequence comes from Girardinichthys multiradiatus, assembly GCF_021462225.1. NCBI lineage: Eukaryota > Metazoa > Chordata > Actinopteri > Cyprinodontiformes > Goodeidae > Girardinichthys > Girardinichthys multiradiatus. Next base: position 5,649,154 of record NC_061802.1, read on the forward strand.
TTGGTTTTACTGAGGACATACATACATGTATAAAACAATTCTTCTGGAACAGAACTCTGATTCCTAAAATCCACATTGACTCAAGTCTTTGGTGAAAGCACAAACACAGCCTCAGAAAGATGTAGATTTCATAATCCCCATATTCACACTGGCATTCAAACATCCCAGCAAACTGCCAGTGAACACCAATCAGGACTGTGGACTCTACATGAGAGGAACAACTTACAGTCACTTCTTTCTAGCTGTTGTGAGAGGATTATGAGCTTAACTCTGTCAGTCAGTCGGCAGCACTGCATGGTTCCAGTCTCATCATAAGTCAGGGTTCATAAATGTTCATAATGTTTGTAAAAATAAAGCCTTAAAACCAAAGATTAGTTTATTTCTTCTGTTAATCTATGGTTACAAGGTTGCATAATTGCAAAGGACTGAGAAAATCCCCCATACACAGCTAATTTCTTAAAACGGTTTGTTCATGGCACAAGGGCAAATAAAAATATCATTTAATAAAGAAATCTTCCAAGAGGCACCATGCGTAATACTTGCATAGGTTCAATGTTGTCAAATTTGCCCATAACTATTGTCATTAGTTACAAAACAAAGTTTGCTGTAAAGCAATTCTTTAGACAACATTCAAACATTTTACTGAAGTAGCAAATTCACACATTAGAATTTCAGAATATTCTGCTCTTAATTTGAGTTCGTATTTAAGCTTACAATGCGTTTAATAGGTTGGCATAGTTGTTAGGCAATATAGCCACCGGAGGGATGTTCTTAGTTAGCTTCCGAATTCAGAGAAAAATAGAAAACAAGGTCGGTGGGGGAAATCTTGATAATGTATGTTCTCTGAAAAAGACATAAAAAGACACCACAGTAGATGGAAGTACTCTGCGCAGCCAATTATTACATAGCAACATGTGGACTGAGAAGTTCCATTTCTTTCATTGCAATCTTCTTCATTCATTTTGCATGTAAGCTGCACTGTGCCACACTGCCCCCCGAACTACCTCTGGGAGTTCACATTTGCATACAAATCCACAAGCTCCCTGATAAAGGACTAAAATATGAATGGAATGAACACAAAAGACTGACAGAAGCCTCTATCAGTATGCATTTACCATTGAGTTTAAATAGGCTTTTCAGACTTCTAGAGTAACATTTCACAAGGTTGGAGCTTACAGATTGAGGCAGATTTGACCATTCTTCTTTGCACAATCTTTTTGAGGGCCAGTGTCATGCATATAATTCTGCAGGGGACTGGAGGGTAACTGTTTAATTGATTCAGAGGTGATGAATTAGGGAAACATCTAAAACATGCAGGATGTCAGGCTGATATTGGACACCATTGTTCTAGACCATCCAGAGTCCTCGTTCCTGTTTCACCTCTGCTCATCCTACTGGTTTTATGAGGAATTCAGGTATGGGGACTGAGATGGCCATGGAGGAATGCTGATTTTGTGTCTGGGAAACAATTTCTGTATTGATTTAACATTATATTTTTTGATTATTCCCTAAATGACTCAGTGATAGTCCTTTTTAACAGATTCTTCTTTACAATGTTGTGGTGATTCTTGGGCTTTTGGAAGAGAAACAAGCCCACAGCATTTCAGATCATCCACCATACTAAACAGTGGTAACGAGGAGCTTCTATTTATCCTTTGTGTATGCCAGACCTATCTTGAGTAAGCTCAAACTTAGTTTTATATAACCAAAGCCCATGACTACAATTAAAAACAAATTTCACATATTTACAGTTGTGGTGTTAGGACATAAAAGGCTTTTTCCTGATATGCCGAAAAAGTTTAAAAATTACAATTCTTATGGGAAACATTACAGAGTCCGAACTGATTTTTTTATTTGCCACATGAACTTTGTGTGAGATAAGTCAGAAATGGCAGCAATTAATTTTCACAATCATATGTTATTGAAGTTAGTTGTTAAACATCACATTATCACTCCTTTCTATGTAATTTAATACTCCACAGCAAATCTACTGAACCTAAAATCACGCATCACAATGCTAACTTAAATTTGAACTGTGCTCATGCAGAAGGCATATGGAAAAACTCAAACCTTTGTGTCTCACCGATAAATAACTGGCTGTTGAGCTGTAGATGAATAAATCCATCAGAAGGAGCTTCTTGTATGGTAGCAGGGAAGTCATCAACGCGTAGCGATGCCTCTTTAACATTTCGCTCAGCTTGCACCCTGTGCCAGCGGTTGTCATTTAGGGGGAGGCCGGTCTTCACTTTTACCTCTAGAGGTCCGTTCCCCACATCAAAAGAGAAGACAACCTCTGTAGAAGCTGACGAAGAGTAAAGATATAGCACATTAAAAATTAATTATCAGTACATTTAAAACAATTTGATGGCAGAGTGACTGACACACACTGAAAGAGAACTCATATGCTTATAATAATTGTGGATTTTGATGAGTAAGAAGGTTTAGCTGTATATTTTAAGTCTCACCTTGTATTGGAGTAAACAGACATAAAAAAAAAAACAGCATAATCCTGTTTATAAAAAGAAAGACACTCTGCATGTGCATGCAAATTTTTTATTCATGCAAAATAATTTTTCTCACAGTTTGATATGAATAAAAAATATGTTTTTAGATTATAGGTAAAATGTTCAAACAGGCCCTTGAATAAGATGTAACAATTTACTTTACAAAAAATTGTTTCACAACAAATAGAAATAACGTTATTGTTTATCTGGAACTCAAAGCTGTAAAATCTGTTTATGATGTGGGTGGAGTAGGAAGACTTGCACTGTTCCAACCATACAAATAAGATTTAACAAGCAACACGTTATGTTTTTTAAACACAATTTCCTGTCTTATTTCTTGAAATGAATTTCGACTTATTTTTGCCATTTTTTAGGATTGTTTTCTCCAGTCTGACTCCACATTGTAACATTTTTCAATAAACCTATTAGTCACTTGTGTTCCTCCATCATCATATGTTTGCAGAGTGGTGAACTGACTTCCTCCCATAGAGCTATTTGCTGACAGCATAGACAGACAGCTGGACACAGATCTGTGGTGCTTTTGATGAAAGCCTAGGGCAAGAAGGAAAGAGTATGGCTACACACTACCAATCTATGTTTCAGAGTGGATGAGTAGTGGATGAGCTACAACCAAGTTTTAATTAAAATAAATTCAGTTTATGTATATAGCTCCAATTCACAGCTGTCTCGAGGTACTTAACAAGACAAACAGATCTAGTTTATATGCAGAAATACATAGACAGTCCAATTTAATCATATAGACAGATTCAAAGTCAATTACATGCTTTCCACATTTTATCCTAGTTATAAAATAATGCAGTCAGGTTCAGTTTATAATGCCAGTTGGTAAAGAGTTTTTTATTTAAGGAAACAGCTGATTGCTTTGAGTCACTGACTTTTTAGCAGTCTCTCCTCCTCATGATTGAAAGCGTGGCAGCAGTGGACAGTATATTGCAATGAGTTGTTAATTTTGCATCAATCGCTTGAACTGAACATGCATGTGGCAACAGTAGAAAGAAACATTGCCCTTTAACAGGGTGAAACCTCAAGAGACCTCAAGTTGCTCAGTGTGAGCAGCTGTCTATCACAATAAACTCAGGATTGGAGAAGACACAAAGAAGTACACAAACAAATTGCAGAAGCATTAGTCCGGGAGTACTTTCTACATTAAAGAAAAAGTAAAGAGTTAATGGCAAACAGTAGCACCTGTAGTGGCCTTATCTAGAACATAAATACAACTGAACATATGAGCTCTGAGCCAGTGGTAAAATCTACAGGATGGAAAACAGAGTAGTTGTAGCAATAGCTCCTTTAACAGTTTTGTCTAGGAGATGGGGTTGAACATGAGCGCATGAGTCAAGTGCATCATCTATACCAAGAGAACATGAAGTTACTGGGAGCAACATCTCAGCCAATTGCCCCCTCCAGGAAGCTGAGAGAGCTGAACAGAAACACCATGCAAGCTGCAACTTTTATGAAGAAAACAACTCAGAGAGAATGATGATGATGCATGACTTGTGAGTGGTAGAAGAAAGTAGCAGAGTGAGAAAAAATGATCATTATGTCCTCTCACAGCCCAGGCCGATGGATAACTATAGAGATAGCTCAGGATAACTCAAGCCATTCTAACTAACACATTTATCAAAAAGTAACATTTTAGGTGTAGTTTTAAAAGTAGACAGGGTTCCTGCGTGACAGACTAAAACTGGCAGCTCGTTCCACAGGAAAGGAGCCTGAAAACTAAAAAATCTGTCTACCATTCTACTTTTACCTCCCATTCTGCTTTTTTACAGGTTCTGTTTACATGTATTGTTAGAAATGTTATGTTCTTCTTTTTAGTTATTCACTCTAAACACCATCCTTAGATAAATGGTATGATTATTAAATGAATAAATTAATTTGACATCACTATTAAATAATTATGGTTGAGTTGAGCTGCATGTAATTTAATCTCTTATTTGTTTGGATTGGATTAAAATGAACTGGGTAAAATGTACTTGAATTTGGACCAAATAAGATTCCATATACCTGGATATGCAGTAAATTGGACCTGATTATCTTCAAGATGGCATTTGTTCTGAACTGCTGCTTAATAAACTGAATTGAAGTCAGACTCACAAAAAGTACATCAGTTGGAAGATTTAAAATTACATTTAGGGAATACTTTTCAGAATTAATGACCAACAGTATAACAAAGTTTGACAACAATAAGTAAATGGAAATTTTAGATTACATCGAAACAGTTTAAACATTTTTTGACTCTTGAAAGAAAAAAATCATTTAGGAAACACCTGGTTCTACCGAGCAGAAAATAAGTACTCTTGTCCAAGTTCTGTTTAACATTCTTTCAAATGTTCTGGCCTACAAATCACAGCCTACCTCCTCTAGACTGGTGGATGGGGTTTTATACAGAAAACTGTCCTTTAGAAACCCCAGACTGTGCAAGACTCATAAGGTCATTTTCTTAAAAAATGTTCATACAAGAGGTCAGTGTAATCTAGGTGCTTCTGTATGTGCACTTTTGTTGTTATTTTGATTATTTAGACAAATACACTTTCTTTAAGCTGATGACATGGTTTCTTTTTTTCCACATGTGGGTGTTTCTAAAATATGGTTTTACATGAATTTAAATGTAAAGCACATTTTGATTAAGCCTTATTTATGTTGATGGAGTATGTGTATGGTTTATCATTTATCCCAGTTAGATATATTACATGTGTGTTGTTTGGAGGTGTATAGAAGTTAAAAGGGAGTACGTGGATTTTTGCGGTGGTGTCACTGTCCCATTTTTTACTTAATATCCACCTGATAATTTTTGTCTGAAAGTTTAATACTCTCTACAAACTTAATGAGAGCCAACAAGTGATGAAATTATATTAACTGAATTATTCAGAAAAAAAAACTTTGGGCTCCCCTGCATTTAGCATGGCAAAGTGAGAGAATCTTCATCAGTGCACACAGAGCATCTGTATAGAGTAGCAGGAGTTTTATACACATTACTATTAAGTCAATGGTACAAAACATGCATAGCATTTGTGTATATTCTGTAGTAGTAGGACAAATGTACTGTCTATATATGGATCTCTGAGTTGTAATGTTCATGCCATAGAAGTTTTTGACATTGTATTAGAGAAGGTTTATACAGATATACTATTTTTAATTCACTATGCTTGAGGACTTGCTGTAATGAAGCCTTTATGTTAACTTTCTAGTTATAGCTTTAGTATTTTACATTAAGAACCAAGATACATTATGTTTCTACAGGCAGACATATTTAGGACAAAAGCATTGACTATGGTGTGACAGATACAGATCACATTTCAAATTTAAAGACATGAGACTAATAATAAACAAATTTGATGTTGATATTTGATCGCTGTCTAAAACAAATGCTGGCTCTCTGCATAGCAGTTCTTCCTGACCACACAATTTCCTTTTTATTAATTAGATCTGCAGCATGTGTACTTGAGGACAAACCAATTTTTATTTTATGAAGGTGATTCCATTGAACAAGTCTTAGAAAAACAAGACATTACAGAAAATATAAAATGTTTCTAATAATAACCCTGAAAAATAATTTTCTTCAATGGATAAATATTTTGCTTGAAGGCAGACAACAGTGCATGGAATGCAGAAAGTCTTTAATTTGTGCTTAAAAAACAAAGCACAACCTAAAAAACAAAGAAGAAATGTTTTTTGGTGATATTCAATTTGGACCCATATTCACAAAGAGTCCTAAAAGTGCTAACAAAGTGCTCCTAGTGACATCATTCTAAGAAGACTTAGAATTTCTCGAATTCAAAGATTTTTCTTAGAATTTTGCCTTGGTAAGATAAAAGTTATTCACAAAGCATCTTAGGCCTTAAGAGAGCTCCTAAAGTGAGGAAATGTTAGTAGTGACATGACTTTAGTTAAATTGATATTTCCTTCACTTTAGTGGGCCTAAGAGTGTCTTAAGCAGAGAAGATGGTGGAAAGAGAGACAGAATTTTCCAAACAGTGAATAACAGCGAATTAATAAAACGCTACCGACTAGATCGCGCAGGGATCCGTTATACAAAAAGGAGATCACAGTAAATTGCTGAATTTTAATATTATTATAAAATGAATTTAATAGATGCAGTATAAAAACAGTATTAAAACAACCAGCATGGCAAGTAAAGATAATAATTAGCAAATCAAAATCATGATGAGCATTTAAATAAGCTATGTTTAAACATTTTGATGCTGTGTGACAATTAATTTAATTTTGCTAAGTTTTATCATCATGATTTACACATTTTAGAATCCAGTCTAAATTCTATCATTGGTTAATTTCTCTGCATTGATTAATAGGAGAGCATTTTCTTTTTGTTTGTTTCTTTAAACAACCAATCACAGTTCTCAGAAGACAGTGTCACCTCTAGCACCGGGTCAACCACACCTCTTCACTAAGATGGGAATTTCTGTCCTCTCCTAGCTCAGAGTAACTCTCAGCAGAAAACTGAATCACTCTTAACTTCAGACTCCTTGGCAGGAATCTGTAGGCTGATTGGAGCGCTCTGATAGGACTCGGATAATCTTTGTGAATACAGGCCCAGATTTCTTTTGTATTTATTCATTTTTATTTTGGAGCATACGTAGCACTTAAGTGCTGCTCTCACAGCTAGTGAAGGCAGATGGATTGATTTGCTGTTGCTCAGCATTGTGTGCTGTTTTATCTGTCTGGTATCTGTGTTGCAGTGCATGTTCCACATAGATTACTTCTACCTCCACAATCTGGGCATCTGGCCAGAATCCTAGGAATATTTAAGATCTGTCTTTCTTAGCATGCCACACTATTTTTGCATCCTTCCATCCTTCATGTGTTAGTTAAGTTGAACTCACACTTTAAATTGATATTTCCTTCACTTATTGTTTAAGTTTTGTGTGCTAAATATTAAACACTTCTCATTTATAGTAAAAAATAAAATAACTATGAGGAGGTGAAGTGAGCTGGAGGCCAAATTTTCTTTATGTATCATAATGCTGCCAGTATGCAAGCCTGACTATATATACTCCCCTCTCACAAGGGGAACTATAGGAGACTGATTTTTTATTTTTTCAAAATAATAGATAAAAATAAAAACACACACAAACACTCATAAACAAAGATATAACTTCTGTTTTAGAAACAGCTGTCTGGTTTGTTATGTGTAATAATGATTCAGAGACATCTTAACTTCAACTGTTACAATAACAACAGCATAGTGCAATGAAAACATATGTGACATGCTTTATCAATGAGGAGTCTTCAAGGAGCAGGATTTGACTGAATGTGCATGCCTTTTTTCCTGCACTGCAGCTGCACTTTTGCTTGTATGTTGTGTGAATTTGCAAGCTTTAAGTTCAACACATTAAAATGTACAACTTAATAATGCATCGAGTGTAAAGCAAAATGTCCTACAAAATGACAAACATTTTCTGATCTTACAATACGTTTTACATCATCATAATATTATCCTTTGTGAGCTTTATGATTCCTTCAACACATGGTTTCTGCAGTGTCAGCAAAGAGTCCATTTCAAAGGAGACAACAATAGGACAAGAATCAGCTACTCAGTAGCATCAAATAACCTATTTTAGTTCAGATTTTTCTGGTATCATTGTATAACAAACAAATTGAAATGTAACAATCGCTCTTTGCAATGAAAAATGTTACTACATCACACTTGTTGCAGTCTTGTTCTACCCTTACATCTCTTAGTGGTTTCTAGTTTGTGACAGCCTTCTTGAGGTAGATCAGAGGCAAATAATTGGTGGGTCAACTTCAACTCCCCATTTAGGACCCTTCAGCTGTTTGAGTCATAAAGAACATGTGTAGATCATGAACTAAAAGATGATTTTAAACAGCCTACAGAGGCAGATAGTTCTTAGACATTCTTCAAAATGGACAAGATAACTTGTTGTTTTGTCATTTAACATTAGAACCATTTCTAATATAGCTCACATCTCTTTAATTATAGGATAACTAAAACGTAAAATATCTGAGTTAGGATCATTTATATCTAGAACAGCTATGAATCATTTTGACTCCACAGAACTACTAATATTAAACCACAAATGCAGCGCATGGACATCTGTTGTATGCATTTTGTTTATCCAATGCTTTATTTAACAGGTTAAGCACGCTACTAAATACTTTATGGGAGGGTGTTTATGCATTTATAAAAACGTTTCGTCAGCAGAAAATAGCTATCCCCAGAGTCAAAGCTGTTTAATTTTATCTTTTGTAACTGAGGATCTTCGGTCTCAGCTAAATCAATTGAAACGCGACATGGAGGCCTCAGGCAAGACACTATTGCCTGTTACATTTCCCTAAATGAAGACAATTTTTTTAGCTTGTTAAAATAAATTTTGATTAATATTCTAAATTGGTGTGAACCCCAATATATGGCATTTTGGGGTCCACATGTCTCAACCATTTATGGCTTTTTACACTCTATACCGGGGGTGCCAATAATGGTGTACAGTGCTGTATATAGGGACCTTTAAATATAGAAAAAAGGCATTAACACAGCAGTGGCTGCTTTTTATTGCTTACAATAGTCACCTTTAGAAAACTGTAGCAAAAAGGAGGCAAACAGCAAACTATTTTATTAATGAAGACATTTTTGTTGAGTCGCCTGGGTGGCTCAACAAAAATGCCGCCCAGGCAGTACAAGTTTTTCTTTGTTCAACTTGTACTGTTGAACTTTAACTCATAAAAAAGAAGTAAGCTGAGAAAACCTTTCCTCCTCTGCAGTTCAATATTAAAACAACACCTTATGTGAATCCTCTGCTGGGTTGAACTTACGAATAACTATCACAGTTGCAGACTGTATTCAGAAGAAAAAACATAAATCCGTCTTTATAACAAGGAGGCAAAACATTGTTTAGTTGTCACTTACAGCTGAGCTCTATTCTTATGAAATCCTTGATGCCCAGATTTTCAAGAAAGAGCCCAGAGGAGGATGTTGTTTTAAACAGAAAAGAGATGTCTGCATTCAGCTCTCCATGAAAGGTAGGGAAGTGAAGGTAGGACGTCTCCTTGTCAAAAAATGCAGCATTCCAGAAGTTTTCTATAACACAGAAAAACAGCTGAAATGTTTTGTGTTTTCTACCAAGAAATATGGCTGTAAAACTTTTTTAGGCCATTGTAGCATATATCACATTGGAACAAAGCTCATTAAAGAGAAAACTCATTATGAGGGCTGTATAATGGAAACCATGTAGTAAACAAATGAACCAACTGTTCAGCTAATTAGGTGAGGAAAAAAGGCACAACAGCAGCTATGCTATCTTACTTATGTTGATTTATCTTTGGGCATTTATTTACTAACTCATTAAACTTATTGGTGACTATATAAGCAGTCATCAGAAGTAAAATATATCAACTTGTTAATTTATTTTACATTTTCTATTAATACTGTGGTTATAAAATGGCATCGGGGAGTTTTTAATTGGGTGTCTGCTAATTAGCTAGTGTAATTTGCTGCTGGGAAATCTTCCATTCACAATTTAAATGGAAAGAGTCTGGACAGGGGGACTGACTTAATGTGGGTTGTTGTATCATCAGATGAAAAACATTCAAGGGTACATACAGTATTTTCACATGGAAAACTAAAACATTTTCACCTTTGGTACCAGCTGCGTGAAAAGCAGCAACATATTGAAATAGACTTACGGTCTCCATGACAGCGGAGAGGTCCCACCCTGTAGGCAGCCTCTGAACCTGGACGGTGGATGTCACCCAGCAACAACGACCTGACTGGTAGGATCTTCTTATGGGTGACAAGGCCTGAGTCATCCGTCCTGAGGTGGAAGAAGAGAAAAAGAGCAGCAGGATTGAACATATGCCAGAAATAAGACATAATAGGAAAAGGGAAAACTGTTCCTACCTGAAGTCAAACTAAAGTAAAAAAGTGGAATAAATTCTGTTTAGAAGATGAACACTCTGTTTGGACTGCAGTCATTTGTTCTCAGAGGCTTACTTAAGGATGTGCTGACAGACAAAAAAAAAAACAATCTGAGCTGACACAACGTCTTACTCTTGGTGGAACTGTTCCCTGCACAATGTTAGCTTGAGTGATTCATTTGCACATCCAAACCAACTGCTTTGTTGCTGCAAAACAAAATAAATAAATTATGGGACTGCATGGCATTGGTATATCTGATAAAATGATGGCAGCAGCAAAATGGAGCAAATTTTGACAACAGGAGATAATCTGTGATGAGATTGTTGGATAAAAGATGCAGGGTCATTGGGAATGCAGAGCTGGTTTCAGTATAAGACAGTCCTGACTGCAGAGCTAGAGTGAGACAATAAAATGCTCAAGGCCTGAGTAAAAAGAAATAAAAGACCAGACAAAGGATGTTTAAATGTCTTGGGATTTGTTGATGTCTCCTTCCTGGTATAGAAGACACCTCAAATTCATAAATAAATTCAAGCAACAGTAGAGTGGTCTGAAATACATTTTGTGAAAATGTCAATGTCTTACAGTGCCTAACAAAGGTAACAACTTTCACTCAAACAGATATAACAGAGGGTTCTTTTCAGATGTTTAAAACAGGCAGATAATAAAAACAGATTAGAAATGATCAAAGGAAGTAAACAAGCATATGCATTAAAAAAGAAAAAACTGAATTTTATTCAAGAGAACAGGGTACTACGATCAAATAATTTACTGATATGTCAACAGAAAACTTCAATATGTTGTAGAAAATCCAGTGCAACCAGTTGCCTTCAAAAGTTAATTAATAAGCAAATATAGTCAACCTGTGTGAAATTTCATCTCAGTTTAAATCCAGCAGGCCTCTGAGGTTTATTCATGAACGAATAGCATCATAAAGCATCATAAAGACCAAGAAACACAGCAGACAGGTTGGTGAAAAGATTGTTGGGAATTGGGGTTTGGTAAAAAAAAAAAAGATATCCCAACTATTGGACATCTCATGGAGCATTGTTCAATCCATTATTCAAAGTTCTGAGTGTGGCTCAATGGCAAACCTACCAAGACATGTTCATGAACCAACACTGACTGTTTTGGAAGAGTGACACCCAAGTAGCCCAGAGGCCCATGGCAACTCTGAAGGAGCTACAGAGATCCACAGCTCAGATGAAAGATAGGAAACAAGTGAAAGAAGGTTATCTGGTCAGATGAGAACAAAACTGCACTGAGGTGGAAAAACTAACACCATGAACAGACCATTCCCACCTTGAAACATGGTGGTAGCAGCATTGAACTGTGGTCATGCTTTAACAGGGCAAAAAGTTGGTCAGCTGATGGAAAGATGGATAGAGATAAATTCAGGCCAGTTCTAAAACAAATGTGACCGGACCAGAGTTTCACCTTCCAGCAGGACCATGGCCCTAAACATTCAAGTGGAGTTGAATGTTTGGAGGATAGATTAAACGATATTCATGTATTTAAAATACCTACACATTCAAAACCTAAATCTAATCGAGAATCTGTGGCAAGACTTGAACATTGGTGTTCACACACTATACCTCCATTCTAACAGAGCTTAAAAAGATGGTAGAGTCATATTGCAAATAGGCAAAAATTGTCATCGTAGTGAAAGCTGGTATTACAAAGCATTGACAAGGACTTAATATATGCATGCCACAGTTATCAATTTTTTGTTTGTAAAAGAACATTTTAAAATCATGTGTTAGTTTCCTTCCATAAACCTTTACTTCATGTAATTATTATCTACCTTACTAACCTTGTGTGGATTTATCTTAAACAAATCTTTCAACCTTCAGAAATACATTCTGAAGTTTGTTTCTTTGTGACAAATGCCTTGTAGAGGTATTACTACTTATACAAGCCAGACTATTGCATAATGATCATTTAGGTTTCTAATCATTCTGTAATATAGGTTAAATAAAACTATAGCTTCCTTTGTTCTTTAGTTTCTTTTTTGACAATGTTCTGATTTGATAAGAAAATTTTCCACATTGTGACAGTAATCCATAGCCAGCACAACTACATGCATTGAACTAACAAATATAAAAAAGTCAGAAAGAAAACCCCTAAAACTTAAAACGGAACAAATCAAAAGATGGAACACACAAATGTAGGAAGTCTTGGGCTTTGTCTTTAAGTTTGATTCTTTAAATATCAATGGATGTGTTTTAATGTTTGACATTTTAAAGTTGATCAAAGTTTATTTATTACATGTAATTATTTCTGATACTTTGAGTAATTGAAGACAGAGTTTGATAAATCTAGAAAGGAGATAAAGCTCCAAAAGCATAAATTACTTCAGTTTAGACATAAGATACATGAAAGTTCTGTTATTGTATTAGGCTATTATTAACAGAACAGTACAAAAACAACCCTTAAACCTCTTATCAGCACTGTAGCCATGCCAACAGAGTCGTAGCTATGCAGAGTTATTGCTGCACATGTTTCCTCACATATAAAATTATTTTGATGGAAAGGAAAGGTCATACCATCTTTACCACTTTCTTCACTCATATGTTGAGGACAGGAGCTTTACAAAAATCTAGACTTATTCTGTTATAAATCTCTGAGCTAACAGTTAAGCTTGAGGTATCAACTCTTCTTCTAGACCCCACTTACAATCTGCTTTTGAAATTTAAAAAGAGCATGCAGATACACTATGTGACATTAACAATCACTGTTCATGTAATCAACGAGTTCGATAGGGTTCGGTTTTTGGAGCATTACTTGTCTAAATACATTTAAACGCATAAAATTAAACAATTAGCTTGCTAAAACAGTTAAAACACTTTAAGAGAAAATCTATGTAAAGAACCTTAAGAGAGAAAGTTGCACAATAATTTACAGTACCATAGGTCATAGTCAGCATCACAGTTGCAGTAGAAACTTGAGTCGAGACAGTTGTCCTGCAGACCACACATGCACTGCCGGCTGCCAGGCACAGCTCCACCCCAGTAGTTCTGGATCTGACCTGGGGCTGGGCCTCCTACCCACCAGCTAAATGGAGCACCATCTTAAACACAAGCAAAACACAGAACAATGTTTCACATGCAGAAAAACAGGCAATATATTAAATTTCATGAAGAAACACAGAAAAACTTTTACACAAATCTATTAAAGAGGCAGATGTTATTTCTGCTTTTAACTACAAAGGCAGAATGGTCACACTAAAGCTGAAGCACTGAGAATACACCTGTTAGCAAGATATGACTGAAGTTAGAGTAAGAAACTGCCATATGGGAAATAGCCCTGTGTGCTGCAACTAGATACTCTCTGCCGTTGTTACTCAGCTCACAATCCCACAATCCCAGCTTGCTTTATGTACACACACATATTAACACAATGATGCAATGCTTTATGAACCACCACAAATGAAACAAAGACAGATTTATGTGGACATTTTCTTGGCATCAATGTAGAGCCATTGCTGTGTGAAAACAGCTAATCAGTCTTTTGAACATATGGACGTGACAGTTTATGTACAATGTCTCCAAAATCAATGTTTTTTATGAAGTCATCATTTAATTCTCATCTAATTAACAGATTTAGGTAATTAATCTCTCCATTATAAATGAGATAAATATCCAAACCAGATTCTGCTTGTCGTGTTTCTTGTCTGACAACACACCCAAATCTTTGAGATTTTTATAAAATGCATTATTCCAGCGCCTGTCCAACCTTGAACAAGTATCACTGTTACATTCCAGATAAAACTAGGCAGGAAAGAAGTGACTGAGTTCCTAAGAGTTATGCTGATCAGAAGGCTTTTAATTGTGAGGTTCACAGGATTTGCTACTTTTTAATTCCTTAGAACACCCTTGAGCTGTGTATTTAAGTCCTCATTTAATGAAAGAAAAAAATCTGATGATTTCCTAAACAATTAAGTGCAGTAAAGCAGTGGAGATAATGCACAAGCAAAATTTAATTAATGTTTTAAATAGTAACTTAACCGACTAAATCAGCAGTTCACACCACTCTGCCCTGATTTCAGATATAGATCCCACAGACTCAGAAAAGCTTACTTTGCAAAGACATTGCCTCCAGACATCTTGACATTTCCACTCCTAACACACTCAGCAAAAAAGCTGACTAACACAATTACTGTTAAATATCGCCACTTCCGAAGTTCTCTAAGTAACTTATGTTAAATATTAAATGTCACAGATTTTTTCCCTTGCCATAGCTTACCCAGGGTGTTAAATAGGCGAGACCTCCTGCAGTGGTAGGATAGCTCCTGCTCACAGTGCTCTGACTGACTGATGATGGCTGATAGCTGCTTCTCTTCAGATTGGTAGTGAAAGTTGGCAAAGTGTTGGTTTGTGTCAGGGGAGGCCTGAACTGTGGTCAGCTCTGTGTTGTTATGCTGTATGACAATCCATGTCTGGTCCTCTGGTGGAGAGGCAGCAACGTTGAGAAGAAAAAAACAATAATAACAATGCTCAGATTGGCAGATATCAACGATCTACAAGAAATAGACATATCCATGTCTGTGTTTTTTGTTTTTTTTTACCTGTCATGTTACAATAAACGAGCTGGGGTTTGATTGGTCCACTGCCATCGACATCTATGTAAAAGTGCCCTGAGGTGTTGCCTTTGTGCTTGTAGATTTCACATGACCGTTCAAATTTTGCTATAGCAAAAATATAACAGAATGTAAATCAAAGGGTGTAAAAGTTTTAAATACACAGAAACTATTCAGTAGAAGTTAGAGATTTACATACACCCATCAGTATGAATTTATACATTTTTGAGTTTTAATGATTTATTTGATTTGTTCCTTTAAAGGGTTGATTGATAATACATCACACACATCCAATGATGTTTACGAACATGAATTAGGTGCACAATTTGAGTTTATGTTGAATTTTTATAATTTTCTGGGTCAGGTTTATAGATACAGGCTAAAATATATACATACAGCACCAATTTACATTTAAATGCCCCTCAGCAGGTTAGAGAGAAACCATTTTGTTGGCTTGGGAGGGTCCATGTTTTCTGGTAGGATCTTTCACCACTTTTCTTAGTGGAATTGTAAGAGTTCATTTAGACTGGATGGTTTTCTGGCACAAACTGCCCGATAGGATTGAGTTTGAAGGCATTCCAGAAGCCCTATGTTAATTTGCTTCATTCTTTCCAAAAGCAGAGTTGATGTGTGTTTGGTGTTGTTGTCATGTTGGAAAACAGGACAACAATCCTGTTTTCCAACAGGACATCTAAATGGCTCAAACATGGTTGCCTCCCATTAAAACCTGTTGTAGATCCTACTCATTTGAATATTTCCTTGAATATGAGTACGCTATCTTTAACTAAGTGGTAGGGCTTTCTATTTGTTGTAAAGTTACCCTTACTGTACCCTCATTTCTTATTTTGTGACTTTATATTTTACCGTTGGGTGAATCTGCATGCTTCCATTTTCCTGTCACTTTGCTGATGGTAAGGCTGAATTCCCTCACTGAGGGCCAATTGACATTCTATTCTATTCTATTCTATTCTATTCTATTCTATTCTATTCTATTCTATACATTATGTGTCTGTGTTGTAATGCTTTGCAGTACAGTACAGTACTACAGTACAGTACTAATGTTTGTCTTCTTTTTCCATGAAATCATAATCATGTCCTGGTTCCACCTTACTTTGATCTTGGCAATCTGCCTCTGAACAGCTATTCAGGTTTTCAACGCTATAAAGAGTACAATAGTGTAGCTAAAGACATTAAAGAAATATGATTGTTCCTGTTCTTCCAATTGAAATACGTTTTTTGAGATATTTTTAGCACTTGAAAGTCTTTGGTACTTAGGTTAAAAATATTAGGCATGATGAGAAAGAAGAAGCATTTAAGAGCTGAGAATTGACACAGTGCTTTACGTTGCTCTTTGAAGATAGAAGTCGGAGAAAATTGTGGCTTTCATCTACAGCGGGATGCCGTCCCTTTGTTCTGTCTTCTTCTATCCCCCCGTGGAAAGGTGACATTTTATTTCTACATTATGGATGCATTAAGGGATGCTATTTTTGCCAAGAAGGAGCATATGAAATTTAGGGCAAACCTATCTAAAAGTCTCCAAAGAACTGCAAGTAATGAATTCAGTAAATATGAGTAGGTTTCCAAAAGCTCATTTGATATGCACAACATGTTTTACTTTGCTCCAAAGTGACTGGTGCATTTGTAAATAAAACAATTAAGATTCAGATTTCTTTTTAGTATACAGCTGAATATTTTATTTTAGAAACCAAACAAACTCATAATAAATAAATTTAGAGTAACTTTTTACAATAAAAAGCACAACTATAGTAGGCTATGTGCAGGTGACAGCAATAATAAGACCAAAACAATCTTTAAAACTTTTAAATTAAATGGGATTCTAATATACAAAGCATAATGAAGAATCACCAATCTGTCTGGTCTATTCCTGAAGGAACAGAGCTAATTAAAGTTTTTAACCAATGGCATAAGAAGAAATCCACAGGTAAATTGACAGCATAGAGTAAGATTCCAATTTATAAAATGTATTTCTCTTCTTTAGATTAATGAAAATTTTAATTCTGGCTTTTTATTTGAAATTAAAATGTATCTAATGCAGTTTTTATACTTGGCTTTCAAAAAAGCAGAAAAGTTGTAAAATAGGAATAATTTGCTGAAAGCTGTAATAAAATCTGAGATTAAAATACATAAATAGAAAATGAAACCTGAAAATATTAGACAGTGCCTTGCATAGCTATTCACACCACTTAAACGTATCCAATTTTGTCACATTAAAAAAGAAACGATGTTGATCTAAGCAGTTCATACTGAAGTGGACGTAAAGTGACAAATGGTTTTCAAAATAAAATAGAAATGAAATCCAAAGAATGTATCACGCTATTGTATTAAGCGGCATGCAATTATATTCTAAATATATTCTTTGGGTTTGATGGTGTTGTACTGGACATAGCATGGATATTTTGCAGTTGTTTTAAAACGCTACAAAATTATAATTTATTTAGCTTTAAACTATTAAAATCCCATGTCAAGTGCCATACAGTGGCTTTGCCATCACCCCATAAGACTTATTGTGTGTTTGTTTTGATGTAAAGCTTACAGCTGTGGCAGGTGGCTCCTCTGTAGCCACTATTAGAGCAGTTACAGTGGAAGGTGCTCCATGACTGAGTGCATCTTCCTCCATGTTTGCAGTGACTCGGGGAACACCTGCAGGGGAGAGAAGAGAGCAGTGAATACATGACAAGATTAACTTATTCTTTGTCAAAAGTTCTCTCAAAGTTTCACAAGGATGTTCGTATGTCTTTAAAACATCTGTTCCGATGAAAAGGTGTGGAGCAGGGACCCGAATTAAATCAGCTAAAAAAAAAAAAAAAAACGTACTTGTAGTTTCAACAGTCTGTGCAGCCTGAGGACCAGCTGGTTGATAAGATGGATTTTTTTTTCAAGATGTATTACACATTTCTGTCCATCTGCCGAGGTGATCCAAAGGGTCTGCTCTACATAAAATCTCTATAGTCTTGAAAAAAAATTGATTACAGATAACCGGAAGTACTGAACATTTATACAACAGTTAAATTGTAGTAACATGTAGACAAAACTTGGAGGCACGTTTAAAAATTGGAGACAAAATACGTCTAGTGTTAGCCATTACACAAAATGTAGAGTTTAATTTCTTTGAAATTCTCGCTAAATTTGATCTTCAAGGTAGCTTTGCAGCTGAGTTCCTTCACAGGGATAAAATTTTAACTTTCTTTTTTCATTTGAGTATTAGGCTTTGTTTACAGAAACCAGTAGACCTGAAAATATGAATAATTACCTGCTTCTTACTTTTTCACTAATATTTTTAAATAACTGGAATTTCAGCAGAACTGGGTGTAATATAAAGCAAGTAATAGTAATATTCAGTGCCTCAAATGTATTTATTCCCCTTGACCTTTTCCACATTTTGTCATGATACAACCACAAACTAAAATACATTTATTGTGATACAATGCGATTGATCAACACAAGTATTAGTGCAAGGAAATGAATTGATGATCTTCTAGAGTGTCTACAATTAAAATAGTGTCTTGTCCAAGGACACAACAACTGAGATGGACAGAGCGGGACAACCCTTCCTGTAACTTCCTGTAACCGGCAACCCAGAGGTTACAGGACGAACCCCTACCACCACTGTCGCTCCAATTTATTGGCAGTACACTTAACAAATCTGGTTACTATAGAAAAGTTACAAGAAGACTTTGTTAAAAGAAACCCCTAAGAGGTCTTTCTGGAAATTTGTAATGTAAAGGACACATAACACATGTACAATGATGGGGTTTTGTCCAAACCTTTTGAAATACATACAAAATGCTGGGCACATCAGCCTGAACACATCATCCCCAAGGGGATAGTGTTGGTAGTATCATGCTGTGAGGAGCCTTTTCTTGACAAGGAAAGAAGCTTCAAAAGATATGAGGAAGAGGCATGAAGAGGAGGTTCACCTTCCAAAAGGTCAATAAGCCTGAACCAGCTACAAAAGGATGGTTTTAATCAAAGCACATTTATGAGTTAAAAAAGGCCAGTCAAAGTCTAGACCTAAAACCAGTTCAGAATGTGTGGTAAGTATTGATTCAGAGAGCTGAACACAAATGCATGCTAGAATTTTCAGATTTTTATTAGTAAAAAAGCAGTCATTTTCCTTCCACAGTCAGTCTATTGTATAAACTACCAATGAGATACATCTATGTTTTTCATTGTAATATGACGAAATTTGGAAAGTTCAAAGGGGTTTCAACACTTTTGCAAGGCAATGTATAGAGAGACATATTCACAGTAACCAGGGATTCCAAACTTTTCAACTTTGTTTTATGTTTGTCACCCAGCACAGCATGCTACTGGCACAGAAGGCTGCTCATTTCAACCCCTGCAGTGATGTTTGTGAGGTGGTGCTATTAGATCTAATTAGGTGTTGGAGGCTGCAGCATTTAGGAGTTAGGTGCACAGTAATATTTAAGTTAATTAAGGTGGGGCAGTTGTAATTAATCGGGCTTTAGCATAGTGCTAATGAGCTAATTTGCATTAGAAGTCGGAGCTTGACATCTAACACAGTAATATTTTTATTTCTTTGGTATTTTTATCATGTTTAAAATTACACATTAGTAAGTATAAATGTTAATTTTTCAGTAGATTCTTTATAAGTATTTCTGTGTATGTTTTGCTTGCTGAATTACAAAGAATCCAAAACAAACAGCTACTGATTTAATAGATATGCATACAAACGTGCATTAGATCTATTATTATTCAACGTCAAACTACTTTTTTCTTTTCTAAACTCATCTCATTATTAAATTGGACAAAATTATCAACAACTTTTTTCACAGTGCCATGAGCAATCAAGAGGATTTAAACATTGATCAGATCAACCACTCCCTTGTGATTATCCACAAATATCCCCTTCAACACAAAAGTTTTTTAGTATTCACTTAGAAAAAGGCCTTGACATAAGGGCCTAAAAGGAAGAGCCCAAATTTTGTATTTTAATCTATACAAATTAAAACTTTAGACCACTTGTCTGTACCACAGAGGTAAAGAGCTTTCTGTGCCCTTGTTTCCGCACAGTTTGGTTACTTATTAGAGCAGGTAAAAGCTTTCACAGGTCTCCAGTCTGCTCTTAGGAAAAAGTGACTTTCTGAAAGATTGAAATAAATATTCTGAGCCATCACAGTGAATAGATGTTACTTCCTTAAGTGTAGGTGTAGAAACACTGCCTCACGAAGCTGCAAATACATACATCAGGAGTGTTGCTAGTGATTATGAATTCATGGTTCTTAACACTGAATGTGAATTGGAGCCGATGAACAATAAGTGTCTGCAGGGGGTGAAATCAACAATTTAAAATTACTCTTGAGAAATTTCTTTTGTCAAAAATGATGGAAATATGTGTTTGTTATGATTCTGGCACGTCTGCTCTACCCTGTTCCCCTGGCTGCAATCAGCAGATGAGATGCACCTGGTGGCTGCTGCAGTGCAGTGCAATCTTTGGCAGGCCAAGCACCTGTGTCTTCCCTGATATATACTGACTCTGACAAGCAGACGGTGCCAGATTTTTGAAAGTCATCGTGTGAGTAGATATCCAGCGTTCCTTCCTGTCTGATCATTGTTTCTTGACCTTGCCTTGCCTCTTGGATTTTTGCCTCTCTGCCTACTCCCTGTCGGACTGTTTGGATTTTGGTTGTCAACCCTGTTTCTTGCATCTGGTTTATGCCTCTGCCTGCCCCTTGCCTGGAGTCTCTTGTTCCGATCATTGACCCTGTTTCTGCCCTTGGATTATTCAGCCTGGAGTCACTTCTTACCTGTGCTGTGGAGATCACTGCCTGCCACCCACCGAGGTTTCCCCTCTGGGTTTCAAGTTCTACTCAAGACAAAAGCAGGTTAATGACTTTTCTGATCCCTGCAATATCTGGAGAAACTGCAAGTCACTAATCCCTCTTTCTGCCCCAGTGATTCCCAGAAGCTGTGTGGAGTTTTACTTGAGAGACGTTTTCCTGTGGTTGAATAAACCTTTTAAATTTTCAGTACTGTGTCTGGCTGAATCTTGGGTCTGCCTGTTTCTGATTCGTAATAGAAAAATCTGGCCAAAAATGGACCCATCGCCAGCACAACAATGGCGCACCCACGTTGATGAGACCCTTTCCTGGTTGGGTTCCGGCTTGGAGGATTGCCAGAACGTAATTTTTACATTACGTTCTGGCAATCTTGTCACCGTCGCAAAGAAACCACGCCCAAGTGACATGGACAACAGCAGAGGTAAGGGAGCCACGCCTATCTCCGCCTGAGATGTTCAGGGGAGACCCAGACCAGTGTCGAGCTTTCCTAACTTAGTGTGAAATTCATTTTGAGCTTCAGCCGTCATCCTTTCCCACTGAACGTTCCAAGGTGGCTTTTGTTATATCTCTGCTGGCAGGAAAGGCAAAACAGTGGGGGACTGCTGAATGTCATAACAGGTCTGCATCTTGTAATCTATATGAAACTTTTTCCAAGGAACTAATTCGAGTTTTTGACCTGGTCATTCCAAGTTGTGAAGCCGCAAGAGGATTACTGTCCCTCAAACAGGGTGATCAGCCTGTCTCGTCCTATATAATTGACTCATTTGTTGGCCGCAGAGAGCCGTTGGAATGAGGCAGCACAAATGGATGCATTCATGAAAGGACTAAACGCAGACATCAAGGATGAGTTAGCGACCCGTGACTACCCCTCTTCCCTGAAACAACTCGAGGACCTGGCTGCTCGCATTAATATTTGGCTGGCAGAGAGAAGGAGGGAGAAGCGACATGAGGAGGGTCGCTCATCATTAACTCAGGGTTCTGCACACCGGCATGAGAGAAGGAGCCAGTCACCTCTCACTGAGGAAAATGAGAATTGTGAGCCCATGCAACTGGGCAGAACCAAGATTACCCCTGAGGAGAAAGATCGTCGGAGAAGATTCAAGCTCTGTTTTTATTGTGGAGAGAAGGGACATTTAGCACTCAGGTGTCCATTAAAAGGACAGGCTCAGCAGAAGAAGGGAGGTCTCTACTGAGCCGAAGTCAGCTAACTGCCTCCTCCTTCTTGTTTCCTGCTCGTTTTCAAACCTCTTCCATGTCTCTCCTGGGGGCCGTGTTTATTGATTCAGGAGCAGACACTGAATTCATGGACGAAACATTTGCAAATAAGAACGGCATAAAGCTTTTTCCGTCAGCTGACACACAAAACGTGCTAGCATTGGATGGTGAACAATTTACAACTCAGGACGGGGGAGATTACCTGAACAGTTGGAGGTAATCATCAAGAAAAAGTAACTTTCATGATCATTAATTCACCTGAACTTCCTGTAGTCCTAGGTTCCTCCTAGTTGCAGAAACACAACCCTCACATCGACTGGAAGAATAAAGAAGTTCTGGGTTGGTCTGAGTCATGTTCTGCTTTTGTCTGCTGCTACGGAGGTTAGTGTGGAGAATGAGGTTGAGGAGACCTATCTGGATTTATCCAAGGTACCGCAAAAATACCATGATTTAAAGGAAGTATTTAATAAGATCAAGGCCACAGCTCTGCCACCCCATAGACCTTATGATTGTGCTATTGATTTGTTTCCTGGCACATCACCCCCTAAAGGCAGAATCTATTCATTTGTCTGGTCCAGAGCACAGGGCCATGAAGAATTATGTTGATGAGGCATTAAAAGCAGGGCACATTCAACCTTCTTCCTCTCCTGCAGGTGCTGGTTTCTTTTTTGTTGGGAAGAGGGATGGTTCGTTGAGACCATGCATTGATTATAGAGGCCTTAATGAGATAACAGTTAAAAATAGATACCCTTTACCACTCATGAACACAGCTTTTGATCAGATCCAGGGAGCCAAGATATTTTCTAAGCTGGATCTAAGGAATGCATATCATCTGGTCCGAATCAGAGAAGGAGATGATTGGAAAATGGCTTTCAACACGCCTACAGGCCATTATGAATTCAAGGTCATGCCATTTGGACTTACTAACGCTCCTGCAGTTTTTCAGTCATTGGTCAATGACGTTCTAAGAGACATGGTGGGTCAATTCGTATTTGTTTATCTTGATGACATACTGATTTATTCTCAAGATCTGGAAACCCACAGAAAACATGTCAGAGCTGTTCTCCTGCGTCTTCTCCAAAACCAGTTGTTCGTCAAGGCAGAAAAATGTGAGTTTCAAATAACCACCACTTCCTTTTTGGGCTTCATCATTTCCCCAGATCAAGTGCTTGTCGACCCCTCCAAAGTCAAGGCCGTATTGGAATGGCCTGTTCCAACTGATCGCAAGCAGCTTCAAAGATTTCTGGGCTTCGCAAACTTTTATAGGATGTTTATTAGAAATTACAGCCTGGTTGCTACTCCTCTGAACGCTCTTACTTCTTCCAAGGCAAAATGTCTGTGGAATAAGGATGCAGAGAAGGCCTTTAATAGGTTGAAGGAACTCTTCATGTCAGCTCCAGTGTTACGTCTCCTGACCCAGAGAGACACTTTATTGTGGAGGTGGATGCCTCAAGCACTGGGATCGGAGTCGTATTAAGCCAAAGAGGTGAGGATGATCGTGTTCACCCATGTGCCTTCTTCTCAAGGACTCTGTCACAGGCTCAGCGGAATTACGACGTGGGAGACAGAGAGTTGCTGGCCGTCAAGTTGGCATTGACAGAGTGGAGAAATTGGCTGGAGGGGACTAAGGAGCCGTTTATGGTATGGACTGACTATAAGAACTTGGAGTACCTGAAATCACCAAAACGGCTTAACCCCAGGCAGGCAAGGTGGGCTCTGTTTTGTGGTCGTTTTAATTTCTCCCTGTCTTACAGGCCAGGGAGTAAAAATGGCAAACCTGACGCCCTATCCCAGATTCAAGAGCCCGCAGAATCTCAGTCTGCGGGTGAAGAGGAGTTTATTCTTCCTGAACCCTTCAGGTTGTCTGTGTCCCAAGTTGAGGTGGAAAGGGAGGTCCAGGAGGCCATCAGGGATCTGCATATCCCACCATCATGCCCACCGGACTGCTGTTTTGTTCCTGAATGCCTTGTGCCAAAGGTACTGGAGTCTTGTCATTGCTCTCGTCTCATTTGTCATCCTGGAATCAGCAGAACGATTCAGACAGTTCAAACTCAGTTTTGGTGGCCATTGCTGGTTAAGGATGTCAAAGACTTTGTTTCTGCATGCCTTCAATGTTGCCAGGCCAAGTCTTCTCGTCGCCCCCCTGAGGGGTTGTTGCACCCATTGCCCATTCCCACTCGCCCATGGTCACACATTGCTATGGACTTTGTAACAGGTTTACCGGTGTCAAATGGTCACTCTGTTCTACTGACCATAATTGACAGATTTTCTAAGATGGTTCATCTGGTGCCCCTGGAGAAGCTCCCGTCTACAAAGGAGATGGGTGAGATACTGACCAAAGATGTTTTCAGGCTACATGGAATTCCTATTGACATTGTTTCTGATAGAGGACCCCAGTTTGTGTCACGTTTTTAGAAGTTCTGTTCCTTGTTGGGAATTTCTATCAGTCTCTCTTCAGGTTTTCATCCTCAGTCTGATGGTCAAACTGAGAGGGCAAACCAAGAAGTGGAAACCAAACTTCGCATCTTATGTGAGTCAGACCCGACCAAGTGGTCACAAAATTTGCCCTGGGTTGAATACGCCATGAACTCTATGCAATCAAGTGCCACTGGTTTGTCCCCTTTTCATGTGGTGTTTGGTTTCCAGCCACCCATGTTTTCGGTTCAGGAGAGAGAGGCTAATGTTCCATCTGCCGAAGCGGCTGCCCTAAGGTGCCAAAGAATATGGAGAAAGGCCAGGAGGTCGATAATCAGAATGTCACTGGTTCAGTCAAGAACGGCCAACCGGAGACGGATCCCTGCCCCTAAGTACCAGGTGGGGCAGAAAGTTTGGCTCTCCGCCAAGGACCTTCCATTATGGGTAGCATCCCGGAAATTGGCACCCCGATTTGTTGGACCTTTCCCAATTTCCAAGATCATCAACCCTGTCGCTGTATGGCTGAGATTACCCAATTCCATGAGGATTCACCCCACGTTCCACGTTTCTCAGGTCAAGCCCTTCGTGGAGCCCCGACTTTTCAAAACACTTTAATCAAGAAATAAAATAATATTGACATTTTTTTTTTCTTATAGCAACAAACAATTATTTAGATTTTATGTTCTAAAAACTAAAAAAATAGGGAAAGTACAGAACTTGCTGAATTTGGTCTGATTTTCTTCACTGAAAAAGGTAAGCAGGCATAGGCATGGATAGATATATTATACAACACAATAATCACTTCAAAATGGTTAGTGTTAATGTTTGGAAATTTTTAAATAAGACTGTGACCATATTTAATAATAAAACATGTCTAACTCATTTTGGAGTCATTTTGATATTTCGATGACCTAGTGTCCCAGCTGTACCTGAATGCGGCATGCTCATCCATGCTCACCAGCAGAGATTCCTCAGACTTGCATTTTGTATGGTATGTGGAGTTTGGGTTCATAAGATGTTACCTGTAGCCATTTGAATATCCTCAGATTTTTTTCTAGTGTCTGTGATATTTACAGTAACTTGCGAAAGTATTCACCCCCCCACCTCCCTTGGCTTTTTTAATGTTTTGTTGCCTCACAAACTGGAATTAAAATGTATTGTTTGAAAGTGTGCACCATTTCATTTATAGAACATGTCTACAACTTCAATTCAATACAATTCAATTCTGTTTTATTTATATAGCGCCAATTCACAGCACGTCATCTCAAGGCACTTCACAAAGTCAATTCAATCGAATCATACAGATTTCAAGTCAGATAAATACTTTCCAATTAATCCTAACTGTCAAACAGTGCAGTCAGATTCAGTTATTTATTCAAATTGGTTAAAACGTTTTTCTATCTCAGAAAATCTAGCAGATTGCATCGAGTCAGTGACTTGTGGCAGTCACTCCTCCTGAATGGGAATGTAGCAAAAGTGGACAGTCACAGGCCCCACAGGCTTAGTGTGAGCGGCTATCTGCCATGACCGACTGGAGGTTTGAGAGAACAGAGCAGAAACAGAAAAAGAACACGGAAGCACTGATCCAGGAGTACTTTCTATGGGAAGGAAAAGTAAATGTTAATGGATGTAGCTCCTTTAGTGTTTTAATTTAGGAAGAAAAAACAGATAAACTCTGAGCCAGTTTTCAAGGTTAGAGTCTGAAAGAGAGGACATAGAGTTAGTTACAGTTAAGCTCAGTCAATCGCCATGTCTAGGAGAGAGAAAGGGTTAAACACTGAAAGACAGGGCCAAGTGGATCATGGGTAGAGGGTGAGCATTAAGTTGTTGCCAGCAGAAGCTCGGACGATTCCCCTCTCCAGAAAGGTGTCACAGGTAGACACAGAGCCAGGCCAGGTGTAGCTTCTAGGAAGAGAATAGAAAGAACAAGGTTAAAAGCTGAAATAACAGCAAATAATACAAAATTGGAGAGTAGTGTGAGAATGTAGCGAAGAGGGTGAAAGTGGTCATTAGCAGCATAAGCTTATAGCAGCATAACTACACAGATAGTTTCAGTTCAGATTATTTAGTTAAACGGCGCATATTTACAACAATGTCGTCTCAAGGCACCTCACAAAGGGTCCCACTGATGGTCATTGTTATACTAAAAACCACAATGATTGGGATACCTCTCTCTGTCAGATTGATTATAACCATTGGAAAAGAGAAGGGGTCATACAGGTATGAGAATGTAGCAGAGAGAGTGCAAGTGGTCATTATGTCCTCCAGCAGCCTAAGCCTATAGCAGCATAACTACAGAGATAGCTCAGGATAACCTAAGCCACTCTGACTATAAGCTTTATCAAAAAGGAAAGTTTTAAGCCTAGCCTTAAAAGTAGAGAGGGTGTCTGCCTCACAGACTAAAACTGGGAGCTGGTTCTACAGGAGAGGAGCCTGATAACTAAAGGATCTGCCTCCCATTCTACTTATAGAGACTCTAGGAACCACCAGTAAACCTGCAGTCTGTGAATGAAGTGCCCTGTTAGGAACATATGGAACAATCAGATTTCTGATGTATGATGGAGCTAGATCATTAAGGGCTTTATATGTGAGGAGGAGAATTTTAAATTATATTCTGGATTTAACAGGGAGCCAATGAAAGGAAGCTAAAGTAGGAGAAATATGATCTCTCTTTTTAATTTTCATCAGAACTCTTGCTGCAGCATTTGGGATCAGCTGAGGGCTTTTAACTGCATTTTGTGGACATCCTGATAGTAAGGAATTAAAATAGTTCAGCCTTGAAGTAACTTTAAATATGCATTGTTTTTTTTATTGTGAGGCAAACAAGATAAAGGTTCAAACTTCAGCATGCATGGCTGTTAACCCAGCCGTGGCCCTATAAAGTCAGTACTTTATAGGGCCACCTTTCGCAGCAATTACAGCTGCAAGTTCATAGTGCTTTCCTTAGTGGCCTAAAAAGTAAACTTTAGCCTCATCTGACCAGAGCACCTTCCACCATACGTTTAGGGAGTCGTCCTCATGCCTTTTGGCAAACACACAACGTGCTTTTTTTTTTTTTTACACCGAGTATGGGCTTTTGTCCGGCCACTCTTTCATAAAGTCCAGCTAAATGAAGTATATGGCTTATTGTGGTCCTGTGGAGAGATACTCCAGTCTGTGGAACTTTGCAACTCCTTCAGGCTTACATTTGGTCCGTGCTGCCTCTCTGATTAATATCCTCCTTTGCCTGGTCTGTGAGTTTTAGTGGGTGGCCCTCTCTGGTCAGGTTTGTTGTGTTACCATGAGCTTTACATTTAAGGATGATGGATTTGTAGGTGCTCCAGGGGAACATCAGAGATTTGGATTTTTTTTGTAACTCCATCCGGACTTGTACTTCTTAACAACTTGTTGAGAAGTAGAAGTCGCTTGTTTGGAGAGCTCCTTTGTGTTTTAAGGTGTAAAGCCTCTTACCTAGTGGTGTTGCAGCCTCTGGCACCTTTCAGAAATGTTGTGTTTATACTGACATGTGACACTTAGATTGCACACAGGTGGACTTCATTTCACTAATTAACCAACTTGGACTATTTTGTGCAGATCCATCACATAAAATAAGATTTTTTTTAAATTCAATCACAGGTTGGAATGTAACAAAATAGATAAAAAGCCAAGAGAGGTGAATACTTTTGCAAGGCACAGTAAATTCAGCTTGGCATTGTTTAGGGTGAGTAATACAGTTTATTGCAGAGTGAACTGCAAACCTTATTGCTGTTGAAAAATATGTACGCTGAAAAGGTTTGGGCTTGGTCCACCTTCTTTCTCCACTTTTCTTTTCTTAACCTAAAAGAAATACTCCCAAACTCATGGTCACACTGTCCCTCATAGAGACTGAGGAATAAAAGCCACAGAGAACATTTTTAGAAGGTAATCCATGGCGTCTAAAACAATGAGGGTAAGTTGCGAGCCTGTAGAGCAGGCACGTTTTTCTGCTCTACAGTTTTTCTCATATGCTTCCTTTGTGACCTATCTTTGATCTCTTGTTCAAAATTTAAGTGAGCACTTTTTATTTGATGGATTATAAAAATATACAATTATTTCTTTTAACTCTTTAGATACATTCTGAACTAAATGTTTTAACAGTTGATAAGTTGACCCCTGAGGTGCAAACAGAGAAACATTTCCAAAAAAAACAGATTGTAGTTAACAAACAAACTGAATAATTTCACTTTCTGAAAAACTAGGACAATTCTCCTGTTTTTGAGAGCACAGAATAAAGTCTTTCATGATGAATTGCTTGTATTCTTTCTTTTTTTATAACCTTTGCATCTTTTAGCAGTGACCTTGCAAAGAGTTTTAAAAATAAATCACACACAAACAAAAAAAGGTCCATAATGTAATTTCTGGTATTGTGATTTCCTGAAGTACTAATTTAAATATCTTTATGAAGAGACATCAAAAGAATGGGAAGCTGCAGGCTTTGCACTTTAGATCAGTAGTAGCAGTGCATTATAAAATGGCCAACGTTGTTACAAGAAGTTTAAAACGCTGAGCAACAACTAAATTATATGTATCAGGATGAATAAAAGGTGAAGTATCCCATCCTGCAACAGTGTTGAAGTATCTTTTAAGTCTTTTCTAAGTGATTTTAAAAATGTTATAAAGTGTTTATAGCTTGAATGATGACTTCAATACAAAGCATTTATGAATTATATTTAAGAAATATTATATTTAAGATTTTAATGTTAGCAGTTTTTAAAGGTCACATAAAACAGATGAACAAATGATCAGTGCATGCAATCTTTGAGAACGTCCTTCAATATTGCTACAAGTTAAATAAAATTTGACAGCTGGTTAACTGTTTCTAAAATTTACCTCATGCACCATTAGGAGGAAAGACATATCCAAGGAACCTGCACATGGATCTAGATCTGTGCCATGGTTAACCTGAGAAATTCAGTTATTTTTCATCTGTATCTCCTCAGTAGGTCTCTATCATGATTAACATTTTGCAGTTAAATGTGCCCTCCAACATGCTGCATGTTGTAGATCAGGTAACAGAATGAGGATAGAGTTTTCTGGTAAGGTTTGACAGTCTGTATAATCTCTCCTGGATAACTGAGCTTCCAGGTATCCAATCTTCCAGGTTTCTATTACTGCCTCTGGCTAAACCAACACAAGGCAGAAGCTTTGTGGACATGCGATTACTATGGAGGCTAACTAGTATTTCCTGTGAAGACTTTATGCCTGCTGAACAGCAAACGCAGGACTGCAGGGACAGTGCAAATTGCTGTTGTTTGGATTTTTTTAGCACCTGCTCAGTGATTCACCATGATGGCTCTCTTTTATTCAGAAAGTAATACAGCACAACATGCAGGTCATAAAAAATTTAGCTGACAGACCCGCAAATACACAGAATACACTTATTGACCTGGGGTGTATGTAAAGTTGAAACAGACATTTATATGCGCTGTAATAAAAGAAACATGACATTTTTCTCACTGCCAAACGTTAAAACAGACGTAACTTTTCAGTTTGCTCAATTAGAATTACCAAAAATATTTCTATTTTCAGAATGCCAGAATAATGAGAATTTTTAATTACTTTCTCCAATTTTAGAAGTTTACATACACATAAACAATTTAAAAACCCTAGATAATTTTGTCAATATTCTGATTAGTTCATTCATAACATTTTAGGTAAATGGAGGTGGATGTATTTTAAGGCAACACCTCAAACACAATGCTTTCTTGTTTGACATTGTGGAAAAATCAAAGTAAATTAGCCAAGATATCAGGAAGAGAATTGTGCACCTCCCAGAATCTTGCTCATCCTTCGGTACAATTTTCTGATGTCTGAACACCGTGCGAATCTACAGCCAGGGAGGAAGCATGTTCTGTCTTCTGTAGGTGCTAAAAGCCAAACCAAACTTATTGTTGAACAACACTGTTAAGAGAAGGTCTATACACACAGTGAAACTAGTCATATACTGACATAGGTGGTAAAGGCACTCAGAGAAGAATAAGCAATTACTGTAATAGTACCATAAAAAGTCAGATTATAGTTTCGGAATACTTTTAGAACAAGAACCCAATTTTTTGGAAACATGTTGTGTGGTCTGATGAAATTTTGTTTGGTAATGATGACATTTATTACATTTGGAAGAAAAAGCAGGAATTTGTGAGCCTTAGTACCTGTTAGGGTTTGAAAACTTTTGTATTGTTTATCACTCATGTCTGCTCTAAGTGCCTTTCCCTCCTACATGCCACAGGAAGGGATAGGGGGACAGGAGTGAGTTATGCTTTTATCAGCAGCATCTAAGGGCTGCTCAACCAAGTCCCATTTTCCCTCTCTGTTCAAAATCAAGACACATGAACCCTAACCTTTCTGACCCCACACACACACACACCCTGAATGTTTATTGAACTGTGTGTGAACCAGCATGTATAAATAAAGAGAGGGGGGTGCCAACACTTTGTAGTCTGCACTGCAGAGTGTGAGCTACCCTTGCTGCAAGTAAAACTGACTCTGTGTCGTTCCTTACCTCTGAGTTGATTAAATAATACCTAACAGTACCCAATACTAGCTGTAAAGTACGGGGGTGGCAATATAATGTGTTGGTGTTTAGTAGCAGGAGCGACTGGTGTACTTCCCTAAATTACATGGCATCATGAGTTAAAACATTATGTGGAAATACTAAACATCTCAAGACATCAGCCAGGAAGTGTCATGATCCTTGGGCGTTCGGTTGTGGTTTTTTAGGTTATTCTTATGTTCTATTGTTAGTACAGTTAAAATTATTTATAATATATATTTGTTTCCCTTGGTTTGAAAGTTTCTTTGTATCTCTGGTCAGATCCTCTCCTGTTAATTAGTCTCCCTCCCGCAGCTTCCCCGCTTTCACTCTGCCTCAGCTGCTCCACATCATCTTCTGATTAACACACTTCCCATGTCATTTCCCACAATTCCCTCAGTATTTAAGTTCACTGTTGGCCATTGTTCTCCGCTGGATCCTTCTGTTAACCTGTCTCATTTCTCCATTCTCTTCCATTACCTTTTACTTCCCTGTTGTCCTGCCTGTTCTCCTTCATTGCTCCATGTCATATTATCCACTCGCTATGCTCTAAGTTTTGCCTTTTTGTTAAGGTTAAATTCTTCAACTGACTTTTCTGCATTCACATTCAAGTCTTTACTTTGGTCTTTCATCCACACAACATGACCCAAAATGTTTGATCCAAGTCCTGCAGTTTAAAGGCAACTCTACCAAATACTACAAGAAAATTGGGAAACTTCTGAAAGCAAAGGAGGTAAAAAAAATATTATAATGGCATTTAGCAAATAAAAATAAAACTGGTCATTATAACTGAGTAAGAACAGGAAAGGTTTAGTTTGATATACTGAGAGACGTCTAGAAAAAGAGGTCATATGACTTTTTATAAAGTAAAAATCTGTTTCGATTCTGCATGAACCTGTGGTCAACAAATCTATTCTGTGTAACTGCTAGTCTGTCAGCTTCACTTTCTATAACCTGCATGTTGTGCTGCTGTGAATAAGAGACCTGACTGTGAATTGCTGAGCAGGTGCGAAAAAAATCCCCAAAATACTGTAAACTCTTCTCTCCTGTCCTGCTTAGACTGCTCAGCTGGCTGCAGTTACTTAAAGTCTTCACAGGTAGTTGCCTGTTAAATGCCTGAGAGATGCATACAGGTCCTAGCTACCAGTTCAGTTTCCAACATTTTTAGCTATATAGCTTTTACACATCCATTTGCAGAAACTGTTACACACACTGAGGAGAGAGGCTGGGGTTGCCATGCTAGTTCAAAAAACTGACATGCTTTGTGTTGCACGCAAAAAACGTGTTTGTGAAACTCCTTGGAATGAGTCAAATAATTAAGTGATGTTATTCAAATCTGAGAAGAAAGCCTTGGTTTTACTGTCCCAACATTAGTAAATGGAAACAATCACTGTTCTGTTAGAGTCGGTAGTGCTCTATGTTTTTTAAATTTGAATGCCATTGAAAAAGGGAACATAAAACACTATTAATTTGTCTACAAAATCCTCAGTTTATCTGTACATATAGTAAACTAATTAACATCCAAATTTGAAAGATGTTACGTAAACTATTAGGGGGGTTTTGAAAGCTTTCCCTTTTGCTACAAAAGAATTGATTGCTTTTGTAGCACACTGTCTTTTTTTCCTTCTGGATTACAGAAAACTAACTTAGTGACTCATTGGATGGCTCAGGGTATGAGCCCTATAAATTTGAGTGGAATTAGTTGGTTTATTCTCATCCTAAACATTTGCTGAGGCTAAAAAAAAGAAAATCGATTTCTATATGATTTAATCAATTTTCTCCTTCCAGGATGTTATTGATATCATATATTTTTTTGTTCGTTTTATCTGTTTTATCTGATTGATATGACATTTTTTTGTTAGTTTTATCTGTGTCTAAATAAAGGTATGCTGTGTCAAAATAAGGTGAGATCTTTCCATGTAATCCATGCAACATTTAGTAACCGCTCATAGTTAACTCCATAAAAGTTACAATAAATATCCTTATATCCTTATGTGTAATCCATGCAATAATTATTAAAATACACAGTTGAAGCAGTAGAGAGTGAAACAAGCATGTTCTCATATTCTGGAACTGAGAGACTGGAGAGGCCTGTGTGGAGCCACATATTATCTGTCTTATCTTTTGCAGAAGTATAAACAACAAGTATCCTATGATGTATGATGATTTTCCAAGTATTAAATGAAATCAGTAATCTTTGATTATCAAGTTAAAAGATGTATGATTGAAATGTGGTTAAGAACTGAGAATTAAAGTAAAAAACATTAAGGTTTGACATTCTTAATCAGCTATATATGAAAGAGATATAACGTTAATCATTTGTAAAGCATGAAGAAAAAAAATGAAGTGATGGTTTTGTAACTGTGTTTTAAAGTAAATACAGAAAGCTGAGAATGGAATGTGTAATACTGTGTAAAGTTTAAGACTAAGCAGATTAGGGAGAGAAATGTAGGATGACTAGGAGTGACGAGAGCCAGCTGCATGCTGACAGTGAACCTTTTGAAGGCTAACGGGAGGAAGGGAGGATGCGACTACAGACCAGTGTGGCTATTACCGGCATCTCCAAGGCTGAGAAACAGAATCAGTAGGTCACAGTGACCATGACTAAAGTATTGAGCAATAATCAAGGAGCTGAGCAAAGTAGGTTGCGCAATAACTGAGAAGCCTAACGAGGGGCTGACTGGTGAGAGCATCTGCGCAATAAAGGCAAAGCTGAGGGAGGGAACGGGGTTTGTTTCCTCGCAGAAGACCAGCGAACAAGATCGGACGGAGAAAAAAAAAGCTTAGATGGAAAAGGAACAGAAACACAGCCCAACTGATCGACTGCATTAAAAAGAGGATCAACCCGTGTTCCCCAGAAGGACTGTGCCTCAAGATTAAGAATCTGATTTAATCTAAAGCCTTTTTATCCAGACAACAGAAGTGAACTTGATCGGTGAACAGCTGATTGCTCTAAATTTCAGGCTTCTGGAAGTCCTGAATCAACCTCATTTATGTCTCCGGATTTCCTTCAACTCTTCAGCCTCTGGAAACTACTGTCTTCGGAGAAATATAACAACAAAGATCCTGTTTAACCATCAAAGCATGGAGCATCAGTGCCTGCCACTTAAAGGAAGAAATCTGAAGATTAAGTCATATTCCCTTCAAGAAACCATTCGTTGTTACCAGAAGAAACATCTCCATCAGGTGCATGGAAGAGGCTCCGTCTTCAAAGCCTCTCCAAACCCACTAGTTTCAGCATCAGGGAAAGACAGGTTGAGTTGATTGATTCATTTCTATTATTGAAATTATTTTGTGTTGCTGAATTTAAGCTGTTACTGACCCCTGCAAATCGTTACTAATTAAAGAAAGTATATAAAATTCTAGTTCAATCGTGGACATTCAATTATTTGAGTCACCGTATTTTTGGTTTTTCATTGGTGGTAAAAAGTCTTGTTGCCTGGTTCTAAGATATTTTAGGAGGTTTTTATAGGTTGCCTTAGTCAAGTTTGTTAAAACAGCGTCCTTGGGGCTCGTGCCGAGCCACTAAAATTAACCTAGCCCATATACCAAGAGCCAGTTGTAAAATTAGGGAATGAGCAGCCGTGAACAATAGTGACTGTTGAGGGTGTGGATGACTGCGATAGGCTACTCAGTCGTCCAGACCTCCAGTTGAAGAAGGGCGAGACTTTTGTATGAAGGCTGTCAGAGGCTAGGCGAGTCATATCCCGACACCAGCTTAAACAGAACTTTCAGTAAACCTGCTTAGTAAGATCGATCAGGTTTAGGGAAGTCCGGACCCGTTGGATGGAGAGCTGGTTTGAGCAATCCCTTTAGACATAGGGAAGTAGGAGGGAGGGGTTAGCTCATTGGACAACAAAAGCAGCAAACAGTGGACATGCAAGCTGCAATTAAGTTGGGTAAACCTCTAAAGTCTATACCACAAATATAGTAAATGTAAATAATGGGTTTAGAAAGAGGAAAGTATCACTGAAAGTATCTAAATGAACATAAACAGCATAACAATCCTCATGCAGCAAAAACGTATACTATTGGTCAAACCCAGTAATCAACATCCAATTAATCTATGTTCTATTCACCTGTTTTAACTAAATTACAGTCCATTGCTGAGAGCTGTTTTTACTGAGCCTTTAGAGATAAACTATCCTCAGATTTTCTCCAAACCTTTACTAAATTATACTAGAACAGTTATGTTATGTCATGATTGTTCATTCAATTAAAAAACACTTAACAGAAGCCTTTACTATTTATCTCTGTATTTAGAGAAACACTGATTAATTAAAAAAGGAACAAAGTATTTAACAGGTGTAAAATATCAGTCATAGTAATCATCATAGAAGTACAAAATTAAGGAATTCCCAAAAACAACACAAAGAATAAGCATTTACTGTAAGAGTGGTATTAAGTGCTCTATATGTTCAATAGAGTAAAAATCCACCTGTTTGTCAAAAATCAACACAGCACAAGAAAAATCTTAGTTCAAACTTTAGTTTTACAAACCTGTCAATGATGCCACAAATATCAACCTGCAGCAAATTGTAGTTTCCCAGCCGTCTTTCCTGCACTTTTATTAAGTCCACTAGTTGGTCGTCCAATTTTAGTAGACGCATACATCCCTGAAACACTTGAAATGGGTTTCTGCAGTCCAAACTGGCTCTCTGAGCAGGACAGCCTAAAGACAGATATACAAATTACTTAGATGGTATGAGAAACATCTGAGCAGGCAAAAGTCATGAAATAGTTATGATTCGTATTACTTCTTGGTACTAAAAAGTGGTAAAGTTAACTTTGGATACCTCAGGGTATTTTATTACAATTTTATTTGACAAGCCAACACAAAGTTGGGCAACATTAGAAGGTGAAAATGTTTTTTTTAAGGGGACATATCATGCAAAATCCACTCTTTTATCCCTTAAATACATTTTGTAGTGTATGTGAAGTCTTTAGGAGAAAAGTTGAATTTAGTCTCTCCAGGTGCGGCACAGATACCTTTATATTCTATTGGGGTCATATTTTTCAATTCGTTCAGTCCTCTCTATTCTGTTTTTTTAATTATTGTGTCACAGTATTTGCTGCATAACTGCTGAACAAGGTCATGGACTTCTGGCTAATCAATTTCCCAAATCCTCCATTTGTGATTCTCGCTGTGATTTTGTAGTCCAAGCTCAAGTAGGCCGAAGCTGCAAGTGGATAAGTCTAAATGTTCGGTTGTTGGGTCTATTAACCCACACAATTCATTACACCATCCCCCAGCATAAGAACCTCTTCGAAGTGTAAACTACGTTGCCTAATGTAATTACTTGGTATGGATGGAGAGGGTGTAACACACACATTTATTTGAAGGTGCGGTTCTGCAGGTTCGTCGTCTTCATTTTTCTCTTGCTCTGGGTTGGATTCTGGCTCTGTTGTTGATATCTTTTGATGAATTTGGGAATGAAAGGTTTCTGCACTGCTACATAATTGTATATCTGCTATAAAACTACAAAAATGGCCGAATGGGGTGGTGTGAAACGCTCTAGAAGCATGACATATCCCCTTTAAAAATCATTACAGATAAATCTTTAAGTTGTGTGGCATAGATTCACAATCAGACACTTTCACTCTGATAACCCTAAATCAAATTCAGAAACAGTTTGCTTTCTGAAGACACCTACATAGTGGAATCATCCTGTGTGCAATTTAATTAAAAAAATACAGATGTTCTGCAAAGTAATCAGAAGTTTGTTTGACAACATTTGCAAACAACCATCAAGGAGCACACAAGACGGGTCAGTGATAAAGTTCTGGTGAAGTTTAAAGCAGGGTTGGGATAAGGTTATAAAACAATATCCCAACAGCTGAATATTCTCAAGACAGATGCTGTGCAAAGACCTGCAACTTAAGACATTTTGAGTCAAAGGGGCTTTACTTCTTAGTCACTAATGTTCTCCAACAAATCCCTGAGTGCTTCTCAGAGCCACTGTATTTATACTGAGATAAAATTTTACACTGGAATTTACTGACTAATTCACTGAAAGCAATTTGTTGCACGGTGGCGCTGTTGGTAGCACTGTTGCAGCAAGAAGGTCCTGGGTTCGGTTCCCGGACGGGGGTCTTTCTGCATGGAGTTTCCATGTTCCCCGTGTGTGGGTTCTCACCGGGTACACAGTCCAAAGACATGACTGTTTAATGATATGACTGGTTAATTGGTCTCTCTAAATTGCCGTTAGGTGTGTGAATGAGTGTGCATGGTTGTTTGTGTGTTGCCCTGCGATGGACTGGCGACCTGTCCAGGGTGTACCCTGTCTCTTGCCCATAGACTGCTGGAGATAGGCACCAGCTTCCCCGCGACCCACTATGGTAGAAGCGGTAGAAAATCACTGATGACTGACTGACAATTTGTTGCAGTTTTTTATTAAGGGGTATCAGAGTACAATGGACTGCAAATATATATTCTACAATATTTAGAAAACCATTTGTTTTTCTCCCACTTTACAATTATGTACCACACTGTGTTTGACTGTCACATAAAATCACAATAAAATACATTGATGACTGTGGTCATAATCGAAAAAATGTAAAAACATTCAAAGGGTATAGATAGGATGCACATAGTAACAGCACAAGTTCAAATGTTGTGGAAGCTAAACAATTTCATAATTTACATGGGGATTTCTGATTGCAAGTAGTATCTTTTCTGTTCCCTACAGGTTTTAAACCAGTTTTTAGATTTCATCCTGCAGACGGAAACCCCAATGACAATGAAAGATGGTACAAAACATCTGATATGTTAGCAATCCTGGAATCATAAAGGCACTTCATTCCAAATTACAATGGTCAACTGATTGCTTGTTGAAGAAGTATAATACCACCTAAAGCTTGATGCTAGTTAAAAAATATCTGCACAAAACAGTGTTCGTGATCTCTTTTATTTAGCTTGTAAGCGATCTCTCGTATTTCAAAGACTGTCTGTTATCTTTTGAGGATCCTACAAAAAATTTATAAGACAAACAATTCCTTTTTCTCTCTGTAATGTCCTTTTTCAAATGAAGCAGGCACTTCATGAGTAAATGTTTCATTTTATTAGCTGATTTCCCATTATTTTTGCCTTTGGGATGTGCCTTTTTTTTCCCGTAACAGTCGTCTCAGCCTCCAGGCACAAGAAGAGCCTGATCCTGTGAAAAAAAGCTACGTGTCTTATCCGTCAGAGATTTACGCTTTAGGTTAATCCTGAATGATGACACACTATGGCCAAATCTAGCGATTTCGCTGCAGGCTCTGCATTGCTCCAGTTACAGGCAGCCTGTCAGGAACACAGTTCAGCTTATGCCAACAGAAGGGAAAAAAATGGTATGCTGCTCTCTGTCCGTTAAAATTTTAGAAGCACAGAAGAAGATTTAATGCAGCTTTTATTAAGGCAATGAAAAAATGACAATTTTCAAAATTGATATGTTAATTGTGGAAAGTAAACATCTAAAATTTAACGTAAATCGGAAAACTTAATTTATGATTTAAGAGTTCATATTTAAATGATGGCATCTTTACCAACTGTAAATAACTGCAACTCTCCCTAGAGTAATCAATAACTGTATAACACATAAGGTACATCATGGCTCCTTTGGCTGTCTACAGCAACAAAATTATATTGATAAAACTGTAACTCAGAGGGTCATGCTCCCCTTCAAAACCACTGCCTACCATTGCACTAATTTGTAGACTTATATGAAATAGAATTTACTGTTTCTAAATCATTATTTGGGTTTAAAACATAAAACTCTGATTTCAGTGGAAAACAAAGCACAATGTTGTAGTGTGTAACTCTGTTTTCATGTTTGAATTTTAATCAAGTACCTTGAGCAGTCCCTACAGCAATATGTTTGTAGAGTTTTGCTCAACAATTTTTGCATAGCCTAACGTGCTGCAAAAACAAACCTACAAAACAAAAGCAGTAATGTGTAACCCAATAACAGATAAAAATAAGACTTCCATGATGGTCAAAACCTCTCATTCCCTCACATCCCAAAGCTACAATACTGTATTCAGGTGCTGGCGCTGGTGGTGCCACTGGAGTACAGGGAACTCAATGTTATGTGCAAGAAGCCAGTTTGAGATGATTTTAGTTGTGTAACATGGTGCATTATCCTGCTGGAAGAAACCATTTGAAGATGGGTATGCTCAGATTATAAAGGAATGGAGAGCAAACAGACTATGGCATTTAAATGATGCTCAGCTGCTATTAAGTATGCCAATAAAATATTTCCCACTACCACCACCCCCGAAATTACTACCATGCCCGA
Source organism: Girardinichthys multiradiatus (assembly GCF_021462225.1). Lineage (NCBI taxonomy): Eukaryota > Metazoa > Chordata > Actinopteri > Cyprinodontiformes > Goodeidae > Girardinichthys > Girardinichthys multiradiatus. The sequence continues at coordinate 5,688,424 of NC_061802.1, forward strand.
ACCTTTGAAACAATGTTAGATGGATCCATGCTTTCAGACCCTATCATCTGAGCCAAGACTCCTCAGACAAGGCAACATTTTTCTAATCTGTTATTGTTCAGCTTTGGAGAGCCTGTGTAAACTGGAGCCTCGGTTTATAACAACTGTTAAATACTCAGTAATAATTGATAACTATTATTAGATGTCACTGTTTAATCAACCGTTTCTGCCGAAACGTGGCGAACTTTGACCTTATTTTGATTGACAAATCACTCTTGCACAAAATAAACAAAAACGACTTCTCTTTATCTACGTGACATTTATTAAATCAACAGCCTAATTGAAACCTTCACCTAATCAAACATGCAAAGTTCTACACAAAAGGGCAAAATATCTAACTAAACAAAATAAAACAAAACAGCAGTGGGTGTATATGGAATCAAACCAGCAGTTATGGCAAAGGTGATAATATGACAAAGGAATATGGTGTTTTGGGAAGCAGCCCGCCAGAAAGTGTATCTTAATGACAGTGAGCCATAAAACTTCCCCCACCGCTGGGGATGTTTGAGAACACAAAGGGTTGTAAAACGTTTGGTGGCAACTGATAAACCCGAAGTTGAAGACAAAAGAAAATGGTTGATTTTCACCATAAAGTTATTAAACAGTTCAGTTTTAGAAATAAAAGGTGGATTTTACTTGTTGTTGTCTCCTCTAAGCAGGGGGGGTGAAGAGTTCCACGCGTGCGCGGAAACTCAGCAAAGCAGTTCGTTTTCTTCCTTGGTGGCCTCCGTGGCAGAAAAGTAGAAAAATTATGACAGACCGTCACTAGTCGACTTGTACAAAAACAAGGAGGAAAAATTGCGTCTCCTTGAAAACTCCGTGGTTTTTTTTGGTTATGTGTTAAACTCACGTCTTCGATCGGTAAAGTTGAAAACTTACAAGCCTTCTTATTCCTGTAAGCTTAATCCACTTAGTTTTCTCATTGGCCAACGAGGAGAATGAATGAAATCCACTTGGGACCTCTTCTCCAGAATGCTGCTTCAGTTGCGTGGTAACCGCGTCTTTGTCCCAAGCTGAAAAGCAAGGGTGGGCAGTCTCATAGTCCGTTATATTGTTCACTGTGGCATCGGAACTGGGACACCCCTGTCTTATGAGCCGCAGTTCCCACTGGGATTTGTAGTAGCAGACTATACTGGGATACAAAATGGCCGATGACGCCGGAAGGCCTGGTGGTGTCCAGCAATGTGCAAATGATCCAATATTCAGCAGACAAGTGGTCCATCAACATTTTGTTCCACACAACTACAGCTAACAGGATCTTTACAGTTAGCTGTAAAGACGGATGTGCACGAACATCCTTGTGGATCTGCTTTCTGTCCCTTCAGTTCAAATTCAAGAGGGTACGATTGCTCAAATAACTTGCATTTAATTTTATAGTAGTTCTTTACTTTGCAGATTTTAGTCTTCTACACAATGTCTGCACATACAATGTAAGACAGGCAGGTTTAAAACTCCAGCCAGTCAGAGTGAAAGCTTTCTGCTCCCTTTCCATTCTTCTCTTTTAAGAGACAGATATGCAGGATTTCTGTTCTAATCGACATATTTTTTCTTGGATTTGAACTTCTTCACGGGCTGATTTATCTCAGTAATAGAGATGGTGAGTTCTGTAAAGTCTAGAAAAGCTGTGCAGCTTGAAATCATCTTTTGTAAATGCTGGTTAACATGTTTAGTTAAAAAAAATCTTAAACAGATCTGGGTCTGTTTATTTTATTTTGGTCAGAATGTGCACCACAGTTCACTATGGGGATCTTTTGCCCTAGAAGGTGTCAGATCTGACAAACATGAACTCTAGTCAGTGTCATCAAATTGTTTCTTTATTCACCATCGGGTGCTGAACACTGACCATTTCAAGTTTGGTAACTTTAGGCAACAGAAATACTCCTACATCACTACATTACATCCTCCAACACTCTTTATTTAAAAGCACAAGACTCCAGTAATAAAGTGTTCTCTGACTGACAGTCAAGCTGCAGGGTGCAAGGCTGGGAGCATGGGGCCCACCTGAGGATTTTGAGCCGGTCATGCTACCCTAACAAAGACCATTTCTGAAAGTTTTAGCCAGAAACATACCAGCAAGTGGCTGACTGGGAATCAATTTCAGATTCCCCCAATCCTTTCCTGTACAAAGAAGCAGATGTGTTCTTTCAGTTTTGCTTCAATTCTACAGCTCTGTCCAGTTAACCCGGTGTGAAGATCTATCTTTGCTGAGAGACACATTAAAACCTTTCGGAACATCAAAGAATGATGCACTGTGAATCTTTGAACGCTACACTACTTTCAAACAAGTAGTTTTTTTCTGGTGTAAAAAGATATAATAAATCTTTTTTTCAAATTTCCATTTTTAATTTGCCATATATCTTGTAACATTCAACTAAAGTAACCAACAAACCTGTGTGGGGAACAATTGTAAAAAAGCTCTAAAACCTGAAAGCATAAGTGTGCAGACTTAAACTAATACTTTTCTACACACCTTTGATGTAATTTTCCCTTTAGTTTATTGGAAATCAAACCTGCCACCAATAAAACCAAAACTGGTCCACACAAACTCCACAGCATTTATGTACACTGTAAAACGGCAGTTAAGGTACCAGAAAAAAACTTCTCCATGAAAAATTACAGAAAAAAGCTGATTTGTTAAAAAACATCTATAATAGATATAACAGATATCCACATAACACAAAGTAAATAAAAAATGTTTTATTCCAGCAGCAGTGGTGCAAAAAAAGCAATATATTGGAACCTATCTGGTATGAAAATACAGAACTTTTGTGATTAAAAATTCTTTTGAAGGCAAAAATTTAACAGACCGCCACCCCCAACCCATGTGTTCTAAAAGCTTGCGGAAAATCTTAGTATGCTTTGATGAGACCAAACTTAATTTTTTGGGCCACAATTCAAAAGGTAGGTTTCTTATAGATTTAGTAAACTTTTATAAAATACAGGATACATTTTTGCCAGGTCAAAATTTAGGATGCTGACAAATTCATACTACAGATGTCTGAATGCTGTTTTTAAATTGAAAGTTACTCTCTAAAGTATTAAAGGTGTGCACACTTATGAAACCAGTTTATTGCTTTTTTTATTTAATATATTTTTACCCTAAAAAAATTGTCTTTAGTTGAATGTACTGAATATGTGTCACATAAAATGTGTCAAAAGCTTTAAAATGTTTGATTGTCTCTGTCATCTATTTCAGAAATCTGCCACTTGCAGCATTTTAAAAGATCTTTTCAGAAATGTTAATGCAGGAGACATTTCTTGTGATAACCACCTGCAGAAACAAGTTTTCATAAAATCATTTCAGTGGGATTCATGCACCAGGATCTATCTCCTGTGTCCCAGTAACATTCTCTGACCGGCAATCTGTCCAACATGGAAAACTGCAGAAGGGCCATTGCTGACATGAACAATTTAACCACTAAGTTATATTGAGTGTTACTAACTGCTATCAACACTGTAGATCCAGCTCTTTTAGCTCTTTTAGGCAAGGAGGATGAGTAATCTGTGTATGCTGCAGAACTAGCTAGAGCATAACAGAGTGCAAGCCATACTGTAAACATATGGGAAAAAAAATGGACAAGTTCACCACATTGCATCATGTTTATTTTTGTTTCTACACAGAGAACCATGGTAACCATGTAACCTGAAAACATGTGCTGTGAATTGGTGCTACATGGATAAATTGAATTGAATCTACAAGTACCACTCTGTAAAATGGTAGTAGTGTGGCATCTTCATGTTTAACCAAAACTTTTCAGATAAATCAGTTTGAAAGTCTTTTCCATCTAATTATTCTCTTTCATTATTCTGGGGTGGGTTATAGCGCAACTGAAATCTAATACACAGCTCTGTGGACTGTTTAAATGTCCAGTTATACAGAACAGATTATAGTAAATAGTCACTGGGGAATGATAACATTTATTTTTTATAATGGTTTTATCAGTATTCTTCATGTGAACAAAAATGTAATATTGTTATAAAAATACAAAATACATGTACACAGCTAACTTTTTTTTAATTCAAATTAACAATAAGTGGACATTCTATTATGCATACAATAGCCTCTATTTTATTTTTTAGTCTCTTGTTTATTCAGGATGATGAAAGTTGCAGAACGAAAAACAGGGACAGGGGTCATCAGTTTAAACCCTGTCTCTACAGAAAGTATCACACTGTAAAGATGGCACAAATGTCTCATAGAACAAAACAATCTTGCATAGATTGTTTGCTGGACCTTCATTAGCAGAATGAGGTCCAAAAGCATTTTAGTCAGGGAGGAACATGAAGCAACATAGAGAGTATATGTGCAGAGGTTTCCTTCTTATGGACATAGACATTTTTAATCTTGTTAGATATATAGATTTTATGACAGGGTTCAAGCCTGTTTTTTAGTTCCACTCAAGCTCTGGCTTAGCCCAGTGGTATGTACATGTTTATTTGAATAACCCTTCATATAACTTTGCAGTTTTACATTTTTCTGTGCTTTTCTCAAGATGAGGGGCCAAGCGTTGGAAGACTCACGGACTCCATGCTTTAGCTGGTGCTTAGTTTTATTTTATTGTCCTCAGCAAATGAAAGTGCATTGTGTACAGAATGGATTGTAGAGAAAAAATATTTACAAACAAAAATCTGAGCAAAAAAAACAAAAAAAACCCTATAATCTTCAAATTAATCAAACTAAATTAAATCAATGTTACAAGACAGCATTTGGCCTCTGCCTATGGAACTCTAACACTCTGTCCCTCTTGTGGCTTAAATTGCACAAACCTTCGCATAGGAGCTTCTAGTACTAGAAACTCCTCCTACAAGACAACCCACCATTTTTATTGGAGTTCAATCACCATAATACAATTACAAACAATCTGAACACACAGAATATTTAGCAATGGTGCGGAAAACGCAAGCACCCCTACGCAGTGCTTTACAACTGGAACATTCCATAATCAGCTTGTCTGTGCAAAGCTTTGGAGGCTTCCTGCTCTGGTTTGACCTTCTGTCTTGGAAAAAAATCTGAAGATAAGTTAAGAACAAACAACACATAATGCTGCAGCAAGAGTTCTGATGAAAATTAAAAAGTGGGATCATATTTCTCCTATTTAAGCTTCCCTTCATTGGCTCCCTGTTAAATCCCGAATAGAATTTAAAATTCTCCTCCTCACATATAAAGCCCTTAATGATCTAGCTCCATCATACATCAGAGATCTGATTGTTCCATATGTTCCTAACAGAGCACTTTGTTCTCAGACTGCAGGTTTACTGGTGGTTCCTAGAGTCTCTAGAAGTAGAATGGGAGGCAGATCCTTTAGTTATCAGGCTCCTCTCCTGTGGAACCAGCTCCCAGTTTTGGTCCGTGAGGCAGACACCCTGTCTACTTTTAAGGCTAGGCTTAAAACTTTCCTTTTTGATAAAGCTTATAGTTAGAGTAGCTTAGTTTATCAGGAAGGGAGCCTTCTTCCCTCCCTGTTGGTTGGAGTAAGATGGAGTCAGGTTTAGCCTAAACCGGCTCAGTTATGGTTGAGGTGCAAACACACCCTCCATTTCTGCTACCTGTATGACCCCTTCTCTTTTCCAATGGTTATAATCAATCTGACAGAGAGAGGTATCCCAATCCTTGTGGTTTTTAGTATAACAATGAACATCAGTGGGACCCTTTGTGAGGTGCCTTGAGACGACATTGTTGTAAATAAGCTCCGTTTAACTAAATAATCTGAACTGAAACTATCTGTGTAGTTATGCTGCTATAGGCTTAGGCTGCTGGAGGACATAATGACCACTTTCACCCTCTTCGCTACAGTCTCACACTACTCTCCAATTTTGGATTATTTGCTGTTATTTCAGCTTTTAACCTTGTTCTCTCTTTTCTCTTCCTAGAAGCTACACCTGGCCTGGCTCTGTGTCTACCTGTGACACCTTTCTGGAGAGGGGAATCATCCGAGCTTCTGCTGGCAACAACTTAATGCTCACCCTCTACCGATGATCCACATGGCCCTGTCTTTCGGTGTTTAACCCTTTCTCTCTCCTAGACATGGCGATTGACTGAGCTTAACTGTAACTAACTCTATGTGCTCTCTTTCAGACTCTAACCTTGAAAACTGGCTCAGAGTTTATCTGTTCTTTCTTTCTAGTTGAAACCACTAAAGGAGCTACATCCATTAACATTTACTTTTCCTTCCCATAGAAAGTACTCCTGGATCAGTGCTTCTTTGTTCTCTTTGTGTCTCTGCTCTGTTCTCTCAAACCCCCAGTCGGTCGTGCTGGAGGTTTCTTCCTGTTAAAAGGGAGTTTTTCCTCTCCACTGTCGCTACATGCATGCTCTGTATGAGGGATTGCTGCAAAGTCAATGCCAGTGACTCTCCACTGTCTCTACATGCTCATCCGGGAGGAGTGAATGCTGCAAGTCTCTGACTGGATGCAATCTGCTGGGTTTCCTTAGATAGAAAAACTTTTTATCCAATTTGAATAAAAAGCTAACTTCGACTGCACTGTTCAATGGTTAGGATTAATTGGAATGTATGGACCTGACTGTTGTGAAGTGCCTTGAGACAACATGTGTTGTGAATTGGCGCTATATAAATAAAACAGAATTGACTGGAATTGAATAATAATCCTTTATATTAATAAAATAATTTAGATAATTACAAAAATCCATCAGAAACATTGCACTGGCTGTAGAGTACAACACCAACCTGGCAGAAGTTAAAAAAAATTTAAGAAATGATGTAATCATTGGTTGTTCATCAATATTATGTGCAAGAGACTTATCTTATGGAATAGGTTATGACAACGAGTATGGCAGCAACCAGAAAAAACAGGACTATAAAAGCTGTGCAAAAACATTTTTTTGAGTTTATCTTGGCTTTGGCTCCCCTGTCAACATCTTACTTTAATCTGCACCAAAACAGATGCTTATTTTTAATCCCTATGAGGCATTCATTTAATCATTAGTTGCCTCTGTAAACAAATTTATAAAATTAGGAGAATTAGTTTAAGCAGTCATTTTATGACAAGGTAAAAACAAAATAAGAGGACCGACTATGTTTGATTGTAATGCATCAGTAGCAAACTGAACTTTTACCATCTTTCACATTTAAATATTTCTGTTCAAGTCCTTTAGAAATTCAGGAAACGTCTTTTTCAGTATGTAGACATCTTTTAAATGGAAGCAAAAAAGCTAAAATACATTAAAAACCAATCAGGCAGATATTTAATATTTGCTCTTACCACCAAAAAAGAGCTGACCGTCTGGTGTCAGGAGAAGTGGGATGCTAGTGTGAGCAGTGGCTCCTTCATCTCTGTCCACCGTGATGCTCAGATGACTTTCCATCGACTTCAGCTCCACAGAATGCCACTGGCCGTCATTCAGACCTGAGCCTAAGAATATGCACACAGACATATGCAATAATTCTTTATTCATTGTACTGAGTGACTTTCACTGCACTTCATCTTCATACATGGCATGTCATATGCCTATTTAATTTGCTTTTTTGGCATTGGTTGTTACCTGGATGGTTGTTACCTGGTAAAGCAGAAAACCCTGGTGAGTATGAAGACTTTTCAGAAAAAGAGTGTTGTTTTTAACATAGATAATATAGTTGTTAGTGCAATTAGACTACATGCACTTTATTGGGTTTATGGTTTTTTTTAGCCATATGAGAGAAATAGCACTGTTAAAGCTCTACACAGGGTGGGTTCATGAAAAGCCAATTATAGTGGAGTGTAGTAGACACAAATCTATCCACTGAAGTACTTTATGGATAAGGCAGTTGTGCATCAGTCAGAGGAGTTCAATCTCCAGCCCATCAAGTTCTTCGATGGATTGAAACTATCTCCCGAACTGTGAGACAAGCTACAATGTCTTACAATACAGTATTCATGCCCCTTGAATTTTTTCACATTTGTCAAGTTAGAGACACAAATGTCCAACTATTTTATTGGGATTTTATGTTACAGACCAACACATGGTTCTGTAGTGCAACATTGTGAAATGGAAACTCTTCCAGTGTTACCATGGGCCTCTTTGCTGTTTCTCTGATTAATGCTCTCCTTATCCAGCATGTAAGTTTAGGAGGACGGCCATGTCTTCATAAGTTTGTAGTTGTGCATTACTCCTTGCATTGTCAGATTATGGACAGAACAGTGTTCTATGAGATCTTCTAAACTTGGGATATTGTTTTTAGAACTTACCCCTGCTTGTTTTAGAACCCTAAACTTCACCAGAACCTCTCCCTGACCTGTCTGCTGTGTTCTTTGGTCTTCATGATGCGGTTTGTTCTCTAATGTTCTCTAATAACATACAAAGCCTTCACAGAACAGATGGATCTTAACTTAGATGCATAGCACACACTATTATATTTTGTGTTTGGCTTTCACACACAACCACAATACAATACATTGAAGTCTGTGGTTGTATTAAGACAAACAGTGAAAAAAGTGCAGGGGTTGTGAATACCTTTGGAAGCAATTGTACTTGAATAGCATTGTAAAGAATTTTGTGCAACCAGTGATGGAGAAGATAAACACTCTAAAACTGTCCAACTATCTGACAGCTCAGAACTGCCATGAAAATAGCCTGTCTGTTATTATTATTCCTCATGTAGAACCCAAATAAACTCAGATCAGTAGATCCAGAAGTAAGATCATAACTAGACATACCTGTGCTGAGCTCTAGGAGGGTATTTCCAGCTCTACTGATTTGAAGGCGAAGCCTGGCTTCACTGAGATACAGGAAGGCTGAGCCTTCCTGCTGTTGTAGGCCAAATGTCAGGAGCAACCCTTCCTTGTTCCAAGTTCTGAACTGTAATGCTATTGAAACAGTCCTTGACAACCATGATGTCAGTACAGGCAGTTGGAGGAAGCTGCGAGAGTCAGTAAATGTTATGGCGACAGAAACTGGCTCACTGCAAGAAAAGGTCATATTGCCCTATTCAAAGAAGAACAGGGAGAGAAGGGTAGACATTACTATGAAGCAGATGATAAAACATAAATATTCATCAACTGCAGCAGCTTAATCAGCTTGACTTGATGTCACAGAGGTCTCATCAGCACTTCTTGAGAAAATGACACCTGTATTACCATATTGATATTAGCATCCATTAAAAACATGAAGCATTGGGGTTATGTAGCATCAGCACCCATTTTGCATTTTCTAAGGCCTGTGCTGCACTAGGAAAGAAAAAAGAAACTACAAGAAACATTTGTCTGAAATTTCCATAAACTAATCTAAAAAAAACCTGTGAGTCAGGCCTAAGGAGTAAAGACATTCAGCTGATGTGATATTATCTTTTTATTGCTAAGAGAAATGTTTTAACAATGGTTTTCAGTGCCATATAGTATCTAGAATAATTCATAAACTCAAACTTCTACCGGTTTTGTTTTCTTCTCTCCTACTCAGCTTCCTTTGCTTTGGGCTTTGTAAACGCCACAAAATAAATGTGATGATACTGCTGATGATAATGAAGGAGAATATGATGACATTAATGATGCTGATGATGACAGTGAGCATAAAATAAAAAGATGTAGATGATAAAAATAATATGATGATACTAATTTTCCTATTAGCATAGTAATGGTGTAGAGATGAAAGTGGGAATGAAAGATGGAGCCAGTTAAGGTCCAGTATGTCCGAGGTTTAAGATTGTGATTTCAAGTGCTGATAAAATATTTAATGTAAAAATGATGAACTACAATTATCAGATCACATAAACGCGTTCCTTGCCCAGCATGTAAGTTTATAAAGGTTGCATAAATATTGAACCATTTTAAATGAAAGGAAGAGTGGATAATAATCTTTACATTGTTAAATGTCTTTAGTTTCAGAGGAATTGTCGAACAAAAATGCAGAAGTTAAAGCAGTAAAAATGCAAAGAGCTAACTCTAAAGCCTTGTGTCCCAAGTCCAGCACACCAAATGACTGAATTACCTCTGCATGCCCTCAGGCTCTACAGCGTTCTGCTAATGACCTAATTATGTGATTTAGGTGTGTTGACAGAAATACATATCTAAAAGTTGCAGGACACCAGCCCTTGGAGACCGGAGTTTGAAACCTGTGTCGATAGGTTCATTTACTATGTTAAAGTTCTAAATGAAAGTTCTAATAAAAAACGTAAATTTCTTTCCTGAGAACATGGAACATGTACACCTATGAGTGTTTAAATACATAGATGACTTTGTGCTTAGCTTGTACATCTGGTATTTGCTTGTTTTAACAGCACCAATGATTAACGTTGTCAAATAATGGGATTTTCCTTAAATGGTAGAATTACCTTAGTAACAGTATTAACTTTTTGTGGCATTTCTTTGAGTATACCAGTATATATATTATAATTTTGCATACATGCATGTGTTATTCAAAACATGTGCTTTATTTTTCCATGTAAGGGCAAGCAAGTTTACTTTATTTTGATTGAAAGCCATCTGTGATTACATAATGTTGTGAAAATATATCTGTATCTTGTTTTCAATATGCTTCTGAGGGTTACATTATCAATAGTAACAATAATTTGCATTCTTAATTATGAATTACTCCTTCAATCCGGCTTTCTGCGTCATTGTTGTTTATGTGTGAATAAAGCAGCTTAACTCTCTAATGTAAAAGTAGCTAGTGAGTGAATGACTGAATTGGTTTAAGATTGAAGAATTCATTAAATGTCACGTGTCTAAGACTTTAAAGGAATTTATTCAAGATACAACATTTTTATTAACTTGTTATCCCACCATTTACAGTAGAGAGTATCAACTTATGTCGAGTAATGCACAACCAAAGTGTACTGTAAAGTATCTCTGAAGATTTTATTTTTGTTATTGCATACGAAGAGAAATTCAAATGTTTTCTATTTTAGCTTTGACTTAGAATACTTTGTTTTGAAATTCAAGAGACAAAACAACCAGATAACTATTTGAAATTTAAAACTGATCTGCAATACATCTCAGTGTCTAAAGAAATCTTAATAAAGCTGACTGCCTTATTAAACACAAAATCAAAGAAGTTTGAGTTTACAGCTGCTTTAGGCCTGGGGCCCTTAGACCATCTTAAGTTATAAAAATGTTATTGAATTTGTACCGAGCCCATAAAGGGACATCAAAGGAAAATAAAATATTAACAAACCTTCTTGTGCACACCATATACTTTCTCGTGTGCACCAGACAGTTTCACGTTTGCACTGGATACTTTCATGTCCGTCTTGCACTGAAAATAGACCACTGGACTTCAAGTGTTGTTCTTAAACAACATTACAATGTAAATGTGACCTGTTTATTTGATATGCATTCTAAAGCTCGTCCTAAACCCAATTTGAGTAGACAAATTGGCTGGCTAAGTCCAAAACCATTGTTATTGCACTAATTTATTTTTATTAGTTAATATCCAAGAGTACTGCATTCAATTCAAGGGAAAACATAAATCATTGAGACCTAAGCTTAGTATTTCATAGTCTTGGTAGTAGAGAAAGGCTTCAAAAACATTTTTAATAATCTATGCAGCATCTAGTACAGCATTCATCAAATCATCAAGTCAATAGAAAGAGACAGACTATGTAGCCTATTGTTAAGCCTTTATTTAAGAAACTACACAAGTCAACATTTCCTTTTAATTTATGTTCGGGTTTGCAGCTCACAAAAGTTGTATTATTATATATAAATATACAGAAAACCAAGCGCAAGACAGCTAAGCATACAGAGAAAACTTGTCGATGGGTGATATTTTGTATGGAAAACCAACCTTGGGCATTGATGCATAACAGAATGGCTTCACAGGACAAAATGCAGTGATAATAAAGTCTTGAGGTCAAATGTGGATTCATTAGTTGAAGATTTAAATAGTGATTTGTCCAAGGGGGGTGAGAAAGTCAGAAGAAATAATGAGCAGTAGCTTGGAGACCTAGCAAACCAGAACCCTACCTATAGATTTAAAAGAAACCTGTTGCAATCCCAGTGTACCTGTAATTGTCTACGGTGGTAAACGACCACATAAAACAAATCAAACAAACAATAAAAGTCTAGCAGCATTCAAGGAGACACTGCAATTTCTAATCCAGGTCAGAAAAGCGCTGTTACATTAATGCACACACAGTACTTTATCTTAGTGATCTGTCCAGTGGTTGTATAAAACATAGCAACAGTGAATGGAAACAGCTAAAAGCCTCAGTCTTATGCATTTAATCATTCTGTGTTTTTCTTGTGATTTTTTACTTTACTTTATCTTTTTGTAGCTTTTGAATGTTAATCCAAGTAGAGTGTGTGTCCTCGGAGCTCTATAAGTCCATCTGAAGTTAGCTTTCTCACAACAAGTCATTTCCACCTAAAACAGTCCCCTCAGGCTAATACTACATGTGTGGTGGTTGGACATAAACCAAAATATCACCACATAATCTGTTGGTCAATTATTTCAGATCCTGAGAAAAAACAAGTTGCTAATTACAGACATATAAATCTTCCAACACCTGCGTTTGCGTCCATGGTCTGGCTGCTGATAAAAAAAGAGAAAAAAAAGCAAAACAAAAAACATAATGACGTCTGGCAAGCTATGCAGCATTGTCATTGTATTGGGAAAACATTGTACAATTAGGTCAGGTATTTACACAGTAGCCCGTAATACTCTGAGTTACACAATGAACTGGAAAAATTATCTGGTGTGTACGTGAAAGTATCTGATGCGCACAAGAAAGTTATTTTCCTTTAATTTTGCTTTACGGGTGCCATAAAATTTGGATTCAACAATAAAAAGTTTTCTGCCAAAGAAAGAGTGAAGGTGGAGGGACTGTACTGGATGATATGAAATCAAGTATGGCAATAATTTCCATCCCTGAACAGGGACCTCCCAAATGTTTTAAAGGATTCAGACTTTATTGAATATATTGTTACTTGATTACATGTCTCTATAATAATTAAATTTGCTGTTCAAAAATATGAATTTCTGCTTTGGAAAAGTTTGATTTTATAACCTCTTGACTGAAAAATCTTAAAATAAAACAATGATTACAATTTATTCTAGTGCCAGATTATTTTGAAATAGGAATCTGACACAGTAATATCATGGAAGTGTAGGCAGAGCCTGCTTGTCATTCTGTCAAACTCTAAATGGCAGATTACACAGGGAAGGTAAAAAAAAATACTAACACAATAACTTACCACTGCAGTGACCTGTGGGCTGTTTTGTTTGGCCAGTTTGATCAAATTTAGATCATTATATAACAGGTTTTCCAGGCATCCATGAAAGTTTCTGTTGGGCAGGATAGGTGTTTGGAGTCCATGGCTCTGGACAGCTGCCACACCTAGCTGCAAAAGACATTATAAAAATACAGAAAGTCACTCGTAAATTCCTAAACAAAATAAAGATCACAAAATTTATTTGCATTGTTTGCTGCCTGATATTTAACAGAGAAGGTTTAGAAATATTCACTGGTCAATTCTACAATAAATCAGTGGCAAAGTAGCTTCTTAAATATCTCTGCTCAGCTTAGCTCACCTAAGTCAATAGTTTTTTTCTATTACATAATAAAGTCATGCATTAGAAAAACTTGACTGTGAAGTTAAAATGTGCGCACTACTCAAAACGTTGCACAAACACTAGTAAAAAGCTCTCACATAAACTAGTAAAAAGCTTTCAAACACACTACCGAAAAGCTTTCATAGACACTACTGAAATGTTTTCTAATTTCAGTGGAAACGGAAGGCATTTCAGTAGAAACGGAAGTTGTTTAAGTAGCAAAGGACAGACGAAGGGCTGAATCCTTCCAAGGCGGCATTTGCGGGGCGATTACGTCACAACGATGCAACAAACGCTGTTCAAATTCGAAGGCTCCTCCAACAAATACGACCTACTTTTCCCCAGATATCAGTGATGGGTCCAGTGTGTTCTTCGTGGCCCACCCTATCCCATGATTCATTGCGGATCAAAGCAGATTGTTGAAACGGAAAAAGTAATGGCAGAGGAGAGAGAGAAGCTGTGAATAAAGTTGGATAGATTACGCTTTCTGTGGAACATAAATACCTTTAACAGTGCTTTCAGGCGAGAATGTAGTTGTGTTTACCAAGATATCGCATAATTGCAAGGTTGCTGCGACGTATTCGTAAATGTCCGCACCCGCTGCGCTAACAGCTGTCAGTTGACCGGGCGGCTGAGGCTCGCTATATCGCCTGACTCCCGGCACATCGTTTTTAAACTCCCGCTGGGTTTCCCCAATGAATGAAAGTTAAACACAGATATGTTTCAGTCAGATGATATTTAACGGTTAATATTTGGTCTTTTTTTAAATATATATTATTATCATTATTTTTTATTATTAAGATAAGACTGACTTTATTGATGTCACAATACAGAAATTAACTTGTTCACAGCAGCTCTTAGTAACACACAGGTAGGGTGCAGACAGTTATGAAAAGGTTCTAAGAATAAGCAAGGTAAATGTGCAAAAACAGGTATTAACAATAAAATCAGACAAAAACCACAGCCACTATTGTATTATTATTATGCTCTACAAATAAATGTATTTAAACTTTGTTCAGAATGTTAAATTTGTTGTGTTTAGGTTGTTAAACGTTTTGCAAAAAATAATTAGAACATTTTAAATGACTGATTTATAAACAATAATAAAATGAAAAGATAATAAAACAAGAAAACTTTACGGAAAACAAGCTTATAAGCCATCAGGAATATGTAAAAGGGGTAAATAAAGATCATGTGCTGTTATTTACAGTGGAGATAGAGGGTTTAATCATCAGGCTCTGTTTTTACGGCTTCACAACTCTGTGCTAATTATTTCCATCCTTAATTATAAAGTTGTGCTAAATTATATTAAACATACATTTTAATATCATCATTAAAATGTAAAACTATAAAATGTATTATTTATTTAGGGTTAGGGTTAAGTTTAGGACGCAACGTCCTACAGTTTCTACTGAAACACCTTCTGTTTCCACTGAAATAATTAGAAAACATTTTAGTAGCGTGTATGAAAGCTTTTCACTAGTATGTATGAAAGATTTTCAGTAGTGTGTATGAACGCTTTTCACTAGTATGTATGAAAGCTTTTCACCAGTATGTATGAAAGCTTTTCACTAGTATGTATGAAAGATTTTCAGTAGTGTGTATGAAAGCTTTTCACTAGTATGTGTGAAAGCTTTTCAGTAGTGTGTATGAACACTTTTTACTAGTTTATGTGAGAACTTTTTACTAGTGTTTGTGCGAGGTTTTGAGTATAGAATGTGGAAGCGTTTAATTTCATATGTGTATATGGAGGTTAATTGTGATTTATGTCCCTGGTGGCACCCCATACATTCTTGTAGGTGTTTGTTTGAAGCATTTGCTGCGGACATCATTAGATGTTAATGATAAGCATATGCAATATGCATATTGTAGTTGACAGGCAGGGGGCAAATTTGACTGGGTATCAAACATAATGAAAACTGTGTTTCTATACTTAAATACCATCTGTGATACCACAGCTGTTGCTTTTTCTTGTTTGTCCTTACTATAAAACAACCACTGACCTCTATACTATGGCATGATGCTTACTGGGGACACTATGCAAAAGAGCCATGTGGCAACTGTGATAGCTGGACTAGTACTCAAAGTATGAGACCATTTATTCTAACAGGTATAGTTTCAACCTGACTTGAGCACTTACCTAAAAAACAATCAGAGCATTCTACTCATTAATATTACTCATCACCGACCAATTTGCTTGTTTTTGTCTTCCATATATTTGCGTTAATTTAATAAATTCTTGTATAAATAATGTAACTTTAATCTAAAACTGCTGTATATGCAGTTTGATCTCTGGCTAAACAAGGCAGCTACAGATACACATCAAAGAATTGTGTTGCTTGACCATTAAAAAGCAAAGCAAATATTACTGAAATCACCCAGTAATAATGTCTATTCTCACACTAAACTATGTGGATGTTCTGTCTGCACTAATGAATTTAAACTCACTTTTACATCCTGAATGCTTTCATCGACTGGCACGGCAGGGGAACAGGGACTGCCCTCTGAATAACTCAGTCAACACTTATTTGACACTCACTGAGTTTTGAACTTTGAGCTCAAAATGATAAAGTATAGAAAAAATAAGATGGCAAATATAATTTCCTTTGTTTTGACACAGTAGTTCATTGTAAATTTTACTCACTTGATCTTAATAATAGATTGAATTTACATGGAGGTTTTCTAGTCTGGACTATTGCAATTCTTTACTATCAGGATGTCCACAAAATGCAGTTAAAAGCCTTCAGCTGATTCAAAATGCTTCAGCAAGAGTTCTGATAAAAATTTAAAAGAGAGATCATATTACTCCTACTTGAGCTTCCGTTCACTGGCTCCCTGTTAAATCCAGAATAGAATTTAAAATTCTCCTCCTCACATATAAAGCCCTTAATGATTTAGCTCCATCATACATCAGAGATCTGATTGTTCCATATGTTCCTAACAGAGCACTTTGTTCTCAGACTGCAGGTTTACTGGTGGTTCCTAGAGTCTCTAGAAGTAGAATGGGAGGCAGATCCTTTAGTTATCAGGCTCCTCTCCTGTGGAACCAGCTCCCGGTTTTGGTCCATGAGGCAGACACCCTGTCTACTTTTAAAGCTAGGCTTAAAACTTTCCTTTTTGATAAAGCTTATAGTTAGAGTGGCTTAGTTTATCAGGGAGGGAGCCTTCTTCCCTCCCTGTTGGTTGGAGTAAGGGGGAGTCAGGTTTAGCCTAAACCGGCTCAGTTATGGTTGAGGTGCAAACACACCCTCCATTTCTGCTACCTGTATGACCCCTTCTCTTTTCCAATGGTTATAATCAGTCTGACAGAGAGAGGTATCCCAATCCTTGTGGTTTTTAGTATAACAATGACCATCAGTGGGACCCTTTGTGAGGTGCCTTGAGACGACATTGTTGTAAATAAGCGCCGTTTAACTAAATAATCTGAACTGAAACTATCTGTGTAGTTATGCTGCTATAGGCTTAGGCTGCTGGAGGACATAATGACCACTTTCACTCTCTCTGCAACATTCTCATACTACTCTCCACTTTTAACCTTGTTCTCTCTTTTCTCTTCCTAGAAGCTACACCTGGCCTGACTCTGTATCTACCTGTGACACCTTCCTGGAGGGGAGCATTGTCCAAGCTTCTGCTGCCAACACTTTCACCTGCTACCAATGATACACATGGCCCTGTCTTTCAGTGTTTAACCCTATTTTTCTCCTAGGCATGGCGATTGACTGAGCTTTTACTGTGACTAACTGTATGTGCTCTCTCATACTCTAAACTTGAAAACTGGCTCAGAGTTTATCTTTTTTTTCTTCCTAGATGAAACCACTAAAGGAGCTACATCCATTAACATTTACTTTTCCTTCCCATAGAAAGTACTCCTGGATCAGTGCTTCTTTTTCTGTTTCTGCTCTGTTTTCTCAAACCCCAGTCAGTCGTGGCAGATGGCCGCTCACACTAAGCCTGGTTCTGCTGGAGGTTTCTTCCTGTTAAAAGGGAGTTTTTCCTCTCCACTGTTGCTACATGCATGCTCAGTATGAGGGATTGCTGCAAAGTCAACGCCAGTGACTGTCCACTGTCTCTACATGCTCATCCAGGAGGAGTGAATGCTACAAGTCACTGACTCAATGCAATATGCTGGGTTTTCTTAGATAGAAAAACATTTTAACCAATTTTAATAAATAACTGAATCTGACTGCACTGTTCGATAGTTAGGATTATTTGGAATGTATGTACCTGACTTGAAATCTGTATGATTCGATTGAATTGACTTTGTGAAGTGCCTTGAGATGACGCATTGTGAATTGGTGCAATATCAGGTCCTTCTCAAAATATTAGCATATTGTGATAAAGTTCATTATTTTCCATAATGTCATGATGAAAATTTAACATTCATATATTTTAGATTCATTGCACTCTAACTGAAATATTTCAGGTCTTTTATTGTCTTAATACGGATGATTGTGGCATACAGCTCATGAAAACCCAAAATTCCTATCTCACAAAATTAGCATATTTCATCCGACCAATAAAAGAAAAGTGTTTTTAATACAAAAAACGTCAAACTTCAAATAATCATGTACAGTTATGCACTCAATACTTGGTCGGGAATTCTTTTGCAGAAATGACTGCTTCAATGCGGCGTGGCATGGAGGCAATCAGCCTGTGGCTCTGCTGAGGTCTTATTGAGGCCCAGGATGCTTCGATAGCGGCCTTTAGTTCATCTAGAGTGTTGGGTCTTGAGTCTCTCAACGTTCTCTTCACAATATCCCACAGATTCTCTATGGGGTTCAGGTCAGGAGAGTTGGCAGGCCAATTGAGCACAGTGATACCATGGTCAGTAAACCATTTACCAGTGGTTTTGGCACTGTGAGCAGGTGCCAGGTCGTGCTGAAAAATGAAATCTTCATCTTCCGCAGGTCCCCCAAGGTCTGGAATCGGCCCTTCTCCACAATCTTCCTCAGGGTCCGGTCACCTCTTCTCGTTGTGCAGCGTTTTCTGCCACACTTTTTCCTTCCCACAGACTTCCCACTGAGGTGCCTTGATACAGCACTCTGGGAACAGCCTATTCGTTCAGAAATTTCTTTCTGTGTCTTACCCTCTTGCTTGAGGGTGTCAATAGTGGCCTTCTGGACAGCAGTCAGGTCGGCAGTCTTACCCATGATTGGGGTTTTGAGTGATGAACCAGGCTGGGAGTTTTAAAGGCCTCAGGAATCTTTTCCAGGTGTTTAGAGTTAACTCGTTGATTCAGATGATTAGGTTCATAGCTCGTTTAGATACCCTTTTAATGATATGCTAATTTTGTGAGATAGGAATTTTGGGTTTTCATGAGCTGTATGCCAAAATCATCCGTATTAAGACAATAAAAGACCTGAAATATTTCAGTTAGTGTGCAATGAATCTAAAATATATGAATGTTAAATTTTCATCATTACATTATAGAAAATAATGAACTTTATCACAATATGCTAATATTTTGAGAAGGACTTGTAAATTAAACTGAATTGAAGTGAATTGGTCATTCTGGACACTCAAATCATTTTAGACTATGGCAACATTCACCCACAAACCCACACACAAATATACAGATAGTTAGGCAGCTTGAGGCTAAACACATTGCCCATAGACAGTTGGACATGTGGCAGGAAGCAGAAATTGTGAAATCCACTTGTGCAATGATCATTTTTCCCATTTAGCTAATACCACCCTTAGCGGCTTGTAGTAACATCCTGATACAAATGCACTATTCAAAATGAGGGGCTTAATAAGAGACTCACTGCAGGACGATATACTTCTCACAATGCTTGTAATCTCTTCATGTTTAGACCCAAGTAAATTGCATTTTGTGATATGCTAGGCTAAAGAATATACAGTATACAGTATGATAGCAGCTTTATAGTAAATTAGAAGTAAAACAAAGTACAAAAAGTCTTAGTGGGAAAAGATCAGTTTTGAGCAGCTAATGATGGACAAAGCAGCAAACATAAATTGCTCCAAGATTACAAAATTAGCTAATCAAAGCATATTAATGATTTTGAGTAATGTCATAAAAGCTTTTGTGTTTAACAAAATAAAGTTTCAATGGTAATATAACTTCAAAACTTAATCAATACTTCTAGAAGTAAAGTTATTTTGCAATGCTTTTTGATTTGCTTCTTACCATGTGAATGTGCCAGTGGCTGAGCTCAGTTGGTACATGAACCTGCTGTGTATTTTTATCCACTGTCAGATTGAGGTGATTGCTGAGTCGTTCCAGCTTTACATGATGCCATTGTTGGTCATCAAGCAGACTTCCAAGAGAAATAAGAAGTTTGCCCCCAGAGCCTGAACTCACATCTGCATTACGAAGAAAATGGAGTGAAAAAGACAAAGATGGTCAAGTTAGCCTGATGATGCATTCAACAGAAGACTATGCATTGCTCAGTAAAAAAAACAACAACTATTCTTTAAAAGTCCTTAAAGATATTTCCATGTCACCAGAACGCTTGTCTGTGTCAATAAAACATTCTTGATGAATCAGCAAATGTCTACATCAAGAAATAAAACATTGATCGTGAATGGTGAATATCCTGTTCCAGTTGGTGCCCACAGCCAAGGTTGGACAGGAATGTGAACATTGTGTTCTTGAAGGTAGAGCTTTCAGAACAAAAAATAAAAGAAAAGCATAAAGATGTGGGAGTTTTAGAGGTATGAGGTTTGAACCATGAAAGGTTTTCATGGTATGGCAGGTCTGTTTAGCTGCTCCTGTTGAAGTTACAAATCCACAAGTGAGACTGTAAGACATAACTTAATTGCTCTTTAAGTGATCCCCATGAAGTCTCAAAAACAAGGAGAGTAATTTCTATGCTTAATAGAAATAGAATAGAATTGTATACTTAAAAAACAAAACAAAAAAAAACCCTGAGAGCAAAGTGTACCGGAGTCAAATTCCTTGTTTGTATGATGTACGAACTTGGCAATAAAGCTGACTCTGATTCTGATTAAGAAAACCTATCTCAGTGTCTATTACAACAACTGTCAAATTAAACAGTTGATGTAATAGAGGCCCTCAGAAGAAAAAGGAATCTTTGCAGGATTGGACTGGACCATATCAGAACATGTAGCTGCAATTCTATTGCTGAATATTGCAATAAACAACTGATTAAGGTTGTCCTAACTCTTCTTTTCCTTTTCCTTCATCATGATGTCCCCACCACTTTGGGAGCTTCAACAAACCCACCGCAATAAAAATATCTATAGGATGGCAAAGCAGGCACTACATCCACCAGGCCAAATATATTATTGGCATGCGGAATCTGAATTGTATGTAACTTGAAATAAAATATACTGTGAAATACTGCATCCAAGCAGTCAACTGTGGAATATTGTACATAATCATATTATAATGACAATGTGGTTAAATATATTCTGCAGCTTGATAACAGCTACATCTAACTGTGATATTCTTCACATGAATTCTCTTCCAACTAATTCCTGTCTGTGCTGCAACAGGATCGATTACGCTAACAATGTCCAGTATGTTACTGACAGCTGCAGCAAAGTGATCTGTATTTTTGAAGTAACTGGTTAAGTTTCTTCTCTTTTTGTCTTTTGTTATAACCACAAAGTTCAGTACAAGTTCCGCCATAGCTGATTCATCTGAACATGCTTACTCGTTGGGGTGTTTATGGCTGCTCCTTTAAATAAACCAGGGGTCTCCAACTCCAGACCTTGAGAGCCATTGTCCTGCAACCTTTAGGTACATCCCTGCTCCTACACATTTGATTCAGGTGTGTTAGAGCAGGGGTGCATCTAAAAGCTGCAGGATAGTAGCTCTCGAGGACTGGAGTTGGAGACCCCTGAATTGGACAATGTTTACACTATGGCTTCACCTGGTGAGAGTAAAAGATGGATTATATCTGTGATCAGTGGA
Organism: Girardinichthys multiradiatus; assembly: GCF_021462225.1. Taxonomy (NCBI): domain Eukaryota; kingdom Metazoa; phylum Chordata; class Actinopteri; order Cyprinodontiformes; family Goodeidae; genus Girardinichthys; species Girardinichthys multiradiatus. Next base: position 5,709,846 of record NC_061802.1, read on the forward strand.
TTGTTTTCCATTGGTTTCCAACTGACAAGAAATCACGATAAATGTGGCTGAAGAATCAAAATTTAAAGCAACCTCTAAAAGCCCAGCAGGTGTGTTCTTTTTACTCGTTAAGTAAAGCCCAGGGAGGATGAAAATCCATACCCCACTTCTGCTCGGGCTATGAAAGATCAACAAAAGATAAATTGATTAACAGCACTGCAAGGAGCAGATCAGGTATGATTTCAGATAAAACTAATAACATGGATACACCCTTTAATGATCAGTAGTAATTCATTAGTACATGGCATCCTCTCTGATCGCATTCTCCACCTACAACAAAAAATAACCAGATAAAAATAATGAAATACACAACTTATGTGCTCTCAGTGATTTGAAAGGAAAAAGTAAAAAATCAGATCAATACCAAATGAAAGTACGTTCTTGCCTCTAGCAGTGGATTTGACAAAATAAATAAATGAGTAGGAATACATTATCAGAGTCCATTTGTTCAGGTCCTCCTCCCAATCTTTGAAATAAGAGCTGACTAGTATGAAAATATTATGCCATTGAGAGTTGATGTTCCCACTTGTTTTTTTATTTATTTGTATAAATAACAACTGTGTCTGGTCCACAGTTATGACCTGACTCAACAGCCACATCAAAAGGGGAGAAACAATATTCATAAATGTTCTAAAAAGACTCATTTATTTATTTTAACTTAAGGTAAAATTAAAGTCTTTATGATGAGGTGTGAAGGTCAGTCAAATTTATGGTGCAAGGTGTGGAGAACAAAGGTCAATTTATTACGGAACCACAAGGAGACCTTTAGGGTTCGTCACATAGTTAGGACCTAAAATATTCATATTTTCGGATTTTGGTTTGAAGTTATCTGTTAACATTTACTAACATGTTTCTTCTGACTGGAAGTAATGTTTTGGAATGGTCCAGCTTCTCCAAAACAACTGCAAAAGCTGCAAATTGTTTTAGGAAGAAAACTATCTCATCTGCAACTGTGTTTTAAGTTTACTTAAAGCCCTAAAGCTGTACTAGAATATTAACTTAAATCCTGCTGGATCCATATGTCCTGGTAAGACATATTGTTGTCATCATTCATAAACAGACACAGTGCTTCAGTGAATACCCAAGTTGGAACTGCAAACACAGGATAAAGAAGATTTTATCTCAGGTGGCTGCCTGTAACTGAAACATGTGAATGACAGGTTTTTAACAGCAGAATATTTTTAGTTCTTTTTTTTCTAAAAACGTTTTTTCTATCTTTTATACTTTTTTATACTATTTTTATACTTTGTGTCATTGCCTAATATGGAAATGTGTCAGACCCACAGAGGTTGTGAGCAGGTGTTTGTGCTTGCGCTGTGTCTCTCTGTCTCCCTACAGGGTGTGACTGGCAGGTGCAGCTCCACATGTGTTACCCATTTAGCCCAATCAAGAGGGCTTGTTATTTCTGCCAGTGTGATAAACTAACTGTGTTCTGCAGTTCTCCTGCATTTACCGAGCCAGCTCTAATGTAGTTTCTTTGTCCTGCCTTTGCAGATCTGGATCCCTCTGATAACTGTGTCCTGGGTTTTGTGCTCCTGTTCTCTTTGTTATGCTAAGGCGAACTTCTTGGAACTACTCCCTGCAGCTTTAGCCATAAGTCTCCTTCCCTCTCCCGTCTCCAGCCCTGCGACTCAGAGATCACTTCTTGAAAACACCAAACCATTGCTTACCTGCCTGTCCACCCTTCAACGTCCCACACTCAGTTGAAGCGCTGCCACTCAGAAGATCACAAAGTGAGAGAATCAGTACTGAGAATCTCCATGCCACCCCTCCTGCCTAACTCAGCCTCTGTGGGAGAACATACCTCCTACAAGCCATCATCACCATCAACAGTAAGCAGACCTCATTCCTGTCCTGCACAACTCTCAATATCTTCTCCAGAACAAACGATAACCTCTGTCTTCTCCTCCTCAGTGCCTACCCAGAGTCCTCCGGCAGATCTAATACGTATTCTCTAACTTTAGCTGAAAACTGTTTAATCTGCTGTTATGCCTTTGTAATTGTTTGCCCATTCTCAGAGTCGGTAAACCAACATTATGACAAAATATGTCTCTGGACAATAAAACCAGACTTAGAAGCCTGGTAGGACTTCCAGGAGGAGTTAGTTTCAGTTTTTTTTTTTTGTTTTTTTTTCAGGCAGATGCTGAGAAAGGCAACCTGTCATTTTATATTCAAATCTTTCCTTCTTTAAATACTTCTAGCTTATTTCCTCAGCTCATCAGTATAAACTGCAAACAGTGAGTCATATAGAACAAAGAGGAAACATGATAAAATTAGTATGGCCGTTCAGTAACCTGCAGCACATTGAATTATCATTATCAGAAGCAAGATGTAACTTTATTGAAGACTGTAGCTGTTTGTGTTGAATCAAGTCCTTCGTAAGGAACAAGTATCTTTATATACATTTTAGGTGGCATAAGGCCAGTCTGTTACAGTAGCTTTCTTAACCAAAGTAAGCCTGTGTTGCAGCAGTATATTACAACTGCTTTGCAAAACTGCGGTTAAGAATAAAAAAATCTGTTGCGTTAAATAAAATTGATAGGATGGAAGGCAGTGTAATCCGTGAGCAACCTAGGTGGAAAAACATAATATCTTCAGATTTTTATTTATTTTTTTGCCGTTTACCTACTTTTCCCTCTTTCTATATGCTAAATGGTAATATTGTGAGGTTTAAACATAGTTTGATAAAGCCACAGTTTTTCTCAAGTAGTTGGGTAGATTTGTGGATATCTTTTATAATTCCTGTTTTTGTAGTTTTTTTTTAACAATCTGTTGTAGTAAACAGATATGTAAAGTACCTTTTAATTGGTAAAAATTTGTTCTGAGTTTTATCTATGGCTGTGATCAGTAAGTATTGATTGAAACAGAATTGCAAATACAAGCTGCAGCAATGGAGATTCCTCCAAAAGGGTGTCTTTCATGAGCCTTTAGAGAGTAAAACGTATGTCAGAGCTGCTGCTTTTTGGCTTTTAAGATTTACAAAATTTGGCATGTTTAATACACCATGAAATGCATAAGGATGTAAGACAGAAATGTGTTCAAAAAGAACCAAAACACTAAAAGAACACTTGAGTGGGAAACAAATGTATTCAACAGATTTCAAAGCATTTTTTTTTCCAATAAATTCTGTTAAATAGTTAATAAAAAAAGCAGGGGTATAATTTCTACATTAAAGTTGCAAAAGGTAGTAAATGGAAGATAAAAACACTGATACCAATCAAGTATTTCAAACAATTTCACAGAGGTTTTATATCATGCACTGACAGGCATAAATCTGCTGGAGAACGCTTCTAAAGCTCCGTGCACATTTCCTTTGGGAATTTTACATAATCTTTGCAGAAATGAAACTCTAGAGGGAGTGTTCATGCCAAGTGATTTAGTGTGGAATGTCTTTTGTTCAACAGCTGAAAGGAGTGATGGTTACTTTTCTGTAAGGTTCTTCCATCTCAATGCAAAGAGTTCATTTAATATAATGTTGTTGGGTACCAAAATAACAAAGCTAATTCATTATTTTTTGTGGTTTAAAATTTCTTTCACATTAATCATCACCTGTTTCTGAACAAAAGGAAACAGGTTAGCTGCAGGCTTCCTATTATTTCATGCGAGCAGCATTTCCTTGAACCACCTGCCACCATACTGTCTAGGTATGTGAAGCATGTGCATATATTGTTGCAAAAAGAAAGTGTGGGGCAGCAGGCTACTAACTGTGGCAACAGTGTTTGCTCTGTTCTGTTAATGGTGAGAACCAGAGTAATTGGAAAAGATGTTGCCTCCTGTTGCTGAAGCAGAAGGTTGACACTACTTCATTTACAAGTTCAAGTGGGTGAAGAAGGTTATTTATCCGAGTATGGCTCAGACTTTCGTAAACTGTGTAGCAACTTCAAAGTACAATACTTATGAAAAATCAATACATTTCCCAGACATATATTTGCTGATGTTTCTGTGTATGCAAGAAATACTTTATTGCGCACTAAGAAATCATCAAGATAAAAAGGTTTACATTTAAACTAACTGTAAAACTGTTTCATTAAGAAATTACTTTCCACTTCCTGAAATAAAATGTTAACTAAATTAAATAAAATCTCAAATATATATATATTTTTTTTATATACCATTTTGTGTGGTGTTATTGTGTTGTATCATCCTATGCAACTGAGTTGTATAACACATGTTAAATACTGAAACTGGATATAAAAAGGATTTCTGGGCCAGTCTTTCAAGATCATTTGCCTCTGGTACAAATAATTATCTGAGCTCATGGGTTGTTTTTTTCACTCTGACAAAATTTTATCGACTATGAAACCTTATATAAACAGATGGTTGGATTTTGATCCAGTGGGGTCCATTAACTAACGAATGAAAGATGTAAATTAATTATATTATTTATTTTTGATGGATGTGAGTTATCTAGTTTGTGGTCATACATAAGAGGGAAGTGTTTTATGTTATTTGATTATATTAACACAAAACAAAAATGTTTTAGGGATTACAATTACATTGTAAACATTTACTGGAAGTGCCACTCTTCAAAGTAATTAACCAGTGACCTAACACAGAGGTTTAGTACATAATGTATAAAATATGTTTTGGCAATGCTCTTGGTATGAGACATTGGGGGATTGATGCATATTTTACTGCTGGAGGTTACTTAGTAGAGGTGATTGTACTTTCATTGTTGCAGCCCCACAACTTAAGACTTTCAGTTGTTTTTAAAAAAGAATATCATAAAGGGCAAAGAGCCTTTAGGATGTTTTTAAACTAATTAATTAATTTATTCATGTTTTTTGTGGGTTTTTTTTCTTTCTTTTTATACTACTATCAAATATGTTATTGTTCTTGCTGTGCAGCACTTTGTTACAACTTGCTTGTTGTAAAGTGCTATATAGATAAAGTTGACATTGATATCTGACATCTGACAGCTGCAGCAAAGACCCCTTTGGTTTATAGTGGATTGTATAATTAAAGTAGTTCTATTGTTACAGGTTTTATGTCTTTTATGATAACCTCACACCTAAGGACATGTCCTTTCAAAGCTCAGACATGGTCGGATACGTCTACTTGTTGTGTTACACTTTTAATTGGAGGAACCTTAACCCGTGGCTTCAGATGGTATATGTTTAACATGTATTCAAAAGGAAACTTAAATTCCTGCAATCACTGGATTATTTTATGTTGATTACCAATAGAACTCAAGCTTCTCTGTTACCTAACAATGTAAACTGAGTCTGATTCAGGGTCCAACATCTGCGCTTTACAATTCTTGTGTTTTTCTTGTGTCAAATTGTATGTCTATTTGTGGGTACTGATCGTAGGTGTTTAGGACACAGCGACTGCCATCAGGTGGATAGGAACTTACCATGGTATTGCTTCGGGACACAAGGCAAAACTATGAAAGGAACAACTCCCCCCTGATTTTAAGCCACTCCTAAAAACATACTGCTTCCTTGTGTGACATCAAGAGAAAACAGATATCTGGAAGAGAATTGCAGACCTACACCAAACAGGAAAGTTTAATGTAATTTAGTACCAAACACTTAAATATGCTGTCTTTTTTTATACACTGTATGGAAATATCCAGTTTTACTGTATATCTGCCTTCCTCTTTCACACCAATGCCTCAGTTCTCTCCACATTGTTCTAGAACAGACGGGGCCAGCAGCAGACAACATATAGTGCTGCTTCCTTCCTACTCAGTTGCATTAATTTGAATCTCAGCATGCTATTTTTAATAACTGTATAACATTTTTTTGGATGTTGTAAATTTGTCCTTACTGTACAATCTCTTATTACGTATTTTTTGTATTTTATTTTTACCCTTGTGTGTGTCTGGCCTCACTTTGCTGTCACTTTGCTACTGGTACACCTGAATTTTCCCACTGTGGGACAATAAATAGTATTTCTAATATATTCTACTCTATACTGCAAAAAACTAAAGTGAAGTGCAAGTTTGACTTTAGGCTCCTCTTAAACACTTATGCAGCTATTTTCAAAAAAAAATTCCTGGAGGCTCCCTATAAATCACAGAAGACCAAATGTAATAGAACAGGCAATTGTACCAGTAATAGCCACAGTCCATTGTCTTCTACTTTATTTGCTAACTAGCTCAAGCCAAGGAGACTCATTTCAGTATTACTGCCCAAATGCCCTGTGGGATAAGTCTAGTTGGAGCTTTTGTTGCTTTAAGTTGAGAGAAAAACCATAGTGATTTTTACTGCTGTAACGAATACATTTTCATGGTTTATTTCTTCAAAGCATAGCCAGGAACCACACAGCATGCCCTTAATGTTGGGAATGCATAGAGAAGAAAGTGAATTACCTAACAAGCAGCTTGCCCCTTGTGCTGCTCTCATGCCATCCAAATGTAGTCAGCAATACTTGACATCATTTGTCACTGAAGGGATGCTCAGGAGCAGGACACAGTAGCTTGCAGTGCACCCACTGCTGTGTATTACAATCTCCCCAGTGACAAGTCACAATTGAACGTAATTATAAAGCAGCAGGCTGCATTATGGTAAGTGGACATTTTGACAAATGTAAGGGGGAAATGAGGTGATTTTTGAAACGCAGACATAAATCTTAATGTGCGAGTAATTTGCTCAAACTGCCTGAACATCCACCATTTATCCTGCTGAAAGGGAAGGTCTAACTCTCTTAATTTATATATATTTCAGATTTGTTTGCTTATGTGTCTACTTGCTAATATGCCTTCGTTTGTCTCTGTGTTTTGACAAAGCCATTAATTATGCAAATTTGTGTTACAGACAAAAATATATCTTCACCTGCTTTGTTCTTTATGCTTTTCTGTTTTGTGGTTTTATATGACTCAGATGCACACAGTTAGCCACTGTTAACCACCTTTAGTTCCATTTTCTTCATCCTACATTTGTTGTTCAAGACATGACACCTATCTGAGTTAAAGAGAGCAGTGCGACCAGCAGGATCAGGTTGCTAATGTGAAAGATGGCAAGAGGAACCTCAGAGAATATCTCACACGTCTTACCCTTTGGGTATTATCTTCACTCTGTTAGTTTGATCTTCTTCTTTCTTCTTTAATCATCTGTCATCTTCTCTTTTATTTATTTCTCTCTTCTGCCAACAGCTGACTGTGGAGGGGCATGCTGTGTCTCTGAGTGAATGCTCGAAGCTACTGATCTAAATTACACAGTCTGCAAACTCCTGTGAGAGTCATATGGTGGGAGGAAGTTTGATGCAGCAGTTAAAGGAAGGTGTTCAAAGACCATGCAATTGCAAAAGGCAAATAATCGCCACAGAAATAGTTAAAAAGATGCAAAATGAGTATGGTAGGGTAAAAAACCTGCATTAGCTGTTTGTAAGGAAATATTTAAACAGATGTTTTGCTTCTAATCTAGTCTGCTGGCTAGATTTTAAGTGCTAACCCTAAACTTTGCTTGATTATAAGAAGTCTATATTGTTTTAAAGTTATGTTGACTAACAGCTTTGTACAAAAATCTGACAGGCTTACTGCAGCTTAAGGCAGCACTGTCAGGAAATACAGGTCCTTCTCAAAATATTAGCATATTGTGATAAAGTTCATTATTTTCCATAATGTCATGATGAAAATTTAACATTCATATATTTTAGATTCATTGCACACTAACTGAAATATTTCAGGTCTTTTATTGTCTTAATACGGATAATTTTGGCGTACAGCTCATGAAAACCCAAAATTCCTATCTCACAAAATTAGCATATCATTAAAAGGGTCTCTAAACGAGCTATGAACCTAATCATCTGAATCAACGAGTTAACTCTAAACACCTGCAAAAGATTCCTGAGGCCTTTAAAACTCCCAGCCTGGTTCATCACTCAAAACCCCAATCATGGGTAAGACTGCCGACCTGACTGCTGTCCAGAAGGCCACTATTGACACCCTCAAGCAAGAGGGTAAGACACAGAAAGAAATTTCTGAACGAATAGGCTGTTCCCAGAGTGCTGTATCAAGGCACCTCAGTGGGAAGTCTGTGGGAAGGAAAAAGTGTGGCAGAAAACGCTGCACAACGAGAAGAGGTGACCGGACCCTGAGGAAGATTGTGGAGAAGGGCCGATTCCAGACCTTGGGGGACCTGCGGAAGCAGTGGACTGAGTCTGGAGTAGAAACATCCAGAGCCACCGTGCACAGGAATGTGCAGGAAATGGGCTACAGGTGCCGCATTCCCCAGGTCAAGCCACTTTTGAACCAGAAACAGCGGCAGAAGCACCTGACCTGGGCTACAGAGAAGCAGCACTGGACTGTTGCTCAATGGTCCAAAGTACTTTTTTCGGATGAAAGCAAATTCTGCATGTCATTCGGAAATCAAGGTGCCAGAGTCTGGAGGAAGACTGGGGAGAAGGAAATGCCAAAATGCCAGAAGTCCAGTGTCAAGTACCCACAGTCAGTGATGGTCTGGGGTGCCGTGTCAGCTGCTGGTGTTGGTCCACTGTGTTTTATCAAGGGCAGGGTCAATGCAGCTAGCTATCAGGAGATTTTGGAGCACTTCATCTGCTGAAAAGCTTTATGGAGATGAAGATTTCATTTTTCAGCACATCCTGGCACCTGCTCACAGTGCCAAAACCACTGGTAAATGGTTTACTGACCATGGTATCACTGTGCTCAATTGGCCTGCCAACTCTCCCGACCTGAACCCCATAGAGAATCTGTGGGATATTGTGAAGAGAACGTTGAGAGACTCAAGACCCAACACTCTGGATGAGCTAAAGGCCGCTATTGAAGCATCCTGGGCCTCCATAAGACCTCAGCAGTGCCACAGGCTGATTGCCTCCATGCCACGCCGCATTGAAGCAGTCATTTCTGCAAAAGGATTCCCGACCAAGTATTGAGTGCATAACTGTACATGATTATTTGAAGTTTGACGTTTTTTGTATTAAAAACACTTTTCTTTTATTGGTCGGATGAAATATGCTAATTTTGTGAGATAGGAATTTTGGGTTTTCATGAGCTGTATGCCACAATCATCCGTATTAAGACAATGAAAGACCTGAAATATTTCAGTTAGTGTGCAATGAATCTAAAATATATGAATGTTAAATTTTCATCATTACATTATGGAAAATAATAAACTTTATCACAATATGCTAATATTTTGAGAAGGACCTGTAAATACTCAGTTGTTCAAAAACTGAAAACAAATATAAATAATTTGGACTAGAAGGCAAATATTCAACTCTTAAAATGCTTTTGGTGCAGGTATTTAAACGATTCAACATGCCATCCGTGTCTCACAACAGTTATATGGTAAACTGCAAAGGTACAGAGGGATAGTGAAAAAAGAAGATAACATGATGATAGATGTTAATTTTTTTTAAATTAGAAGTTTGCATACATTTCATTAATGATTGGTAGTAATTACGTTGAACTATGACTGGAGACAAACATTTTGAGTATCCTTCCACAAGCTTCTCAAAATAGTTTGCTGGAATTTTGGCCTATTCCTCCCAACAGAACTGGTGTAACTGAATGAGGGTTGTAGGCTGGCTTGCTCACACACACCTTTTAGCTCTTACCACTAGTTTTCTATAGGGACGTAATTGTGAAAAAAACTTTTTTTTAAACGTAGCTTTCCTTATGTCCCTTTGTAACTAATTTGCGGTGTCGGATCATTGTCCATTTGGAAGATACAAAAAGTACCCAGGCTTCAGCTTTCTTGATGATGTCTTGAGATGTTGCTTCAGTTCTTCTACAATGTCCTTTCTCAATGATATCAACTGTTTTAAAAAGTGTACCAGTCTCTTCGGCAGAAAAAAACAACCACACAACATGATGCTACCACCCCTGTTCCTCATAGTTGGGATGGTGTTTTTCAGGTTTCCCAGGTTACCTATAGTGCCTCTGAATGCACAAATGGTCACATTGGCCAAACACTTCCATGTTAGTTTCATCCGACCACGGAGTATATCTCTAAAAATGATGGGCTTTGTTTGTCTTTGCCACTGGAGTAATGGCTTCTTCTTCTCTGAGTGGCCTTTCAGTCAATGTCAGCACAGGACTCGATGTACTGTGGATAATGACTGTTTCTTACAAGCTTCAAACAGAATCTTTAGAAAGGCAATTTTCTTCCTGATATCTTGGCTGTTTTTTTTTAACATGATGTCATATGAAGAAAGAACATGTTTAAGATGTTTCCTTAAAATATGCCTCCAATTAACTCAAATACTTGCAAAGCTGATAGTCGAACCTCGGCTTCAGGAGGAGCAGTGTGGTTTTCGTACCGGCCGTGGAACACTGGACCAGCTCTATACCCTCTACAGGGTGCTCGAGGGTTCATGGGAGTTTGCCCAATCGGTTCACATGTGTTTTGTGGCATTCGACTGTGTCCCTCGTGATGCCCTGTGGAGGGTGCTCCAGGAGTATGGAATCGGGGGCCCTTTATTAGGGGCCATCCGGTACGAGCGGAGCAGGAGTTTGGTCCGCATTGCCGGCACTAAGTCGGACCTGTTCCCAGTGCATGTTGGACTCCGGCAGGGCTGCCCTTTGTCACTGGTCCTGTTCATAACTTTTATGGACAGGATTTCTAGATGCAGCCAAGGGCCGGAGGGGGTCGGGTTTGGGGACCAGTGGATTTCGTCTCTTCTTTTTGTGGATGACGTGGTCCTGCTGGCCCCCTCTAGCCAAGACCTACAGCATGCGCTGTGGCGGTTCGCAGCCGAGTGTGAAGCGGCTGGGATGAGGATCAGCTCCTCCAAGTCCGAGGCCATGGTACTCGACCGGAAAAGGGTGGCTTGTCCTCTTCAGGTTGGAGGGGAGTTCCTGCCTCAAGTGGAGGAGTTTAAGTATCTCGGGGTCTTGTTCACGAGTGACGGAAGAATGGACCGGGAGATCGACAGACGGATCGGTGCGGCTGCCACAGTAATGGGGACGCTGTGCCGGTCCGTTGTGGTGAAGAGAGAGCTGAGCCGAAAAGCGAAGTTCTCGATTTACCGGTCGGTCTACGTTCCTACCCTCACCTATGGCCATGAACTTTGGGTCATGACCGAAAGAACGAGATCCCAGATACAAGCGGCTGAAATGAGCTTCCTCTGTAGGGTGGCCGGGCACTCCCTTAGAGATAGGGTGAGGAGCTCGGCCATACGGGAGGAGCTCGGAGTAGAGCCACTGCTCCTCCACATTGAGAGGAGCCAGTTGAGGTGGCTCGGGCATCTATACCGGATGCCTCCTGGACACCTTCCTCAGGAGGTGTTCCAGGCACTTCTCACCGGGAGGCCCAGGGGACGGCCCAGGACACGCTGGAGGGACTATGGCTCTCGGCTGGCCTGGGAATGCCTTGGGCTCCCCCTGGAGGAACTGGAGGAGGAACTGGAGGAGGTGTCTGGAGAGAGGGACGTCTGGGCGTCTCTGCTGAGTGTGCTGCCCCCGCGACCCGGTCCCGGATAAGCGGAAGACGACGAGACTTGCAAAGCCATGACGTTATCTTCTGCCCCCAGTTGTTTCAAGGCAATCTTAGTGTTTGTTAACTTCTGACCTTGATAAAAAAAAATGTATCTCTCATTATTTTGGCTTTTACAAAATAAAAAATAATTTTAGTAACCCCAATACACAAAGCCTTTAGTCTGACAGTCAGATATTGAGAAACAAAATCCTTGTCTCTTTTAATTCAGTGTATGTAAACTTGGTTTCAACTGGACATTAGAAACAAAAGTGAAAAATAAAAAGAAAACATTGGTAGTCGAGGTTTATGCCAGAAGCCAGATGATATGACTGATGAGAAGTTTGCTGTATGGTAATAACGTGACATCCTGGAGCAGTGTCAACACCTCAGCTTTAACCTTATTTACCCACATACTTTCCAGCAAGAGCCTGCACAGTTCACCAGTTTATACTGAAAGAGGCCATGGATCATGTTGTGCTGTGCTGTCCCACTGTGATGTGCAGAGTTCATCTTTAACACATATTGGTAGCATTCATCACAGATTAAAAAAGAGAGAAGCTGAGCGAGCATGTCAAACTGTGAGAGAAATAGTGAAATAGTTCAGTTCAGTTCTGGCAATGAAAAAAACAAAACGAGGAAAACTTTGTAAAAAATATTGAGAGAAAGAATAAAATATGGCTAAACGTAGCAAGTTTCTTTTTGCAAAAAACATCTGTATAATAGTAAATAAACAATATTGCATTCACCTGTAATGTTATATGTTCAACACTGAAATCTACCAATTTCCCAAAACCAAATTCTGAAACTTTTCTCTGAGCAACTGCAAAAGAGTTATAAATGAACAAGCACCACAGAAAGATTACTGACAAGCTAGGAAAAAGCATAATTGCCCTGGGTTTCTTCAAAATTGATATATTAGATCAGATCTGACAGTGTCCCACCCTAGAAATGAAACTGCTTCCGACAGCTCACTTCTTTTTATTTAAGGAACAAAGTGTGCTAGGTATTAAAATCCATCTATGGATATGAGAAAAAGGATACTCTGGAGCACGAGTGCATAATTGCTCTGCAGTTTAAGTATTTAGCTGACATTTACTCAGTAATGAACAATGAATGAAAAATGACTATACCCACCACAGACAGAGTCTCAGAGTCTGCAGAAAAGAACTTTAAGACTACTTGGATTGAAATATTCCAGGTTTTAGCCATCCTTCATCATGTCTTCAAGCTCTGCCAACAAAACCTTGAATACTAATTATTGTTTTTGCCCTAAAGGCAAATCCTTACAAGAGGACTTCCTGCTCTACCACCTGAGCCACAGCTAAGTGACTATGGTTGTTTTGATATTATGTATAACAGACAACACACAGTCTGCCATCTTTGAAGCACCATTCACTACAATTTCATATATGTAATTCCTATTATTTGACAGTTATCAAACAAACATATTTTTTTTTGAGTAATGATGTCACACAATAGTTAATTGGACATTTGACTAGACATCTTATATCTTAAAAACATTTAACAAATGATAACATTGCAGCAATTGGTTTAAACTCAAAAGTTAGTGTTTGAAGTTGCAAAAATCAAATATAGCACCTGCTACAAGTTGAATTTTTACTTGGAAAGTAAGAGTTCCCTGATTACCCCTGGGTTCAATTTCCAATATGTCATACATTTAAAAAAAAGGCAATTTCAGGAAAAAAAATGATTGTATGCTCCTCTGATAGTTTGCATGACCTTAAACCAATAGTATTAATAATACTTCATAAGCCCTATTTGTAAAAATTTTACTTTAGTGTGACCTTTCCCACAACTTTCCGATCAGCAACCAGAATGCACTTAATTTGGACTGATTCTGACTTCTGAGACAAATTGATAGGGACTTATTGTGTCTGTTAGTACAAAGCTTTAAACCTAAATAAGCAACTACCATACCACTAATTGTGCAATTCATGTAATTTGGATGTTGGATCTGGTACTGTAAGTCCAAGCCTAACAGTATTCCACCTGCAAGTTATTAAAAAAAAAGGGCCATTTCTGAACTGTTGGACTAGGTGAAAAGGCTGGCTTCTATAAGCAACACAGGGAGATAATACTGTTTATCTGCATTTTATGCACTCAAACACTAAATATCTTCTCAAATAGATGTTGTACAGGACAGTGTGTAAAACTAATTGAATGAGACACAAACTGTAAGAACACCTAAAAATGTTTTAAATGCAACTGTTATCGGTATTTATATGCATGTAATAGCCATATCAGAACTTTGAAGTGTAGCAGGTGAGTAACATAATGTGAGGATGTTCTAGTTCTTTTATTTTAGACTTGGAAATTCTGATGTCCGAGCACAGTGGAACCGATTTTTAAAGATGTAGATCCAAAATCTTAACGAGCAATGTCTGTGAGGTATTTCAGACAAACAAGTCGAATTGTCCTGCTACTTTATACTTGATCCTTCTCACACTCTGCAAAAAATCTCAAGAATACCCTAATGATGTGGGCAGTCTATTTAAGCTGCAAAACCTCCTGGTGCGCTCCTCATTTCATCCTAATACCAGCTTGCTGCTGCCTCTGCTTGGTTCTCTTCAGACCCTCCACCAACCCATCCTCCCCACATTGGGCTCCAAGATTTGAGACCCTCTTCTCACTTCCTGACAGGTGGAAAACATGCTCAGGAGGCAGAGATTCGCTCATCACTCAATGACATGTTAGGCAGCATGGCTGTGGATATGGCCATGCAATTCAGAACAGGAAAAGGTATTTGTCATAAGTTTCTAAATCAGCCTTTGTCATTACTGAATGATTTTTTGTTGCTTTTTTATAGGCAATTAAATGCTAAATCTTGTAACCATTCATTGTTTTACCTTGTTGGTGGTGCAGCAGCAGTTTTCCTTTCTCCAGCGCTAGATTTAGGCTGTGATCCCTCTGACCCTTTGCATGAAGTAACGTTCCTGAATTCTTTAAGGTTTTAAACTTCAGAGAGATGCTCTCCCTTGCTGTCCAGCTTGTTCTGGCACTCAGTCTGTAGACAAGGCTGCTTCTTCCATCAAAACCTGCCACCTCAGAGGCTGTAAAAGAGAGTAAAGTAGGTTTAAAGGATCAACTCTTTAAAATTCAGTTTTTAAATGAAATAAAATCCAACAAAAGATGTTAATTGAAATATCTGATAAATACAAATACAGATAGCACAACTTAGTCAAAACAATTTAAGATTTTTGCATAAGTTAAATGAAATTAATACAGGATCAACAGTAGTCATAAAATATTCAGTTTTGAAAGGAAAATAAATCTATAAAGAATTAATACTTAAACACAATGGGTCCCCTTTAGTAAATTCACTGAGTACTCCTAAATGTTTTCAGGTGCCGTATTGTGCTCTTCACCACTTCAGCCAATCTCTTAAAAGTTGTATGAGTCTTTCTATTGACAGCTGACTTCAGCTCGCATCAAAGATTTCCAACAGAACTCAGCAGCTGATGTATGCCATATGTTTTCTAAGTTTAAAACCAAGCAGCTTTTCCTTGTGTACAGTTTGCAGGCACTTTGTTTCTGGCTCACAAAACATCTTGGTATTTTCAAAGTACTCATTTTCTTAGATGTATTATCAGGAAAAACAACCCAGCATTAAAGAATAACCCCCATTATGCTTTAGAGCAATAGTTTTCTCAACTTTCTTTTCAAACTTATAAATGTCAAAGTCACCCAGAGTCACATATTTAAACTAAAGATGCATTCCCCACAATATTCATAAGAAACAAGACATCTTGGATATACTTCTACATACATGATGTATAGACTGACCAGTTGGATGTAGCGACTGTGCCTCAATGGGCGGAGCAGTCGATTTGCAAACCGAATGTTCCAGCTTCCTCCTGCAAAATGTTAATGTGCCACTGAGCAAGGCACATAACCCCCGGGTGCCTACCAATCTGTGTATGAAGGTGTGTGTTTGTGATTGGATGAATGTGACTCTACTCCCAGTAGCTGGTATGACTAAAAAAGCACTATGTTCATTCAGTCAGTTTACCATTTATTTATGAGATACTCTGAAAATCTTAAGGAGGGATATTTCTGTTTTGACAGCACTTAATATTTTTTGGGGACATTTAATAAGTTGTATAGAATTTTGCCCCCACGTATGATTTTGAATACATTAAATAACTGAATAATACTGTGCTTTTTAGAATCACATGAAATTTTGTTACCTTTTTTCCTCTACTTTGAAAGGAAACATGATTAACAAACATTTCATAAATACCAAAAAATCTAGTATCTTTATTGTTTCAAAACCTTTTATTCTGCTTTTTTTTTCTTACACATATTAATGCCATCAAAAAATCAAGCACTGGACCATAAAATAATTAAATGTAGTCCAGTACGGTAAATTATTCAATGTAGTATAAGGAACTTATAAATGTTACATTTTTAATGTATTTTATTATGCTAAAATATACAAATAAAGCTCAGATGCTATCTCCTCATACACTTTTTCACAGCATGCTCTAATTACTGCAACCAGACCCACTGTATCTGCAGCCATATATTTCCAGTCGGAGTCCAATCCTTCCGGAGGGGTTCCAGTCCAGTGGGATCAAGCGAAGATAGCGGGCAATCGCTGGTTGATCAAGTTTGTACTGGACCACAGTGTCCGCATTACTGTTACCTGGAAAAGCCTGAAACAGATGTTACTTTTAGTAAGTAAGTAATTATTTCATTACTAATAGTAGCAAGTGTGTGGAAATGAACTCATCGTTCTAATATTTATAGTGAGTTTGTAGAAAAGGAGGACAAAAGTGTTCCACTAATCTGACAAAAATACATCCAATTTAGCTGATTTTAAGTTAACTTACAGTGCAAATAATCATATTTATGTGATACAAATCATATCTTACTGGATAGTACCTGTGTACTTGTTCACAAAAGACAATAAGACAACACAAATTAAGTCTGTTGCTGTTTCTTCAGCCTTATAATGTCCACTTTAGTTAATTTCAGTTCAAATGTTTTTAAATTGTTCTAATCAGCTAAAACGAGGTCTTTCTGACTGGCTGTTAGCCTCCCACCACCCTGAAACGTTATTCACTTTTCTACGAACCTACTGAAATATGACATCTGTCTACTGCAGGTAGAGGAGCTATGACTTCACAGAACTTCCATTCACAAAATCCGAACCATCTATTAAAAGAAATTAGAGGTATATACTTTAATGGTTAAAATCAAGACGCACAATCGTTGGTTTTTCAAACTGCTAGGGGCTATAGCAGCTTCAGTGGCCGACATGTTGACAAAATAAAATGCAGATAAAACATCCTCAACATCTCCATTTTAAAGGGATGCAACACTCGTTCTGGTAACACTTGGTGTAGAGAAACAGTCTCCCCAGCTGCTCAGCCTTGAGACACCCATCTGCATGCTCAAATTTTGACCTGACAGTCCATTGATCCCATCTGGTAGCCACCCCAATCAACCATCACCGCCACCCCCCACCCAGCGATCAATAACCCTGGAACCCCTTTTATGTCTGTACTAAGCCTCTTTTACAAGACTAATAGTTTCCATTTTCCCCAATCAGCTGCCTTTGGAAATCCAGCAAGGCTCTCTGTTTGACAGGTACCCACAGAGAAAAACCTCATTTTGAAACATATCCCCTAAAACACGAACATTAAGCTACAGTTGTAGTTATGCATGCATGTATTTGAATGCACACCCTTTGCTCTATCCACTGAACAGCTTGTGACATGGTCTGAGTGTGTCTGTGTGTTAGCTGATGAGGCTTTGTGAGAACGATTGGCTTCTCTGGCACTGCATAATTGTGATCTCAGTACCGTCTTCAGTGCTTTGAAGGGTTGAGCCTGCTGGGCAGCCGAGCATTAAGCTCAACAAATGGCTCTGTTTCCGGCTGAGGATGCCGAGGAGAACGGCATCTCATTTACTCGCCCGAGGACCTTTTGAAATATGAGCAGCTTCTGACAAGGTTTCAGTCAAGGAAGGAGAAAGAAAGACGATGAAAAGATGAGACTAAGGAAAGGATGGGAGGATGGGAGAATTAACAACCAAGCAACTGTGGAGAAGAAGTTCCTTAATCCTGTGCACATGATAGAAAATAATGAATTCAAGGTCCTTCACATGGTCCGCATGCAAAATTCTGCTGAATCAGGTGCAGCGACAACTTTTAGCAAGTAAGATTTATGTGGTATAACTTGTCAGAATAACGCAATTTATGGATAAAGTATCTGTCTAATATGTGTGCATTTTGGTGGTCATATCCAAGCAAACACTTGTTATGCTGGAATTTAGAAAGTTTTGTTTCTTTCTTTTGTCATATAACCCTAACGGATATATGGTTTTACCTTTTTGGGCCATAAACTAATTAGCTATTGATGCAGCTTCCTCATTGTTTCAAATTATGTTTTTAATGTTGTACTACTCCTTCCTGTGCCACTCCTCTACTTCACAAACATAGAAACAGTTTTTTGTGGGTTTTTGTGTTTTTTTTGGCTCAAGAAGCAATTATTTGAACTCTAACTTCTTGATAAGGAGAGATTTAAGTTAGAAGGTTTTATTCACCTGGTGTATCAGGGCTAAATTCAATATATCTATAATATTTTAACTTAGTAAATATTTTCTAATACTTTTGATCACATTTTTTAATTATTTAAGTAAATTGCATCAATTAAACATTTCAGTAAAACATGCATTACTGTTAGTCATTCCTGTTAAATGATAACACATTCATTTAAAACAGGAGTGATGACACAAACAAAGATTATATAAAATTAGTTCAAAAAGTCTCAGCCTTATCCAGCCCACCTGGGTCAAGCCTAATAGTTTCTCTGTCTCATCTTTGTGCAGCACTACAAAAGGTCTCTCTGCCAGATTATTGATAGCCTTGTGCTAGTAGATGTTCAGTGTTTATTTATTTGCTCTGGTTTGTCTTCAAGTTGCCAACTAGTTGTAATTCCCTGGATTGTTCTCACCTTGTCTTGCTCATGACGAGCTTCTACTGCCTTTTGGATATCCGGATATCGAGCTATGCTCTAAATCTCAGCCACAGGTTCATGTCTAACCCATATGTATTATGACCTCTGCCTTCCTGTGTTTGGCCATTGCCTGTTTGTTGACCACTTATCTAGATTTTGGATTGGTGCTTCAACTTTGGATTCTTTCAGTGTATGGAACGCAGGCTGTGTTTTTGGAGTACCTCTCCTGCCTTCATCAATGACATGTCATTGTCAGCAACTGCTACTTGAATAGCACACTACAGACTGAAGAGAGTGTTGAAAAATGCCTCAGTTTCTATGTCTCCTTCCCGCGTGATCGGGCTGTAACCCCTGTAACCCTGAGTCCCCCTGCCGACCATCATTCTCTCTAGGCTACTGCATCCCCACCTGTGTTTCACTGCTGCAGAGTTTCAAGAGGTGTTCCATGACCAAATAAATAACCCTGACTTATGTTCAATAAACATATTCTTTGTAAAAGCTTGTGGCAGAATTTTTGAGTCCTCAGTGTTAACTGTTACAGAACACTTACAGTAAAACTTAAAAAAGCATGAATCATTTATGTCCTAACTCTTATCATGCATTGATTTCTGTCCATATTTTTGTGATATGACAAATGCTTTTTATGCTGAGGATGATTGATCTAAACCTTTTCCAGGGTGTTTGAGAACCCAATCACCAGGATAATGATCTGTCACACATTAAAACTGGTTTTAGATTAAATTGAAAAATTGCTAACACTGACCTTGTGCAATGGCCCCACTATAGACCCTGTTAAAAATGTGCAAAATGTGCTTGAAAGCCTTGTCCCTGCCAGGAAAACAACCAATGAACTTTACTATCAAAAGTAAAGGTTTCAAATATCCAGCCATAATTATGCCAGGACCTTTCTGAGGGCTAAAGTGTATTCTTTCTATTTGGGGTCTTAATGACCATTTAGTTTAGCACATTCTTTTTCAAAGCATAACCATATATTTGAATAAATGGCTAAAAGTTTGAATAGAGCTCTATAATATAGTGAGGCAGATGCAGTGAAAAAACTTTAGCACTTTGGAAAGTAAAACTCATTTAATATAACTCAGGTAATTTGATTTTTCACTCGGAACAGGAATAAATCTGAGTTGCAAAAATAGGGAGGAAGCTGTTTTTACAGTCAAGCTCGCACCTTTTCTGTGACACTAAACCATCCTGACTAATGCGTAGAGTTCTAAGCACAATCTGACAGCTGATGGGGCGTACTGCCCTACATGCTGAGTGTCAAATCAACGAGTTTTAATGCTGAAGAAGTCATGCCTTTATTCTTTCAGGAGATGTGTCTGTAGGGGAGTTTGTATTCTTCACACAGTGTGAAAATCTTCTATGGAAGTCTGAATTAAAAGCTGCACCACAGGCTGATATAGTGAGAAGATGGGTGTTCCCTTTGTTCTTGAAAAGAAACAGAAGATGCCTGAATGTTTCCTGAATAGCATCAAATGGTTAGTGAACTACTGCACACATAATTCCCTGTAATTCTTACAGTTATTTCCTCATTGAAGACAGGTTTGTTTCTACTCGTAATATGCTAAAAGTGCTGGTTATGTTTGTAAACAAATAAAGGCAATAAACAGATGCACACAGAAAGGAATTGACATTGTCACACACTTTTACCCTCGCATGCCAGCTCTTTTGTAGCAGATTTATATTTTTGACAGCTTTGCCGCTGCATGAATTAAAGCTATGACATTTCGCATCAGCAGGCAGTCTGTTTTAACAACAGCATCAACCACCTATCAGCAGAGGTGAAAGTCTCTGACAGCAGCCCCATACGGTCATATTATCTGTGATGTTCCTTGCTGCCTGGTTTGCTGTTAACCTTTAGAATGCATTTGGTACTGCATGCAGTACCATTCCCACAAATGTAATTGAAAGTTCACAAAATCAAATCTACATTTTTTATCTGGATTCAAGAGCTGTTTTGGTTTGACTTAACCAATTTCTATGAGATATATCTGCCTTCCTTCATATCCATCAGGACTTGATAACACCAAGGTTATGGGGCCATTAAACCACAATCCACAATGGGATACAGTACAGACCAAAAGTTTGGACACACCTTCTCATTCAAAGAGTTTTCTTTATTTTCATGACTATGAATATTGTAGTTTCACACTGAAGGCATCA
This sequence comes from Girardinichthys multiradiatus, assembly GCF_021462225.1. Lineage (NCBI taxonomy): Eukaryota > Metazoa > Chordata > Actinopteri > Cyprinodontiformes > Goodeidae > Girardinichthys > Girardinichthys multiradiatus. Next base: position 5,730,430 of record NC_061802.1, read on the forward strand.
AAACTATGAATTAACACATGTGGAATTATATACTGAACAAAAAAGTGTGAAACAACTGAAAATATGTCTTATATTCTAGGTTCTTCAAAGTAGCCACCTTTTGCTTTGATTACTGCTCCGCACACTCTTGGTATTCTGTTGATGAGCTTCAAGAGGTAGTCACCTGAAATGGTTTTCCAACAGTCTTGAAGGAGTTCCCAGAGATGCTTAGCACTTGTTGGCCCTTTTGCCTTCACTCTGCGGTCCAGCTCAACCCAAACCATCTCGACTGGGTTCAGGTCCGGTGACTGTGGAGGCCAGGTCATCTGGCACAGCACCCCATCATTCTCCTTCTTGGTCAAATAGCCCTTACACAGCCTGGAGGTGTGTTTGGGGTCATTGTCCTGTTGAAAAATAAATGATGGTCCAACTAAACGCAAACCGGATGGAATAGCATGCTGCTGCAAGATGCTGTGGTAGCCATGCTGGTTCAGTATGCCTTCAATTTTGAATAAATCCCCAACAGTGTCACCAGCAAAGTACCCCCACACCATCACACCTCCTCCTCCATGCTTCACGGTGGGAACCAGGCATGTAGAGTCCATCCGTTCACCTCTTCTGCGCCGCACAAAGACACGATGGTTGGAACCAAAGATCTCAAACTTGGACTCATCAGATCAAAACACAGATTTCCACTGGTCTAATTTCCATTCCTTGTGTTCTTTAGCCCAAACAAGTCTCTTCTGCTTGTTGCCTGTCCTCAGCAGTGGTTTCCTAGCAGCTATTTTACCATGAAGGCCTGATTCACACAGTCTCCTCTTAACAGTTGTTCTAGAGATGTATCTGCTGCTAGAACTCTGTGTGGCATTGACCTGTACTCTAATCTGAGCTGCTGTTAACCTGCGATTTCTGAGGCTCGTAACTCAGATGAACTTATCGTCCGCAGCAGAAGTGACTCTTGGTCTTCCTTTTCTGGGGCGGTCCTCATGTGAGCCAGTTTCTTTGTAGCTCTTGATGGTTTTTGCGACTGCACTTGGGGACACTTTCAAAGTTTCCCCAATTGTTCGGACTGACTGACCTTCATTTCTTAAAGTAATGATGGCCACTCGTTTTTCTTTACTTAGCTGCTTTTTTCTTGCCATAATACAAATTCTAACAGTCTATTCAGTAGGACTATCAGCTGTGTACTGTATCCACCTCCTGCACAACACAACTGATGGCCCCAACCCCATTTATAAGGCTTGAAATCCCACTTATTAAACCTGACAGGGCACACCTGTGAAGTGAAAACCATTTCAGGTGACTACCTCTTGAAGCTCATCAACAGAATGCCAAGAGTGTGCGGAGCAGTAATCAAAGTAAAAGGTGGCTACTTTGAAGAACCTAGAATATAAGACATATTTCAGTTGTTTCACACTTTTTTGTTCAGTATATAATTCCACATGTGTTAATTCATAGTTTTGATGCCTTCAGTGTGAAACTACAATATTCATAGTCATGAAAATAAAGACAACTCTTTGAATGAGAAGGTGTGTCCAAACCTTTGGTCTGTACTGTATCTGCAGGACAAATCTCACACCTAGCTTCAAAACTCCGCAGCGAATCCTGTGAAAACTTATTCCAAGAAGCTAAATGCACTGTTCCTGTAGACAGTTGGTATCTTCTTCCTTTCTGTCTTATTTCTGTGAATTTTGTGGCCTGCCAGTCTGTGTTTGTTTTGACTTTGTTATGGTACAATAACAGTTGATTGCAGAATGGTTAGTAGTAAGAAAATTTCAGAAATGATTCTGCTACACAGGTGGCATCTTAACACGACCAAACACTTGAATTCACAGAGTTTCACAGGGTGGCTGTGGCTTACTGAGAACGGTAGTTTTCTTCCAGTTAGAAAGTTGTGGGTTTTATTCCAGCTCCCTCTCCCTCTGCATATTAAAGTTCCCCCTGGGCAAGGCCTTAAACCCCAAGTTGTCTACCGTGCAGATTTGCGAGTGTGGCTCTGTGAAGCAGCCAGCATGCCTGTGTGCATTATTTTATACACTTATGGCCATTGAAGTAATGAAAACACCTGAAGTCAATCTAGTTGTCTATTCTTCTAGGCTTAGCACAGAGTGAGAAGTGCAAAGTGTTTCTCACCATCTGCACAAACACCCAGGCAAAAGAGGGAGTTTTCATCTTTTGTATTCAAAACGCAAGCTTTTCCATCTGAAGTTGGTTGACTTCACGTCCAGTAATGATCATAATTTGTACAGAAGTTGGACGTGTCAGGTGGGTTGCAATTTGGTGCTTTCAAAATAATAAACTAAGCCAATATATTTTTATCAAAATTGAGAGAATGGAGGCATATAGATAAAAAGTCATCAAAATATATAGAAAAAGCTAATAAATTACACTATGGACTAAAGGAAAAAGAAAAAAGATTAGATTTATTTCAATGGGCTGTTCTGTCAGTACTTTTAGTAGACTAAGGTATGATTTAAACTTCTAGCTGCTACATTTTTTTGAAAGAAAAAAAATAGATTGGCCTGTATGCATATCAATAAATTAGAATATTGTTGAAAGGTTGGTTAATTCTGATTATTATGACTTAGAGTGAATGAAAACCCTAAATTCAGTATCTCGGAAACTTTATTACATAAGACCAAGTAAATTTATGTGTAACCCAGAAATGTTATGTTTTGGCTACACAGTTATGTGGAAGACTTTGAGAGACAGGCATTAGCACCAAAATGGGTACGCCACAAAAGGTCATTGCAAAACAAGCTGGCTTTCCAAAGTCCAAGCATATTACTGGAACAATTAAGGCAGGAAAAGATGCAGAAACAACAGCCTTGAGAAGATAGTGAAGCTGGAAGTTTGGAGATTCACAAAGCATTGAGTCAGTGCTTTAAGAGCCATGGCACAGGGACGTACGTATCCAGGACATACATAAGTTACAACTGTGGCTTTCTGTGGGTTAAACTACTACTGAACCAAAGACAATGGAAGCATATTGCCTGAGGTAAGGAGAGAAAGGTCTACATTGCTGCTCAGTGGTCCAACGGCCTGATTCCAAATGAAAGTAAATTTTGAATTTCATTTAGAAATCAAGGTCCTAGAGTCTGGTGAAAGAGTGGAGAGACACAGAAACCAAGTTGCTTGAGGTCCACTGTGTTTCACCTCCAAACCATAGAATAACAGTCAAACAGACTCATGACTACATATATCATTTAAAAATCCATGCATTTCTACTAATTCAGTTAAACACGGGCATGATGACAACACAGACAGCATTAATAACCAAAATATGTTTGTTTTGTTTATTTCTAAGTACATTTTTTTATTTCTTTAAAAAATCCCATCTTAATTATTAGTCCAGTGGACTTAATTATTTATCATTATCCATTTTGCTTTTCAGTTCAGCATCTCAACATCTCACACCTGTTGATTCAGGAAACCAAGTGTGTCACAATCTTAGCACTGCTTATTTACAGAAATATATACCGTAAATATTCGGATAATGCAATCAAAATGACAGATTCACATTCAATAACATTGATCAAACAATTAGATCCCAGTTATAATATAAAACTGTCAAGTTTATAAGTTTATAATGCCAGTTGGTAGTTATCTATAGATCAGCTCAGATCAACAACTACATTTAAAACCAAATAAAGATCTTTTGATTTTATATACGGCATCAAAAATAATTTTTTTGATACAGTAATTTTCTTTTTGTTATTATCAGAAAAAGAATCATTGAATGGGTGGCACATTTCCTAGATACCATGAACATAAAAACCCTCAGTGCGAAGTATGAGTTTGTTAAAAAAGAAATTAACTAAACATAGCCGCCTTAGATCTTAAATATAGCCTTGAATATATTGTCAGGTTGTCATTTCTGTTCAAATTGATTGTGTAAAAAGGACAGTCATCATCAAACAGTGTACGAAAAGGACGCTTTAACATTAACTGCTTTTTTGCAAGTGGTTAGAAAGTTTACCCCTAAGCTGTCTTCCTGCCGATGTTGTCTCCAGTTGTGTCCTGTGTCGCTGAACATCAACAGGTAAGACGTGAGCCAATCAGAGCTGCCGTAGCGGCCTTGTGTGGCAACAGCGGTTATCTGGGTTCGTCTCTGCAGATCCACCTCCAACCACTGGTACTTATCTGACAACAGAGGAGACCAGCCTCCAGCTCCTGTACAAGTAAAAAGAGATAAATAACAATTGAATGACAGTAATTTTCTGGCTATGTACACTTAGTACAACTAATTAAGCTAGGGTAGATTCAGGGAGGTAGTAATTGTAATTAGTTATGTACAAAAAAGCAGTGTTAGGCACAATCATGAGAATTATTGTATTTATTTCTCTTTACAAAGCTTTAAATTAAATATTTAAACGGTGACTTTAAAATGTGCAGCATACACTGTGCTGAGATTTTATTATGGTTGTCTCCAGCTAAATATTCTTCTTCTGGGAAGACACCCAAGCATCCTTGTATGATTCACTGTTTATAAAGCTCCATATTTTAGCCATAAGCCACCATGAGTAAGCACAATGTGGTTCAAAGTAACTGAAAATCTTGTCTATTCACATTTCTGCACTGATATGATTGAAGTCACTGAGCCGAAACATTTGTCCTCTCCACAGTGATTTGCAGAACACAACCGTGCCTCTCAGGGGTAACACGCTTCAGTTTAGTCCTGACAACAGCTGTTGCAACAGCTGGAGAGGGCATCCAGTTTGATATGAGGTTTATTCACACTGTGTTTGTAGTGTGGAATGATAAAAATCCCATTAAACCAAAGGAAAGTCTGACACAATGTATTCATTAAAAAAGAGAAACAAACAAGAATATATTGAAATGAAGGGATGGGAGCTAATGTTCGCTTTAAGAAAGCTCCAAATCAGATTTGTTGAAAAAAGTTAGACTGTTCTGATACTATTAAAAGACTGGATTGCATTTTTCTAAATGATTTGTATCCTTGAGTCCTTGACTAAAATAAGAATTTTATGAGTTTCATTTAGGTGTTTTGGCATATTAGAACTTAAAATTTAAGTGCAATTTTGATCCTCCCAAGACGTTTTTTAAACAACCTAAAAGCAGCTTTCTGTCTGTCTATAAGATGGCACCTGATTGCTTGAATCCACTAACAATAGTACAGAATAGGTTTTCTGGAAAAATAAATGAGGAGGCAAACTGGTACAAAGAGAGGGAACATATCAAAAATCATAACCTGGATAAAAACAAAATGCATGTTTAAAATGTAATGCCTCCTTTCTTTTAAAAAATTTAGAAAATAATCAGAAAAGTTTAATTTCATGCAGGAAGTACATACCGTCTGTTGTCTCTTATATATGAAGTTAGTGTTCTTATCTTAAAGTTCTAAATTGGTCTGTTGAGAATAACATCTCTTAAAAAAACGAAATAAGTCTGTTTGGTATTTAAACATTTTGTTTCAGCAAAACACTATAGGGGGGATCAAAGCTGGATTTGTCAAGTGCAAGAATAGACTGAAACAATGACAAATGGACTGAGAAAGAGTTTGGCTGTAATACAGTGCTGATCTTTGGCTATGCCTTGTTAAAAGCTAACTATGCTGCAACTTCATTCCTGCTCTGGTGGCATGCCTAATGTATGGTTAGATGTATGCCTGAATGAAAACAAACATGTGGGATAAAATCTCAGAAGGGTTCCATTCAATATATTTATGTAGGTCATCCATGAAGGTAGGGAGGTTTAAACCTTATTACTTACAGTCCAATTCCACGTAATTCACTGCAGTCCAGCTCAGTCCAGTTTAATCAATTCAAACCCTGATTCAGATTACAGTCCAATATGATTGCTTTTAGCGAATGAGCTTTGTGAAAAAAGCTGTCTAGGTAAGCAACCAATTTGATTGCATTGAGTTTTTTCTTCGAGTCTATCCCATCCTGAGCATGTAGAATGTGTATGTGTGTTTGTTTGTTTGTGTGTGCATGTTTAATGAAGAAGTGCAGTGTCTGTGTAAAGCAAACTTACAGTGCCAGTTAAAGTGATTTCTCCTCTACAGTGAAGACACAGAAACACACACCCACACAAACCCTCAACCATGAAAAAGCAGCCAACCCTAAAGAGTATGAGAGACAGCGTGAATGATGGTTATGTGTTGTTAACAGAGCAACAATAATAATCAATACCACACATACACACATGCAACTGTCATTGCTTTGCTTTAATTATAAAGCACTAAATATAAACACTGTATTAATATAGCTTGCTAAGATTGATACATATAAACTAAAGAATGGTGGTACTGTCAATGAGAATTAATTATATAAATATGACAAATGTGATTAACCTTGGTACTTTGTGGTATTTGTTTTTTAAACATCTATAAAAGGAAAAAAAGACAAAATTGCAAACTTTCAGTTCCAATAAATGCACCAGGAGCTGAATGTTTTTAACACATTCTGAACCCAAAATTGCAGCTTTTTGCAATTGCATTAAGTACCTACATCAATAATTAATAGATAAACATATAATGTGACAATGAAATTGTTAAATTATTGAATACATATTAAATTCTCAGCTCATTATTATAAAATATATTTCATTTTCCATGAAAAAACAGCGTTATAATATAAAAGAACTTTCATATAAAATTTTACCTAATAATTGAAATTCTTGCTGAGTCTGATTTTATGAAATTTCAGCATTTTTTTTTTTTTCAAAATGCCATTTCTTAAAAGTCAGCTTTTATTTCAAAAAGCCAGCTTTTGTTTTATAAGAGTTATTTTTCCCCATGGCCTATTTATTTCATTCTGCCAGTTTACAACTGAATGACTGTTGGCCAATCAGCATCAACGGGCTGGACCAGCATCCTCATTGGCTGATCCTTACATAGAGATTAGTTTCCTGGGTACCTGCTCCCTGAGCAGCTACTGCACCAGCCCAAGGTTTAGGAAGGATGGTGGAGTTTCATGAACTTCGCACTCTACAATAAAATTATGAAATGTTTATTTTAACATAAACATGTATGTGAAAGTTGTAAAATGTCATTAATATAAATGTTCTGAAGGTCACTTTTCTGTTTTCCTCTTAATTTCTCAACCGTTGCCTTGATAGGCGTCTGGTCTACTTTATTACCGTAATGCACCGTGTATGTGTGAAGCTAATCTTCATAACAGAGAGCTAACATCGGCTGGCGTGACTGTCGGCTCACTTGACCGCAGTGAATTGTGTGGGGTGAAACAGAAAACATGACAGCAAAAACCCTGATGGTTATGCCAGACAGCACTGAAGTCTTGGGTGCTGTGCTCTGCATATTACATGCGTCCATGTCATCCAGGCAACTCAAAAGGGGATCATATGATGAATTATTCTTCTCAATTTGATATGCTAAGGTAACCAGAGCTGAATGAAGTTAAAGAAACTCCACCATCCTTCCTAACCCTTGGGCTGGTGCAGTAGCTGCTCAGGGGTCAGGTACCCAGGAAACTAATTTCTATGTAGGATCAGCCAATGAGAATGCTGGTCCAGCCCGTTGATGCTGATTGGCCCACAGTCATTCAGTTGTAAAGTGACATTATGAAATAAAAGGTCATGGGGAAAATAACCCTTTAAAAATAAAAGCTGGCTTTTTGAAATAAAAGCTGGGTTTAAAAAAAAATTACATTTTGACATATAAAAAAAACTGCTGGAATTACATAAAAATAGCCCCAGCAATCATTTCAATTATTAGGTAAAATTTTTATATGAAAATTCTTTTATATTATAAAGCTGATTTTTAATGGAAAATAAAATATATTTCATAATAATAAGCTGAGAATTGAATATGCATTCAATTATTTTACAATGTCATTGTCACATTATATGTTTATCTATTATTTATAAATGAAGATAATTATTTAATGTTTCATTTATTTATTTAATTTTAAACACTTCCATAGATTCAATCTGTGGTGTTGAAACCAGATATTTGCATACACTATATAAAAAGTCTATCTTTCTTTTCTGATTGACTTTAAAAGCAGACAAAACGCTTTTCAGTTTTAGTTCAGTTAGGATTACCAAAATATTTCTATTTGCTGAATGCCAGAATATTGAGAGAGAAAACCTTTGGTAGAATTTTTCTTTTATTCAGACACTTACATTCACCAAGATCACTATGCTATTAAACAGTTTGGGAAAGGTCAGATCATCATGCCATGGATTTGCAGCTTTTGATAGGTGTATTTAAGTTATAGGCAAACATTTCAGCTACCTGGAAGCTCACCTGTGGATGTCTTTTAAGGCAAACCTCACACACACTGCTTCACTCTGTGACATAATTTACAATTCAAAAGAAATCACCCAAGATATCAGAAATTTCAGACCTCCACGTGTTTGGGTACATTCTTGGGTACAATTATGTGCAAGTATAAACAACATGGAATGTCAAACTATCATACATTTCAGGAAGCAGGCTGATTTTGTTTCCCAGAGATGTGTGTGCTTGGGTCTGAACTCAGAATATCAATCCCAGAACAAACAAATTAGACCTTGTGAAGGAGGAACTGGAGGAGGTGTCTGGGGAAAGGGAAGTCTAGCAGTCTCTACTGAGTCTGCAGCACCTGCGATCCAGTTCCGGATGAAGTGGGAGGCGACGAGTACGAGTTTGCAAATACACTCAGGGAAAAAGATCTTGATGTGTCCTGTGGTCTGATGAAACTTAAATTGAAGTGTTTAATGATAATGACCAGTGTTACATTTGAGCAAAATGAGGAAAGTTTGCAAGCCTGTGTACACCATCCTAGCTGTGAAGTACAGGGGTGGCAGCATCATGTTGTGTGTTGATTTGCTCCAGAAGAAATTGGTTTACTAAAAAAAGTAGATGAGATCATGAAGAAATAACTTTTATATGGCGACATTAAAGTAACATCTCTAGATGTCAGTCAAGAAGTTAAAGCTTTGGTGCAAATTGGTTTTTCAAAATGACAATGACTCTAATAATACCACCAAAATCATTAGAAAGAAGTTTAACAACAACAAAGTCAATGTTTCAGAGTGGCCATCAGAAAGCTCTGAGCCCAGTCCAACAGAAAATTTGTCGGTAGAGCTAAGCAGGTGTTTGTAAGCAAGATGGTCTAAACACCTGAAACAGTTCCAGCAGTTCTGTCTGGAGGAATTGGCCAAAATCCCAACAAACATATGAGAACAAAGTATGAGACACTCTTATCTCAGATGCTAGGATACTCAAAACATTTGACCTGAGTTTAAAAGGCCTAATTGTTCTACCTAATTCCTAAACTGCTGTCGTGGCTTTTCTTGCGATGTACGCTGGTGTATTGAAAATCGTTTTACATAGGTCTAAATATGAAGAAATAATGATGGTTATGTAGAAAATTAAGTCATGTCATATCTCTGATGTGCTCCCAATCTGATGGTGTGTATGTACAGGTCCTTCTCAAAATATTAGCATATTGTGATAAAGTTCATTATTTTCCATAATGTAATGATGAAAATTTAACATTCATATATTTTAGATTCATTGCACACTAACTGAAATATTTCAGGTCTTTTATTGTTTTAATACGGATGATTTTGGCATACAGCTCATGAAAACCCAAAATTCCTATCTCACAAAATTAGCATATCATTAAAAGGGTCTCTAAACGAGCTATGAACCTAATCATCTGAATCAACGAGTTAACTCTAAACACCTGCAAAAGATTCCTGAGGCCTTTAAAACTCCCAGCCTGGTTCATCACTCAAAACCCCAATCATGGGTAAGACTGCCGACCTGACTGCTGTCCAGAAGGCCACTATTGACACCCTCAAGCAAGAGGGTAAGACACAGAAAGACATTTCTGAACGAATAGGCTGTTCCCAGAGTGCTGTATCAAGGCACCTCAGTGGGAAGTCTGTGGGAAGGAAAAAGTGTGGCAGAAAACGCTGCACAACGAGAAGAGGTGACCGGACCCTGAGGAAGATTGTGGAGAAGGGCCGATTCCAGACCTTGGGGTACCTGCAGAAGCAGTGGATTGAATCTGGAGTAGAAGCATCTATAGCCACCGTGCACAGGCGTGTGCAGGAAATGGGCTACAGGTGCCGCATTCCCCAAGTCAAGCCATTTTTGAACCAGAAACAGAGGCTACAGAGAAGCAGCACTGGACTGTTGCTCAGTGGTCCAGAGTACTTTTTTCGGATGAAAGCAAATTCAGCATGTCATTCGGAAATCAAGGTGCCAGAGTCTGGAGGAAGACTGGGGAGAAGGAAATGCCAAAATGCCAGAAGTCCAGTGTCAAGAACCCACAGTCAGTGATGGTCTGGGGTGCCGTGTCAGCTGCTGGTGTTGGTCCACTGTGTTTTATCAAGGGCAGGGTCAATGCAGCTAGCTATCAGGAGATTTTGGAGCACTTCATGCTTCCATCTGCTGAAAAGCTTTATGAAGATGAAGATTTCATTTTTCAGCACAACCTGGCACCTGCTCACAGTGCCAAAACCACTGGTAAATGGTTTACTGACCATGGTATCACTGTGCTCAATTGGCCTGCCAACTCTCCTGACCTGAACCTCATAGAGAATCTGTGGGATATTGTGAAGAGAACGTTGAGAGACTCAAGACCCAACACTCTGGATGAGCTAAAGGCCGCTATCGAAGCATCCTGGGCCTCCATAAGACCTCAGCAGTGCCACAGGCTGATTGTCTCCATGCCGCATTGAAGCAGTCATTTCAAGTATTGAGTGCATAACTGTACATGATTATTTGAAGTTTGATGTTTTTTGTATTAAAAACACTTTTCTTTTTTTGGTCGGATGAAATATGCTAATTTTGTGAGATAGGAATTTTGGGTTTTCATGAGCTGTATGCCACAATCATCCGTATTAAGACAATAAAGGACCTGAAATATTTCAGTTAGTGTACAATGAATCTAAAATATATGAATGTTAAATTTTCATCATGACATTATGGAAAATAATGAACTTTATCACAATATGCTAATATTTTGAGAAGGACCTGTATACTGAGATCAGAGGAGTAGAAATCACAGTGGTCAGCTGCCTCATAATCTGGTACATTCGTTTTCCATGACTCCTCTGTCGCATTTCATTTTATTTTCATACTAACAAGTCAACTGACCAAATAAAAATAAAATATCAAATGCTTTATGAGTTCCCTCAAATCGTCAGACAATTATTAGCCAAATTAATCAGACAGTGATAGATGCCTAAAGTGTCAAGTATGCAGCTTTCTGTTGTGAGAACCATCTAGGAAGATTAGCATGAATTGAGGTAAACAATCACAATTATGTAATTTTTACAGCCATGTTAAATAAATTAGAATATGTGTTCTGATAAGACTCGTGTTAGAATAAAAGTACATTTTGAAAATAACCTTTAAGCGGGTATTAAGCTTTTGACAAACCCTACATTTTGTGTATTAAAATTATGTTTTTAAATATGATATTCTAATCTTAATGTCGTGTTTTTATTAGCTGTAAGCCTGTTTTTAATTAAGTTTCTAAAAACAATAAAACTTTCAATAATATTCAAATTTATTGAATATGACTGTATGTAAGCTTTCTTGGTGGCATTTTTTGCTACCTTATGTTGCTTTTTACTTTCATACTTTTATTTTTATTTTGAAATGAACATACAAATCCATCCATCCATCCATCCATCCATTTTCTATACCCACTTCTTTTATACAGGGTCGCGGGGTGCCTATCTCCAGCAGTCTACGGGCGAGAGGTGCGGTACACCCTGGACAGGTTGCCAGTCCATCAGGGCAACACAGAAACACACAGGACAAACAACCATGCAAAACTCATTCACACCTAAGGGCAATCTAGAAAGACCAATTAATCTAACAGTCATGTTTTTGGACTGCAGGAGGGAACACGGTGTACATGGAGGGAACAACATAAAAAACCATTCATTAAATTAGAATATTATTGGAAAGCTCATTTATTTCTGCAACTCAATTCACAAAGTGAAACACATTATACACTCGCCGGCCACTTTATTAGGTACACCTGTCCAACTGCTCGTTCCAACTGCAAATTTCTAATTAGCCAATCACATGGGAGCAACTCAATGCATTTAGGCATGTAGACACGGTCAAGACAATCTGCTGCAGTTCAAACTGAGCATCAGAATGGGGAAGAAAGGTGATATAAGTGACTTTGAACGTGGCGTTGTTGTTGGTGCCAGACGGGCTGGTCTGAGTATTTCAGAAACTGCTGATCTACTGGGATTTTCACGCACTACCATCTCTAGGGTTTACAGAGAATGGTCCAAAAAAGAGAAAATATCCAGTGAGCAGCAGTTCTGTTGGCGCAAATGCCTTGTTGATGCCAGAGGTTAGAGGAGAATGGCCACACTGGTTCGAGCTGATAGAAAGGCTTTAGAAACTCATAACCGCTCGTTACAACCAAGTCATGCAGAAGATCATCTCTGAACGCAAAACACGTCGAACCTTGAGGCGGATGGGCTACAGCAGCAGAAGAGCACACCGGGTGCCACTCCTGTCAGCAAGAACAGGAAACCGAGGCTACAATTCGCACAGGCTCACCAAAATTACACAATAGAAGATTGGAAAAACGTTGCCTGGTCTGATGAGTCTCGATTTCTGCTGCGACATTGGTAGATGGTAGGGTCAGAATTTGGCGTCAACAACATGAAAGCATGGACCCATCCTGCCGGTTCAGGCTGGTGCTGGTGGTGTAACGGTGTGGGGGATATTTTCTTCGTACCAATTGAGCATCGTGTCTTCACCACACCCTACCTGAGTATTGTTGCTGCCCATGTCCATCCCTTTATGACCTCATTGTACCATGGTTACTTCCAGCAGGATAACGCCACATGTTATAAAGCACGAATCATCTCAGATGGTTTCTTGAACATGACAATGAGTTCACTGAACTCAAATGGCCTCCACAGTCACCAGATCTCAATCCAATAGAGCAACTTTGGGATGTGGTGAAACGGGAGATTCGCATCTGTGTGATGCTATCATGTCAATATGGACCAAACTCTCTGAGGAATGTTTCCAGTACCTTGTTGAATTTATGCCACGAAGGATTAAGGTAGTTCTGAAGGCAAAAGGGGGTCCAACCTGGTACTAGCAGGGTGTACCTAATAAAGTAGCCAGTGAGTGTATATAGTACTGCTAAAGAAAACACATTTACGATTTGAACATTGCATCAGACCAATAAAAAATAAAAAATGTTTGTTCCGAAATGTGGGCGTAATGAAAAGTATGTTTAATACCTGCTTAAAGGTTGTTATTTTCAAAGGTACTTTTAATCTGACAAATAAGCCTCATCTGAACACATATAACATAAAATGAAAGTAACTAAAGTAACATATAGCCTTAACTTTAGCCTTTAACTTAGTTGGACAGGAAAATTTGTCAAAATTATGTCATGTGTAAAGGTTAAGGCAAATGGGTTCACATGCTTCTTGTTGGCATTACCAAGGTTTTAATAGTTTTGCAATTTTCATTAGATTTTATTTTTATTTAGTTTTGACTTCATGTTTTCCATTCTATTTTAGTTTTAATTAGTTTTTAGCATTTGTTTGCTAGTTTTGTTTTGTTTTTCTTTGTTTTTCTTTTTTAAATGCTTAGTTTCAGTTTAGTTTTTATTAGTTTCAGTTATAGTTTTAGTCTTTTTTCTGAAATCAATTCCGGGGACATTTCCAGCTCAGAGATTAAAAGAAATAAATGTTATCAAGATATAATGAAAACATCGGTATAGTACTCGTACTCGTACTCGGGACTGGGTCGATGGGGCAGCAGACTGAGCAGCAGTGACGCCCAGACTCTCCAGACACCTCCTCCAGCTCCTCTGGGGGGAGCCCAGTGCGTTCTTTCTTTCTATCTATCTATCTATCTATCTATCTATCTATCTATCTATCTATCTATCTATCTATCTATCTATCTATCTATCTATCTATCTATCTATCTATCTATCTATCTATCTATCTATCTATCTATCTATCTATCTATCTATCTATCTATCTATCTATCTATCTATCTATCTATCTATCTATCTATCTATCTATCTATCTATCTATCTATCTATCTATCTATCTATCTATCTATCTATCTATCTATCTATCTATCTATCTATCTATCTATCTGTCTGTCTGTCTGTCTGTCTGTCTATCGTCTATCTATCTATCTATCTATCTATTCATATATATATAATATATATATATATATACTAGCATGTATACAAGCGACATGTTAAAAACATGAAACAACAGTCCTTTGTTGAAGCGTTTTCCAATATTCCTTTCTTTCCTTTTGCTTGCTGCTCATTATGGCAGCATATAAAGGTCAAAGCTAATAAGTACCTCAGTAAAAGACATAGAAACTGACAGCACAAGTGAAGAGAGCAGACAGGCCGACCTTTACTCATTACAGCTGGACTAGAGACGACAGACAAAGAGTACAGAGACAAAGAGAAGAAAGAAATGAGAGAGTGACAAAGAGAAGAGGATCAAGTGAAGTCTACATGACTGCAAGAGTGGAAATTAGGAAAGTGTCAACAGGCCCCTAATGCTGTTCGTCCACTGCAGGAGAACCTTAACACATGAAAGATGAGTAGAAACTGGGAGTAGAAATGTGTTTGTTAATTTTTTTCAGCAGATGTGGTAGTCCCACATAACTCTTTCCCCCTAAACATAATACCTTTCGTCATACATTTTTCTTAACTCCTGGAGAAATCTCTGCCTCAGTAAATGCTACTAATAACTCCAAAGCATTTGCACGACTCTGCTGTAATTGAGGTTAAAGACAGGTCAGGAGCATTATATCACTGGTCTGCTGGACATTCAAATTATCACTTCAATTCTCATTACCATACCAAATCAACTAATATCAAGACTCTTAGGGGCAGCCAAGCTACCACTGTGAGAGAGGTGGTGTGATGTTTTCAAAATGCTCTAAAAACGAGTAATGAATGAAAGTGTGTGACTAAACTCGTGTTTAAATCAAACATATTTACTCAAAAAACCTAAGACACCAAGCAAAGAGACCAAGAAAATATCTGACAAATAATTCTGCCTTTATTAGCAAGATTTTAATTTAGACTGTGCCTCTCCTGTCCCAATCCTCTAGAGATTGATTCATTGGAAAGGGGGTGTTTTTATACAGCCAGTGACATCACGGGAAGTCTGCAGTAATCCCCTTTCCTGGCTGGCTGGAAGTAGGTTAATGCGATTTATTTTGAAAGTTCCAGAAAAGTTCATACCGCATGTTGTAATCCATGGCTGTGGGTCCCAACAGTTGTTTGCGTACTTTTAGGCTAACTTTCAGCCATGATTATATTGGATTATTCACCAGATTTGAATCCCAATCCCCGGTACAATGCCAAAACAGCCAAATTAGAACAAAACAAAAATGCCAAAACCCTTGCTGAGCAGACTAATGGCCAAAACAACAGCCTGGCCTGAGGACAGGACTGGCAGTAGATGCTCTGCTACTTGCCAGTGGGTGCCACATCATATTAGGTGAAACTGAACGTACAGTTCACAGGTGCAGCCGAGTGGACATAACACAAAGGTGCTGAAGACACAATGTGAAGCAAAACATAGATATGCCAGACAGGCTGAGCTCTAACAACTAACAGCATGCAGCAGGTCATAGAAAGCTGATGACAACCTCAGAGTGCTCAATAATGGAAGGAATTGTTTCCCAACTTTAAACTTGGGTGTTTCTTTATTTGGTTAAAACAAAAAATGTGCTGCAAATACAGCTGTCAGACAAAAAGTTAATAAACCTAGTTAAACCGAGGTACTGGTTGAATTCTTTTAAAACACAAAGTTGGCAAGTTTTCCAATAATTAATCCAATCTTTCCTGTAAGTAAATATATGTCATTGGTACTAATTCAACATGGATTTATTTGATGAAATCATCAAAAGCAGTGTTATTTTGGATGTTTCCTGCTGGATCAGTGCTAGGACACAGGCCAAGGACTTGTGGTGTTAGCAACGGAGTCAGATTTTTTTTTTAATGCTGGCTGGGGTGGGAGCTAGGGAAAACAAACTCACAGATAAGTTTAGGTCCCATTGATGTGAGTTTGTGCCCATCAGAAGCTGTTAGTTTTATACATCAGTCCTTGAGTTACCCTGACCTGGAACATGTTGTCAGTGCTCAACATCATTTTATATCAGACCAAGAACCTATATTCCTATATTAATCCATCCTGGATAAAGTTAAAAGGAAGAGCAGAAACAACCTTTAGTCTAAGATTTTAGCACACGAGCAAACATTTGCATGGTTTAAACCTGTGAACATACCAAAAATGTTTTAAATAGTTTATCAGTGAAGTTATATATATTCTAAACACTCCTGTTGAGATATGTTCACCATCTGCAGCAACAATATAATCCAAAATAGAGTTTGTCTGGAATAAAGTAAGAAAATAAATACAGGTCATGACATCATTCACAAATTAGCATATGTATTATGCCATTACCTATCATCTGTTTTAATCTCTCCTGTTGTCTTTGCTCATATAAGCTGCTTTTATAATGGCTGGGTATCCAAAAACAACTCTTTTCATTCACACATTTTAGTAGTTTCAGTAACGGAAAAGAAACCTTTGACCGAAAAACATCCATTTAGACTTTTGTAGCTGTGGTCACTTCCACGTTTGACTCTCTTATTACCATCAAGAAAGCATAGTCAGGGTTTGCCAGGAGGCTTTTTTTTTTTTATCGTTTTAAACTAAAAGTTGAAATTGTCTTAGACGGAAGCGTCCACTTATGACCCGTTTTTTTTTTATTCTACTAAACTGAAATCAAAATAAGTACAGGTTGTCTCGATATATGTTTGCTCATAAGTGGGTTAACCCACTATAATGTTCCTCTTTAATCCTGATTCTGTTCAAGCACATCAGATGACAAAATGTTCAATCATGCAAATTAAATTAATCTATGTTGTTCTTTCAGCTACTTAACCACAGGATGGTTGGAAAGAGGAGTTCAAAGCTGCAGCTTCTCCTTACCCCATTTCCCATCCATGAACAAATCAAAAACAGCAGCGAAAAAACCTTCAGTGTAACCTGATAGTTTTAACGGTTGGAGCTTGAGCCTTCAGCTAATATACCAACGTAGAACATGAAGTTGAAGGCGGAATGAAAATAAAAAAGGGACAAAATATTTAAAACTGCAAAGAGCATGGATACCTTTACTGGGAAATGTTTTTTTTTGATTGATTAAATTGTTTATAGGGTACATTAGAAATATTTTTGTTCCAATTGTAAACTACCAGATGGTTAAGTTAACCAAAATATATTTGTTGGGGTCGGATATGTGGCAGATAAATTGACTCTATCATCAACATGCGCACAGTTGTCTTCACCTGAATAAAAAGGAAAGACCATAAAAACATCACGGAGTTGGGATAATAATTGGAATAGGGTGCATCAAATTAAGTGCATCAAAGGAAAAAGAATATAACCAAAGTCAGCTGAAGCCAACAGCTCACCAAGAACCAAACAGAAAAATACAATAAGACTAGGGTAAGCTTTGAAATAGATTTTATGTGAACTTGAGGATTATTTCAAAGGTTTATAACTTGAGTGCTAACGTTACTTCATGCAGGACAGAAAACCCATAAAGAGCGGGTCACTAGAGCAGTGAGTCTGTTAAAAGCAGGTACAGTTAAACCAGCTTTAGCAACCCACTGCAGCAGCAGCATAAAAGTAGGACTAGCCCACAGAGACATGTGCTTTTGGGACTTTCACAGGCAGAGTGTTACATGACAGGAATTAGACGAAGATGGAGTTTATGAAGAACAAACCTGGGGAAATTTGTTTCAAGATTAAATAGAATTCCTCTAGAAACTATAGAATTCCACAAGCTGCAATTTGATACAGAGAAAGCTAAGCAGTTACGTTAAAAAGAAATGTCTAGCATTCTTGTCTACTCAGCATAACATGCAAGTATTGCAATCATTCACAAAACTCATCAATAAACACATTCTGGGTGCTTGTCATCTATATTGTGCCCTAATATAGTTGGACCATGTTCTTACACCTGAAAACACCCCCAAAACATAATGACATTTAATGATGGCATTCTTTGGATTAGGCCCCTAGCTTTGATTCATATATTTAGTTCTATTTTATCTGTTGATCTTTGCGCATTTGCCCTTTTTGCATCCATTTACAGTAAAATGTACAGTTTACATAAAAATATTGTTTAATGTGATTTCTTGAATTTAGCAAACAGAATATTTTCAGTTAATTCAGACAGGAAGACGCAGTAATAAAAGAAACATGAGATAAGTTGTTTTTAGCTGGATTTTGTCAAGACATAATGTGATATTTACCAGTATCATTAAATTTGTGGTGAGATTGACTACTTGAGATTAAGAGGATTTCAACAGAGGAGCTGTGCAATCTCACCAGATAACGTGATTAAGGATAGTATTAAAAGGGGCATCTGGAGAAACAGAGGCAGCACATAAACATCACACCAATATCAATACCAGATTCTTTGGCTTATACCATGTTCTTAATTTAAACCTAGAGGCAGTGTTAATGTTATACTTGCTTTTAAATCTAAATTAGCACTTCCAGAAATGTATTACTGAGCAGACTGTATTTTAAACCATCTGCAGCATAATTAAACTGGTTTAAAGGTACAATGGCCCACTGAAAATAGTTAACTTGTTAAAAACAACAATTAACATTTACGTATAAATGTTAAATCCTGTCATTAACATTTAGCGACAAGAACAGATTAAGTCATCTCCGTGTTTTCAATCCAGTGCACCTAAGACTAGGTTGTAATTATGATTAAATTATAGCAATATGGCATGCATGTGATTGGTCATCTTATGAGTCAAATAGTGAAATCACAGGAGGAAAGGTCTTATTGACATAATAGAAAACTATAAAGTCTTTGCTGGAAGCATCCAATGTTTGTTAACTTACTTTGGCAGTTATTGATTACCCGATTTTCCATTTTTATTCACAGTCTTTTAGGGATTTCCAGGCTTTGTGTTAAACAAAGAACGACATTTCTAATTCTACAGCCTACTGTTTAGACTTCTGCTCCTGTCTGCTGTAGACATGACACACTGCTGCTTGATGATTTATTGAAGGGAACAAGACCATTCCTTTCCCTCAACTCGTACAAGAAGGGGCAGTAATAATCCATTAACCTTTGTGAACCTTTAGAACCAGACTTTAAAAGTGCCCATGGTTGGACTGGCCTATAATTTAAATTTTAGAGGTTTTAAAGTGCCCTGCCCTGCTTTTCTTTAGCTGCAATGAACTATTGAGCCAACCATGGGAAACATAATGATGCAATTTCTTCAAGAAATAAAGGGATCTATGGGCAGAACAGAGAGCATCAAACTTTTCAGAAGACTGAATTTAGAATCTATTACAGCAAATCTGCAAAGAATGACAACCTCATTTTTTCAATTAGACATGATACTAAATGGCTGGGTCAATTTTTCTTTGAAAGTTTCTGCTATTCATTATTGACTCAGGCTCAGGTAGATTTTCAGTTGCAAACTTTGAAATTAAGTAGTTGTATCCTCACACTCACTATTCTGTCTCACACACATTATTCTATCTTTATTGCATTGCAAAGGCATACAAATATACATGGTTCTGAGTAAATAATGTACTTGCAGTGGCTTTCTACACATCTGATCCTACAGCAAACGCAATTGTCCAAACAGGTTCTGGCCATTATTCAGATAGGTACTAGGTAAACTGTGAAACACTGCACAGATAATGTAAATACACACAGTTGTAAGATGTACTCAAGTAATAAGAATGAGCATTTGATTAAGAAAATGTTCAAAAAGACATGCCATTTCGAAGTATTTTTTTTCAGATAAACCATGCATGTGTGCTTGTGTCTGAATGTAAAAACAGATTAAAAAACTTAAGGTAAGTCTTGGGCCTAACAAAGTACAAAAAGACTGCAAACTCACTATGTTCACTATGGTTGTTTCTTCCTCTTTCTTGCTAGTGGCAAAACAGTTAGTTAGCATAATCAGAGGGTGTTGCTCTTTTGGACTTTACAGCCTTCTGCTTGAGGGCCTCTGTTGATCTCCACTACAGACCCTGACTACAGCCTTTGTGCATTGTTTTAGGCCCTCAGCTGGGTCAAAGGAATATCTCTCAGAACCATTCTAGGTCTACATGAATAATTCACTTTCACAGATGCAAGGCAGCTGCTTCACAAACTGTTCATGCACAGCGGGATGCAACACTGGGAGCTTCAGCAGCTCTTTGGTGGTTAAAAGAGATCAAATGCCACCGTGTGTGAGCTGTCCAACCAGCACACGTCCCCATATGCGGACAAAACAAGATGGCAGTCTATAAGCTCTACACCCTTGCTGGCTCCTTTGCATCTGATAGTTTTTAAATGTTTTGCCATAAACAGTTGTTGTTACACAAATAATTAACAAGTTAAGGATTTAGTTCTTAATTTAAAACCTGATTTCAGTACAACATGACATAAAAGTTTGTGGAAAACATAAAAAGTTACCAAAATACACAGAAACTCTTATTCTAGCACTTGAAGAAAACTTCTAATGATAAAAAGTCCATCTGTGCTGATATTCTGTGGCAATCCCAAGAAGCAAGGCAATAATATTGAAGTTTAATTTGTTTTTCGAATATCAAAAGACAAATAAGATATATTCTGCTATATTCCGGTCAAAATACTCAAATTATTTTTACTATGTGACTGAGAAAGAAAGAAAGGAAAGAAAGAAAGAAAGAAAGAAGCTCAGTAAATGGACAAAAGTTGCAGAGTGGTCCCTTACAAAAGCTACCAAACAAACCATGATAGCCCTTCACAAAGCTAGCATCAGCATCCAACAGAGTGCGAGCTTGATTTTTTTCCCCTGCTGTTTATGAATCACAACTTAATTTTATGCCCTTTAGAAATGAGGTGGCACTACAGAGTTTTTGACGTACTTGTCTAATAAAGTTTCAATGAATTCCTTTGTACAACACAAATGGTTAGCAGTAACAGCTGTTCAATCAGTCTATCTGTCCATCTACCTACACACCGGTCTCTCTATGCCTTCAGCCACCACGGAGGCATTTATCAGGCAGCATGACTGCAGTTTAGCTTTGTCTTTGATGTTCTGTGCTCAGCGACTCGGAGAAAGGCACAGACTCTCTCTTGCACCCCTGGGAAATGCACAACTGCAGCCAACAAAACAGAAAAAACGTTCCAGGCAAAAGGCTGAGATTCAGTCAAGGTACATTTCCTTTTCCACACTCTGCTCCGAGCATTGCATAGGCCTGAAGGTACTTCTTTAAAAGTGATGTTAACAACTGACCGAGCCCACAAAGTTTAAAATGGCACAAAACTCTATAGTTTGCCTGCCTCCTACCCCCCATACGGATTATCCTCTCAGAACTGTGAAAAATGTAAAACATCATTGATAGTGAAATAAATAAACATGAAATTCAGCCTTTTGGGACCAAAGAGACCACAGGAAAATTAGGAAACATTATTTGTTTCATAAAATCTTTGAACTTTAAATATTAGGGAAATTAAAAAACAAATAACCACATGTAATCAGCATAAAAACATCCAAGCCAGGAGTTTATTTGCTATTCTGTTTCTGTTTCCTGCTGCGAGTCTGGTTTAGGTTACATAAATGATTACTCTGATGAAGCAAATCTAGTTATTCGTATCTTTATATCATATATTTGCTCGCATATATTCTTTATGTTAATATACAAACACCTTTGAACATCCATCCTAATTTCTATTTCAAAGGTTGAATATTCTACTTGTGTAAACATTTTAAGTAAGTATTACATTTGCCCATGTTGTAGCGCAACCACCTGTGCTTGAACACCAGTAAGATGAAGGAGATGGTGATCGACTTCAGGAGAAGGACACCACCTCACTCACTAGTGAACATCCAGGGGGAGGACATTGAGTCAGTGGATAGTTTTAGGTACCTCGGTGTTCACCTCAACAATAAACCTGACTGGTCCTATAACACCAACGCCCTGTACAAGAAGGGCCAGAGTCGCCTCAACCTTCTGAGGAAAATGAGGTCCTTTGGAGTGTGCAGACCTTTGCTCAGAACGTTTTATGACTCTGTGGTAGCCTCTGCTATCCTCTGTTGTCTGCTGGGCCCCAGGCAGCAAAGAGCAGGACATTTTGCACATTTACCTTGTTCTTCTTTGATTGCACATTTCATAACTGGCTGCGCCCTATTTGTGTGTTACCAAGAGCTGATGTAACAAGTGAATTTCTCCATTGTTAAATCAATACATTTTATCTTATCTTATCTTAAAGGTTCAGCTTACAGAAAACATTTTTTTATTCATATGTTCATTTGCTGCACGGTGGCGCAGTTGGTAGCACTGTTGCCTTGCAGCAAGAAGGTCCTTGGTTCGATTCCCGTCTGGGGGTCTTTCTGCATGGAGTTTGCATGTTCTCCCCGTGCATGCGTGGGTTCTCACCGGGTACTCCGGCTTCCTCCCACAGTCCAAAGACATGCCTGTTAGGTTAATTGGTCTCTCTAAATTGCCTTTAGGTGTATGAATGAGTGTGTGCGTAGTTGTCTGTGTGTTGCCCTGCGACGGACTGGTGACCTGTCCAGGGTGAACCCTGCCTCTCGCCCATAGACTGCTGGAGATAGGCACCAGCTTCCCTGCGACCCACCATGGAATAAGCGGTAGAAAATGACTGACTGACTGATATTCATTTGCCTTCAGACTAAAACATTTTTATTATTGCACATAAATATTCCCTGCAATAATTTCCCAATATATTTTTGCATTCTCAGTCTGATTCATATAAAAGTGCTCACTTCAGTGCAGGAAATTGGCTTATATTACACAGATAGATGAGGTGTTCATGGTATACTCAGAGAGAAATTGTGTGAATATGTCCCACTCAATAAAATACCAAATATGTTAAAAAGTACTCATATTTGTCCAAAATTGCTTAATAAAAGGCATGCATTGAGTACAAAATACTGACTTTGCCTTATTTATGTGACCCCCAGCACTTTTACACTAAATGCACCCAAGTGAGTCTGGGTCACAATAAAGCAAATCAAGATTGGAATAATAAATTTATTAGACAAATAAATTGCTGCCAGATTTTAAATGACTTTAGTTATTTGGTTTACAGTGGTGACTGAACTCCCTGAACTCAAAGCAGTTGCAAACGAAACGTGTTTCATTAAGATACAACGTGATAGTGTAACAAGGGCACTACATTATTGTGAAGGCAAAGACAAGGAATGTAAGAAAGTTTTCTGAATAATTTACAAACAAAAATGTGGAAAGTGCTGTGTGCATGTTTATTTAGCACCCCTGGGTCAATACTTTGAAGAACCATAACTTACTACAATTGCAACTGCAAGTCCTTTGCGCGTATGTGTCTACCATCTTTGCACATGTAGAGTGAAGCTTTTCCCAGTCAAATAGCTCAAGCTCATCCAGACTGGATACAGGGGGTCAGATAACAGGTACTAGAATCCCACACTAACTTAGGTCGGGATATTGACAGGTTTATTGTAACAGATGAATATGATTTGATTTGATCTAATCTATTCTCTTTTATTGTAGCACTGGCTGTATTTTTAGGGTTGTCCTGCAGGGTTGTCCTGCCCCAGTCTGTCTTTTGCAGTCTCTAATACAACCTTCTAAACAACCCTTTATTTAGCTTCCTTGTCCCTGCTGAAGAAAAGCATTCCCACACCATAATGCTTCTACCACCATGTTTCAAGGTTGGAATAGTTTGCAAACAGGAATTCAAGTAACTTTCTTTCAATAATTGCTCTATTTAGATCACTCTTGCATGAGGCACAAATTTGTGCATTGCACAACATATAGGTTTCCCATCAACAGACACTCCCACCAATGCTGTGAATCTCTGCAGCTCCTCCAGAGTTACTTTGGGTTTCTTGGTTGCTTCTCTAAATAGTGCTCTCCTTACCCGGCCTGTCAGTCTGTCAGTGTAGGTAGACGGGCATGTCTTGGTAAGTTTGGAGTTGTGTCATACTCTTTCCATTTTCAGATGAACGATTGAACAAAGCTGTGTGAGATTTCCAAAGCTTGGGAATTTTGTTATATAATCTAAGCCTGCTTTCAACTTCCCTAAAACATTTTCTCTGACCTATCTGCTGTGTTCTGCAGTCTTCTTGATGCTGTTCGTTCACTGATGTTCTCTAACTAATCTCTACAACTTTCACGGAAAATACTAAGATTAAAGTACACATAGGTGGCCTCTACTATCTAACTATCTAACCTTCTGAGGGAAAATAGTTGTTTTAAAATTTTTTTAGAGTACCAGAGCATAGGTTGCTAATTGTTAAGCCAACACTTTTCAGATTTTATTGGTAGAAAAATTTGAAACCATGTATCATATTTTCTTTCTACTTTACAATTATGTGCTAATTTGCGTTTGTCGTGTTAAACTCCAGAAAAACACTTTGACGTGTGTAGCTATAATGTGACTAAATGTGCAAAGGTTCAAGGGGTCTAAAACCTTTTGGAAGGCTCTGTAACAGAAAGGTATCATTTGACACCACTTACGTCCAGCTATTTCATTTATTAAATGTAGAGATTGTAATGTTGATCTTAATAAAGTGTGAGAATGTAGAATTCTTGTTTAGTTCAATTCAGCGTGCGTGTCCTATCTTGTGTTACACCATTGCTGATATAGTTTTCTTTGTACTTACAGATGTATTTTAAGAACAGTCTGTAGAGACATACCCTTTCATAAACTTGGTCTGGTAAAGTGTTGCAACACTTCAAGCAGGGTTTTTAACCTGCGCTTTACTTTCAGCTAGATGATATTAAAAATCCCTCACCTTCTCTTCTGTTGACTTTGGCAAAACCAGGTCCATGACTGCTTGACAGCTGGGAGGAGCTTCTGAAGGATGATGGTGGCAGATTGTACACTAGTGGGTTGTCACACACCTCTGTTAGCCAGACACACAACAGAAAAGACAAAAATCAGTATATAGCATTAAAAGTCATTTCATGAGACTTACAGGTCAGACTGAAATGCTACTGTTTAAAATTACAATTCTACTGTTGAAGAGCTGATGCTGAAGTAAGTTTTCTCCTATTTGAAATGTTAAACTTGAAATATTAGGCAACTGCAGGAATAAGACAGCTTGGTTTTAGTGGGAGAGGCGGAAAAAGTTGAGAACTTATTATGCCTCATACATTTTATAGATGAAAATGTCAAGTAGAAGAAATAGGGTTCAGAACAAAATGAATATGAATGAGTGACTTGTGAACATGAAGCGGCTGCAAATTCTTCACAGTTTCATTGAATAATAAGAGAAAAGTTTGAAATTACCACAAGTTACACTGACGTGCAAATAACTTGTAAAGCTTGTATTCTATATGTAAAAGAAATGTGGTGATGTTTAATATTTGAGTTTCTGAGAATATTCAGCTGAGACAAATGCTCATTGACAGATGCAAAAATTTAGGTGGAAGACACATCACTGTAGCATCTTGTTGCTTGTGCAACATTTTCCATCTGCAGGCAAGAACATGACAAACACAGGACATAATACGCATGTCATAAGAAACAGGATGAACAACATGAAGGATGAGGAAGGCAGACAAGCAGACATTTTAGAAGGGTCACACTTTAAGAAGATTAAAAGGCACCTTGTAAACATGTAAAACTGCTAGCTGTGGCAAACAGCTTGTCTCAGGGTTGATATGGAGTTGATGAGGTTTGGGACCCAAATGCAAGCTCACAAGCATCAGGTTAAATAGGAAAAAAGCTTTATCTTTGGTTGGACCTCATCTAATCCCACAAATAGCATGAACTGAGGTGGGAAATTGTTAATGCTCTGAAAGGTTCATACACAAAAACAAGAAATAACTAAGGAGAACTAACTTCCTAAATAATTAAGCGGTTGACTAAATAATGGTAGATGAAGAGAGTTAATGGTCGAAGAAACAAATACATTTACAATAATGCAAATGTTGTAATGCAACACTCCTGAAGTGTTGCTTTTGCTTACGGAAGGCTACAAGGCAGAAGTTGGAAGAATATTACCAATAATAAATTTGGTGGGAAGAATCTGGAGATGGAGAGATGGATGGTTACCTTGTCGGCAGTATAATCTGGGAAGCTACTTTGGTTAACCCTGGTTTAGAAAAATCTGAGCCAATAACCATAGTTCTCGATTTACTCATCTGTTTATGCTCCAGCAATACACAATGAATATGGATCATGACCAAAATAATGAGATCACAGATACAAGCAGTTGAAATGAGTTTCCTTTGTGGGGTGGCTGGACTCAGCAGTAAAAATAAGATGAAGAGCTCTGTCATGTAAAGGGAGCTCTATACCAAATGGAGTCATCTGAGGTGGTTTGGGCATCTGTTGGGACACACAGCCATGGTTACAACGTGAAAGGCCAGTACAGACTTTCCTAGAACTTTCAAAATAAATTGCATTAACCTACTTCCGGCACAGCCAGGAAACGGGGTAACTGTACATCCTACTCTCTTCCACACGGCCTCCAGAGGGACCGGATAGGGGAGGCAGCGCACTAATGTCTCTTTGCTGGCAAAAAGACATAAACTCTTCAAGCTGGATCCAAGGGTGTTATAAGATCACGTGATCATATGCACAAGTACAGATGAATTACTGTTGAAAGAATCCGTTATTCATTAATAAAGGGAGATTAAGGTATAAGCATTGCTTTACTTTCTCTCTGAGGCCTGCAGAAGCAAACTGTGTTCCAGAGTTCCCTGCAGAGATGCTGTCTCTACGAAGCCAAGTGGAGCGGTTTTTCCCCGGTCTGAAAGAACGACAACAAGAGCCGCATCCCGTGGTGACGTGCAGTGTGGTCAGCGGACAGAACGAGTTGCCCAGCCACTGCTCCGGAGGTTAGCTGGAAGCTAACCCTTTGTTCACAGAGCGGCCGCACCTTCACCCTCCCCCCACCCCCCCAGCTATGTAGGTTAGCTGAACCGTTTGTTGACTGTGAACGTTTCTTCAAACTTCATCGTCGCCTGGACAACCCCTCAACACGTTCATAAGAGGTTAGGTTTGGGCAGAATAATATAGAAGTGATTCGGATTGAAATGATCTAAACGTTTTTAATTTTATGAAGTTTGGTTTTGTTTGGGTTGAACTCAGCTATCTTAGTGCTAGCAGGCTATCTGCAGCACTCATGTTCAGTTTTGTGTTCTTTGTTTGTGTGTTTTAAAGTTAAGACAAACTTTACTTGAAGGGTGATTTTAAACACAGAAGATCAGCCATAACGCGCCGTCCGCGCTCATGCATTTGAACCCTTTTATCAACGGTATTTTTAAAGGTGTGTGTTTGATTCTGGTGCTAAGCTATCAGCCTCCTTTGTTAGCTTCAACTGCTAACAGGTAAGAACACATGCTTGCTGCCAAATAATATTTAACAGAAAGGTTGTTAGTTTTCAAGCTAGTGAATAATAGTCCCTAAACATTATTTTACTAAATCTGATAACTAAGTAAACACCATTAAGCCCATTTCTCCAGAAAGATTTGGCTCTTTTCCAAAATATTCCCTTAAAAATATTTCTTTAAATATTATTTTAATAAATAAAGGCAGCTAATGAAACCCCGTTGAGAATAAGTCATCCAGAAGGTTGGTTTTATTCAGCAGATCATTCTTAAAACATTATTTTATTAAAATAATATCTGATCTTGCATTGTGATTGGTTGTCTAAAGGTACGCTGATTATTGCCTAAGTTCGTTCCAAGACTAACTTAACTTCAATTCCAGATTCTTCAAGATCATGCTTGGTTCTCAAACATATATATTACATGGTAATGTTGCATCACTCTTTTGGTCATGATTTTAATCATCTTTAATCAACTTGTTTATATTGTACATAGCCCATTAGTCTTCCTTATTCTTTAATTCTGCTTGGTAGTTAGTTGGATTGTTTTAGCATAGTAAAGAGTTTGTTGATTGAAATATGTTTGACTTTGAGTTGACTTATTTTTGTTAATAAATTCTTGTATTTTAAGAAATTGTGTGAATTCATTCTATATGTGTGCAGAGTTTATGCTGCTCAATAATGTCAGAGCTCGTCTCACACCTTTCTATTCTGTCCTAATACCATTGCCTTACTGGGCTGGTATTCACAGGACAACCCTTAACAGACCGAAATATTATTTGATAAAATATTAATATTAAATAATATTCTCAGATTCATAATCACAACACATCTTACTAGAAAGCCTTCCATTATGCATCCCCGTTTACGTTTTCCAGGCATGTCCTGCTTGCAGGAAACTTCGGGGCTGACGAGCAACCCATGGGAGTGATTACAGTTGTGGTCAAAAGTTTTGAAACTAACAAAAATATTACTTTTTACAAATTTCACTCCTTTAGTTTTGCTGGATTCTTTATCAAATATCTCTATGGTAATACTGAAGTTCAGCATTAAACGTTTCATAAGTTGCAATGGCTTTTCCTGAGAAATGCATCAAAGCTCCTATCTGTTCTCAATGGGATAATAACCAGGGGCGTTGCCTGACCATGGACCCAAAATGTTAGTGTTTGATTTTTGAGCTTCTTTCTCACTTTTGCCATGTGACACAATGCTCCAGTATGTTGGGCGAAAAAACATTGTTAATAACTGAAATATCTTTTTGATCGTGGTTAAAGTTGTTCTTGGAGAATGTTTTAATCCAGTTCTTTATTTATAGCAATATTTTAAGCAAAAGTATGAGAGAACCCACTCACTAGGACAAAGTAAACCCAACACATGTCTCGGGATGCTTCAATGTCAGCATAAGCATGGACCTTGGCTTTACCGTTTCATAGTCAGAATCTGCTTTAATTGCCAAGTTTGTGCACACAATTTGACATAGTTCCACTTTGCTCTCCATTAGGACATTTTAAATATAAATATGATAAAAAGGAAATAAAAATACTAGTTTTTTGTTGTAAATGTGTATACTGTGTTTTTACAAGGAGAAAATTCAGAACCAATAACATGGGTGTCATCTGCAAACTTTAAGAGTTCACAGATGGGTCCGCTGAGGTGCTGTCATTTGTTTACAGACAGAAGAGTGGGGAGAGGACACACCACTGGGAGGAGCTGCTATGATGGTTCTTGTGCGAGTTACGCTGCTATGATGGTTCTTGTGCGAGTTGTGCTGCTATGATGGTTCTTGTGCGAGTTGCACTGCTGTGATGGTTCTTGTGCGAGTTATGCTGCTATGATGGTTCTTGTGCGAGTTGCGCTGCTATGATGGTTCTTGTGCGAGTTCTTGTGCGAGTTGCACTGCTATGATGGTTCTTGTGCGAGTTGTGCTGCTATGATGGTTCTTGTGCGAGTTGTGCTGCTATGATGGTTCTTGTGCGAGTTGCACTGCTATGATGGTTCTTGTGCGAGTTGTGCTGCTATGATGGTTCTTGTGCGAGTTGTGCTGCTATGATGGTTCTTGTGCGAGTTGCACTGCTATGATGGTTCTTGTGCGAGTTCTTGTGCGAGTTGCACTGCTATGATGGTTCTTGTGCGAGTTGTGCTGCTATGATGGTTCTTGTGCGAGTTGTGCTGCTATGATGGTTCTTGTGCGAGTTGCACTACTATGATGGTTCTTGTGCGAGTTCTTGTGCGAGTTGCACTGCTATGATGGTTCTTGTGCAAGTTACACTGCTATGATGGTTCTTGTGCGAGTTGTGCTGCTATGATGGTTCTTGTGCGAGTTGCACTGCTGTGATGGTTCTTGTGCGAGTTACGCTGCTATGATGGTTCTTGTGCGAGTTGTGCTGCTATGATGGTTCTTGTGCGAGTTGTGCTGCTATGATGGTTCTTGTGCGAGTTGTGCTGCTATGATGGTTCTTGTGCGAGTTGTGCTGCTATGATGGTTCTTGTGCGAGTTACGCTGCTATGATGGTTCTCGTGCGAGTTGTGCTGCTATGATGGTTCTTGTGCGAGTTGCACTGCTATGATGGTTTTTGTGCGAGTTCTTGTGCGAGTTGCACTGCTATGATGGTTCTTGTGCGAGTTACGCTGCTATGATGGTTCTTGTGCGAGTTGTGCTGCTATGATGGTTCTTGTGCGAGTTGCACTGCTGTGATGGTTCTTGTGCGAGTTCTTGTGCGAGTTACGCTGCTATGATGGTTCTCGTGCGAGTTGTGCTGCTATGATGGTTCTTGTGCGAGTTGCACTGCTATGATGGTTTTTGTGCGAGTTCTTGTGCGAGTTGCACTGCTATGATGGTTCTTGTGCGAGTTACGCTGCTATGATGGTTCTTGTGCGAGTTGTGCTGCTATGATGGTTCTTGTGCGAGTTGCACTGCTATGATGGTTCTTGTGCGAGTTCTTGTGCGAGTTGCACTGCTATGATGGTTCTTGTGCGAGTTCTTGTGCGAGTTGCACTGCCGTGATGGTTCTTGTGCAGGTTGGCCACATGTTTTTAGTAAAACGTTCTCATATTAGATAACCTGTAGTTATCTGAGTTTACCTGATGATAATAAAAAAATATATATGTGTTAATCAGTGTTTAGTAGTTATTGTAAATGAATTGTGTTGTTGCAAAGCAACAATTCTGGCCAGATGCAGGTTGGTAAAAACCTTAATGTAAAATAATGATAGAAACGTTTCCTGCTCATGTATCCAGTGCAACTTAAGGAATAATGGAATGAATTAATCAACTGTATAACCCTAAAGCTACTCATTATCTATTATGTATCAGTTGACACAAAAAGAATTATTAGCTTTTAAAAGGAGTAAAGCCATCTGCTGGAATGATGGTGTATTGCAGCTTTTTCACAACTTCCCCTTATGTTATTAGGCTGATTTAAATGGTCTGTTGCAATGGAAAAAAAAAAACGTATGAGATTCCCTGGGATTCCTATTACCCGGGTAAAGCAAATCTGGGGGTTTAAATCCCAGGGCTTTCGGAAAAGGGTCTACTGACTCCTGTAGTTGGTGAGGTTTTTCAGACCATTCCAAACTGATGTGGGGTCATCTGCTGAGAAGCTGTTTTTTTAGCTTTTCACTGTAGTTTCTCTTAGCTGCCCTGATCTCCTTGGTCAGTTTGTTCTTAACTTGATAATACAGGCCCCCAGTCTTCTTCTCTGAAGGATTCATGGGACCACAGTCTTCTGCAGGTCAATCCTGGTACTTGCTGCGAAATGTCAGAATGTTCTGGATGTCAGGGCAGCAAAGAAGTCTCCACCTCACTCATACTTGTCTGCAGTGGTGGCAGCTCAATTCAATAAATGATTGCTTTGGGTTCCATCTTAATTGAAACAATATCCTTGCCTGTGAACCGACACCATCATGGGTTTTCTTGAAGGTAAACATGGTTGACTACAGAGGAACGCTATTCAACTCTTATTTAAAGCAGCAATTCTGCTCTTCTTACTCAATCAAAATTGAATCACAACTTTAATGAGGTTTCATTCCATTTCATCACTCTTCATAGCAACCAACCCCTATGGCAAACATCCAGCATGAAAAAACTATAGCACCAAAGTTTGTGGAAAAAAATATTTCTGTCAGTGTCCAAACTTTTTGAGAGGACTATATATTTACCTTCTGGGTATGGAATACCTTGGAACCCCCAGAGTGAGTTAGAGGCTAGAAAGGGATGTCTGGGCCTCACACGTGGTGTGACAGTAGGAAAATGTATATTAAACCAGTAACTTAGTAGTTTCCATAAAATTCTGTGTTAGTTTTTCTAATCACAATAATTTGCTGACCACAAGGATAACACATACACCAGTGTCTGGTGTTGTTACAGTTTGAAATGCTTTCTTTGCAATCGTTTTCAGTGCATGAACGATTTCTTGCTGTGCTAAGCAAAGCACAGATTCACTGTGTAGCTCATAATGTTTGGTAGCCAAAGTTCAGCAAATGGCAATGTAGAAAACAGTCACAAGACCTTTATCCATGATGACACAAAGAGCAAGAAGGAGGAAAGGTTGATGATGCATAAATAAGAATTACCTGAACTGTATGGCATAAGTTTAGGATTGCAGATAACACACCCAACATTACTAGAAAATGTTTTAATGCCAATAACATTGCCATTTTCCACAGTTGATTGCTTATTTGGGAACAGTAACAATGTACAAAAGAAGAACTGAACTTTACTGTTGAAACTTGTGTTGTGCTTTATGGAGCTGTAGCTAAGTGAAGGTGAGATGAGGGGAGTTTGGTGAATGAGTGTCTCACACACACATGAAGAAAATCCACTGATGGGTGAAATGAAAAAAGGAGTTGCTGGAGTCACTGCATTACTTAAAGACAGAAAGCAGCAGCAATGAATATCCATATGAGGCACTGAGCCAAACTCCTTCACTTTTCTGCTCATATATTATTCGTTCTTCAATTATCACCAAGTGTCTTCCTCTTTTTTTCTCAAAGATATACAGTGAGCTATGACCTTACTGTTTTTAAACCATAACAATTTGCCTAGGGTCCCCTTTACCCCTATTTTGATTCAATAATAGATTATATTTTGGCCATATGACAATGCCATTCCTTGTTTTATAGGCTTTCAAACTGAAAAGACTGGTTGCATGAAGATACATGGTTTCTTCAGTGTAATTGCTTCCAACACTTATAAATTAATAGGCTGGAAATGGTTGTAGCACGAACTGTTAAAAAGGTCATAACTTATATTAACAGACAGCGATTAGAAGCGGTTCTAAGCCCCCCCTCCTGGCACCAGATATCATATAACCAGAAAAATAACTTAAGATTCACAAGATACAAGGTCAGGAAGGTAAAACAGATATAATGAAATATGGAGATTTCATTTTAATTAATTTTTTTACGGTTCAAATAAAACCTGGGGGTTTGCTGCATAGAGTCTTAATGCTCTCCACATGCATGTATGGGTTCAGTCCAGGTACCACCTCCTCCCACAGTCCAAAAATATGCATGTTAGTTTTATTAGTCTCGCACAAATTGCCCTTAGGGAATGAGTCCGTGTGTGCATAGTTGTTTGTCCTGTGTGTCTCTGTCACCATGTGATAAACTGACAACCTGCTGCTGACCATTCTTTTTGTGTCTTCCACTTGCAAAAACTTAATTAATGGCTATAAACACTATTGAACCTTTGCAGCTCATGGGTAAGTTTCTCTTTCCCAGAAAAATCAAACTTTCAATTTCACTTTTAATTTCTGTGGGTGAAAACAGTTACTTATTTTGTCAAATAAAACAAAATAAATCTCAGCTTTTCACATCCACCAGAATTTCTTGGTGTTTTTTTTTTTTTTACAGTAAATGCACATTAATAATAAAAAACACATTAAAGACAATAAAATACATTTATAGAAGAGTAGAAAAACTTCAGTAAAATATTTAAACATTTAGAGAACAAAACAACAAAATTACAAATAATTATGGCTTAGACATGATAACAGTGACCTTTGACCTTTTTAGGAAAGCCTTTAAATTGCAACCTGCTTATAAGCTGGTTTTGAAATCCACTAACTGCATGGTACTTTATTTCCTAAATAATAATTTAGCATTTAACATTTTTCAATACCATTTAAAAATTACAATCACAAATATACACAATTCACGAATGGTTTGAAGCTAACAGCTAAAGTTTCTATGCTGCTGTTTCAGAAACTGTTGGTGGAGTTGTGACCTTAGCAGAATGTGGGTAATTCTGGGGCTGATAGCAAGTTATCTGATATAATGACAGGGCCATTTGATTAATGGATCGCTTTTAAAAGAGGCAAACCTCTGCATCGGAACTGGCCTTGGGCAAACACAAACTACCCACAGGTCACAGAAGCAAATGGATGGCCTGCAGTTCTCTGTCACTTTTATCGCTAAAGTATTTGTCCCCGAATTAATAAATCCAGATTCATGACTGGTACCCCGAGCAGCTGCCACCTTTATGTAACCTTGATTTAATTGGAACCTTTTATGACTCAACTTCTACTGAACACATGACATAAAATGAAGGTAATTTATACCACACCAGGATGCATTGACCTCTGATTTGCTCTCTTAAAAATGTTCATCCTATGATGGAGCATGAGGAACAGGAAGGGTTCACATGCAAAATGTCTCCAACATTCAAATTAAATAATTTATTCAGAGGTTTATGTTCTCTCTATGCAAACCAGCAGCCTGTTGAAAAGTAATAAATTATGATGAGACAGAGTTGTTATGAAGCTGGGAGATAGGGCCAAATTGAAATCAACTTCTCTCCCAGCATGTTTTTTATCACCCAATTTTCTGTCAGGCTGGTTTCAGGTAAAGATGAAATTTGAAGCCTGCTGGAAAATAACAGCAGCTTAAAAGTTGCACATGCAGTCCCTAAAATTTAGGGACTGCATGTTTCTCCTATTTTAGCTTCCCTTCGTTAAATCCAGAATAGAATTAAAAATTCTCCTTCTCACATATAAAGCCCTTAATGATCTAGCTCCATCATACATCAGAGATCTGATTGTTCCATATGTTCCTAACAGAGCACTTCGTTCTCAGACTGCAGGTTTACTGGTGGTTCCTAGAGTCTCTAGAAGTAGAATGGGAGGCAGATCCTTTAGTTATCAGGCTCCTCTCCTGTGGAACCAACTCCCAGTTTTAGTCCGTGAGGCAGACACCCTGTCTACTTTTAAGGCTAGGCTTAAAACTTTCCTTTTTGATAAAGCTTATAGTTAGAGTGGCTTAGGTTATCAGGGAGGGAGCCTTTCTCCCTGTTGGTTGGAGTAAGGGGGAGTCCTCTGTAAACCGTCTCTCTCCCTGTCAGAAACAGTAAACAGAAACATTTAACTTCTGAAATCTTGGCTTTAAAGGAAGGAACGACCCAAGGCTGAGGCATGAGGATACAACACAGTTCATTCCATGGTTGCAACAGACAGGTCCAAAGGAGTGAGCAGCCAGATTACTAAAGCATCCATGGGTGTTGTTTGTGAGCATAAAGTTTTTCAATTATATAAAGACTTTCTTTTCTCTAACTGTCCTCTGTCAGAACAAAATACACTGGTCAAAAAATTAAACGAACACTTTGAAACTTTGCAACCTGATGATGTCGGATGGACCAAAATATGATGTCCCAGAAATGTTATATTGGATTTAGGTCAGGGAAATGTGCCTGCCAGTCAATGGTATCAATTCCTTCATCCTCCAGGAACTGCCTACATGCTCTTGGCACATGCACCAGGCGGAACCCAGGTCCCACTGCACCAGGAAAGGTTCTAACAATGGATGGATCTAAGGATTTCATCCAAATACCTAATGGCAGTCAGAGTGCCATTATTATTTCCTGTACAGGTCTGTTTGGCCCTTTAGAGTGAACCTGCTCTCATCTGTGAAAAGAACAGGGCTCCAGTGCTAAACCTGCCAATTCCGGTGTTCTCACGCAAATGCCAGTCGAGATCCACAGTGCCTGGCAGTGACCACAGGGTCTACTAGATGATGTTGGGCCCTGAGGCCACACTCATGAAGTCTGTTTCTAATGGTTTGGTCAGAGACATTTATGCCAATGACCCACTGGAGGTCACTTTGTAGGTCTGGGGTAGTACTCATCCTGTTCCTCCTTGCACAAAGGAGCAAAAACAAGTCCTGGTGATGGGTTAAGGATCTCCAACGGATCTCTCCTAGAGCAGTGTTTTTCAGCCCTAGTCCTCAAGGCACACTGCCCTGCATGTTTTTGAGGTTTCCTTGCTTTAACACATCTGATTCAGATTATTGCAGTTCAGCAAAAGTCTGTTAATCAGCCAGTTAGAGGAAATCAGGTGTGCTGAGCCAGGGAAACATCTAAAACATGTAAGGCAGTGTGTCTTGAGGACCAGGGTTGAAAAACACTGTCCTAGAGTTACTGCTGGTCTACTGGAATCTTCTCCATGCTCCTAAGACTGTGCTGGGAGACACAGCAAACCTTAAGGCAATGGCACATATTGATGTGCTATCCTGGTGGAGATGGACTGCCTGCAGCACCACTGTAGGTTCCAGGTATCGCCTCATGCTACCAATAGTGACGATGACTAATCTGCAAATCCGTTCCTGTTTTTGGGGCCATCTCATTGTTCCCCTTTAGTGCACCTGTTAGCAATTTCATTAAAACCAAAACAGCTGACACTGATGAACGTTTTTTTTTCCCTTTTTTGTTAACAAGTGAAATATATTGTTTGGTTCAATTCCATCACAATTTTGCAACCCTAACCTAACACTGGAGAAAAACTGCTTATCCGCGAAAGTTTTAATAGGTTCCAGCTAAAACAACCCAGGGTAAAACAGATATTATCATGTTCTTAGAAGCAGTAGTTGCAGGGTTATTAGCTAATATTTTCAGAGACTAAAAGTGGACTAAAAGTTAGAGAAACAATTTTGGGCTCAATCCTCTGCAAAACGTAAACATTTGTGGGAATGGGCAAGTATTGTGGACTAAGCTTGCTACTGTGAACGTAAAATGAATAAGAAGACATTTCATTCTGAGAAGGAGATGATGTTAAGTCTTTTATAGAGGAAGTAATTGCCATCTGTTGCAGTTTTGTCTGACAGGAGAGCAGCATGAAAAAATAATAAATTCACAAGCCTGTAAATGTCAGTGGTGACAACATAAATGCACTTGAGTCTGTGAAGAAGAGGAGGTCAGAGAAAAATATCTTTAACAGCCCACCCCAGCCCTCCTCATGACCAAAGACAGATGCAGTATAGATTATGTACCTAACAGACTTTCAAATTTCCAGATGCACATGTGATCAAGCAGCTAATGGAAGAAAGTGTTGGTGGGGATGTGACTAAAAATGAATTACGAAGATGGGCAGACACAAGAACTGAAGAAACTTTCCCTTCTTTTTGTACATATTTTCTATTCAAGAATTTTGTATTGCCTCTGAGGATTAATCTGCACAGGAGGCAGGTTCTGCTGAAGTCGATAAAAGATGTTAGTGATTTGCAATATAAACTGCAAAACTAAATAAAGTATTTCAAAAGCAATGAGATTTTTAAAGCCAGCCAATTGCTTGTTTTGGTCTTCATGTCTGAGTAGCAGAGGGAATTATAACCTAGGAAACACAATTTACCCATTTGATAACATTGTGGATCAATTTTAGCCCATAATATCCCCCCACTTTAAAAGCTGTTATCTCTCCCACACAATCAATAAAGCTGAGAAATCACAGTGCCTATCGATGGCTCTCTTCCCTGTCCTCCACCTAGATCCATCCATTGATTTCTACAATCGATTTCAGACCTGTCTCCATCTGACTGAAAACTTGTGAAAGCATTTTGATACAGTAATTATAGTACAGGGGCACAATCATCAGACCTCACTGAGCATTTCCAAGTGTGCAGGTCCTAAAACTTTTCATATAAAACCTTCCATATTGAAACAAAACAGCTCATATGCAAATTGACTCAATAACTGCATGGAGCTTGAGAACCAAGTGGTTTCCTTTAAAACAATTCCCGTCCTTTAAAATAAACTTCTACGGTATTTTCTGGAAGCTTATTTGACTATAAAACTGGAGCAAAAGAAGCAGAAGAATCCCCCTGTTGAATCAACATCTCCTCTGACAGACCCTCTCTGCTTTCGAAGAAAACATGGAATGTTTGAAAATGGAAATATAAAAGGCAAGTTGTGGGATTTGGTGTCTCTTAAAACTTGACATCCACCAGTCCGCAGAGAATGAGTGTTTAACAAGCCTCCACAGGGGTCAGATCAGATCAGAGCCGAGCCAAGTGAAATCCCTACATGCACAATGAAATTGCATGATTTATTAAGCTAAAAACCTTCTGAAACAGGTCACTAACAGATAAGAATTTCCCAAGGCTGCAGCTTGAAGTCCTTTCTTATCTTTAGAGTTGTGCAAAAATGTGTAATTCTAATTCATAAAAATATTGGTCGAACTAATTTGGCTATAGAGCCGAGATGAGATGTAGGTGGGGGCATTGAATGAGCAATGGGCATCTTCTTGCCCGTTTTCTTTCAGAATTCTAGGACAGAATTTTATACATCATTTGTCACGATGAAGTAAATTACTGGAATTTATTTTAATTACAAGGTTTATGTTTTAAGTATTCTAGCTGTTTCAGAAGAAGCAAAGAAATTGGAATATACTCAAAGTATTTTTTATTTTTTTTATTGTGTAATGTATTGTGTAATGCTTAATCACTTAAATGTCCTCTAATTAGCCAGCCAAACTTATATCTTCCAATGGTACGAGATATAAAGCCTCTGAACTGCCTGAAGAGAGGACCGAAAAAGTTCCGCCAACAAACACCAGCACAGAAGCGCAGAGAGCCGCTCACCTTCTCCATCTGTCCCGCATGAGCCAAGCAACACGGAGGCGACAAACGCAATAATCCCAACGAGTCTTTTACTCTCCAGAGACATTTTGAAACTGCTGAAGAGGGTAATTCCGCTTGTCAGGAGGGCAGCCGTTCCGTCCGTCACTCTCCTCCTGCGCCTCTGCTCCTCTCCAGCTCCGCTCCACTCCGGTGCGCCGCGCTGCAGCAGAGCTTATAACAGGCTGGCCAGCAGCCGGTGAGAAAGGATGATGATCGCACGCTGTTTCCCTTGTGTCAATAGAGCATGCAGGAGATGAAGGGGGGCTTTTATGAGGCTTTGGCAGGCCCGAGCCAAAAGCACAACCTTTCCTCCCGAGATTCGAGCGGAATTCAGACTTGCAGTCAGAGAAAGTCTTTAGTTTCGCTACTTGCACAGTGAGAGCATGAGGCTGCCATTACCTTTAACTCTTTAGGTAGCTGCCAACTGTGTAAATATGTATCTTCATTACTCCCTATATTGTAGATACATGATGGAGACATCAGGACTATGCAATGAAATGTATGGAATTATTTAGCAAACAATAAAATGTGAAATAACGCAAAACATCTCATATTTTAGATTCTTCAAAAGTATCCCCTTTTGCTTTGATTACTGCTTGCACATTTGGTATTGTGTTGATGAGTTTTATATATTATATATATATATTCTGAACTTTATCCTTAAAAACACATTTTCATGACACAAATTAATACTAACCTATTCTTCACATTCCTTTATACATTTCAACAAGTGTTGGTTATCCAGACTTCTCTATTTTCATGACTAATGGCACAAAGTTGTTGTTGTAGAAGGAAATGTAGAAAAAAGTGATACTTCAACACAGAAATGCCTTTAAACAGCCATTGTCAAACACAGTTACATTCGTGACAAGCTTTCAGCTGACATCAGAAGACTCAGTAAATACATTTTTAAAAATTATTTCAAATTTTTGGACAAAATTTGTCATCCTTTTCTTTGCACTTGTAAACATACTATAGCTGTAAAAAATATGCAAGCATGTTTAAACTGTGAATTTACTATGAATGTACGGCTGTGGCTTCAAACATGGAGCTTCATAAGCAAATTATCTGACATTACCCTAAAAGAGATTTAGGGAAGTTAATAATAAGTGTTTTCATCCAGTGCTAAAATAAGATTATTTTTAGAGGATTTTATTTTTGGAGTGTTCACTGGCCATTCTTGGGATGATATTAGGAAAACTCAACTGAACATCTTACACTTAAACTTAATATTAAAGTATTTTAACACCACCCAATACGTTATTATCCAGCAGAGAAAGCATTACAACGGCAGCAAAATAAAAACGGAAATATTAAAATAACAAATATTGTCATCTAGGTTTATCATCATTTTGGACAATGTCTCCCAGCATGAAGCTGTTGCAGAACTGATGACCTTAAATGACAGACTGCTGCATCCTAGGTGGACAAAGGGTCCATCCTCTCAGCAACTGTTAGAGTTTATATCCATCACCGCACCTAACAAACTCAAACTTACTACCTATTTACATCCCTGCTTTTATTTGCAGTTTTTTTTTTTTTTTGCTGTCCATGCACAAATATACATGCACATGTACATTTTTAATTTTTAAAGTATCATACTCAGTTGTACATTTCTTTTCATCTAAGTATACTATTTTAATAACTGCAGAGTATTTTTTCTGATGCTGTAAATGTGCCTTTACTGTACAGTCTCTTATTCTTTTGTTTTTATACTTTTTACCTTGATTTGAATCTGCACGCTTCGATTTGCCTTTCACTTTGCTGCTGGTACACCTAAATTTCCCCACTGAGGGACAATAAAGGATATTTCAATTCTATTCTATTTTGAATATTTTTCCTTAAAAATATTTTGTCAAAGAAGCAAAAGAAAAATGTTAATTTTAATCAGAGTAAAGACCTTACAGCTGCAGGAGATAGATAACCATTGCCTCTCTGCAGCTTTTAAACTCTGTTTCTGAATATTTATTCAAACCTTTGGTTAATGAATATTCAAGTGTGACTTACCTCATCATTTTTTTGTGGCATCGTGATATAAAGTCCCATATAGATTGTTTATCAGAAAGGTTCTTGTTGAGTTTATACACTCCAAACATTGCTGTGGTGATAAAAAGTTTTTTTTTTGCCCAGTCCTGGATCAAATAATTGATATAGTCCTGGTTCATTTAACATAACAGGGTTCAGTTATGGGTTTGACCCAGCCTACTGGGTTAGGGTTTTAATCCAAAACATTGCATTAAATGTCTAATGCTGAGGTGCCTTCTAAGTCTATTTTCTAATCTAACAAACTTTGTCACAATTTTTGACCCAATGCATCCTGCATTATCCTACAAATTTGTTTGAGCATGCACAAACTGATGAAGTGCAATTAAAGTGTACACACAAACTCTCTCTGTAACGGTGTGTTTTAGGCTGACTCACTCGTATCACTGTACTTTAACAAGAGTGAGTCAGCCTAAAAGGTCAAAAAATAGGCCCACTGGCAAGCCATAGTGTACAGCCACAGTGCAGCTAAAATTTTATTTGACAGAACCCTGGAGGACAGACAATTGGACTTCATTATCAAAGAAGAAAATCTCTATCATGGCATTTGGATATAATAATATGTGAGTTTTTGTATACCAACAGTGAATAATATGGTGAAACGTTGCCCGTTTGGCTGTGGATTCCCTGATATGAAGATGATAAATATGAAGATAGCATCAGTTAAGATGAAAAGTTGTTGCGTGCCCATGGAGCTGGTCCATCCCTATTCTCTGTTTCTGCCTCGTTGGCTGCTCCGTGATGGTACACATTCATTTTGGCATCTTCTGATGTCACGAATTTTGAACAAATAAGGATTTTACTATATTTGTGTAGCACAGTTGAAACTGGTGTATGAGTGTATTTTTAAACATCTTCCACATGGTATGGTACTCAATTACCATGTTTGAAACTCCACCAAATCTCACAAACCCACAAAGCAGGTTAATGGCTACACCGGTGCATGATATACAAATATCAATAACTGAGAAATATCTCAGAAAACAGAGAGCTAAGTACCCTACTGACCTCCAGGCTATGTGAAAACAGTGGTGAAATTTGTTTTATTCCCTCCTGAAGGTCACGAGTAGGCGTGTTAGTCCTTTAGCTCTGCTTCTGTTCATTTCCGAACCTTTGATCTTTGTGTGCTGTGCCTTCCTAAGGTTATGAATTGCTTGTGCTGTTTGAAGAGTTTCTTTTCAGAATAGGGTAACAAATGAAGTGTAAGTTTGTTCTTTACAGAGGGATAAAAAAGATTAAACTGGCATAGATCTCTGGATGAAAGGAATTGTCCTGTTTTCTGCAGTGATTATGCAAATTTAGGGTACTTGTTACAAAAAAGGCCCCTGACATACACAATGCTCAATAACTTCTCTGCAGTGCAAGTGCATTCAAAAATAAATCCTAAAAAGAGCAACGCTTGCACCTGAGCTCTTATGTAGGAAATTTTATTTAATCTTACAAGGCTCAGTACTCAACTGCAGAGGTAAATCTGTAGTCTGGGACTTTGTTTCACTTATGTGGTGTCCTTGTCTGAAGAAAAACAGAAACTGTACTTTTACAAAGTGTACATCCAGATTTTTAAAGTCAGTCAGTCATTTTCTACCACTTATTCCATAATGGGTCACAGGGGAGTTGGTGCCTATATCCAGCAGTCTATGGGCGAGAGGCGGGGTACACCCTGGACGGGTCGCCAGCCCATCACAGGGCAACACACAAACACTCATTCATACACCTAAGGGCAATTTAAAGAGACCAATTAACCTAACTGGCATGTCTTTGGACTGTGGGAGGAAGCCAGAGTACCCGGTGAGAACATGCAAACTCAATGCAGAAAGACCGAATACAGAATTGAACCCAGGACCTTCTTGCTGCAAGGCAACAGTGCTACCAACTACGCCCCCGTGCTGCCCAGATTTTTAAAGTTCACTGGTCATATCCCACAGGTATGAGTTACTAGTCATGCTAACATGACTATACATGCTACTGACAAAAAACAAAATTTCAAAATGACAATTTCTCGCTCAAATTCAGTTTCAGAAATAGAAACAGGAACCAAAAATAGTTTGAAGCTCATGTTCTGGTACAAAAAGCACACATCTAACAGAAACTACAGCAAATCTTTAACACATTTCTTTAAATATTAAAATCACCAACTGTGATTTTTTATTGCAGCTTCTCTGACACATCCTTATGGATTTATTTGGATTTGTCCTGTTTTTGGTCACACCTACGTGTTTAAAATCATCAAAAAAAAAGAAATGTTCAGACAAGAAGAACACAAGCTAATACAAAACACATGGAAATCATGAACTAGCTGCAACTAAAAATTTTTTGAAAAGTTGAGTACAATTTCACTAGCCACACCTAGGCTTGATAACTGACAGACCTGTAGAATCAGAAAATCACTTTAAAAGCACTTGTCTGACAACACGTAGTAGGAAACAAGATGTGAAAAAAGCAAGACATCATATCCCGAACTAAAGAAATGTATGAACAGATGAGAAACAAAGATAATAAAATCTATCAGCCTGGAAAACTGTTTTCATTGCTTTGTGGTTCCAGGGAACTACAGTAATATTGCCTATCCACAAATGGAGAAAACATGGAACACTGGTGAACCGTCCCAGGAATGGTCTCACTTCTTTTAGTTAGGGTGAGCATTCGTGATTCAACAGAAAGAACGAGACTGGGCAAGAACAGTCATTTATGACAAAGAAAATCTGGCCAAACAGTAGACCAGGCCCATCTCACAGAATTTCGGGAAAATGTTCCTTGGCCTGATGAGACAAAAATGTTATTTTTTGGAAGATGTGGGTCCCATCACATTTGCCATAAAACTAATACTGCATTTCTGAAAACATACATCAGTTTAAACGAAAATTCAATTAATTACTAATTACTCCTCCATGCGGCTCTGCTCCACCAATCAGCATCAAGTCCGCATTTCTCCCCGGCCAATCATCCTTCAAGGCTCCACTTTAAAAGATCTTCATCCATGGAACCCTCCGTTCTTCAACTTTGACCCTCCTCCACCCCATCTCCACCATCTGGCTTCTAAACTCCTTCCAAATCTCCTCAGGCCTCCACTCCACCACCAGGATCGGATCCCAGGGGGGGAAGACATCTTTAATTCTAACCCTAAGATGTTCATTTAAGCACATGTCATTCTAAGCATCCACATCTTCCACTGCGGTCCGAGCACCAAAGAAATAAACCTGGATGATTTGCCATAATAGGCTTTTATTCATATAACAAAATTTAAATCTATTTGTAATTTTTTTTAACTACATGCTACTTTCTGCTTGTCTATCACATAAAATTTCAAATGAAGCACATTTAAATTTGAAAGTGAACCATGAAAAAAGGGGAATATTCAAGCAATATAAATATTTCTGCACTACACTGTAGGAGTCCTATAATATGTTTTTAGTCTTGGTCGAACGAGTCTTATCTATATGATTACAGCAACACAACAGCAGTACAGAATTTTAGATTTTTAGCATTTGAGCAGCTCATTTCTGGTTTTGCTTTTATGTTAAGGATTGTTCCTCACAAATGAAAACATTTAATCTCTTTAAAATGACACTTTTTTCTGTAATGTGGAGGAGTTTACATAAAATGCACTGGGGACATGATTGGTCTCACTCCATCTATGAAATAGGCATAATGTGAGCAAACTACAATGATTTACATATCATTTGCATATGCATGACTATACAGGTGCAGAGAGGCTTATTTTGGCATAAATCTACTCCGCATGGCTCTATTTCCCTGCAGTACTGTAGCCCTCAAATGAACACTAACAAGACCTCAGTGCTAAGCCAGAATGAGCTGTGTGTCGGCTGGTTCATTTCCCCACTGATACAGTGTACTGCCAACAACGATGAAGCTGCTGCGTGATCATATTTAACAACGCATGTAGGGTAAGGGATGATAGCTGGCAGCCAAAATGAAAGGAGGCACTTGTTCATTTGCAGTATGGTGACAAAACAATGACACTGAGGTGCTAAATAAGAAAAATATCCGCAATGAAATACACCAGGTAATACTAACCCTGGTGGACAGCAGAGTGTAGGAGTGACAGCGGGTTATTCCCCTTGGCACACACAAACCTAACTACAACTAATTCTCAGTGTACCAACAATTGGCAGCAGAAAGAGGAATTAGTAGACTATAATAAGGATAAGTTTGACTGTCCAAAAACAGAAACAGCAGGACGTGCACATCTAAAGTAACCATAAAGTGTTTCAAATTTTGTTGAGTTCTTCTTTTTCTCTTTTCTAAACTTTAATTAAATTTATGTCCGGTAGAACTCCTAATTATGCGCAAAGAACCTGTCTTTCAAATTTCAGAGAAAGAGAAATGGACAACGATATGTTTTTAAATGAAGTACAATTTTCATCAGCTCATATTTCAAATGTTTAGTTCCAGCTGAGGTTTCTGTCAACTAGAGTTAGTTCCTAAATATGGAATTAGAGCTTGATGATTAAGAGAAAGAATTTCCCCTTGAGATTGGTTTTTAATGGATAGGAAACTGATTCATTTTATTTCATGAGATTGAGGAGAAATTTTCATTACATACAAATGTTTTTACTTTGGTTATTTATAGCTACACTGGCCAGCTGTGGCTCTACAATAGCATAAACGTAATGTGGGTGATGGGTGGAGCTCTTTAATATTCAATCCATGACTGTCTGAGTTTTGGCACTATTTACAGCTAATTGAAATTTTTCAAGTAAAGGCTCTGACGTCACCTGGG
Organism: Girardinichthys multiradiatus; assembly: GCF_021462225.1. Classification (NCBI taxonomy): domain Eukaryota; kingdom Metazoa; phylum Chordata; class Actinopteri; order Cyprinodontiformes; family Goodeidae; genus Girardinichthys; species Girardinichthys multiradiatus. The sequence goes on from NC_061802.1 coordinate 5,775,402, forward strand.
ATTATAAAACCCGCAGAAAATAAACTTTTGTTGGCCTTTCCTGCATGTCTCACGAGACGACGCAACGGAGGCGCATATCTGGAGAGACAAAAGCTCGCAGGCGAACTTTTCCTCCACACGGCCATTCCCGGAAGAGCTTGAAAGCTGTAAATCTGTCTGATACAAGATCAGAAGATTCATTTACCGATTGAAGACCCCGCCGACAGTCCGGCGCAGATGGAAACCCACAGAGGTTTTATTTCCAAGGAGATGAGTTTTCCTCTTTGCTGATTCCGTTGACTGCAAGGTTCTTCATATTCTCCCCGTTTTGGACAGATGAGAAGTTTACTGTTTTTTTTGGGGGGGGGGTTTGTTGATCACGGACGCGCTGGATGGGTCAGGTTCTTCTTCAGACCTGACCCATTCTCAACTGTTGGAGAGAAAAAATCATCGTCAAATTTCATTCTTTTTTTTGTATTAAATTAAATAGGTGCATTTAGAAGTCTGGGCAGGATGTGGCATAGTTAAGGTGATTTAGAATCACCAGCAGTTAATCCAAGGTATCAACTTGTTGCATGCAATACTGATTGAAGTGTTTTATGCTGAGCTGTGTTTTGAGCGCTGCTGAATCGTTCGTGTTCATGTTTTTGTCCGGCTGATCCCAAATCAACCAGGAGTTAGAAGTTGGACTTTTAAAAGCTTTTCATTCAAAACAACTGCGGTCTGGGCCTCGCCTGACCATTCCTTTGTTCCAGTTTTATTACTGGAGTTTTTCCACTGAGTTCCCGCCTCAGAGTTTTATGACCCTTTGTTCAAGATTTGGGGCAATCAGCTGTTAGTAGCTAAGAGCGCGGCCTCACTGTTCTACCAGCAGCTCGCCGCCATCGAGACGTATCAGCACACCAGGAGGGCTTCTCTTTCCAAGTTAACCCAAATTGCACATTTTGTCCATAAAACTGCAGGTTTGATCTTCATAGACACTCAATGTGCATACACTTTATTTTATTATTATTGTTAGGTAGTCATTTTTATCCCCTTTGTGTAGAATAGTGCTTGTTAGTTAGGTGAAGGTTATGAAATCAGAATAGCGAGGTGCATCAGGGCTGTTGATTTAATGAATGTTCACATAGAAAAAGAGAAAGCGTTTGTGTTCATTTCGTGCAAGAGTGATTTATCTGTCAAAATAAACAGTGACATTTAGTGGTTTTGGTTAATAATTATAAATCAGATAACTGATTGTAATTATTAAGGGCTTTGAGCCCATAATCACCACACCAGAGGACATCTCTGATTTCTATTCGTAAGTAATGATTTTTGGTTAAGAAATTATTTTTCTGAATTATGATTTTTAATTATATTTTTTTATAAATATGACTTAATTAATAATAATAACCTTTACATATGTTAGGCCACCTTGTCCTTTTAAATTAAATGAGAAGAGAATTAGGTAGCTGTTTCTGACAGAATCTGCTGTTTGTATTCATTGATTTCTCACCTGCTGTTAGTCACAATAGGCTGATAATACAAAAAAAAAGTCTCTGTGGAGTCTGTCACAATTATTCTCTCATTTATACAGACAACTGCTCCCCTTTATATTGAAATGTATTTGCCTATTAATATGTAAAGATATTCACATGACCATGCTCCCTGATGTAAAGGCAACACAAACACAAACAAAAGAAAAACAATTTTCTCATCGAAACAATGCTTCTGTTTATCTTTCGATTGGTAGCCATTAATCCATGGACAGGAAATCCAGTAATGCCATCTCCCAGCAGGACAACAAACTTGTTGATTCTATGTTGGTTTTTATCCCATATTTGTCTTTGTCTTTAACATTTGCAACTTCCACACGTTATGGTAAACCAGTTTACTAATTCACCTTTAAAAGTATTTGTCAGATTCCTACCATTGGTCTGAAAAGTATAAAAATTATGAATATTATATCTAATAATAACATAACATCTTAAGTCTAGAAATGTGTTACATAATAAATAAGCAATCGGATATCTTAAATAATGAATAATGCCCATTGACTTCCAAAAAACAAAAGACAGTCTAGTTTACCTTTTTGTAAAACGGTTTGTTTTCTTGTCTACACTGATATTAGTTTTTCTTTGCAGATTGCTTTTGACGTTACTGAAAGGAACTGTCTAGATGGATCTCCATTGATTAATTGTCTTATTGAAACCTTACTAAAATGAAACCTTATTAAAATATCTGTTTACATACAGCTGAATAGAGAGAGAAGAAAGCAAAAAGATGAGTTTTAAGGTTGCTGTTTTTTTTTTCATAGGGTTTTAAAAAAGGGAAATAATTTTGTTTCACTGCAATTAAGAGGAAAACACAAGCAGGGGCTGCAGTTTTCAATTATGATGAACCAGGATATTTTTTCAGTGATGCATATGTTCATTTGTTAAGTAGTTGCCAATAGGAGGAATAAAGGTCAAGCGCACAGGGTTTGAATTCTGGACTGGGCTCTTTCAACATGGAGTTTGCATGTTTTTGTTGTTCATGTGTGGGTTCTCTCCAGCTACTCCGGCATCCTCATGACTGCAAGGTTAATTGGTCCCTCTGAAATTGCCCTTAGGTATGAGGGTGCATGGTTGTCTGACCTGTTTGTTTCCGTGTTGCCTTAACTGGCGACCTGTGTGCTCTGTCTCTCACCCAATGACCGCTGGAGGTAGCCACTAACCCTCATGTGACCCTGCAAGGATAAGTAGGTGTGGACGATGGATGGCTGGATAAATAGAGGGTCTGGTTTTAGATTTTACATTATCATTTCACATATCAATATTGAGTAAAAGAGAAAAAAAGGAGCACCGAACATTTAACTCAAATTTTCAACAGTTCTGTGTCTGCTGAGTCACATTCTGAATATTGATAGAAAATGAGGTTATTTCCCCTTCAGTGTCCTTTATGCTTGAGTTCATCTGATATGAAATGATTAAATTCCATATTGGAGCTTATAATGGTGACCGTGCCTGTCATCACAATTGGACTTGCCTGTGGGCAAACATCAGGTGTGTTGGTGTGAGTGTGGATAACTTCCACTGAAAAAGAGAATATGCCTCATGAAAGCTTCTGCATATCAGCTGTTATTGTACTGTGAAGATAGCTTTAAATAATTTCCCCACAGATTATGCAGCTAATGAAGAAGTAGGATATCAGACAGCTATCCAGCAATATCCCTAATATGATTTTTTTAATTTGTTGCTTATATTGTATGGAGAGCCTCTATGAACATATATTTTTTAACACCTGCCACAGAGACTGAATTTTCTTTGGGTGTAGACTTCTACTGAGGCGTTTTCCCACATGATTAGTCCTTGATCTAATCTAGTGCATTGTTGCTCTGGTTCAATATTAAAGGTTGTTCTCCTGCTCCATGAGATTCCATGAGATGTTTACAAGCTTGGAATGTTGTTTTATAAGATAACCCTGCTTCAAACTTCTCCACAACTTTCTCCCTGGCCTGTCTGCTGTCTTACATGTTCATCATGATGCTCTTTGTCCACTAATGTTCTCTAACAAACCTCCAAGTCCTTCACAGAACACCTGGGTTTATTACTGAAATTTAATTTAAACAGTAGATTTTATTCAATGGTATTAAAGTAAGCAGGTCTTAATTTATTTTCTATGACATTTTTGATTTCTTTTTTTTTTTTCATTCTAAAACCATGTATCCTTCTTACTTCCACTTTAAAGCTATTTGCTTTGTGTTGTACTGTCACATAAAATTCCAATAAAATACAATAACTTGTGGTTGCAACGGGACAAAATGTGGTAAAGTTCAAGGAGCATGAACACTAAATCAATTGGCAATGTAATAAATGTATTTTTCCAATAAGGCAAAGTAATATGGCAAGAAAATACATACTGTCATCATATAAACTTGTTTTAATTTGTTTTTTTGTTTTTTCAAAACCAAGCTACTCCTGTCTGGATCAGTGGAGCTAAAAGCTCGACATATCAAGCAGAGGTTATTTTTGCTCTTATAAACAAATTCCAATAATTCTAAGTCAAGGTGACTCTGCATCATAGATAAATACTCATGAAGGTTTACTACAAAGCTTCATATCTTTACACATTCTCCCTTGCAGCGATAACAAACAGCTGCACAATGTTACTTATCTTTTGGGATGTCTTTAACTTCCCATACATATAAAAACAAGTAACAACAAGTAAGGTCAGAAAAGAGAAGATAAAACAACACTGCATAAAGAGCTTTATCAGTATTCAGCTGATACACTCCTGAAATATTTTACTACACCAGGGCTGCTAACAGTATCCTCTCAGTTCCAGTTCTTTATCTTCTAGGAAAATACTGTTTCCCCTTAAGTTCTACACTTTATCAGTATTATTATTTTTCATAACTTCCTGCAAGTCATGTTTTTGATCAAGCAACATTCATCCATCCATCTTCTTCCGTTAATCCGAGATCGGGTGGCGGGGCAGCAGGTCCAGGAGGGAATCCTAGACAGCCCTCTCCCCAGCGTCATCCTCCTGCTTCTTCTTCGGGATTGCAAGGTAGTCCCCAGCCAGATGGGCTCCCTCCAATGGGTTCTAAGTCGTACCTGGGATCTCCACCCAGTGGGAGGTGCCTGGAAAACCTGAGCAACATGCTTCTGATAATCACGGACTAGAAAGACCACAAACATTTAAAGTTTTAAAAATAAATCTGAGCCAAAATTTAGTTTTTAATAGACCTGTAAATGAAATAACTAAACCTTAAAAAAAAATTAAAGGTGTTAAGAGGCAGGGTTTTCCGGAATGATATAACTACGTGATACATAAGTCCCTTTCCATTGCCTGTAGAAAGCCCCAGGCTTTGGAAAGCCCAGACCACATTTCGATACAAATTTATCTGGGTAATTTCACCTTCCCGGGGCTTTACTTTTACAGGTAAATGTTCCTACTCTGTAGATGGTCTTTTCAGCTTTACTCTGGATTTCTTAAAGGGGCAGAGCTGTGTGCAGCGAGGCTTGGCACCAGCAGCTTCAATAATGGCAGAGCTTACTATACAATTTGATATTAATTATCCCATTAATTTGTCACAAAAAGTAGTTTTAAAATGTTTGTGAGCGAGAAAGTAGACCTCAAAACTTCAGCTGTATTCAGTTCATCAAGAATGAGCCTACTTTGACAAGTTTTTGAGTTTCGGAGCAGCGGACCTCTACTTACAGTCTTGTCTGCCTGCTAAGTTAACCAGGCGGTTGGACTGGGACTTCCCCACTAACCGCTGCCTCATCTCGGCCGGCATTCTGGGATTTGCCATTACCTGTTGTCTGTTTGTGGCGGCTGACATATAAAGCTGAATATAAGGCTTTTAGTAGGTATGTGGTGAATAACCACAAATACTATAAAATAAAACAGAATATTTTTTGCTGGGAATTTGTGACATTTTAAGTTATTGATGGCATTAATAATAAACTGTTTCACCGCAGTTCTGTAAGACAGATGTTCTAATGCTGTGCTGATGATCAGAGCACTTTCATTTTTCCATGTAGCTACATAAAAAATACACATTTCCCTAAGATTGTAAACCTAAGTTAGTGGAGTGTGAACTCTAACATTTTTAATTGTTCATAGTTTTATGCAGACTGATCTGCAGGAGGAGAGACAAATGTTCCAGGTTTGGATGCAGAAGTTCAGTGATGTTCTACCATCATCTGCTCTACTCTCTATTCATCTTCTACTTTATATAAATATTTGCTTATAATTAGACAGTCAAGATATCAATTCCCTGTCATTCTGGCATGATATCTGTTTTTTTATTCAAATTAATAAATTTTTACTAAAAACCTTTTCTGTAGTTATCTGATATGAGTTTACCTGATGATAATAAAAGAAAAATACATTTGTTAATCAGTGTTTTGTAGTTCATGCAATTGTAATGCAATTGTAAAGCAATAACTCTGGCCAGATGCAGGTTGGTAAAAAATTAAATGTAAAATAAATATTTAAACTTTTCCTGCTTATGAATCCAGTGTAACTTTAGGAATAATGCAATTAATCAACTGTATAACTCTAAAGCTGCTCATCATCTATTATTTATCACACAAAAATGATTATTTGGCTTTTAAACGTAGTAAAGGAGTAATGCCACCTGCTTGAATGAAGACGTATTGCAGTTTCTTCACAACTCCCCTAGGCTGGTTTAAATAAATGGTCCGTGGCATTGGAAAAAGAACGTACGAGATTTCCTGGGATTACTATTATATGTAAAGCAAATCCGGGGGCTTTAAATCCTGAGGCTTTCAATGGAAAAGAGGCTATAGAGTAAAAATTATATTTGTGATTCCTGTGATTTCTTGAAGGATGTGTGCTGCTTCTAATAGTCTTTCATTTAGCTAAGTGTATGTATGCTAAAAACAACGAAGTGGAATTCACAGTGTCAACATGACCATGACTAGGAACATTATCTTAATGTGACGCGATCGGGGTCTTTTTATTTTTTCCAAATGAATGGATCAACTGATGATCTAGGAATGAAACCAGAAAAAAAAGGTTGCCTTTATATTCAGCTGCTATGTGTAAAGTGCATATGTTCATGATACATTATGTATGAGAGTTTAGGCACTTGTGGCAGAACTTTTCAGCATGTTCAGAAAATCCGTTGAAGACTGGCTTAAGCATGATACAGTGTTAAGTGCACATAAAGACAATCTGGAGTGTTATTTTCTTACAGCATGTCTTCCAATGGCTGTTACGCAACAGTGTGACAGGGGTCTTAGGTGAATTTGAAAATCAGTTTTAAAATAACGCAGGAAGTATAGTTAACTGATTTCCATATCCCAGAAACACAAACAGTAATTTGATTTATTGCCGTTAATGTAGAGATTACAGTGAAACAGGATCACTAGTGTCTTGTGCATAAAACAAAAGAAAAACAAGCAGCTCTACACATTCTTCATATATGCTACCAAAATAACATGAAAAGTGTGATCAAATAATATGTTAAAATAAATATGTTAAATGTCTTAAAGTTGTAGAGTATATGTAACATTTTAACTTCCTTCCTCCACAGGTCATACCGACAGTCATCTCCAATCTTTCATGAATCAGAATGTTGCCATTCAGTGTGCACACAGTCTTATAGCTCTTGGGATTTGTGATAATCCATGTAGTTATTGTGTGACATACTGAGACTTTCTTTTCTCAAATAAATCTTGAAAATGATTCAATGAAGTATTTTGTAGCTTTAACTATTAAAGATTAGTCTGTTTCTGCAGACTGATTATTATCACTGAGAATGCTAATATCTGTAAGCGCTTTGTTAGTAGATTTCTTACTTATATTTCTAATCAGTTTAGGTGTGCAAATATACGTTAGGTTGGTCAACAATAGATTTACACTTTGAATCCATTAGTAGATATTTGTCATAGTCTTTAACCGACATCTAAATTATCTCGGATTTGATTAAAAAAAAAAGTGTACCACCAAGAAATAAAGAACACCCACCAAGTACAGTATGACAAGAATTGTTCCCTAAGAAGGAAATGAATTCATTTTCCACTGATAGATGGATTGATTTATTTCACATATTGCTAAATTCAGTTCTCTATACAGTGAAATAAAACTCTTAAAATGTAAACTTGCACCACGCTGTTAAAATTGATTAGTGTGTCAGTGAACTCTTAAAGTATAAAAGAGATTATAGTCATGAATGACTCCGACTCTGCATGTCATGTGACTTTTTGCTGTCCTGTCTCACTGACCTAATGGACGTGTTAATGGCCAGGGTGTGATGAATCTTTTGAGATATTCCAGGCTTTGCTAAGAAATCGAAATGTGGTAATACCCTCCAATATCTGCAGTGAGCAGCCAATGTAGTTTTTTTTGTCTCTTGCTGTACATCCTGAATACATCATAGATATGCAGTATGTTTAGATATTTTTTCAATGGCACAAAATTTCACCATGACCATAAAGTTCAATTCAATTCAATTCAGTTTTATTTATATAGGGCAAATTCACAACAAATGTCGTCTCAAGGCATTTCACAACAGTCAGGTTCATACATTCCAATTAATCCTAACCATTGAACAGTGCAGTCAGAGTTAGTTATTTATTCAAATTGGATAACATGTTTTTCTGTCTAAGTAAACCCAGCAGATTGCATCCAGTCAGTGACTTGCAGCATTCACTCCTCCTGGATGAGCATGTAGAGACAGTGGACAGTCACTGGTGTTGACTTTGCAGCAATCCCTCATACTGAGCATGCATGTAGCGACAGTGGAGAGGAAAAACTCCCTTTTAACAGGAAGAAACCTCCAGCAGAACCAGGCTCAGTGTGAGCGGCCATCTGCCACGACCGACTCGGGGTTAGAGAGAACAGGGCAGAGACACAAAGAGAACAAAGAAGCACTGATCCAGGAGTCCTTTCTATGGGAAGGAAAAGTAAATGTTAATGGATGTAGCTCCTTTAGTCGTTTCACCTAGAAAGAAAGAACAGATAAACTCTGAGCCAGTTTTCAAGGTTAGAGTCTGAAAGAGAGCACATAGAGTTAGTTACAGTTAAGATCAGTCAATCGCCATGTCTAGGAGAGAGAAAGGGTTAAACACTGAAAGACAGGGCTATGTGGATCATCGGTAGAGGATGAGCATTAAGTTGTTGCCAGCAGAAGCTCAGACGATTCCCCTCTCCAGAAAGGTGTCACAGGTAGACACAGAGCCAGGCCAGGTGTAGCTTCTAGGAAGAGAAGAGAGAGAACAAAGTTAAAAGCTGAAATAACAGCAAATAATGCAAAATTTGAGAGTAGTGTGAGAATGTAGCAAAGAGGGTGAAAGTGGTCATTATGTCCTCGAGACTCTAGGAACCACCAGTAAACCTGCAGTCTGAGAACGAAGTGCTCTGTTAGGAACATATGGAACAAATAGATCTCTGATGTATGATGGAGCAATATCATTAAGGGCTTTATATGTGAGGAGGAGAATTTTAAATTCTATTCTGGATTTAACAGGGAGCCAATGAAGGAAAGCTAAAATAGGAGAAATATGATCTCTCTTTTTAATTTTCATCAGAACTCTTGCTGCAGCATTTTGAATCAGCTGAAGGCTTTTAACTGCATTTTGTGTACATCCTGATAGTAAAGAATTACAATAGTCCAGCCTTGAAGTAACAAATGCATGGACTAGTTTTTCAGCGTCACTCCTGGATAGGATATTTCTAATTTTGGCAATGTTCCGGAAGTGAAAGAAGGAAATCCTGTTTAATATGGGATTTAAATGACATGTCCTGGTCAAATATAACACCAAGGTTTTTTACTTTATTACCGGAGGTCAATTTAATGCCATCCAGGTTAAGTGATTGACTAAGCAGTTTCTTTTTTAAAGACTCCGGTCCAAAGACGACAACTTCTGTTATATAGTAAAGAGAATTGGCCCAAGTACTGAACCCTGTGGTACTCCACAATCAACCCTGGAATTTAAAGATGATTTATCATTTACATGAACAAACTGGAATCTGTCAGACAAATAAGATTTAAACCAGCTTCAATTCAATTAAATACAATTCAAAGATACTTTATTGATCCCCGAGGGGAAATTAGAATTCCAGTACAACCCATCCAAACATACATCATGACACAAGACAAGGGGGGGACGGGTCACCGAGGCTTTGCTGCCCACTCACAGGTGCTGCCCTTGCTAGATGAGAAAAGAGGCCACCTTAGGTAAGTAGAGGACAAAAATCATATTTCACACTTTATCCTTAGCAGGATACAGTTTGAGATTGCAAAAAACCTCAGCACAAAGAAGCAACAAGTTTACAAAACAACATCATGCCGGGAACGGTGAAGGTGGTATGAGGGGGTGCATATGTTTATCTTGAGCATGTGTGTGTGTGCAAGCGAGTGTGTGCAAGTAAGTCCATGAAGCACTGTCACAGAGGCCATTGTCCTTGATGGTTCGTTGGAATGTACATCAACCGGCCACAAAGTTCTGAGCAGGTCCACTGTTGTCCTCAGGGAAGGGAGGGGGCAGAGGGAGCAGAGCGTCAGGTTTACATAACTTCCAGGAGAAGTTGAAGATAGCCAGCCATCAAGGCCGTGCAGGGGAGCCAGATTCAGAAAAACAATAATTATTTGGGTTAGGTTGACTCTTAATTTTCAGTCAGCCTTGAGAGTCTCGCTGGTGCTTCTCAAAGGCGAATCCAAACAACCAAATTCCTGGTCTTTCGCCAGATCCAAGCGAACAACTTTCTCCAAGATTTATCCCATTTCACCCCTGAGTCCAGGAACCGCAACCTGCCTGCGATCCTGTGTAAGGATCACATCCAGTCTGCGATTCAGCTCACGTAACATCTCAGTCTGAGTGTTGATCGTCCTGAAGATCCCATCATACATGCCAGGCAGCCTCACAATTGCCAGAACAGCTGCTGACATTCTCCGAATTTCTCAATATGCCAGGTAACTGCTGACTCCAAAAAGCAGAAATCCTGATATCAAACATCCAATTATATACATATCTTCAACATCCTCGACTGACATTATCGACAAACACACAATCCTCCACTTCTGCCAGGAGTCCATTGTGTATCCAGAGAAAAACGTCCAGCCCGGACAAGTTGGGCTCTCCTTCACCCTGTCTTCTCGTTGAGAAAATTTGATCAATTGCATTGAGAGACCAGCTGACCAAATCCATAACTCAGAATTTGGAAGATATGCAAAAAGAGGCTCCAAAAAGATGACAAGACAGAGCTGAAGCAGGGCAGATATGGGAGGGGTGCGGGAGACAGAGAAAAAGCGTCCTCCTCCACAGAGAGCAGAAAGAAAGCGCTTAGCGCTGTTCCCCTGATCCCTACAGCATATTCCAGCCTTTCTAAGAGAATATTGTGATAGACTGTATCAAATGCAGCACTGAGATCTAACAGAACCAGTACAGACACAAGTCCATTATCTGAGGCCATAAGAATATCATTAGTGACTTTCAGCAGAGCTGTTTCAGTGCTATGATGAGCTCTGAAACCTGACTGAAACTCTTCAAACAGGTCATTGCTGTGTAAATGCACACATTTGATTAGCAACTATTTTCTCAAGAATTTTAGATAAGAATGGAAGATTGGATATAGGTCTATAATTTATCAAGTCATCTCAATCAAGCGAAGGTTTCTTAAGTAAAGGTTTAATTACAGCTAACTTAAAAACCTGTGGTAAAGTCCATGAGCATCATCCCGGCGCCAAAAAAAACACCCCCAATAACATTTACGACCACAGACCAGTGGCTCCGACTCAATTTGTCATGAAGTGCTTTAATAACGGGTTCTTCTGTACATTAAATTCAGCCTACTGGCCTCCCTCAATCAATACACATAAAAGTTCCACTGTGGAAGGTATGGACATAAGCAACACTGCACCGACGCATTTGTAATGAGTGTGGGCAGTACATGTAATTCATTTATTTTAGCTTATTATGAAACACCAAGCTCGCAGACATTCTCTCCAACAAGCTGCTTTGATGGGGACACTTGACCTACATCTGTAGATGAGCAAACGTTTTAATTTTAAATTGTTCACAGATTTACATTTCTTCCTCCGTCTCACTCTATACATACGCACACATATATATATATATGTGTGCGTATGTATATATATATATATATATATACATGTGTATATATATGTATATATATACATGTATGTAACTCTATGCGTTACATTAACGCTCAGCTTGGACTCCTGCTTTACTTGCACTGCTTTACTTGCACAATGATCACCTGCACTGTTGTATTGCTCTTGCATCTTATAGTGCTCTATATTTACTCTCACTCACTTAAAACTGTGCACATATATTTATATTATATTGTAGATATGTTTATACTGTTTAATTTGTACTGTATTGCACCGACTACGCCAAAACAAATTCCTTGTATGTCCAAAAACGTACTTGGCAATAAAGCTTTTCTGATTCTGATTCTGATTCTGACATGTATATATACACTGCTCAAAAAAATAAAGGGAACACTCAAATAACACATCCTAGATCTGAATGAATGAAATATTCTCATTAAATACTTTGTTCTGTGCAAAGTTGAATGTGCTGACAACAAAATCACACAAAAATCATTAATGGAAATCAAATTTATTAGCCAATGGAGGCCTGGATTTGGAGTGACACACAAAATTAAAGTGGAAAAACACACTACAGGCTGATCCAACTTTGATGTAATGTCCTTAAAACAAGTCAAAATGAGGCTCAGTATTGTGTGTGGCCTCCACATGCCTGTATGACCTCCCTACAACACCTGGGCATGCTCCTGATGAGACGGATGGTCTCCTGAGGGATCTCCTCCCAGACCTGGACTAAAGCATCCACCAACTCCTGGACAGTCTGTGGTGCAACGTGACGTTGGTGGATGGAGCGAGACATGATGTCCCAGATGTGCTCAATCGGATTCAGGTCCGGGGAACGGGCGGGCCAGTCCATAGCTTCAATGTCTTCATCTTGCAGGAACTGCTGACACACTCCAGCCACATGAGGTCTAGCATTGTCCTGTATTAGGAGGAACCCAGGGCCAACCGCACCAGCATATGATCTCACAAGAGGTCTGAGGATCTCATCTCGGTACCTAATGGCAGTCAGCCATGCAGCCCTCCAAAGAAATGCCACCCCACACCATTACTGACCCACTGCCAAACCGGTCATGCTGAAGGATGTTCCAGGCAGCAGATCGCTCTCCACGGTGTCTCCAGACTCTGTCATGTCTGTCACATGTGCTCAGTGTGAACCTGCTTTCATCTGTGAAGACCACAGGGCGCCAGTGGCGAATTTGCCAATCCTGGTGTTCTCTGGCAAATGCCAAGCGTCCTGCACGGTGTTGGGCTGTGAACACAAACCCCATTTATGGACGTCGGGCCCTCATACAATGCTCGTGGAGTCGGTTTCTAATCGTTTGTGCAGACACATGCACGTGTGTGGCCTGCTAGAAGTCATTTTGCAGGGCTCTGGCAGTGCTCCTCCTGTTCCTCCTTGCACAAAGGCAGAAGTAGTAGTCCTGCTGCTGGGTTGTTGCCCTCCTACGGCCTCCTCCACGTCTCCTGGTGTACTGGCCTGTCTCCTGGTAGCGCCTCCCGGCTCTGGACACTACGCTGACAGACACAGCAAACCTTCTTGCCACAGCTTGCATTGATGTGCCATCCTGGATGAGCTACACTACCTGAGCCGCTTGTGTGGGTTGTAGAGTCCGTCTCATGCTACCACGAGTGTGAAAGCACCACCAACATTCAAAAGTGACCAAAACATCAGCCAGAAAGCATCGGTACTGAGAAGTGGTCTGTGGTCCCCACCTGCAGAACCACTCCTTTATTGAGTGTGTCTTGCTAATCACCAAAGATTTCCCCCTGTTGTCTATTTCATTTGCACAACAACATGTGAAATTGATGGTCAATCAGTGTTGCTTCCTAAGTGGACAGTTTGATTTCACAGAAGTTTGATTTACTTGGAGTTATATTGTGTTGTTTAAGTGTTCCCTTTATTTTTTTGAGCAGTGTATATATACCCCTGCCAAACAGTAGTCAGAAACTTCTGCTCACTAGCCTAGCAATTAGCCATCAAGGTAAATCAGGCTACCCCAAAATGTATAGAATGTTTAGAAACAGCACTAAGCTCTTTTAGCACACCAACTGCTAACTAGTCTGTCAGATTTATTCCACTGTTGTGAAGTTAGTTTTAGGTTGGATATTGAATATTTACCCTCCACAAACTCAGCGACGTCTTCCTCCCGTTTGACCTGAGGCAGTCTGAATTCAGCCAGCAGCTCTCTGCCTGCTCCCTCTTCTTACACATGGTGGTTCACCGTCAATACATTTCCAAACCAAACACACTTAAGAGACCAAAATGTATAGCTTTCATGTCTTGCGACCCAGAGACACAAAAAACAAATCATATTACTAGATTACTAAGAACTTGATAAGCAAGTAAACACCCTAGTGTGTAACGGGAAAGGAATATTACTGTATAAACATGTATGCATTTTGTTTTATACAGCAACAGATCCACTGTGATGACTGTGATAGAAGATATCATGCCTAAACACAAACAGCACAGAATATGAAAATGCAAAGAAAGGCAACTGGAAATGTCCATGTTCAAGGAAAGTGCAAAATCTGAACCGTGTTCAATAACGTTAGAAAGAATTGGTTATAAATTTTATGTTGGAAACAAATTGTAGATCTGTTAGGTAGCTTTAAGACTGTGTCTCGTCTGTCTTGTTTAGTAGAATAATTTAACATTAATTTTATGAATGTGTGTCACATGACCTGAAAACAATTTTTAATGTCATGAATTTTGATTACAAACATTTTTTTAAAATACAAAATACATTAAAATCAGATTAAAGGAAGTGTGTCTTATTTGTGTAATCACATAGAATGATTTCACGTTTTTTAACTAGTACCTAGCGCTGTGGCTAGAGTGTGCCCAGGCAGCACTTACTTCACCAGGCTTGTGAGAGCTCTATATAGGCTTCATTTCAGAGTCTCTGCTGCAGACTAGCGCACCAAGCTAGCCTCTGGCTGCATGACCCCATGCTTTCAGCAGGAATCACCCATTCTACTCCAAAAGTATTATCAACAGGAGCTGTAATAATACTAAGAAAAACAATAGTAACAACAAATTTTTTGAAATTATAATGTGTAAAGAGCCCCAAATCCCACAGAAATACCATTTAGATATTTGTATTTCTGAAACTTCATTTCCTGAAAGAAAATTCAACTAATCATGGCAAGTGATCCGATCAATCAAGATTTTCCCAAACTCCGCGCACACCCAAGAAACTCCCCCTATTTACTGCAGTGACCCCTACTTGGATGTATTGTGGATCCTAGTAGAATAAATAGACCTATTCTTTGCTAATTATTTGTGTTTATGTAGAGCAGGTCTGTTCCTTTAAGTTTCAAGGGGTTCATATCTCTCATATTCTTTTGCTGCCATTCCGAAAATGTGCATCAGTGTCTGCAGTTCTTAAGATGGTTTAGGTGGAAAATAATCCAGAGCAAACAGTCAAACTGAAATATAAACAGAACATTCATCGTCTTTTGCAATTCATTTCATGGCATAGGAAACCACAAAAACATTTCAGTGAGATTTCATTAATTCAAAATTTGACATCGTTCTTAAAATAAGATCAAAATTTAAGACCTGACTTATTCACACACTTTTTAGATTGAAGCCAAGAAAAGTCTGGGCAATTCTTGTAAATACACCTACATCAGGTGACACAAATACAATGGCTATTGAAGGTGGGACACATTCAGGTCTGGCAGAAGGAGTCTGACAGTGTCAGGAACCTGTGGATGACATTGGCTCTGCAGGATTCTGCTCCTTTGTCAGCAGCAGGTTAGTCCAGGACATTATGAGCCATTTTTCAGGCAGAGTACAGTAAATATTAACCTCAGCCGGCTGAGATCATGCCATTCACCAGCAGCTTGGTCAGATAAAATCTGCTCCATAAATGAGCAGGGTGATTTCCCTCCTCAGGACTTCTATGTTGACAATAAGTTTAGGTTTAAATTGATGGAATTGTTTTAATTGCCTCCTCCTATGTCCACACCACCATTTTCTCACTAAGAAAGTACAATGTAGCTCATATAAAATCAAATAGTGGGTTATTTAGAGTAATACTCTTTTTAAATTCTGACACTAATATCTAGGGCAACACAGTTTCACAAATGTGTTGCACTGTCCTAAATGACAGACGCTCAGTAAAGTCTTTGTTCAAACTACATTGATGTTAACTTGATATGAATGCCTCACATATTCTCACCAGCCACTTCATTACATGCATATGTTCAACTGCATGTTAACGCAATTACTGAGTAAACAATCACACAATTAAAAGCATTTAGTGCATCTAGACAGGATGAGGTTCAAAATATACACCAGAATGGGACTGAAAGAGTTAAGCTCATAACTTTTCAAACCAATGGCAGATTTAGGTTTAAAGTAACCTTTTGAATTTACCAACCTGTTCCTTCTGACTGGAAGTAATAAAAATGCTTTGGAGTCACCTAGCACTCCGAAAGAGAATCTGATAAAGAATCTGTTGAGAGAGTAAAATATTAGGGTGCTGGCCGGAAGGCCCTTCAACCTCAATGTCCTGGAGCTCATCACCAAATAAATCATAACAATACCAGTGGAAACATAGAAAAATATGGTTTGATTGCTGCAATGCTAATAAAGATGTTTTCCATTAATCATTAATAAGGGTATACATGCTATTTTCAAATTTGTTTTATCATTTGAGAGGTTTCTGTCACTATTAAAAAGAAACTTCTTTGATTAATTAAAATAACTTTACATCTAAATTTGAAACAATTTCCAATGCGTGGCAGTTGTGTAGATAAAAAATGCTTTCTTGATGTCTGACTTCAGAGGAGAACAGAAAGACTTGTTCGATATGACAGAGACAAAACAGTAGCACAAATAACCACCGCTTACATTGAGGTATGCAGAATACCATCTCTGACTGCACAACACATTGAACCTTAAAGCAGATGGGCTACCGCAGCAGACGACCACACTGAGTGCAACTCCGGGTAAGAGCGGGAAACTAAGACTATAATTCTCATAGGCTTGCCAACATTAGGCTAACACACAGGAATAACTTAAGATGAATCATGATTTAAGATCCAACTTTCAGATAGTTGGGTCAGAATGGGGCATAAACATGAAAGCATGAATGAAACCTGTCTTGTATCAACAGTTCAGGCTGGTGGAGGTGGTGTAATGGTGTGGGGGATTTTTTATTGCCACACCTATGCTCCTTGGTACCATTTCAGTACAACACAGGGGGATCGAACCAGGTACTAACAAGCTGTACCTAATAAAGTGGCTGGTGAGTGTATGTAAATTTTGTAATTTTCGTAAATTTGTCTTTGGTACTGTAAAAGCTTTGTGAGAAAGGGTATAATCTCTTTACCTCCTTATTTCTACAAAGATCTCTTTATCTTAAGATCTCTGTATTCTCAATTGATAATTGGCTTCAAAAATGTTGTTGAGGAGAAGAACGAGTGGGGTCAGAGCTTTTCTGCTCTGTACATCAGAGAGCCACTGTGGGCTTTTGGTTTTTAAAGAAAGTCTTAATACCATCAGAAGAAAACAAATGAATCAATCATTGGAAAGAAATAGACAACACAAAACAGAAACTGAATGAGAATTTCCCCTTCAATTATAATTGATTTCAATTAGTCTGAGCATTATTACTGAAGGGACCTGGTGCTCTGTGGTTCAAGTAAGAACAGCTCAGGCATGGAAGCCTCTGCACATAAAACATCTTGGACCACAACAATGATATCAAGGAAGACAGGAGCAGAGATTTCTAAGAGAATCACAGGTTTTCCAGCTGCTAAAATTTTATCCAGATAAGTATTTCCCTCAGCTGACATTGTTCTTTAGTGCGTGAACAAGAGGAACATGTGTATAGTGGCAATGTTTGAGTAACAGGGATGAGAGAAAGTTCTCCAGAAACTGCAGGGTATTGAGTGTGTTGTGGAGCGTGATATTAGAACCAACCTTTTACCACCGAGGAACCTCAAAGTCATAACGACCTGCTGGACTCACTGGTTCAGCGGGTATGACAGACAGGGTCCCTCAGCTGGAACAAGGCATACAAGAGTAAAGTGAAGAGTGATAGTTTCTGTTCAAACAAACATCTTATGTCAGGAATAATGTTCACATGAAACCACATCAGGGATTTACAATCACATTCTATAGTCAGCTTTATGAAAATAAATAAACAGTGACAATACCGATCTTCTAAATGGAAGATCGTAAAGCATGTCATGTTTTACAATGGAGGCACCAGTTCTCGAGTCCAATTAATGCTTAAGACCATTTCTGTCCTCTTGTAAATGTTTGCTTTAAATTTAAATAAGAGGGATATTGGCTCTTTAAAATAGCAATAGCAATCCCACACTTATTGGCACCTCTGGTGGAGATGAAAGGGGCAAAACCCTCAAGTAAGGCAAATGTATGCTAATCCCTTCAATAGTTAGGACATGACTAAAAATGAATAGCTTCTCACCCAGTACCCCAACCTCACCTTAACTGCTGTCTGAGCAATGAATAAAAGTTTAGAACATCTGAAATCTTGACAAACAAGGTCCCAGGTTTGTCTTATCACATGGCAGAGAGAGCCAAATGGCAAGGAAGATATAAAAAAACTATTAGATTAGATTAGATTAAATAACATCATAAATTATTTGAAAAACCAGTTAAAACCTTTTGTCACCAAGAAATCTGTAAATGGACCATGGGTGTTTCAGCAGAATAATCCAATAATCCATACAGCCAAATCAAAACAGAAATGGTTCATCAGACACAAAATCACCTTGCTTCCACCACCTTCTCTAGATTTTCTCAGGACTGTGGAGGATCCAGAGACTCTGCATACAAGTATTTGGTAAAGATCTCTCTCTCTGCATGCTTTAATCTTTTGAGATGCTTTAGGAAAAGATTAATTGACATCCTATTAGTAAAAGCACTCGATAACTACGATCAATGTACATGACTTGGAATCTATGACTGTATGATAATCACGACAGCAACTCCTTAAGCTTTTAAGTTCCTATATATAAGGCCTAAAATCAAGAATATTTGAAGATAGTCATTAGAAGCAGGTTCTTGAAAATTCAGGAAGTAAAATGCATGTTTGGGAGTTTGAAATGATCTGTCTGCATCTGCTACCCCTACTTGAAAGACCTGTTGCTTCTGACAGGTGTGCATAATTAGGTATTGAACCTGCAATAAATATCTCTGTAAATGAAGTATATCCCCAAAATATGTAAAAAGAAATAATGACAGGCTGTAAAAATAGCTTTTAGTCTTTTTAATTTGCACAACAGTGGGGATATTTTTAACAACAGCAATTTCTAATACGGTTTTCTTTCCATTTAAAAGCACTCACATTAAAATGAATGCATTCATAAGAAAAGTAAGACCCCGTCCGACCACATTTTATTTCCACACATTTGATTTTTTAGCGAATAAATATCTCTTCTAAATCAATGGCCTTCTGACAAGGCTGAACAAATGAAGATTTCTAAAGTTAGAAAAAAAAACTGCTGCTTCAAAAAATAAAAACTTAAACCAGAAAAAATGATTTGAATTTATGAGCTTTCACATATTTCTTCTCTCTCTTTGATAATGCCGTAAGCTTTACCTAAAGTCCTGCTGTTGAAGCCCCTTTTTTATTTGTATCACCCATCAGAGTGCATGGCTGACAAATAGAATACAGCAGATCATGAAACATTAAGCACCAGGCAGGCGTAAAGAGAAAAGCTACCTGTCAAATCCTTTTCTGTGATTCCTTCTCAGTAAAATCACACGATACTGCACTGTGTGGATCAAGTCCAACGATAATAATGACATGTAGACTCAGTGTAACGTATCCAAACAGATAAGGCACCTCATTTCCCACAAATGCTTCCTTTATGGCCACAAAATGTCAAGTCACAATTCACCAGTTCAGCTTCTTTATGGTAATATCACAGCACCTTATGGGCTTCCAAACTAGCCATAAAGCAGTGAATTACTTTGAAGTAATGAGATGCATCCCTGGGAAAGGACCTTTGTCAGATCCTGTAGAGATATCTCTGTGTTGGTAAACATAGGATGAAATGTGCAAATGGTCTTTTCTTGCTTTTAACATGTTTCCAACACATTTCTCATTACTGTCTGAGCCTATTTTAAATTAAAAAAAAAAATAGTGCTTTATGGATTGCAGTTAGTTGGTTGGATGGACGGTTGGACAAAGACAGATGACTAATAAATGGATGGATGAATAAATAAATGGATGGTTAACTTGACGGACAAGGAAAAAAATGAACAAATGAATGGGCAGATGAGGGATATACAGGTCCTTCTCAAAATATTAGCATATTTTGATTAAGTTAATTATTTTCCATAATGTAATGATGAAAATTTAACATTCATATATTTTAGATTCATTGCACACTAACTGAAATATTTCAGGTCTTTTATTGTCTTAATACGGATGATTTTGGCATACAGCTCATGAAAACCCAAAATTCCTTTCTCACAAAATTAGCATATCATTAAAAGGGTCTCTAAACGAGCTATGAACCTAATCATCTGAATCAACGAGTTAACTTTAAACACCTGCAAAAGATTCCTGAGGCCTTTAAAACTCCCAGCCTGGTTCATCACTCAAAACCCCAATCATGGGTAAGACTGCCGACCTGACTGCTGTCCAGAAGGCCACTATTGACACCCTCAAGCAAGAGGGTAAGACACAGAAAGAAATTTCTGAACGAATAGGCTGTTCCCAGAGTGCTGTATCAAGGCACCTCAGTGGGAAGTCTGTGGGAAGGAAAAAGTGTGGCAGAAAACGCTGCACAACGAGAAAAGGTGACCAGACCCTGAGGAAGATTGTGGAGAAGGGCCGATTCCAGACCTTGGGGGACCTGCGGAAGCAGTGGACTGAGTCTGGAGTAGAAACATCCAGAGCCACCGTGCACAGGCGTGTGCAGGAAATGGGCTACAGGTGCCGCATTCCCCAGGTCAAGCCACTTTTGAACCAGAAACAGCGACAGAAGCGCCTGACCTGGGCTACAGAGAAGCAGCACTGGACTGTTGCTCAGTGGTCCAAAGTACTTTTTTCGGATGAAAGCAAATTCTGCATGTCATTCGGAAATCAAGGTGCCAGAGTCTGGAGGAAGATTGGGGAGAAGGAAATGCCAAAATGCCAGAAGTCCAGTGTCAAGTACCCACAGTCAGTGATGGTCTGGGGTGCCGTGTCAGCTGCTGGTGTTGGTCCACTGTGTTTTATCAAGGGCAGGGTCAATGCAGCTAGCTATCAGGAGATTTTGGAGCACTTCATGCTTCCATCTGCTGAAAAGCTTTATGGAGATGAAGATTTCATTTTTCAGCACGACCTGACACCTGCTCACAGTGCCAAAACCACTGGTAAATGGTTTACTGACTATGGTATCACTGTGCTCAATTGGCCTGCCAACTCTCCTGACCTGAACCCCATAGAGAATCTGTGGGATATTGTGAAGAGAACGTTGAGAGACTCAAGACCCAACACTCTGGATGAGCTAAAGGCCGCTATCGAAGCATCCTGGGCCTCCATAAGACCTCAGCAGTGCCACAGGCTGATTGCCTCCATGCCACGCCGCATTGAAGCAGTCATTTCTGCAAAAGGATTCCCGACCAAGTATTGAGTGCATAACTGTACATGATTATTTGAAGGTTGATGTTTTTGTATTAAAAACACTTTTCTTTTATTGGTCGGATGAAATATGCTAATTTTGTGAGATAGGAATTTTGGGTTTTCATGAACTGTATGCCACAATCATCCGTATTAAGACAATAAAAGACCTGAAATATTTCAGTTAGTGTGCAATGAATCTAAAATATATGAATGTTAAATTTTCATCATGACATTATGGAAAATAATGAACTTTATCACAATATGCTAATATTTTGAGAAGGACCTGTATAGACAGTGGATGGATGAATGGATGGAGGACTGTTAATAGTTTAAATCTACCTCAAATCAAATTAAAATGAGATGAACAGATGGATAGTCAGCCAAGTACTGTAGGTGGATGGATGGACTGTCTCAAAATATGTTAATATCTTCTGTACTTACGCAGATCTGGAAACTACTCGTATCTTACATTTCTCTACACAGAGTGGTAACATTTTTTAATTGTTTTAGGTTGATCTCTAAAATGTTTCTAAAGTTTTTATGCTTGAATGATTAAGAATAATTATAGTTGGTAGCTAAAAAAAAAAAAAAAAGTCTGGTACAAACTTTAAAAAACAGTAATTATTTCATTTTGGCATTACACAAGGCAGATAACCCCACCACCTTCCAGCTCAATTCAACTGAACTCTGAGGTGATGTGAAAACAACTAATAGTGTAAGAAGAATCTACAAAAGCTAGGATATGTCTTATCGAGAATTAATTATCTTACATTAGAGAGGTTGATCTCTACAGTGTTGAAGAATGTTCCTCTTCTTTCATAGCTTCATTACCAAGATTCATCAGAAGGGGGTTTAGGGGTATGCCTCTCCATACTGCAGTCCTTGTTTGCATATCACCTTACAAATTTTTGACCTGGCTTTGACCCCCATCTGAACATATTTAATCAGACTAATAATAGCTAGTGTAAATCTAGAATGAACACATGAACTGGAGCCCGTTTTATGGCTCAGTGAGCGCCATCGTTTTGTGCTGAAGCATAAAATGGAAAAACCAACATTTACACACACACCAGCTAGAAGCACGGAGTTCCTATGGACTGTATGAAAATTATCTGTCATAATAAAGAGAGGTTTAAATCCCTTTTAGAGTCCAAGACTGGAACTGGTTCAGAGTGATAACCCACCTGTAGTGTAATGAAAGAGCCTGAGAATGGAGAGTAGATATTTGCAGAGTCAAACATAGCCCAAATACATTTCAAAATCTCTGCAACTCGTGTATTTTCACGTCTGAGGATTAAACGTTTGGAAATAATGGCAAAGCGTGATTATCTTTAACATTGCCATAAATCTGAGTTTAAATAAAGATTGTGTGCTTAATTGAAGCAGTGTTCTGAAAGCTAGAGCGCTAGATAAGAGGACTTGTTTAAAATCCCCATTGATCATTTTCTCTTTAACAACAGGCTCTAATGGAAGTAAAAGCTTTATTTCTCATCGCATTGAGACGGAGTCCACATAGTAATTCCAGTGTTTGCAGTTTCACCCGTTGTTCCATTTAAAAAAATCCCTTTACTGCCATCTAGTGTTGCTTTTTATTAGTATTAATCTGATGGTCTGTGCATTATTTTGTTAAAATGGAAACAATTAACTAGCATGATGACTGCAATGCCAATTCAAACAATATGAGGATAAAACCAAGCAGCAAAGCAAGGAACATTTTTTTTACTTAACTGAACGTTGTCTTCTAAAAGCCTAAACAGTAATAGAGCACAGATATATACATTCAGAAATCCAAAATTACTGCATTATCTCTACATGGCAGCTCCTGCAGAAACCTGGAGGTTTTAAATTGTAAACACTTAATTTTACACATACATTGATCCTGTTTAATGTGTAACTCCAAACGGTACAATTTATTGTACATTTTTAATATTTTAGGTGCATCCATGTTGATTTTGTTACTTTCTAGATAAAGCTCAAGCTGAATGTAAGGCAAAAATGTGGAAACTTTCAGGCTCTGCATTTTTACCTTGAGCATTAAATCCAAAATTACATATTTATGTCAGTAACATTTCTTGGAAACAAATGTTTGCAGGTAATAATCTAAAAAACAAAAGGCCACAAAGTTTCAACTCTAGAGAGAACAATTTTCTTTTAGAGAAAACTGAACACAGGGATATTTTTTCCTTTCATCGAGTTTTAAATGTTTTTACCAAGCCTATAGGTGGTTTATTAAAGTGTAGTTTAGATTGGGTTCCTCAATTTGCTACATAGTCTAAACATAAATGTTTCTCTTTCTGTCAAATATTTTAAGCAACATGAACTTAAGAGAACTCAGCAACCAAAAGTTCATTTATATATATATATATATATATATAAAAAAAAATCTTTATGAAAACATTTTATTAAAAGATACAATATGTGGTACACAATTTCTGACAAAGTATCATTTAGGTAAAGCAATCCAAAGCAAACCCATGTTTTCCATCACTTCAAAATAACTGAACTAGACCAGGAGCGATAAGATCATTTTGTCAAGATTCTAACTTAAAACAATAACAATAAAATCAAAATATGCTTGGCTTCCATTTCCTTCAATTTGTTTTTATTTGACAACAAAATGTTTTTGCTAAAGTAGGAGTCGTTTATTTCTTTTCCATGCACAACCTTTACTGTGTCAATATCCAGGTTCTGATCCAATGCTTCACCTGTAAAGTTTTCTCTTCTTCATCAGCAGTCTTGCAAGATGTTGTCGTTTCCTGAATAATTAATCTGTCCAGGACTGAAGCTTTGTGCAGTCAAAGCAGACTGCTGGTGGGATTCCATCTAAAAAGAATTGGGTCTCTCTGTACTTCGATGCTGCTGAGCCAGCTTACCGTAGCCGCCTCTGGCTGGGTCGTAGTCCTGCCTGTACTCATCCCTCACCTGCACAACAAAGAAAACAGAGCCAGAGGCAACAGTTGCACTCAGGTGGTATACACTGTTATATACAAGGGTTGGACAATGAAACACCTGTCATTTTAGTGTGGGAGGTTTCATGGCTAAATTGGACCAGCCTGGTAGTCAGTCTTCATTGATTCCACATTGCACCAGTAAGAGCAGAGTGTGAAGGTTCAATTAGCAGGGTAAGAGCACAGTTTTACTCAAAATATTGAAATGCACCAACATTATGGGTGACATACCAGAGTTCAAAAGAGGACAAATTGTTGGTGCACGTCTTGCTGGCGCATCTGTGACCAAGACAGCAAGTCTTTGTGATGTATCAAGAGCCACGGTATCCAGGGTAATGTCAGCATACCACCAAGAAGGACGAACCACATCCAACAGGATTAACTGTGGACGCAAGAGGAAGCTGTCTGAAAGGGATGTTCGGGTGCTAACCCGGATTGTATCCAAAAAACATAAAACCACAGCTGCCCAAATCACGGCAGAATTAAATGTGCACCTCAACTCTCCTGTTTCCACCAGAACTGTCCGTCGGGAGCTCCACAGGGTCAATATACACGGCCGGGCTGCTATAGCCAAACCTTTGGTCACTCATGCCAATGCCAAACGTCGGTTTCAATGGTGCAAGGAGCGCAAATCTTGGGCTGTGGACAATGTGAAACATGTATTGTTCTCTGATGAGTCCACCTTTACTGTTTTCCCCACATCCAGGAGCGTTACGGTGTGGAGAAGCCCCAAAGAAGCGTATCACCCAGACTGTTGCATGCCCAGAGAGAAGCATGGGGGTGGATCAGTGATGGTTTGGGCTGCCATATCATGGCATTCCCTTGGCCCAATACTTGTGCTAGATGGGCGCGTCACTGCCAAGGACTACCGAACCATTCTTGAGGACCATGTGCATCCAATGGTTCAAATATTGTATCCTGAAGGTGGTGCCGTGTATCAGGATGACAATGCACCAATACGCACAGCAAGACTGGTGAAAGATTGGTTTGATGAACATGAAAGTGAAGTTGAACATCTCCCATGACCTGCACAGTCACCAGATCTAAATATTATTGAGCCACTTTGGGGTGTTTTGGAGGAGCGAGTCAGTAAACGTTTTCCTCCATCAGTATCACGTAGTGACCTGGCCACTATCCTGCAAGAAGAATGGCTTAAAATCCCTCTGACCACTGTGCAGGACTTGTATACGTCATTCCCAAGACGAACTGACGCTGTATTGGCCGCAAAAGGAGGCCCTACACCATACTAATAAATTATTGTGGTCTAAAACCAGGTGTTTCAGTTTCATTGTCCAACCCCTGTATCTATTTTCCAAACTGTTTGACACTTAATCAGACTAAACCTTTCAGTCAGGTTACAAACATATCTATTGGCTAAATGTCAGAATAATACAAGACAACATTTTAAGAGAATCTGTCATTACCTTCTTAAAATTGAGAAGTTTACATACTCTTAAGATTTCTACACGATTGAACAATTTGGCTAAACCCATATGATGAAGCCATGGCTTTGTAAGCTCATGACAGGTTAATTCACAACATTTGCGTTAAATGAAGGCACACCTGTGGATGTATTTTAAGGCAACACCTCAAACACACAGGAGGGAAACTTTGGACCTCTATAAACCTGGTTCAGCTTTGGGTACATTATTTAGATCCCTGAAGGTGTCACGTTCATCTGTTCAAAAACTTACATGCAAGCGAAAACAACACAGTAATGTCGACCTGTAATACAGCTCAGGAATGAGACATGCTCTGTGTCACAGAGATGGACATGAGTGTATTAAGTCTAGAACAAAAGCAAAAGATGTTGAGAGGATGCTGGCTGAAGCGGATAATGACATGAGCTTAAAGGCCGCTTCAAGAGGTAGATGCCAATACTCCAAAGCCAACATAAAAAGCCAGTTTATAGTTTGCAAACAGACATAGGGACATAGACGTAAATGTTTTTGGGATGTACCCCTTTGGGCTACTAAAACAAAAGTTTGTGCCTGGCCGTAATGACCGTCATTTGGAGGGAAAATGGAGAAGCTCGCAAGCCTGAGAACACCGTGCCAATTGTGACGTAACAGGAGGGGGCTCCTTGGCAGCATCAAGTTGTGTGACATGCAAGGAGCAGGGAGGAAAGGGACACTTCACACAATAGATGGCAGAACATTATGTAAAAATACTGAAGCAACATCAAGACATCAGGCAGGAAGTTAAAGCTTGAACACAAATGAGTTTTCACTACAGACAATGACCCAAAGCATACCACCAAATTAGTTAAAAAGTGCTTGAAGAACAACATCAATGTTTTAATGTGGCCATCACAAAGCCCCTATCTCAATCAAATAGAAAGTTTGTGGGCAGAGCTCTAAAGTTGTGTGTAAGCAAGGCAACCTACAAACCTAACTCAGTTATACCTGTTCCCTCAGGAAGAATGGGCCAACATGCAAGCAAACTATAGTGAGAAGCTTGTGAACAGATACACAAAAAGTTTGATCCAAATCATACAGGTTAAAAAGCAATAAATTCAACCTGTAAGGAAATCCCACCTTAGGAAATGTATGTCAACCTCTGGGCAGACTGACAGACATTCACAGGCTTTCAAGTAGAAGTAAAATTTGTATTCCTAACTGACCAAAAACAGAAAGTGAGCGAAAAAAGGTTATGTGTGTTTTTACACAGTATATGTTCATACAAATCATGTTCAAAATAATAGTCCAACTAGACTAACCAGATCAATGAATGCTAATGGTAGAAATCACATTACCACATGGCAAATAATTTACCAGCAGGTGTCATAAAAAACCAACATTTATCCTGAACCTGTTTAATTGAATAATTGATGGAAATAATTTTCAAAAATAATGGCAGTGTGGATTTGATTCAACGAGGTCATTAATTCTGTGAAGAAACAGCTGTCAGGTAGGATGACGCCAACACGTTCTACATGCATTTCTCTTTGACACCCCACAGAAAAAACGGAATCATTCCAGACATTGTTCAGGAGGACAGCGTACTTTGATTAGGACGTTGATTGGAGAGGGGAAAACGTATGACGAAATGTAGAAAATCTTCAATGCTTTAAGATTGAAAGCAAAACCAGAGAGATGTGGAAGAAGACATGAGACTACCATTGTAATGGATCGAAGAATAGCCAGATGGCAAAGACTCAGCCAATGATCAGCTCCAGAGTGACCAAAGAACCTCTGAAGTTAACGATGGGTACAGTGACAACTAGAAGACGCCTGTGTGAAGCTAATCTTTTGACAAGAAACCTCCACAAAGTCCCAATGTTAAAGACATTTTTTGAAGTGGATCCAATCTGTCAAAGAACACATCAACTGGCCTAAAGATAAATGGAGAAACATTTTGTGGACTGATGAAAGTAAGACTGTTCGTTTTATGTCCAAGGCCTGTAGAAATATAACAAAATCCTTGAAGAAGTCACGTTGCCTTATGCCAAAGAGGAAATGCCCTTGAAATGGGTGTTTCAACAAGACAAAAACCCCAAAACACTCCATTGAGCGAGCAGCATTTTGGTTTCAAACCAGCTAAATCAATGGTATGGAGTGGCCAGCCCAATCACTGGATCTTAATCCGACTGCAAACTTGTGTTTTTGAGGCTAAACCAAGTAAATCTGAGGAATTGTGGAAAGTTGCCAAATCATCCTGGGCTGGAACACCTGTCCACAGGTGTTCCAGAAGCTGGTCAACTCCATGCAACACAGATGTTAAACAGTTCTCAGAAACAGTGGTTATACAACTAAATATTAAATTAATGATTCACAGGAATAATAAATCCTAAAGATGTCAAGACTCCGTGCAGGCCAGTCAAATAAAACAAAACTTAATTTAGAAGGTCAATATTTTAATCCCCTGCAATGCC
Organism: Girardinichthys multiradiatus; assembly: GCF_021462225.1. Taxonomy (NCBI): domain Eukaryota; kingdom Metazoa; phylum Chordata; class Actinopteri; order Cyprinodontiformes; family Goodeidae; genus Girardinichthys; species Girardinichthys multiradiatus. Next base: position 5,803,380 of record NC_061802.1, read on the forward strand.
TTGCAGATCCTAAAGGAATCAAAATATCAGCTTGCCACTGACAAATATAGTGGAGAAACACATAGCAGGGATGGGCTTTAGGCAGAAAAATAGAGAAATATGACATATCAGATCATATGAGCATGCACAGTTCAGCAAAGCCTTAAATACTGCATTTTACATCCTTTTATTCTAGGTTTAACTGAATAAATAGGTTCCAACAAGTTAAATGTAGGGAACTTTGCAAAATGCCAACGCTGCAACCAGCTAAGAGCTCTGGGATTTTTTTTTTAACACAATAATTGATTCTTGCAGGGGTAATGTACTTAAAAAAATTAGAGCACAACTGATTAAAGCCTTTATTCTTACCTGTCCTCCAGATTTGCCACGGCCGTATTGTCTGCCCTCCTTAAAGCCGGCATCCCAGTCTGTCCTGATGATTCGATCATCCAGCCTCGTACCGTTAACAAAGCGCATGGCATTCTCCGCATCTCCCCGCGTGTAATATCTGATACAGCAGCAGCTAAGGTTTCTGTCTTTCAAACTTTGTTCTGAAGGTTGCTAACCAGTTATGGTGGACATTGTAACTTTATTTTTCCTGTATATTTGGTATTTTAAAACATACTTAAAAGGATACTCTACAAAACAGAATCCACACGCAGTCTTCTTGACTTTATCCAGGCCAATAACGATGCGCTTGACATCGCCACATTTTGAGAACAACTCATGTACCTATTTACAGAACAGACTGAATATAAATGGACCTGAAATACTTCAGTTTTCAAGTAATCCAAAATAAACTTTTAATTTGGCTGTAAATATAGATTTCTAAGGTATACCATGCAAGACAACAGTTGCTAGTGATAAACCTTTGCGGAAACAAAATTAACAAAAAGCGATATAAAACACAAAGGTAACCGTTTGACAATCAAGCAGCAGAGCTTCAGCTTAAATTTTCCATTTTTTGTCATAAAAACATCACAGGTGGAGGATTTTTTCCCCCTCAAACTTTAATGTCCGATTGTAACTGATGATCTTACCTGCTCCTCAGTGGTGTAGAAGGAGAGGTTCCCAACATACAGAGTATTGCTCTGCTTCAGCAGCTTTTCCTGTTCATAGCGATTCCCCTGATGAATAAGAAGCAGTACAATAAAGTGAGTAAAACCTGCCCCAAGAAAGCTTAAGACTTGAAATTCCATCTAAGATCTTTTACTAATCAAGTTGTAAGATTTTTTTAACAACGGTATACTAAATGTATACTAAAATAATGTTTCTCCTCCACTGAGCAAATTGAGAAATTGTGCTTTTTATGTATGAATGTAGATGCATCATGTATGCAAGTGTTGATTTTGACTATGTGATTTGTGTATTTTAATTTGATATCTTTTCTGGCTACATGCTGAAGGAAAATGTCAATATTTGTAAATTGTTTTGCTTAATAATGTATTTAAACAAGCAAATAATATGACATCTTAAAACGTGACATTTTCTTGATTTTAGATATAGACAAATCTTTTTTTAATCAATCCACAAAATCAAGTATGAAGAAGATTTTTCATTTTTTGGCACATTAAACCATCACAAGAGGTGCAAAATTAAAGCTGGAAAAAACAAAATGTAAACCATGTGAAATGTGAGTTAGAATTGTGAACATCTTTAGTGTTTTATTATCAAAGCATAGGTGGACCTTACAATTTTAAACTCATTTTCATTCATTTGTTAATCGTTTATTATTAAAAAGAGAAAAAAAACTGTTTATTTACTGTCAAAATCCACGCCATGAATATGATCTGAGGCTCCCTCCCATTAATCAATGGAGTAAAAAACAAACAAACAAACGGAGTTTTGGTCTTTAGAAAAGAGGTTATTTGTGATATAACTGAAGAGGATAGCCTCTACATTCATCCAGGAGGGAGGGATAAAACAGTACCGTTACTGATTTTACAAAACCCATTCGCGTTTAACAATTCCACTGAGATGACTTCATTTGAAATACCGCTAGAGCGACTTGTAGGAAGAAACACTGATTAAGAACAATATCATTCGCTTTTAATTTGTTGCTGCTTATAATCATAAGGAGATACACTATTTGGGTTAGCATAATTTATCATCGTACACAACAAAATTATATTGCCTTTAAACAAGTATATGTCAACGCCGTTTTTCTTATACGTGTAACAAATTCAAGTCAAACTCAGCGTTAACCGGATAACCCACTGATTGTGACAAATGAGTCTGAGGCGTTTGCTTTACGTGTTGGCTAACTTCCGCCCAGTTAAAGCGAAACAAACCTTCATGTTGCCGTGAATACGATTCTTCCTCGCTCACCTTAAAATGCTGGTCTCTGTACTGGCTGATTTCAGTGTATGAATCGCTCTTCAAAGCGTCTAGCTTCGCAGACATTGTTGAGAAATCGTAGCTACGCGCTCCGTTGCTTTTCAAAGCTTAGAACAGGATAAGAACTTCCGGTTACGCTGTGCATCTGTTAAAGGGCTCCGCCAAAGCTGATTATAAGCAGCGCCCTCTGCTGGTAAGTGGTTTATTTAGGTATGGTACTAGTCTGGTTTGGCGTACACTACAGCCAAAATAATTTATATAAAATAGAGTACAGCTCAACTTTTAAAAGCATGCACCATCTAAACAGCCTTTCCCACAAGTCATTTTCTTAGTGGGAGAAAAACTAAATTCACCCTTATCCTCCTTGTGTTATTAATTGTATTTATATAGCATAGTTTAGAAGCTGCATAGCTCATGAACTATGCTATTTAATACATGCATTAAATAAAAATGGCATGCTACAGCACCTCAATCACATTATCACCATGTCCTTCCAATAACTGTTCTTATTTTAAAAATATTTTATTCATTATATCAAATCCTTTTGTATATATATATATATATATATATATATATATATATATATATATATATATATATATATGTTGATATTAAACAAGATTAAATACATTAACGCAAACATTTTAAGAAATGGCAGGATTTGTGACATTTCTGAGGTTTAATTTATTTTGTTTTACAAATTTTTTTCATACAATTAGTGGCTGGACACCTGAAATTATTTTCTTCTTGGTCTCCTAAATGACTGTGAAAAGTTGTACTATGACAAGAATATTTTAGGGCATGTATTATAGATTCCTTTTACCTTTTTTCACAACTGTTTAGGTGTTATATTAACTGTACAAAATCACCAATAACAGTTAAAAGGGAACAATGAGGCAAACATTTTATTGTAATTCAGACAAAGTAAACCAAATTATTCATAAGTGGCCCCTGCCTCAATTTTGATTGATTTATTGTCACTTATTTGTCAAAGAGTAATGTAGAAATGATAATCAACAAGGGTTGATGTCAAAGAAATTAAACAGATGAAGTGGTGTGGCATCAATGTTCACCCAGTGAAATAACTTGACTTTGCTGCTGGATGTTAGCTGTTCTATTGCTTGGCAGGAATTGGCTATCGTTTATTGCATCACATAATAATCTAAGTCCATTATCTCCTAGAGAACAGAGGCTCTGTTGGGGTTTAGATTCATTTCCCGGGTTTTGTATTTAATCTTCTTGATCATCTTCAAAAGGTCAGGTGGTTCCCATTTAATGCAGGAGGAATTCTTGGATCCTGAAAGATAAAAAAAAAATACTCAGTCAAAAGAAAGAAGCAAATATCTAGATTTAATTGGTGATCTGACTACAGAGGTGAAGATCTGACTGTCCCACTGCACAATAAAAAGATTAATCAAACACCCACCCATCAAAACTGAACACAATTCTGATTATTTCTTACTGTAAAGCCACAGATAAATATACAGGGTGTTTCTTGCTTAAACTTTCACATACTGTCACATTATAATCTCAAACTTTAATGTATTTAACTGAGATTTTATGTGAGGAAGTGGAAGTGGAGGACTGTCAACAGCACAACTATTAGTCCTGCACTCCACAAATCTGGCCTGAATAGATGAGTGGTAAATGGCCTGTACTTGTACAGCGCTAGACCCCAAAGCCCTTTACACTACAATCAGTCATCCACCCATTCACACGCTGACAGTGGTAGGCCACATTGTAGCCACAGCAGCCCTGGGGCAGGCTAATGGAAGCGAGGCTGCCATACAATCGGTGCCACCAAGCCCTCTGACCACCATCACGGCAAGGCAGGTCAAGTGTCTTGCCCAAGGACACGACGACTAAGACAGACAGAGCAGGGGTTCGAATCGGCAGCCCACCAATTACAAGATGAACCCCTACCACCTGAGCCACAGTTGCCCGAAGGGAAAAAACAATGTGGAAACAAAGCCTTTTTTGTGGCTTCTTATGGCAGAGCTTTGACAAACATAAAACCAGAGATACAAAAGAGCAGGGATGCCCAGGTCCAATCCTCAGTCTAGAGTGGTATTTTTCAACCCTGGTCCTGAAGGCACACTGCCCTACATGTTTTAGATGTTTCCCTGCTCAGCACACCTGATTTAAATTGATGGCTGATTCACAGGCTTTTGCTGAACACCGATTAACTGAATCAGGTGTGAATAAAGCGTTGTTTTTAGGTTTACATAATATTAAATTAAAAATATAGTAGACGGGACACATTGAGCTACACACTATTGTACAGTAGGTGGCGGTATGCACCTTTAAGCTTTTTGCAATCCGCCAACAAAGAAAAGAAGAAGAATCGGGTGCGTTAAAGCGGAGAAACATGTAAAACCCCCAGGGCTGAAGAAACATAATACAGGAAAATGTGATTATTGTGGAGAGGAGGAAACAATAGAACATGTAATATTGAAGTGTCAGAAATATGAACAAAAAAGAACAATTTTAAGGAGATAATTTGTAAGTATTAAAGAACATTTTATTTTTAGAGATACTTTGCAAAGAAGTTTAGGTAGCAAACATATTCAAATTATAATTAGATTTTTCAAAAGCACTAAATTAATAAATAGAATTTGATTGTTGTAACAGTAAATAAGATTTAAAACCATGAAGAACCACACTCCATACCAGTCGGTGGCGGTAATGCACATCATAACGTTATTTGCCAACTGCCAAAAATAATACAAGGAGAAGGAGAAGAAGAAGAAGAACCCCCCAGGGCTGAAAACAACTGCTCCAGTGGTCTGGACCTGGGAACACGCTTTCCATCCAAGCTTATTGTCAAAACAGTTCAGTCTGAATCAAGACCGAAAATCCAACTGGGAATCGGAAGCAAAACTACAAAATTATTGTTAACAGAGCCTCTCCGTCTGATCTTAACGAGTTTGAACTTTTCTGAGAAGACAAATGGGCATATTTTTCAGTTTTAGATGTGCAAAGTTGACAAAGACATTTACAACGGCAAAAAACGTCTATGCCTTTCTTTGCACTTCACAATTTTACACCGCGTTGCCCTGTCACATAAAATCTCGTTAAAATTTACTGACATCTCTGGTTTATATGGAAAAAGATGGGAAATCGTTCAAAGAGAATCAACACTATTGCAAGGTACAGTCCATCTAAAGAAAAGTCAATCCCAAAACCAGTTTACCTGAGTAAAAGAAAAAAAACAGAAAAAAAGAAATTAACCAAGTTGAAGATGTAAATACTGAAAATAAAAGAAATTATACCAAGATAAAAAGCAATGAAATACATTGCAAACATAACTTAATTATTCAGAACAAGGCATTGAACAATTAAATTTAATTAAGGTAAAATAAATGCATACAAAAATACAAATGTGTTATTTTGTGTTGTCTATTATTTACTCAACTTTGGGGTCAAATTTAATCTCATAAAACCTATTTAAACTTGGTCCAACTTAACATGGTTACATATTTTATACATTTTCTTTTTATTTATATTAATAGTAAAAATATTTTATCGATGCGAAGGAAATACTTTGCCAATATTAAAATAAATGCATTTGATAATTACACTGATTTTGATAGTATCCTAATCTATTTTAGATTTTGGGGGATATTTTAATTCTCCTGCGAAGAAGCATTGCCTTGTATTAAGTATCACCATTAGAAATCACTAGTAGCCTGCAGTAATTCCGAAACCTCGTGTGTTAGTTGCATCTGTAAGGCGTTATAAAATGACACGTAAAACATACTTGGACAGAAACTTCTTCAAATGCAGCTTTCCTTTCCATTCATGTCTACGTCAAAGGTCCGACCTCCTTTCGATGCTTAGCAGCTCCACTTCGAAGATAAGCGTCGCCCCTCCAGGAATCTTGGGCGGAGCTCCCCGGTCTCCGTAGCCCAGCTCGGCGGGGATGACCAGCTTCCTCTTCTCGCCCTCGCACATGCCCAGCAGGCCCTGGTCCCAGCCTTTGATAACCTGGCCGGTGCCCAGGGTGAAGGTGAAGGGTCTGTCCCGGGAAATGCTGCTGTCAAACTCCGTGCCGTCCTCCAACTTGCCGGTGTAGTGCATGTTCAGCACGTCTCCTTTGCGGGACTTGATGGGACAGTTGTCCACTCGCTTTTTGATTCCTATCTGGAGCTTCTTCTTGTCGGCTCCGCTCACCGCCGCCGGGCTTAGAGACAGAGCCGCCACTACAACCAGCAAGAACAGTCGCATGGTTACACGGTGTAACAGCACGGAGGCCTCAGTTCGATGACGTGAAAGAAAATGTTGGAGGTTTGAAACAGCGTAGAGAGCTGCAAAACCGCTTCCGAAAACGGATGTATGAGCAGAGCGACCGGATGTAGTTCAGCATGTGGTGTAACCAGGCAAACATTCCGGAGGACGCTAAGACTTTTAGGTTAAAGTATTTTTAAGATACAAAAAAAAAAAACAACAACACTAAACTGCAATTTTACTGTACTTCAATTCCATATTGGCTATTTTCATAACATTTTGAGTTTGCTCTTTTAGCCATGAATGTATTTGCTCGTTGAAGTCTTATTTAAAAATGTGCATAAGCATCTAAATAAGTAAGAATATCATTGAAAAGTTATTTCCATCAGTAATTCAATTCAAAAAGTGTAACTCACGTATTCTACATATTTATGATACATAGAGTGACATTTTAAGTATTTTTTTCTGTCAATTTATTGATGACTCTCAGTTCATTAACAGTTTAATTCAGTCCAATAATTTTCAAAATTAGAAGTTTTTTAATTGAATTCAACTTATTTATACTGCACCAATTTATAACATGTCATCTCAAGACACTTTACAAAAAAAAAAAAAAGACAATTAAATCCAATCATACAAATTCCAGGTCAAATACATACATTGCAAATTGACCCTAGTTATCAAACAATGCAGCCAGGTTCAGTTTAATTTTTAAATTGGTTAGAAGGTTTTCTATTTCAGGAAACCCAGCAGATTGCATCGAGTCACTGACATTCACTCTTCCTGGACAGTGTACAGTCACCTGCATTGTGTCCTTGACTTCGCAGCAATCCCTCATACTGAGCATGCATGTAGCGACGGCAGAAAGGAAAGCTCCCCTTTAACAGGAAAAAACCTTCAGTAGAACCTGGCTCAGTATAAGCAGCCATCTGCCATGACTGACTCAGGGTTTAAGAAGACAGCATACACACAGAAAACACAGAAGCATTGATCCAGGAGTACTTTCTAAGTTAAAGAAAAGGAAAAAGTAAAGGCCATAGTAGCTCCTTTAGTGGCTTCATCTAAGAGAGAAACACACCTACACTGATAACCCCTGAGACCGTTTTCAAGTGTATTGGATGAATGAGAAGACAAACAGTCAAAGTAAAAGCTCAGCTAATGGGCATGTCTAAGAGAGAGGGTTGTGGTCAGAGACCCTTATTACCTAAGGCTCTTTTAACAACCAATATAGATGATCATACATGTGGATAGAAAGGATCTCCTGTAACAATCTATGTTGCAGTGGTAGTAGAGAAACCTCTGACTAAAGACACACTGTTGTGTTGTGTGTTGTATGTTTTTCATCCTCCAGTTCACACCAGGCAAGCACGTTAGTTAGGATGCTAACAGTGAAATGCTTATACAGTGGAAATAAAATGTTCACACACCTCTGGTTAAATTCCAGCTTTTGTGATGTAAAGCAAGGAGGCAATCCTAAATTACTTCAAAGCTATTACTACCTTCACTGTGACAAATATTCTGAGTTACAGTATATAACTCAAACAAACATGTGGGACACATACATAAATACTTGCTTCAATAATCTGGGTGAATCATTTTGCACACAATTAAACAAATACTTTGGTGTCCCAACTTTTGATTTTATTCCAGCATTCAGTCTTAATGGGTACACATCTGTCACTGATTCCAGTGAATTTGATTAACTGTAAAGAAAGTTCAGTTAACCTAGTAGGATATTGTAGGCTTCTGTTCATTTGTATCCATACAAAGCTTTAGTTTGCAGAGAAGTTCAAAAATACTAATAATAAATACAACAAATATATATACAAATATATAAAAATGCACATCATGGTCCATGTACCATGGCACAGAAAAGACAATCATCAATAATGAGGAAAAATATGGAATAACAGTGACATTACTAAAACTAGACATTTATCATATCTGATAAAAAGACAAGACCTAATTAAATAAGTCAGGGAAACTGCCAAGAGTCTGGCGGTAACAGTAACAGAACTGCAGGAAATCCTGGTACCACCACTGTTCTCCATATAAGGAGACAACAGTCTCATATTGTCTATATTTCCGGGCCAGCAAGTAGGGTTTACAGTCAGCAGCCATTTATTACAAAGATAACACTGAAGCTTGTCCTTTCGGACAACGATCAGAAGCATAACGGACAGAGGGGATGTCTTGAGGATTTGCCATATTTGTTTTGTTGCTTCTGCTTTGTTGTCTCGCTTTCTGGTTGTTTTGTTTCTTCCGAAGTGTCCGAAATAAAGTACTTCAATCATTTAAAAAATCTCTCATAACCTTAAGAACAAATATGTTAATGGTCTGATGAAACCAAACTCACATTTCTGGACACAATTCCAAAAGGTAGTTTGGGCACAGGAACAACACATCACCAAAAGATCACTATAGCCACGGTGAAACATGGTGGTGGCAGCATAACGCTCTGAGTTTACTTTAATTCAAGCAACAGTATGCTTTTGTTGAGGTGAATTATGAACAGTTTTACCAGTCAGTTTTGATCCAAAACCCCCTGGTGTCTGCAAGAAAGCTGGAGATGAAGAGAGATTTTATTTTTCAGTATCACTGTAAATCCTGGCATACATCAAATCACCTACAGTGGGCTGTGGGCAAGAGAACTCCTCACAAGCTCAGAGATTTGCAGAACTTGTGTATGGTACAGTTGCCCCATATCACAAAGTCAAGATAACCAAGAGCACCAAATTCTGGAAATGAATGGAAAGGTGCTGCAACAAAGTATAGGTGTAATGGTATACAGAAATATGCAGTTATGTTGTTGCAGCGCTTTAATTTTTAGTACTTTTTCCTCTGTCGCATTAGAAGATTTGAAATGATTTATCATGGTCTCATTTTTAAAAGACCTACTGAAAATCGATCACCCTACTGACCCTAATATCCCTGTCATCCAGCAGGTGGCAGTAATGTAACCCCATTAAACGCAGCTTCCTTTAAACCTAAAAGAAGAAGAGCCTTCCCCTGTTGTGTTACCAAACATCCGCCGCCTCTTTAATGTCATTTACTGTAACATCGCCTGCTTTAGCTGAGGTACGTTAACTTTATAAGTGTTCTGACTTCAAAAATTGTAAGACGGTAAATGTATATGTTTATCTTCCTAATGGAAACTGGTGTCAACGCAGGATTGAAAGAAGAAAAGCCAACCGACTGTGGACAAAATGCTCTCTCGTATGTTAGTGTATCTCGTCAACAATCTCCAGGTCATTGAGAAGTTGGCGGAGTCTCGTCCGATCCGCAGGGCAGCCCAGATTACAGCCTATGCCCTCACCAAGGCTCAGATCATCGGCCAGGACACGTCTGAGCGAGTCATGCGGTCCCAGACCCTGCGGCAGGTCCGACAGGAAGCCGGCAGAGTCCCCGGTGACCTGGAGGAGGCGGGCAAGCGCTTACGGAGAGTCCGGGAAACGTTCGTCAAGGAGGTGAAGGACGGGTGGAAGGATGGCTCCAGGCAGATCAAGAAATAAGGAGGACTGGAGTGTTTATAGGTTGACATTTGTTGGTTATTGACAGTTTTGGTCTGAATGACTGAAGATCAATGTGTGAACAATCTGCCTCAACAATGCATAAAATAAGCTGCCAAGCAGGACTGGTTGGCACCAACTGCTTTTGTTTTAGGATAAACTACGCTTCTTTGAAAACACTTGAAAACTAAAGAGCGTTTATTTTATTTAAAACGAAAGAAACCATGGAAAAACAAAACCTGGAAGATCAACTTAAGTGTGTCCATCACATTTTATTCACACTTTAATAATTTAAACATCATCAAATGCCTTGATGTTGAGAATTTTCTGACAATATTCATTAGTAGCTTCCTATTGCAACACAAGTGTTTTTGCTCATTATTCTCTCCCACTGTGCAATTCAGAAACTGCTTTGCTGCCAAAGAGCTGTAGCTCTGTACTTGTAAAACATATTCTACTGGACGTTTTTAGATGTTTAAATCTGTATATATATAGTATGAAGTCATCATTGTTGTTTAAATAAATAATCTGATTTATAACAGCTCATTGCTGGTGCTGTTTTTAGTATAGAGCACCGGGAAACAATTCTGCTCGTAGTTCTCATATTGTAACATCTGAAATAATCTGCACATTTTTACATTAAAATAAAGCAATAAGCAGAACTATAAAGAAAAGCTATCAAAAATGACAATACAGAGAAAAGCTGGAGCATCATTGCATTGCAGATGTTACCCTGTGCTTGTGTCTGCAGAGCATCAGCATACCTTAGTAAACAGCTGAGTTTATTTATATTGTGCCCATTCACAACAAATACTGTCTCCAGACAGAGAAATATATCATCAGTTCAGTCCAATCGTATAGACAGATTCAAAGTCAATTACATACATTCCAATTCAGTCCTAATTGCAAAGCAATGAGCATACATGTGGCAACAGCAGAAAGGAAAATTCGCCCTTAGTACGAAGAAACCACCAGCAGAACCTGGCATGGTATGAGCAGCTATCTGCTGGGACTGACTGGGGATTTGAAAGTAAGAGCACACACTGCTTCTCCTTTGAGAACCATGATCAAATTTAAATATCTTTTCAAAAAGCACACAAAGAAACGCCCACCTCTAACATTATCATCAGTATATGTAAGGTAAATTAGCCCTTTCAGGGCATCATGCTAAGATCGCATAAGGCCAGTCATAGTATACGCAGAACTAACTGATACATCCATTTTCAGAACATTTTTACAACTACAGACTAGTGGCCCTCATTCTAATTACTTTAAAGTATTTAGGCAGTTGGTGGGGGATAATATCTGGATGAACACAGCTGTAAAATACAAATGTGCACTGCCTAAAGTGTGCATATCACTCCCAATGTGTTCGGCAGTTACTGTTTTTGCAGTTTACACAGAGCTCTCTCCCACCTGGAAAATTTAGATTTATAGTTAAGTAAGTAAACTATGTTTATATAAAATATTTCACAGTTAAAATTCAAAAAGACAAGTATGTTGAAATGTCATAATTCAGCTTTTATTACAGTATTTCATCAGGAACTCTCAAATAAACTGTCCATCCCCAACTGGACCCTGGTGTCAGTGAAGGGAGATGAGTCTTCTGATATATCAGAATCAGAAACATAACTAAACATACCATTATCCTAGGTCAACATTGGGCCCTCTGTCATATCCTCAGCAGAATGAACCTATGACTATGACACCACACATTGAAAAATGTAGAAGCTTAAGGTCCTTACATAGCTACTCCTAGCTGGATATTTGACCTTTTTGTTTTTTTTAAAGAAATTATAGTTCATTTAAGCTCTTTTGTTTCCTGCCATAGTCCCCACCTTTGTGGATAGTCCATTAATTTTCAACAAGGTTTCTGCTTCTAAATTCAGACAAGACAGAAGTTGTCGTCTTCGGACCGGAGTCTTTGAAAAACAAACTGCTTAGTCAATCACTTAACCTGGATGGCATGAAATTAACCTCCGGTAATAAAGTAATAAAAACCTTGGTGTTACTTTTGACCAGGACATGTCATTTAAATCCAATATTAAACAGGTTTATAGGATTTCCTTCTTTCACTTCCGGAACATTGCCACAATTAGAAATATCCTGTCCAGGAGTGACGCTGAAAAACTATTTCATGCATTTGTTACTTCAAGTCTGGACTATTGTAATTCTCTTATCAGGATGTCCACAAAATGCAGTTAAAAGCCTTAGAAGTACAATGGGAGGCAGATCCTTTAGTTATCAGGCTCCTCTCCTGTGGAACCAGCTCCTAGTTTTAGTCCGTGAGGCAGACACCCTGTCTACTTTTAAGGCTAGGCTTAAAACTTTCCTTTTTGATAAAGCTTATAGTTAGAGTGGCTTAGGTTATCCTGAGCTATCTCTGTAGTTATGCTGCTAAAGTCTTAGGCTGCTGGAGGACGTAATGACCACTTTCACCCTCTTCGCTACATTCTCACACTACTCTCCAATTTTGCATTATTTGCTGTTATTTCAGCTTTTAACTTTATGTTCTCTCTCTTTTCTCTTCCTAGAAGCTACACCTGGCCTGACTCTGTGTCTACCTGTGACACCTTTCTGGAAAGGGGCATCGTCCAAGCTTCTGCTGGCAACAACTTAATGCTCACCCTCTGCCGATGATCCACATAACCCTGTCTTTTAGTGTTTAACCCTTTCTCTCTCCTAGACATAACCTCATCTTGGACTATGAGGGTACTGAATAAAAAAGACAAAAGTACCACTCAAAAACAGCACCTTAAGGGTATGCCTTAAAATTTGCAGCTGCCCTTGTTGACAAGCCTAATGTCTTCTGGAGAAAAGTTTTATGGTCGGATAATCCAAAATTAAACTATCTGGCCACAAGGACAATGATTATGTTTTTAGCGGTCAGTGTAAGGCTAACAAAACCAATGTTAGCATCATGCCAAGTGTCTGCTTCGCTGACAGTAGCACTTACTGGTGCATTGCAGAAAGTGGTTGCAATGATAAAGATAGAGGTCTACCACCATATTTGGCAGTTTCCATTCAAACCATCAACTAAATGGCTGAAAGAAGGACACAGCTGGGTGTTCCAAAGGACAATGATTTCAAGACATCAAAGATGGATTTGGAATAGTGAAAGCAGGCTAAGATTTAACTGGGATGACATTGACCTCAACCCTATTTAGAATTTGAGGACTATGCTTAAAACCAGTGCTGGAAGACTTGTTACAATACATTTGCTTTTAATTTTAGCTTTAAATGACACATTCCTGATAGTAGTTCTGGTTCAATCACTGATCCATGTTTTAATATATCCAAACAACAGCCTAACTTGTATAGTTTAGGGGAACCTAAAGCCTATTTATTAAATGTTCAATTGTTTTACAATAAAATATAATTTGTTTGACATGAAGGTATACCTGAAAATATTTATCATTTCAAACTCCCTCATTCTTAAATTTGTAAAAGTTTTAACTAATCCAAAGAGGAAAACAAAGACATTCAAACATTCAGTATAAAACTGTATGAGAATAGAAAAAATCAAAAGGAGATGGTTAAGAATGAAGACTAATAACAAACACCTTCAGCTATGTTCCAAATATATAAATTCAGACAATGTGATTCTGTGGTTCTGGTTCTACCCAGAACCAAACATGGAGAAGCAGTTTTTAGTTCTTATGCTCCACTAATCTGGAATAAACTCCCAGAAAACTGTAAAAGCGCAGAAACTCTAAGTTGCTTTAAATCAAGATTAAAAACGTATTTGTTTAGAGTGGCCTTTGACTGGGACATCTAGGTACGATTAGTTGCGTTTTCATTTCATTTTTCCTTTCATTTTCTTATCCATCATTCTATTCTCTTTATTTAATTTTTTTATTATTATAATTTTTTTAATTACCTCTGTTGTTTGATTTTATCATTTGATTTGTTTTTCTGTGTTTATTTTCTTTGTGATTGTATAGTAATTGTATGTACAGCGCTTTGAGTGTCTCGTTGCTGAAAAGCGCTATATAAATAAACTTACCTTACCTTACCTTACCTTACCTTACCTTACCTTACCTTACCTTACCTTACCTAGTTGTTGCATAAGGTAACAGCTTTTTTTTAAAGAATTGCAAAATGACAATGAGAAAGAATTAGGAAATTAGAAAGAATATGCAGAAAACAAATGGTAACATTTCAAATAAAGAATAACAGAGTTCATTTTGCCTACAAGTTTATTTCATTTAGACAAGTAAAGACAGTCAGCAGCTTAATGTAGTAATACTTATGCAGACACACTGGCCTGGCAACTAAATATTAGTCACATGTTTCATCATTTCACAAAGAAATAAATCTATCAGAAGGAAGACAATGCATTAGTGTCTGACAGCATGAGTCAGTACATATACACTGATATGGCACCTGAACTTCATATAAAAATAAATCTTTCATTGTAGGAAAATAGACATCTAATCAGCATGTGAAAACAGGAAATACTTTGGAGCAACACAAAGTGCAGTACATATGATGACAACATTGGTTTGTAGAGTTGCTTTGATCAGAAGAAATGAGAAACAGTTGGCAGAAAAACAATCCTTTGAGTTTTATCTTTTAATAAATGGCACCAAAAGTTTTGCTTAATTTTAGTCAATTTTCTTTGAGGTAAATATGTAGGTAACCTATTTTAAGTGGCTTCTGTAAACTTTAAAATCAACTTTTTGTTAAACAAGTTTGGATGAGGAAATGGTGCTCTGTAAATGTAACAAGTGGCAGCATATACACTGATATGGCAGCCCACCCTCAGTAAACAAAGTGGCACCTTCCATCTTATTCTCACATGTTGGCATTTTTTCTCCTAGCTCTATTCTCAAATCTCTGGCAAACAAACAAAATGTGCTCTATTTGTCTTCAACAATAGCGCCATCTACATCCAAATGCTGCTCCTGTTTGCTTTTTTCCAAGATTGTAAATTAACATAGAAACGGGCAGTTGTGATGCACACAAACAGGATTGGGTTTCCAAAAAAGATTGTACACACACTGACCTAGACTGGCTCTAAGATGTGTGTTTCAACTGGACAGAAATCAGATTGGTTATAAAAGTGGTGAAAGAAAGAGAAAGATAAGTCATTGGGTGATTGACTGTGTGGGAAAGAGATAATGCAGGACTCTGGAGTCACTGTTTTACGTTCAGATGTTGGTCAACATGGCGCTGAGTAAAGCCATCAGCAACAGCCAGGCGGAGGAGACCACTGCAATGAAAATGAGAAAATATGAAAGCCTCTGTACACGGTAAACACTTTTCAGATCTGTCACTTAATACGTTTTGCTTAAAATCATCCAATATCCACATTTCTTAGGACATACAACTCAGCATGACTGTGTGTTTTGGGCTTTATGTATACTGTATAAATCCACCTACCACCATCTTTAAAGTCATGTCATTTAGTGTGAATTATTGCTGCTGAAGCTGGAAAGTGAGCCAGGTTCTGCAGAAGGGTTTATGGGATTCTTACAAAGTTAATGACTCTATGAAATCAACTATCCACTGTTGTTATAAGCTTGTTCCAGAGGAAGGATTGTGGCAATTTCAGTGACTCAATGCACAGCATGCGGAAAAAAATGTAGAATCTGAAATAATAAACTCAACTGTGATTGCATTATTTTATGACTAGGATTTAATTGGAATCTATTTCATTAACTTAGAATCTGTCTATATGATTAAATTGAACATATGTTTCTGCATATAAATTAGATCTATTTATTTAGTAAAATGTTTAGGGTGTGGTTTGTTGTTAATTGGTGCAGCCTACATAAACTGGATTTAATTGAAATGAAATAGCACAGATAGCAGGTTTCATTGTCTCCAGTCTTCATCCAAAGCCAAGTTGAACAACCATGCGACCCTTTCAATAAAATATTTTAAAGGCACAATTTTCTCTAAAACCGAAAAATATTTAAGATTCCTTTTCGAAAGCCAAATAATCTTACCTGCACTCGAGGAGTTGCACTCCATGTCAGCCAGTGAGTTCATGTAGCCCTGACCCAACCACTCCTGGTAGGTCTTTTTGTCACCAACACCCACAATACGAACAGTGGAGTCTTTGAAGATAAGGTCTGTGCCTGAGTAGCCCTGAGAATCAAACATCTTGAAACCAGTACCTGTGTCACTGCTGAAGTAGGTCTGCACACAGTAGATAAAGAAAGACATGCAAGAAAACTGGAGAAACAGTATGACTGCCAAAGTCATGTTATACATTACAATCAACCTTAAAATACAAGTTGTATACAATTCTTCTATAGCTCTTCTTTGAAATGCTTGATGGATGCTGATGATAAATCTCAGATTCTAGAGCATTCTTGAAAGCACGATCAGTCATTTGAACATAATTTGATCGTTATTTACTCTTATAAAAGCTATGTATGAACTTTCTTACCTGTGCACGGTCCAGGAGCCCATAGATGGCATGGATGTTGGTGTTTGGTCGTACCATTACGGCATGAGAGGGCACTCTGGCCAGGTTACACAGCCTGTACTGTGTGACCTCAGCTACAGTTCCTTGGGAACAGAGAAGCTGGAAGTCTTTGGACAAGAGATCTGCAGCCCAATTTTCATTTGAATTACCTGAAATAACAATAGCCAGTGAAGTTAATTCTTGAATTTGTCAGACCTTTGAAAAGATGTCTAAAAGGAACTCACCATCTGTGTTTTGGAAGACAGTAGAATGCTTTACAAAAGCCACATCTCCATTCCCACTAGCCAGACACCTAAAAGAGCAAATGAAGTGGAGACCTTCTCTTAAACATGTAGATTTGATAAGGAAACAGGGTCTTATAGAGAGACTTTACATAAGAAGATGTCCTATGTCAATTTGCATTTCATATAAAGTTGGGCAACTTAATTGGAGCACAAACATTCTAAAAATCTGCCAGCAACTATGGCTAGAGGACAGAGGAAACATGTAGAAGGTGATCTGCACAGGTGAGAACAAAATTAAAATTTGTTAAAACAGAGTGTGGCATGATTAGACTGTGGGAATTATTTTCTTCAACAATCCAAAAAAGCTGATCAGAGTTTATGATAAGATCAACTAAACTAAATACAGGGCCTCCCAGGGAGAAAATCTCTCTGAGGCTACAGAAGACTTGAGACTGAGGCAAAGATTCACTCTTCAGCATGATCATTCTAAACATACAGCCAGTGAAATAATGGACTGCTTTTAAGCATTTACATGTGTTTGGATATCCCAGCCAAATTACTATCCTAAATCTAAACTGAAATCTGTGACAAGATTTGAAAGGTGCAATCAAGAGATGTTTGTTAAAAGATTTTAATTCGCCCTTTTTCACAATAAACACTATTTTGTGTTGGTTTATCTTATAAAACTCCAACAAAGTACCTTGAACATTTTGGTTATAATCTTACAAAATGTCTTTAGGAAGGCCTCTTAAACAATCACACTGTTTTCACAATTTCACATTCTTTTACAGCTTAGAGTTTATTTTCAAAATACTGAGCACAATATTAAAATATAATTTTAAACACAACTACTAAATGAGACAAACTACAGCAAAACATGCCATTCTGAAGTAGTAAAACAACAGGGATTGTTTTTGGTACCTGAAGGCTCCATCGTATCCGTCATACAGATCTTTTCCTTTTTCACATTTATTCTGTCCTGAGCTGTCTCCCACACACAGACCACACAGGTTTTTGGGAAACCCATCTTGATTGGCACCAGGAACACAACTCTCTTTGAAGAAATCTCCCACCGCTAAGCATCACAAGAGGCAGAAAATACAAAGTCCGAGCAGGACAATTTAGGATAAGAAACACCAGAAAATGTGTCCGATGGAGGACACTTTAAAACCTTAAGATTAGTTTACTCAGTTCCTGTTAATAGATTGGGCACTGGAGAAGCTTTAAGTATGGCAAGTTGTCTGGACTGGAAAAAAACATTGACTCCACACAACC
Organism: Girardinichthys multiradiatus; assembly: GCF_021462225.1. Classification (NCBI taxonomy): domain Eukaryota; kingdom Metazoa; phylum Chordata; class Actinopteri; order Cyprinodontiformes; family Goodeidae; genus Girardinichthys; species Girardinichthys multiradiatus. The sequence goes on from NC_061802.1 coordinate 5,821,370, forward strand.
TCACTTCCCTTTATGTGTGTGTGTGTGTGTTTATATATATATATATATATATATATATATATATATATATATATATATATATATATATATATATATATGTATATATATATATATATATATATATATATATATATATATATATATATATATATATATATATATATATATATATATTTATATATGAAAATAATGAAAATTAAAACAAATTGTGGAACTGAACTGAATCAATATTATATTGAATTTACAATCAAAATCAATCAATAATAATAAGAATAAAAACAAAAATATATACATATATATATATATATATATATATATATTTATCTTGTTCCAGTTCTTCAAATATTGTATCATTTTTTGATACTTTTGGTATAGAGTTTGATGTCATCTTGCATTAGTTTTGTATATTTATTGGACTGGCATTTTAAATCATTGGTGTATGTACTGGTCTTCATTCCAGTAATCTCTCTCCTCAGTAAATAGTATGTCCCAGTTTCAATTTCTTTCTTTGTCAGATCCTCTTGTTATGCACCCTTCTTCAGTCTCTATGATTTGCCCTGCTCCTGTGCTTTGACTTCGCTTCCTTTTATCTGGTCCATTGTGAATCCTGTTGAGATTTTGCTTCATCCTCCGTGGCCCCTGAACCGACATCATGAACTCTTTAGGATGACCTTTGGGCTGCTCTCAAAATATACTTCAGATTTGTTTGACTTTTTATGATATCAATAAATGGCACCTGGAGGGTACTGCCATGACATAATTTTAGTTTTGGTTGCCACTTTAACTTGTATTTGTATTTTTCTCCAGCAAATGCTTCATATGGTATTTTGGGGCTTCCCCTTGTACATAGGTGTATTTGTATGGGCATAATTTTAGCAATTTGTATTTAATCTCATGTTATTTATCTATTGATTTACTTGTATTTCCCTTGTGTTTTCTCTGTTCAGTCATTTGCTCCAGTCAGTTCTCAATCCAGTTATCACCCTCCCTATTCTATATGCTTCCCAGTTTCTTTTATACCTTCGTCAGATCCCTCTGTTCTCAGCGCTAGTCACCCTTCTTCGGTACATGCCAATCACCTCTCCTTACCCTTTGGATTTGTTTTGCAGTGCTGGACTAATTCCTATCATCTATGACTCACAAACACGCGCACTGACCTTGGGGTATCAGGCAGTTTTTCGGGCTGATCAGTCCTCTCTCCATCAGGGCAGATACAGGAACATTCCACCCAGCGGTACGACCATAACCAGTGTGACAAGACATACCGCCACGCAGGTCATCAAGGTTATGGATGTTGGTTCTGCTTTTTTTCACCACTGCAACTGCGTAGTACATGGAACCATCGTGGTCATCTACAAATGAGAGAATCAGATATTTGAGAGCTTTTATACATTAAAATCTGAATGTGAAAATGTATGTTTGCTTGTCAGTCTGTTCGTTTTTACCTGTGTAGCTCTCGGCAGCACCGGGAACCAAGCCGTAGTCTTTGCCCGCTGTGTAAATGTACCCTCCATCCAAAGTTATGGCATCAGCCTCATTGTTCTGCATTATTTTGAGAAAGAGAGATTATGTCTAGAGGCTTGAACTGGTGAAACATTTTTGGGTCAACAGAGTGTAGCTAAATCTGTAGTTGTATATCTGTTACTTTGATCTTGGCCATGCAGTCAGTCAATGAGTCTCCATAGATACAGCTGATAGTGGGAGTAAGACTTTTGCTAGCAAAGGCTGCACCCATATCAGCACATTTCTGCTGCTCTCCACTCGACAGAACGCACCATCGAAGGACAGGGGGAATATCTGTAATAAATACAGAGAGATGTTAACATTCGGGTAACAAACGTTTTACTTAAATGCATTATTGTAAAAATGTTTGTGCTACTTTAAAATTGAACGTCTTCACACATTTAGCTTTAAATCAGGCATTAGCAATATTGCTTTACCTTGAGGTGTGCAATCCATGGCTCTCATAACGTTGTAATAGTTGGTACCCATCCACTTTATTGGGTCATCTGCCTCTACCCCCTCAAACTTGGTGGTTGATTCAGAGAAAAGAATAGTTCCTCCACCGTAATCCGCTGAAGAGAACATGTTGAAACCCGACTTTGCCTAAAAAAGAGAGGTTACTCTTAAAACATACACCACTAATACAATCTTACAATGAGGATTCACCCTCACACAATAAGGATGAAGACATTTATACCTAAAGCTATACTCTTATAATGTCAAATAATGTATATAGTATTATGGCATTTTGCCATTAAGGGCCAACTGTTATAGAAGGAAATCTTTTGGTTATTGTATGTTAAACTCTTAGTGGATAAAGCAGTATCTATTCTCTGTAAGTCCTATTCTGTCTTGTTTATTAGTGTTTATATTTAAAACTTTATATCAATGTTGGAAGAAGCCTCGTTCTGCCCTGTTTGTTAATCTACCCAAGACTCTACTTCTGTTGATCATGAGTTGCTGTGAAGCAGACTCAGTGATATTTGTTGGAGAGATGGGGCTTAGTTAATTTTTAGTTAGAACACAGTGTATTTTTGCAGATGGATATTAGTCCAGCTTTCTGAAGATTTTAAAAGGAGCTCCCCAATGCTCAATTCTATGTCATGTTTTATTTTCCAATTTTATAAATAACACTGAGAAAAACATGTTTACAACCAAAGTCTGCCTTCACGTGAATGACAAAACACTTTGTCCTGTTGGCTCTACACTAAGGCAGGTTGTAAGAAACATTACATTTTCCTAAAAAGAAACCGATCCTCAATCTCAGATAATGTTAGCATTTTTACCCTAGGGGGAGGCCTCAAGAGAGGGCAACAAACATAAATATTTGATACATTCCTGAATGACAGGCTGTCCTTCAGAGCACATGTTGAACATTTAGTAGTAAAGCTTAAGCTTTATTTTATTCACCAGTTAGGACAAAACTTGTTTAGGCTACACTTTCTTGTATACGGTGACATTATATATTTGCATGCTGCCCCATCCTCACTATGATGTTTAGATAGTTTGTATTATTACTCTTTTATGCACCATTTTGTTATGCAGAACACAACATTGCAGTCTGGTTTTATGGACCTCATTACGCCTAAGAAGACAACAATATAGTGTGTCTTTGTTCAAAAGCTATACTATGCATACCCCCCTCTTAATTAAGAATATTTTGAACTTCAAACTATTGCTATGTCCTTAAGTTGGCTCCTCTTTACAGTATCCATGATGATTTCTAAAGTTGGTAGAACTGTGTTTCTTACAATGCACCATAGTCTAGGAACAAATTCAGATCTTATTTGTTGTGTCTATTTGGGACAGTTTAAAGCTCTTTTAATGGCTTTTATAACAGAAGAACTCCTATGCATAAGCTGGACTTTATACATGTATTATTTTGACAATTACTTGTTTTATTTTGTTAATGAATTTTGATGGTAATGTCTAATATTTAGTTTTTAACTTTTAATAATAATATGAAGAACAAAACATTGAGGCACGTGACGTCGCCCGGTACGGCGGAGCCGGGGTCCCACCCTGGAGCCAGGCCTGGGGTCGGGACTCGTCGGAGAGCGCCCGGTGGCCGGGTTGCTCCTCGCAGGACCCGGCCAGGCCAAGCCCGAACGAGAGACGCGAGGCCATCCCCCAGTGGGCCCACCACCTGCAGGGGGAACCGTGAGGGACCGGTGCAAAGAGGATTGGGTGGCGGACGAAGGTGGAGACCTCAGCGGCCCGATCCCCGGATGCTTAGGCTGGCTCTAGGGACGTGGAATGTCACCTCGCTGGGGGGGAAGGAGCCTGAGCTTGTGCGGGAGGTCGAGAGATATTGATTACAAAATAGTCGGGCTCGCCTCCACGCATAGCGTGGGCTCTGGAACCCATCTCCTTGAGAGGGGTTGGACTCACGGATTGTCCATAACGAACACTATGTTCAAACATAAGGGTGTCCATCAGTGCACTTGGCACCAGGACACCTTAGGCAGGAGGTCGATGATCGACTTTGTTGTCGTATCATCAGACCTTCGGCCGCATGTTTTGGACACTCGGGTGAAGAGAGGGGCTGAGCTGTCCACTGATCACCACCTGGTGGTGAGTTGGATCCGCTGGAGGAGGAGAAAGCCGGACAGACTTGGCAGGCCCAAGCGCATAGTGAGGGTCTGCTGGGAACGCCTGGCGGAGCCCTCGGCCAGTGAGGTATTCAACTCCCACCTCCGGGAGAGCTTTGACCAGATCCCGGGGGATGTTGGAGACATAGAGTCCGAGTGAACCATGTTCTCTCCATCTATTGTCGATGCTGCTGCCCGTAGCTGCAGCCGTAAGGTCTGCGGTGCCTGTTGCGGCGGCAATCCCAGAACCCGGTGGTGGACACCGGCAGTAAGGGATGCTGTCAAGCTGAAGAAGGAGTCCTATCGGCTGTGGTTGGCTTGTGGGACTCCTGAGGCGGCTGACGGGTACCGTGAGGCCAAGCGTGCTGCGGCCCGGGCTGTGGCAGAGGCAAAAACTTGGGCCTGGGAGGAGTTCTGTGAGGCCATGGAGAAGGACTACCGGTTGGCCTCGAAGCGATTCTGGCAAACCGTCCAGCGCCTCAGGAGGGGGAAGCAGTGCTTCGCCAACACTGTTTATATTGGGGGTGGGAGGCTGCTGACCTCGACTGAGGACATTATCGGGCGGTGGAAGGAGTACTTCGAGGATCTCCTCAATCCTGCCATCACGCATTCTGTGGTGGAAACAGAGGCTGAGGACTCGGGGTTGGACTCTTTCATCACCCAGGCTGAAGTCACTGAGGTGGTTAAAAAGCTCCGCGGTGGCAGGGCTTTGGGGAGGATGAGATCCGCCCTGAGTACCTCAAGTCTCTGGATGTTGTAGGGCTGTCATGGTTGACACGCCTCTTCAACATTGCGTGGCGGTCGGGGACAGTGCCTCTGGACTGGCAGACTGGGGTGGTGGTCCCCCTTCATTAGAAGGGTGACTGGAGGGTGTGTTCCAACTACAGGGGGATCACACTCCTCAGCCTCCCGGGTAAGGCCTACGCCAGGGTATTGGAGAGGAGAGTCAGACCGATAGTCGAACCTCAGCTTCAGGAGGAGCAGTGTGGTTTTCGTCCCGGCCGTGGAACACTGGACCAGTTCTATACCCTCTACAGGGTGCTCGAGGGTTCATGGGAGTTTGCCCAACCGGTTCACATGTGTTTTGTGGACCTGGAGAAAGCATTCGACTGTATCCCTCCTGATGCCCTGTGGGGGGTGCTCCAGGAGTATGGAATCGGGGGCCCTTTATTAGGGGCCATCCGGTCCGTGTACGAGCGGAGCAGGAGTTTGGTCCGCATTGCCGGCACTAAGTCGGACCTGTTCCCGGTGCATGTTGGACTCCGGCAGGGCTGCCCTTTGTCACCGGTCCTGTTCATAACTTTTATGGACAGGATTTCTAGATGCAGCCAAGGGCCGGAGGGGGTCTGGTTTGGGGACCAGTGGATTTCGTCTCTTCTTTTTGCGGATGACGTGGTCCTGCTGGCCTCCTCTAGCCAAGACCTACAGCATGCGCTGTGGCGGTTCGCAGCCGAGTGTGAAGCGGCTGGGATGAGGATCAGCTCCTCCAAGTCCGAGGCCATGGTACTCGACCGTAAAAGGGTGGCTTGTCCTCTTCAGGTTGGAGGGGAGTTCCTGCCTCAAGTGGAGGAGTTTAAGTATCTCGGGGTCTTGTTCACGAGTGAGGAAAGAATGGAGTGGGAGATTGACAGACGGATCGGTGCGGCTGCCACAGTAATGGGGGCGCTGTGCCGGTCCGTTGTGGTGATGAGAGAGCTGAGCAGAAAAGCAAAGCTCTCAATTTACCGGTCGGTCTACGTTCCTACCCTCACCTATGGCCATGAACTTTGGGTCATGACCGAAAGAACGAGATTCCGGATACAAGCGGCTGAAATGAGCTTCCTCCGTAGGGTGGCCGTGCGCTCCCTTAGAGATAGGGCGAGGAGCTCGGCCATCCGGGAGGGGCTCGGAGTAGAGCCGCTGCTCCTCCACATCGAGAGGAGCCAGTTGAGGTGGCTCGGGCATCTATATCGGATGCCTCCTGGACGCCTTCCTCGGGAGGTGTTCCAGGCACGTCCCACCGGGAGGAGGCCCAGGGGACGGCCCAGGGGACGGCCCAGGACACGCTGGAGGGACTATGTGTCTCGGCTGGCCTGGGAACGCCTTGGGCTCCCCCTGGAGGAACTGGAGGAGGTGTCTGGAGAGAGGGACGTCTGGGCGTCTCTGCTACCGCCGCGACCCGGTCCCGGATAAGCGGAAGACGACGAGTACGAGTACGAGTACTTTTAATAATATTGCCTTTTAGCCAGAGTTTCAGTGAAAAATATGATGTTAATATCTAGGTACTTCCGGGTTGATAAGAGTTAAATACATAAACTTTGGCACACTTTAATTAAGTGCCAACTTCATTTTATCTCCTCTTCCTGTTTTTTGTTTGGCAAATTATATTTTTTAACTTAAAATTAATTTTAGCTGATTTTAATAGTCCAATTTAATAATGCAGATGATAATATGAGTTATATTATGGGCATTTAAACGTACCAGTCCTTCATTTAGCATGTTGAATACCACAGAGGGAGTAATATCATTGCCAACCACAATGCCACGGAATGGGATGCGAACTAGGTGGCATCGATTCCACTGAGTAACAGGAGCTCTGGTCCCGTCTCTGCACAGCAGCTCATAATCTGCTGACAGCAGGCTCTGGGCCCACGTTGGTCCTTGACCTGCAGCACAAATCACGGGTTAGCCTTCTAACTAATTGATCACAAACACTAATAAACCTTTGTCAAACCTTACCATCAGTGTTCTCTTTAACAGTAGTGTGTTTGATGAAAGCCACCTGTCCTGCATCTTCAACCAAACATCTAGAGCAAATATTAAAATAGACAGGTGCTCAGATTTTTTTAAATGTAGAGTTTTGTCTAGAAATGGATTTTCACCATTTCACCATTGACAGGCATTTCTCATCTTATGCAGTGCCTTTAAATTTTGAGAAACATGTTTTCGCTGTGGTTTGTCTGATGACATCCATTGAAACTGTAAACTCGGTTTCATTTGCATGTTAAATGAATATTCATGTTCACACAAATTTAGAATGAATTGAATTTTAAGCAACATTTTTACATCATGTTCTCTTGAACTGAAATGCTTTAACTATATTTTCAAGAATTTCTCAAACTTTGTGTTATATTGCATCTAAAATTAAATTATGTGGAAGGCCCTAGCTGTACTGATTATCTCTGTCTTTCTATTATTAGTCTTTTTATCACTAATAAATTTTTTTGTTTTGTCTCTGTACTTAGTTTTTAATGTGTGTGTCTAGCAATTTCATGTCTACCCTTCAGTTTTTAACCTCTGCAGAGCACTTTGTGTTGCACCTGGCTGTATGAAATTTGATTGATATGTGGAGAAGGAAGGCATGTGCTACCTGAAAGCTCCTTCATAGCTGTAGTACATTTCTTTCTCGCTCATCTCACATTTATGCATTCCGCTGCCATCTCCTTTGCAGAGCTCACACAGAGACGCAGGATCACCGACGTTGTTAGCTCCAGGGATACAGCTGGCATTGAAGAAATTTGCCACACCTGATCAAAAACACATACAAAAGCATACTATTGACTCAGTGTTATGCATGCTAATTGTGTATACTACAAGACTTGGCATGACGAAGAATATTAGGTACATGTGAAAATTGTAAGCAAAAGAACAACATTGTACTGCCTAAATAAAGTCTCATAACCAGAAAAACATTTTGCTCTTCAAAATGATACACAAGATTTACCTGTATAAAAAAAGGTGAAATAAAAAAAAAACAATCTCTGATATTTTTGTAATAGAACAATGAGGAAATATGCATATTCATCATTGCTCTGATAGTAAATCCTTATTTTATGTTTCCCGTTTTTAGCCAATATTAGAAATTGTGTCTGCGTCGTGGAATGTTTGAGCAAAACTGGATGCTGCATTTATGAATGTTTTAAATAGTAATTGTTTCTCAAAATTTCCGATCACCTGAAAACAATTCACCTGCACATGCATTCCTTATCTGCCTGAGTCATATTATTTGTAGACATTGTGCATCCAAATTAATTGTATTCCTGTCAATTTTTACCCTGTGGAATGTTGCAGCCCATCACAGACATGTAGCCCTGGTCAATGAGGTATCCCAACGGCATATTCCAGCCAGCAGTTCGTCCTTTCCCTGTGTGGCAGCTCTTCTTCCCTGCCAGATTTTGGATATTGATGGCGGAGTTTGCTTTCTTCACAACAGCAACTGCATGGTAGGAGCTGATATCTGGTGAAACAACAGCATATACTAAAACACCGACCTCTACATGAACTAGTATGGTACCATGTTCTTTTGGTTCTTCCCTCTTATCATCTATATATCTTAATGACCAAAGTACATGTACTAGATGCAATAGAAAGATCACAGTCCAGATATAACAGGTGTCGTAACAAATAATGTGGCTG